>NW_026694831.1:0-600000 GCF_021218885.2 Marmota monax | reverse complement strand
TTTGCTCCAATTAATACTTTCTACAGCCTTAAGGTAAGATTATAAAGTAGGTAATAGGATCCTTTAAATCCTACTGTTTTGAAAGAATCCTTATTGTCTAATTCCCTTGGCTTTTCTCTAATGCTTTCAAGAGGTTTCAAAGCCAAAGTTCCAGAAATGTAGGGCTCCCTCCCCTTCAGCCTGGGAGATAAGTCAAAATAATTGATTCTTCAGGGTCCTTAATTTGTCAGGATTGCAAACTGAATCCTCAAAAGATTGGGGTCCATTTGTTATATAAATGTTTCTAAAATGAAAAAAGCTGAAGGCAGAGTTAGATTTGAGTCAGGTAGAAAAAGTATCTTTGGATTATCTCTGTCTATAGTTAAAATTTCAAACATTCCTTAGTCACACCTAGTAAGTCATTTTTGAAAGTTCCCAGTGTTCCTCCCTGGACACGAGGTGGAGGGCTCTTGTCTAAAGAATCCGACTTTCCACCTGCAGCTAGTTTAAGTTCCTTGGCATGCAATGGTGGAGAAGTCTGTTCCTTTCTCTGTAGGGGAGGTGGCTTGGTGTAGAAGGGAAGAAAGAACACCTGCATTAAAGGGTTGTCCTTGTCCTTGCTGTCACTCATATAGTCATTCATGCCTTCACTCATTCCCAAACCCCAAGAACAGAGTGGATTTTAGGATATGTCAGGGAGTAAGTCATCATGCCTAGCTTGAGGAAGTGCGTGTATAGGCAAATAGTCATTCCAATATAGAAGCTCTAGATTTTTGATTTTAAAAAAAGTAGGGGACAGTGGCTGTACACGTCACACGAGGCAGCATGGGCAGGGGCTGCAGAAGACAGCACTGGGTGCCAGCCCAAACCAGCCTGATTCCTAGTGGACCCATTGTGTCCCTGTGGCCCATGCTTTGCTAATCCAACCACAGCAAGCCCCCTCTTGCTAGTGATTGATTCAGATGTGGGTTGTTCCACAGAGCTGGCCACTGGGAATTGGGAGAGAGGCTGATGGAGGGTCCTGAGAAATGTTTCCTGGCTCTTTGAGAGAGACACGCAGGGGAGATTGTGACCATGTTTTCCTAGACACATATTAGCCATCTATTACCACAAAGGAGCTGAGAGGACAGGCAGAGGATGGCAAGGCAGAAAGATAGGAAAGCCAGCTTTGGTGGCATTTTTGAGCAGCTGAATTCACTCTGCAGAACCCCTTTTCTTGAGACTCCCGGTTTTGGGAGATAATGTATCTTTGTTGTTCTTTGATTAGAGCCAGGGTTTCTGTGGCTTCCGCTACAAGTGCCCTAGGCACCGCGATCCTGGTTGATTCCTGAAGGGGAAGCAGGAGAAACTCAGGAGACGGTGAGAAGCAAGACACCGATGGCAAAGGAGAGTCCACACTCCAAGGCCCCCAGGAAGTGCGGGAGTGCAAAAGATGAGCCTGGAGAGGGAAATAGGGCTGGGTTGGGTCACAGTTTCCAGGACCCCAAGAGGACCTGTTCCTGCTGTGTTCCCCACAAGTGCCACTTGTATGGGCACAAAATGTCCTTGTTGGCCAGACAAGAAAGGAGATGGTGCCGCAGCCTTCCCCGCAGGGGCCTGGGTCTGCATGGGAGATTGTGAGCTGGGGAGGGGTCCTGACCCTTGGTAGCTGCTGTAAGGAGGCTTCACAGTGGCCCCTCCTCAATAGCCTTGTCCTGTGTTCCAATCTGTCTTCAGCCAGGCCCAAAGCTCATTGAGGGCAGATAGTCATTGAGTGTCCTTTTAACTCCAGAGGCCTTCCTTCTCCCAATCCATCATGGACTAATAATGAATGTGCATAAACCATGATGTGAAAACCCATGGGAAGGTGGACACCGCCGGCTCCACCTCCTCGTGGGATGCTGGAAATGAATGGCCAAGGTCTGGCTTTGTTTCAAAAAGATCTCATTTCTGCCAACATTCTTTGAACTTAAGGGGAAAATAAAATTGCTTTTCATCTTCATATCTTTATGTTTCTGCCTGTTTTCAGAAATGTGAAATCCACAATTTTTCTTTTTAATGATTGACAGGCCAATGGTGACAACTGTGGCCTTATTTCAGAACTGTGTGTGAGCAAGAGGCTGCTGGCTTGGGGCTGCTGTCACACGGATGGACCAGTTTTCATGAGGCCACAGTCTTGGCCAAAGGCCATTGTGGAACAAAAGTTGCTACTGAGAGCATAAATAATCCTCTTACTTCTGAGTGGCTCGCCTCCAGATGATTACTGGACGTGGCGCCAGGAAGTAGAGGGATCTGCCGTTAATGGATTCTGAGACAAAGCACTCACATTTCTGAGCCCCAGTTTCCTTCTCAGGGACGAGCACAAAAGTTCACACTTGCTCTGACATTCCACCCACCACCGGAGTTCTGAAGTAAAGAGGGACAGGGCAGTAGCAAATGGCCAGTCATCCGTAGATCATCTATAATGACACCTTGCATGGAAGGTTTAAGTTGTGACAAGACAGCAAAGTCGCAAAGTCACTTAACCCCTGTGGCTTGGGCCACCAAGCCAGCTGCTGCCAAGCTGTGACCAGAGACAGAGACACGGCCAGCAAGAGTGCAAACTCCACTCTGCCCTGTTTTGTAAAGGGGGGTCCTGGAATAGAAGTATGGCGGTCCCTTGGACCATATTTGGAAGGTTTTGGTTTCAGGACTCCCCTCTCCACTGAGTAGATATCAAAATCCATGAATGCTCAAGTTCCTTATATAAAATGGGATAGCATTTACACGTATCTTGTGCATGTCTTCTTTTATACTTTAAATCATCTCTAGATCACTTATACTACTCAATGCAATGCAAATGCTATGTAAATAGTTGTTACATTATATTGTTTAGGGAATAGTGAGAAAAAAGGTCTGTACATGTTTATTTTCAAATATTTGTGGTCCACATTCAGTTCACCCATTATTGCTGCATTCCTTCTGCTAATACAGTTTACCTCATTCCTGGAGGAGCCTGTATCTGAGAATTCACCTATTCACTAAAATTCATCCACAACTGGATGGTAACTGTAGGCAGGTAGGGTGTGGCCGGAGGAGGTGGGCCACTGGGGGCTGTGCCTTTGGCGTTTATACTTTGTCCCTGGTGAGTGGAGCGTGCTCTGTTTCCTGGTGTCCACATCCTGAGCTGCTTCCTTCTGCCAGTCCTTTGGCCATGATGTTCTGCCTCACCTTGGGCCCAGAGTTGGCCGACCATGGCTGAACCTCTGAAATTGTAAACTAAACTAAACTTTTCTAAGTTGTTTTTGTTAGGTCTTTGGTCACAGTGATGCAAATGTTCTAAAATGTTCTGCCTTCTTGATTTCTGAACACTAGAACATTCTGTCTTTTTGATTCTTGAACACTAGCTTCTAATCACTGTCCCTTCCTCTAAGCAAATTGTTTCCCTATACTTTTTAAAGGGTTCCTAGTAGGAAATGGATGTGTTCATTGCCCACTCTTGGGAGGTACAAAGCAAAATCATCTTTCTATCTTCATTAAAATATATACCTTACATTCTAAATTCAATATCATCCTATTTTTAGTTCTTTCCCTCTTTTTTCCTGCCTAAATGTGTCCTTGGATTTCATTTGCTAATTCATTTTAAACTGGTCCCATTTAAACCAAACTCTTTTAAATACACCTGTTTCAGAAATGGGCCACCCATACCCTCGGGGTGGAGGAATGGTTGTGATAACAGTTGAAATTATCTGTGCTCATAAGGGATCAGATATACATTTTTACACTCTTCTCACATGCATAAAATTATTGAGGCTGAGTCCCAATTAGTGAGGTACTATTTATAGCATTTCTTGAAAGCAACTGTTCATTTTAAAAACAGCTTTTAAAAAAGGATTTTATTACAGAATGAAGTATGTTGAAGAAAATTGCCTTCTGGCACAGAAGAAATGAGGGATTATTTGGGATCAGTGTGTGTGCGTGCACGTGTGTGCCTGTGTGTGTGTGTGTGTGCATGTGTACGCGCATGCCACTGGAGGGATTACTGACCCAGGGCCAGGCAGAGGGATTAGGTAGGCTTGACACAGGACAGCAGATTAAAAGAGCACTAAGGGCGTGTTCTAGGGGTTCCTACTGCACGTGACATTGCCATGCAGTTTCCTCTGAATAATTCAGGCCTAGAATTCAACCAATCTCTTAACGAGGAAGTTTGTGAATGGGATGAAAGAGAATTAGAAGTTTTGATCCCACCAGGGACTGTGTATTCTCATTCATAATGATCAGAATTGTTCTTCCTGTTTAGAACAAGAGAGGGAAAGAAAAGGAGGGCTAAGAGGACAAAGCAGAAAACCTCTTTATCAAACATAGAGGAGAAATAACACAATATAAAAATAATTAGAGGATGCATCAAAACCAGTCCTCTATTAGATTTTGCCTTGTGATTTTTGTCTGTTTTGTCTTTCTAGGCTCTAGGACTTATATGTAAATAAATCCCCAAATAATATGTGGCAGTGAATACTCCTTTTTTGTTTGATACTGGGGACTGAACCCAGGAGTGCTTAACCACTGAGCCACATCCCAGCCTTTTTTATTTTTTGTTTTGAGACAGGGTATCACTAAGTTGCTGAGACTGACTTTGAACTTGTGATCCTCTTGCCCCAGCCTCCCAAGTTGTGGGATCATGGTTGTGCACCACTGTGCCCAGTGAGTATTTCTTATCCAGGAAACTAAACAGTGCATCTAGCACGCACTTTTCGACTCCCTAGCTCTCTTGTGGGGTGCTGTCTTCATGCTAAGTATGAGATGCCACCCTCCTACCCCATGCTCCCTGGGACATAGGGTTTGCATCTTTTCAATCTACAACAGCAGAAATGCGTGAGACCTAAGGGCAACGGTTCTGGTGCATCAAAAACTAACACTGGAGAAGTGTGCCCCGTTCGGCTCCCCTCTCCTTCCTAGCAGTCTAGGCCCTGCCTGGAGCGTTTCTGAACTCCTTGGTAGACGGACACTTTGTCCTTTTTATTTTCCAAAGCATTTAATGACAATGCGTTACTCCATGTTCCTGTGGCAGTTTGTGTTGATGTGATTCCAGAGTTGAGAGAGATGTCATGCTGGTTAGCGGGAAGAGGTGAGGGCATTTTCGAATTAATTGCTACCTGATGGCAGGAGACAGAATTGAGAATAATTCGGCTAATATCAGACTTGCTCAGTGATTGATTCACTTGATGGCTTGAAGGTATTTTTTTTGTTTGTTTTAGGATGGGGGTGGGGGTGGGAGCTGGCGGTTTGTACAGTGGAAAGCAGAAAAGTTTTCCTTTATAAAATCATACCTGTATAGTGGTTATGAATCAGAGAAGAAATGTTTTTGTTGTTCTAGGTCATGTGTTGTAAGGACTATGTTGGCTCCTTTAAGATCAAAGCTGGTGCTCACGCTGGGCCAGCTGTATGACAGGGAATAACATCATTGCACCCAGGACAAAAACTGATGTGCAGCTCTGTGATGGTGTGGGTATGGTGTCCCCGCATCATAATGGGATCCATGACTCATATTTCTCTATTATGTACACAGTGGCTAATATTTATGGACCACATTAATGAGCAGGCTTATCAATCAAAAGGGTCTGTGCTCTTTGGAATGAATCTATAATTGGTTCACGAATATTTGCTTCCTGGCTCCTGCCCACCTCATGATTGTCAGTTTGATGACAGAAATGGGCCCTTTATCTCATATTCCTTTTTAAAAAAATTTTATTGGTACATTATAGTTGTACATAATAGTTGGGTTCATCTTGACATAATCACATGTGCGTGGGGTTTAATTGACTCCATCTCAGTCCCTGGTGGCCCCCTCTTTCCCTCCCCTCCTGCCTGGCCCTACCCCTTCCTCTGCTGATCTTTCTTTCAGTTGTCCCCTTTGTGGTGCCTGCATGTGGCTCAGCAGTGCAAGGTTTCAAAGTCTCAAGAGCAGATTTCAGTGGGCAGTTTGCCTGCCCTAGTTTGGGTCCCTCCTCACCCATCACCTTCTCTCTCTCTCCTTGTCTCCTCACCATCTTCATTCCTCCGTTCTTTCCTCGCTCTCTGCCTTTATCTGACCCTTTTTCCATGTATAAATGCTGCCTATATCAGCATGGCTTATAAAGAATGAGCTTTGTTCCTCTAGAAATGCACCAAAGCAAGCACCGCCCCCTCTGCACTCTCCTCTGACATTGACGAGCTTTGCCTGCATCAGTTCCCAGTGGACAGATGGTGCAGAGCCCCCTCTGAACTCTTCCTGGGGAACCAGGGCAATGCTCGGCCATGGCCCGGGTGTGGATTCCTGTAATGAGTCATCTTCAAGCCTTCAAGTAGATGTGAAGATATCTTTTTTTTCCTTCCTTTAAGCTTATTGATTGTGAAGAAAAATTAGACCATCACCAGTTGTGCAGATGGGTGAGCCAGGCAGGCTTTAATGTCAGGAGCGAGGCATTGGCCATAATTCTTCACAGAGATGGGAACAAGATGTATGCATTCTAACTTTCAGATTCAAAAGACCTGAATGAACGGTGGGAGCTTCTCAGGACTGAAAGTGTTCTCAACTGGGATGTTGGCAACCCCTGTTTTGTGGAAATTCTGGAGTAAAGCCCAGGGAACAGAGGTCAGCATGGAATGTATCCTTGGTCACCCAAGCTTTGAAAGGGCACCCAGGTCCCTGGCATGGGGTGGCCAAGAAGCTGCAATCCCCTGGCAGGATGGGGCAGGCACCTGGCAATTTGTTCGTACTTCCAGAAGAAAGCAGTGGTCAGATGAAGGCAGCATGGGTTAGCCAAGAAAATAAATAATAAAAATGCTTGGCAATATCTGTGGTCCAGGGGGTGGGACGAGGAAGGAGGACACAAGTAAATGACTGTGGTTGTCATTATTGTTATTATTATGGTACCAGGGACTGAACTAGGGGGGCTTACCCTCTGAGCCACATCCCCAGACTTTTTTAGTTTTTATTTTGAAGTGGTCTTGTGAGTTGCTTAGGGCCTTGTTAGGCTGCTGGCCTTGAACCTGTGATCCTACTGCCCCAGCCTCTCTAGCTGTTGGGATTACAGGTGTCGGCTACTCTGTCTGGCTGTAAATATTATTTTAAAGAATCTCATTTTGATGGATGTGATTCTGCAATCTGTATACGGGGTAAAAATAGGAGTTCATAACCCACTTGAATCAAATGTATGAAATATGATATGTCAAGAGCTTTGTAATGTTTTGAACAACTAATAAAAAAAAGAATCTCATTTTGAGGTTCAGTCATAGGCTAAAAAGTCTTCACTATATTTTACAAAAATGAATAGATAAATAAATACTAATGGGATAAATCAGAAGAAGACTGAACATTGACAAGTGTATCATAACTAATCCTATTTTGTGCCCAACGGCTCTACAATAAGTTGTTAAAAATCATATGTAGGTGCACCAAATTGAATGTTCAGATATAGAACGAGGGATCTGGGGTCTTAAAGACTGTTCAGGTGAAAGACAGCTGGGCATGTTGGGGACCATAGGGTCATGCTGAGCCCAGGTATGGGAAGGTCCCCTGAGTTGGGGTGTCCTCAGTGGGAAAGTCAACTGCATATGGTTGACCCCAAGAGAGACCCAAGGCCAGGTTGATGTGGGCTGGGATATTTCATCTGCTGGAAGAGAATATACTACGAAGGAACAGAGAATTTTGGTTGGAAGGGAGCCTGTGGTCATAGCAGAAGAACTTGAGGGGACACTGTAAGCCAGGAGTGGAGGGGAACTGGGGAAATCTGGAAGCAGACAGAAGTTATGAAGGAGGGAGTGGTATGTCCATGAGAAGGTGTGGCGGGAGCTGGGGCTGGGCGTGTGGTGGCGTGAGGGCAGGTGGCATTACTGAAGGCTGTCTCTGGTCCTCCCACACACTGCCCTTCTGGGATAGCATCTGCACAGTGCCGAACAGGACTGGGGCTCCTGAGGACACTGGACTGGTAACCATCTCCTGGTGACTAAGTCATAGCTTTGGAACTGGCCAGCCCTTGGCACCAAGTAGTTAGAGAAGTCAGAAAAGCAGGCAGCCAGACTTAGGGTTGTGCCAGCTTCCAGACTGCCTGGAATTGGCTGGCAGAAGAATGGGCACCAGGGCTGAGAAGACGGACTCCCTCCAGGGAGCTAAAACAATTGGCATTATGACAGAGACCAAACACGGGGACTGGGCATTTAGGGCAGGGGCCCAGATTTGGGTCACTAGAATAAGGAGAGCCCTGGGTCTTAGAGTGGGTCGTGGGGGTCACAGGGAATCCAGAAACCCCTCTGAACCCAGGGCACAGACCCACTTCCAGCAACCTGGATGAGCCAAGTCTCCAGGCAGAGTTGCAAAGACATTCAGCAACTTCAACAATGGATGAGGCCCAATTGTGGATTGGATTCTTGCTGCAAAGGCTTAATTAGCCTTTGTACTCCTCAATTCAGTCTCGAATGTTTACTCTCCCAAATCTACATGTGCCTGCATTTCTGGACTCTTGGCTTTTCTATTCATCCCTGCTTGCAAACTTGGCTACGTACTTTCTGAGCCCTCCCCTGCCCCCCCGCCCCTTCATATTATCTGGCTGAATGAAGCCAATAGTGACCATCACACAAATTTTGTCCTCCAACTTCTGTCTCTAGACCTACAATACATTACCTGACTCCAAAGGCACAGCAGGAAACTGTTTTAGCACATATTTTCCCCTCCACAAAGAGGTTGCCATCCACGCAGTCTACCTGAGTGACTAATTGAGTTCTTCTGTCCCTCTAGTAAGCACAACAGTGACTAGGCTGTTCTGAGAGATGAGCAAACTGAGGCCCAGGCGGTAGGAAACTTGCCTGGTTGGTTCTGCTGAGAGGTAGAGTTAGGTTTTAACTCAGGCTCTCTCTACGGCCGACTGCATCTTAATGTGCTGTTGTTGATTTGTGAGCGTGTTTTTCTGTCACTTGCCAGGGTGACAAAATGCTAGCTCCATCTGCCAGCCATAAAGGGCAAAAGCCCTCTGTCTGGGGCAGTAAGAGGACAGTGCCTTGAGGGCACAGTGCCCTCGGAATGAACAGCAGAGAGCAGGTGCTGCCAGCCCCTCTGCTCCACAGGGAGCCCGTGCTGTTGGTCAGACAGCCAGCGCTGTGGCTATTAGCCAGGAGGTGTGCTGAGCCTGTGAGCCTGGAAGCAGAGGCCAGCTCTGCACACAGAGGTGAGGAAATCATTAATTCCAAGGCTCACCAAGGTGGTTGCAGGTGGGTAGGTGAGGCTGGTAAGTGCATGCTCCAGCATCTGTGTGGGAAAGCCCCTCCATCCGGCAGGAACCTCCCTCGTCCTGCTTGGCCTCTGGGAATTAAGCTGGTTGACCTCTGTGGGCGCCTCCCTTCTCCTCCTCCAAGAAAGGGAATTGATTTGTCAAACATATATCCACATTTTTCCACCGGGGCAGATTCATTCTCTCTGTGAGCTACACATCATGCTTTCAAAGTCGAGCACTGAATCCTGCCACAGGCAATACCAAGGATAGAACTCTCTATTTCTTCTCTTTCTGACATATCCCAAATGTCAAGATATGAGGGAGCCGTTTATTGATTTCACTGAAGTTTGGCTGTACTGAGCACGTATATCAGATGGGTCTAGAACCTCTGCTGGCAACTCAGGGACCCCAAGATAAATAGCTGTAGAAGCTAAGTTCCCATCAGGGGTCTCTGGAGTGCTGGGTGGACGTGCAGAGGGTCCTCCTGCCTTCATTACTACCTTGCATCCTGCATACTCTAAGAGTAACCCCTTCAGGTCCCATCTCACTGAAACAGGTGCCAGACACCATAAGTACACCTAGTTGTTTTTTTTTTTTTTTAACTTTCTAATAAGGGGAAAGAAGATGTAAAGAAAACTGCAAAGATCATAAGTGAACATCTCGATGAATTGTCCCCAACTGAGCACATCTGTTCAGTCAGCACCTGGGTCTGATGAGGCAGAATATTAGTAGAGCTTTAGTTGTTACTAGAAATTCCTCCTTCTGTCCACCCCACAGAATACTCTCAATGAAACGTAGCCGTCACCCGACTGCTGCTTGATTTGCCCCGCTGTTTTAAGCCTTCACAGCCTTGCCTGGGCCATCCTATGAATTTTCCTAAGCTGCCTCATCCAGGTGACTGTCCTTAGACAATGGGGTTGGTTTCCCTTCTAAGCCTATGAGACTGTCCCAAGAAACATGCCTGCTACTGAATGCTCGTCACAGGCAGGTAGCAGCCGCTCTTAGGCTTGGGTGTTCTGTCCCTTTGGGTCCTAGAAGAAGCAAACATGGCAATAGAAGTAGACATCCAAGAATTTTGAGGGGGGCTGGGATGTGGCTCAAGCGGTAGCGCGCTTGCCTGGAATGCGTGCGGCCCAGGTTCAATCCTCAGCACCACATACAAAGATGTTGTGTCCACCGATAACTAAAAAATAAATATATATATATAAAAAAAGAATTTTGAGGGAAAAATTTGCAAGGGATAAAGGTGGGATAAGCAGGGATGAGTCAGGAGAGGCTCAGACCACGGTGCCCGTCTGGCTCCCTTGCAAGGAGACGGGGATGGAAGGAGGAGGGAAGAGAGAAGCCTCCACGGAAGGCAGCTGCCTGTTAGAGGTTGGAAGGGCCTGACTTGAGTGGCCTGGACCTTCTTGGTGCTGTTTTGGACCTGGGATGTCCCCTCAAAAGTTTGTGTGTTGAAAGGTTGGTCCCAAGTGTGATCAGGTTCAGAGGTAGGGCTTTAGGCAACAATGCGGCTCTGACTCCGTCGTGGATGAATCCAGCTGATGGATGAATCCCGGTAGCTGAGTGGACCCTGGGTGGGAGCTGGAGGCAGATGGGCATGGCTGGAGGACGCAGGTTACCGGGGGCTTGGGACCATGTCTGTCCCTGCCCTGCTCTTCCTCTCTCTTGCTCCCAGGCTGCCATGAGCTGCACAGTTTTCCTCCTCCCCGCCTTTCTGCCTCGATGTTTCTGTCCTGGAGTCAGCCGACCAGAGACTGAGGCTCTGACACCGTGAGCCCAGATGGGCTTTTCCTCCTCTAAGTCTCTCTTGTCCAGTGTTTGGTTACAGTGATGAAAAGCTGATGGACACACGTGGATACTGGCTGTACACGGCCGGGCACAGGCTGTGCTAGAGCAAGTACTGCCAGGAGCTAACAATGGGGGCTGGCACTTCCCAACAGGTTCTTCTGGGGGAGATCAGGGTGGCACACCCTCAGGAACACCCGAGGTGACTTCTCGGTGGCTTCCTTTTCCTCTTCCACTGTCCAGCAGTTCTGTCAAGGAAGTGTCTCACAGTCACTGCCTTGGTCAAAGTGGCTTGAGTTGGACCTCGCGCCTTCACTCTAGCAGTGTGAACATGCCGCTCTGAACCACAGTTTCCTCGTCTGTAAAGTGGGGAATTGATCTCACTGCATGAGTTTTCTGTTAGGACCATTCAAGATGATTTTCAGTAGGCTCAGTATGTGATACCAAAGGCTGAACTTTAATCCCCATGGTAAGGCATTCAGTGGTGGGGTAGGAGAGGTGACTGGGGCGTGGGGTCTCTGGCCTCATGAATGGATCAGTCCATTCATGGTTCCAAGGGTTATTGAGGCAGTGGCTTTGTTATAAAAGTGAGTTTTCTCTGCATGTTGTTCTATCTTGCCATGTGGTATTCTGGCCATGCTGGAACTCTGCACCAACCAGAAGGACCTCATCAGATGCAACCACCTGATCTTGAACTTCTCCACTCCTAGTACCAAAACAAACCTTTATTTTTTATAAGTCACCCAGTTTTTGGTATTCAGTTATAGCAGCAGAAAATGGTCTAAGACGCCTCCATTCTTCCCCATGGAGCATTCCTCTCTTCTCAGCAGGACAGAGTCTACACCTCCTCTTTAGGATCAAGAGCATGTGCTGCAGTGCTAGGTCCAGTGCTTTGGCCCTTTGAGCAGCAGGTCCCTTACGCTCCCCTGAAGTCACGGACTCCTTGGAAGTTTGGTGAACCCTTAGGCCCTTCTCAGAATAGTATTCTAAAGAACAAAATAACATAATGCAGGTGAAAGATAAAATCAGTTATATTTGAACTACTCATCACACTGTTGTAAAAACAATTTGTGATTTAGTCATAGGTCTGCTTCTTTATTAACATATTAAGTAACAGATTCTACCTAATAATGAGCCTCATTGAAATCACGATGAGCATAATTGATATTTCGTGATAACCTGCCCAAGTGTGATGCGATATGAAAATACTTGTGATTTTTCTCAGGGATGAAATCTTAAGTATTGTAAATTCTGCAGTTTGCTCTTCCATCTCCATAACTGATGGAAATGGTGGGTTTCGGTAGAGATGAGGGAAAATTAAAGATGCAATTCTCTATCCAAATTGACGGTTCCAGGCCCAGGTAAAGAACTCCATCCCTGAGGGAATGGCCCCACTCACTCTCTTGGGAGCACTTGATTCCCAGCACTTAGGGATGCCCCTGGTGTCCTCTGGTAAACCTGTCTCAGGTTTTCCCAGCAGCTCATAGAGAGATGGATCTGCAGGGGGTTGACCAGTGTGGTGCCTTCTCTTTGTGACATAGGCACGTCATTTTGTCCCCGTGAGTGGCAGGAATGAAGGAGCCCTGTGTGTCTGCAGCCTGTGCTTGCCCCAGAATCTCTTTGCCACTGGTCCTTGGAGGCTGCTCTCCCATCCACGCATCTTCTTCCAAAGTCTACTTCATCGACAAGGCGACGTGCCCAACTAAACGTTCCAAAGAGGTTTGCTATTGGAAACCTCTCAGTGGGCAGAGGCTTATCCAACCCCCGAATACCTGCCTCCTTTAAGATTTCTGAGATGTCTATGGGGCAGTGTTTTCACTCCATGTGAGACCAGTCCTGGAGGTCAGTCACACTTGGCAGGCACCCGCTGCCCTGTCCACGGTGGTGTGCCGGGGGCATTTTGCAAGATTTATCATTTGGAGAACTCCACAAGGAATGGCCATTTACCATGTTCCACAGACCAAACTGGAGGGTGGAGTTTTTCTCAAAGACACAGAATTAGGACCTGAATTGAGAGATACCTCTAATGTGTTCCAAATCCTTGATAAGAATTTACCAGCCTCCTTCACAAGGCCCCCCTAATTTGACTCAGTATGAAAGGTTGAAGTGACAGAAGTGATCTGTATGATGGGATGCATGATATTGAGCATGTCAACTTCCGTGCCGGATTGAGTCTTCAGATCCTCTGCTTTCCGCTGGCTGGCCATGCAACCTTGGACAAGTTACTTAATTTCTCTGTGTCTCCGTCTCCCCACCTTCACAAGCAGGTTGATAGTGGCCTCCTCAGGGGTTTCAAGCATTAGGTAGCACGTGTAGACGATAGAAAGACAGATGCTTGGCTCCTTGAAGGAGCTCAACCAACGCTAGCCACTGCTGACTTTGTAAAAGGACCCTGATCACAGCAGGCACAGAAATAACACCCCCACCCAGCTGCTCAAGTTCTGAACTGCTTATGAAGAGCAAGACACCCTGCCATCTGGTCTCTGTGACTGCTTCAGCCTGAAAGTCTACCATTCCCTTTGGCCTTTCAAATTTTATGTCCCAGCAATCAAACTACCATGGACGTCCCCATGGCCAAGTCGTCTGACCTCTGCAGGTCTCTGATCAAAACGCTCCTTTATGGCTATGAAGCCGTTCCGGCCTTCCTTCACCTGATGAACTTCCCATGATTCTTTAAGTCTTGGCCCTGGGGTCTTCTGGAGGAATCCTGCCTATGTCCCCAGGCTGACAGGGGCAGCTTCTCTGTGCTGTCACACCATCACACTCATCAATCATTGGGCATCAACAGTGAGTGTAGGCTTACCTTGTCCTCAACACTTTGTGTAGACTTAGCCTACCACACCAACACTGAATGTAGACTTGGCCTATCACACCAACACTCAACATGGACCTTAGCCTTTTCCACCAATACTAAGCGTAGACTTGGCCTTTCCCACCAACACTGAGTGCAGACTTGGCCTTTCCCACCAACACTGAGTGCAGACTTGGCCTTTCCCACCAACACTGAGTGTAGACTTGGCCTTTCACACCAACACTGATTGTAGACTTAGCCTTTCCTACCAACACTGAGCATAGACTTAGTCTATCATCTGAACACTGAGAGTACCCTTAGCCTTTCACACCAACACTCAACATGGACCTTAGCCTTTCCCACCAACACTGAGCACAGACTTGGCATGTAGACTCAGTACTGAGCCTAGATACCCTTTGACCTCAGCACTTTAGGTAGACTTAGCCTATCCCATCAACAGTTAGTGCTTATTCACTGACATGACATAGATATGTCCAGGTGATGATAGTTGATGTCCTGAAACTTTTTGTGTCCTGTTGGGAGACCCTTTATCTCAAACTGTCTCAGCTGATCACAGAGAAGGGAGTGACTTCTGCTCTCCTTGCACTGGGAGAGGGAGTGTCGGCGTGAGTCTCCGCCAGCCACTTACTGTTCCTTCATGAGGGAGGAGGAGTAGCTGACATGGTTGCTGAAGCCCAGGGTTCTTCTCTTCAGGGGGAGTGGTCCCAGGAATAAATCTAGAAAATGGCAGTCCCAGATTCCTACCCACGTTGAGTTGCAGCCTGCTGTGGTTTGGGTGTGATCTGAGTGTCTGCCAAAGGTCTATATATACAGCTGGTCTCCAGGGTGATGATGTGAGGAGGGGCCATGGAACTTTAAAGAGTGTGGTCCTGAGATCATTGAGGGGGTGCCCTTGGAAAGGGCTGCTGGGGTGAGGAGCCCAACTGTCCCCTCTTTGTCTCTTTTCCTGGGTCAGAGTGTAAGAGTTTGCTCTGACATGGTTGACCTGCATTGCCTTATGCACTAGGAGCTGACACAGACAGCGCTAGCCCTCACCAAGCCTGTGCTAAGCTGTTTGGACTTTGAACCACTCAGACTTTGAGCTAAATAACTCTTGTCGATATAACATTAATCACCTCTGGTATTTTGTTGTAGTAATGCAAACCTGACTGATGGAGATCCCATGTACTTGAACTTGGTGTTGAGTAGGGGCAATCGAATGTGAAAATGACTCCGAGCACTGGAAGTTGCCGGTGTATGCAAGGAGTCCAGGCAGCCCTGGGCTGAGTGAGGAGCAGGCAGGTGGTGTGGGACAGGGTGCTCCTGGTGGAAAGACGAGCATTTGCCAAAGCTCAAGGGGGAAGTGTTCACAGTGGTGGGAATGTGGCCTGGGGTGTCTCATGTGGTGACCCAGCGTGGCTTGGCTGAAGAGGGAGAGAATGTTTCCCAAGCAAAGCAAAATAGACCCACAAGGTCCTCCTGTGTATGTCAGAGGGAAAGCACCTGCCCAGGAGGAGCAGGTGCTAAGTACATGTGAACCCTAGCACGTGAGTCTTGCATTTGCTAGGTCTAGGGTGGAGCTGAGAGTTTGTTTGCCTTTTAGCAAGTTTGCAGGAGATGCTGGTGCAGCCTGCCTGGGACTACCTGTGGAGAAGCTCTGGGTGCTCCCTGAGGTGCGGAGTGAACTCGCTGCCTGGGAGGTGCTCTGGCCCCTCTCTGTGAAAGATCTTACCCAGAACTAGAGGAGACCACTGCGCCCCAGCCTCGGCCAGGGTCCCAAGGCTGCCAGGGTTTGTGGAGCTCCGTCCACAGTTTCCCGCCTTCCCGGCGCTTGCTTCCTCATTGAGGGAAGGTCATTACCGCCTCACTCTGCCCTTCTCTGTGCCCATGTAATCTCCCTGTTTTGCTTCTGACATTTCCAGTAATCTCACGCTGACTTTCCTCCAGGAGGCAGCAGGGCAGCCCCGGAGCAGCCGCTGACGGTGGAGCACTCAAGATCCCTGCTCACCTCTGAAATGGCACTTGAAAAAGAGGTGCCCACAACGGAGCTTCCTAGCCCACCACGTACCGCAGCTGACTCAGAAAACCAGTAGCAGGAGGCAGCTGTTCACGTGGCAGAGACACAGGCTCGGTGACAGGCAGGGCCCTTGTTCAGACCTGGCTTGATTGCAAACCGTTGCCAAAGCAGACCCTGTGTAGCCTGGGCTGGGCCTCAGGCCAGTCTGTCCATGTCCGTGTCTGAACTTTACAGTAGCAAAGGCCTTGGTTTACTGAACACAGACCCTGTGCCAGGCAGCTGCCAGGAACTTGAAGGGCATTATTTATTTATTTATTTTTTCAGTTTTTTTTTTAAAATTTTTTATTGTTGGTTGTTCAAAACATTACATAGTTCTTGATATATCATATTTCACACTTTGATTCAAGTGGGTTATGAACTCCCATTTTTACCCCGTATACAAATTGCAGAATCACATCAGTTACACATCCATTGATTTACATATTGCCATACTAGTGTCTGTTGTATTCTGCTGCCTTTCCTATCCTCTACTATCCCCCCTCCCCTCCCCTCCCCTCCCCTCTTCTCTCTCTACCCCCTCTACTGTCATTCATTTCTCCCCCTTGTATTATTTTCCCCTTTCCCCTCACTTCCTCTTGTATGAAATTTTGTATAACCCTGAGGGTCTCCTTCCATTTCCATGCAATTTCCCTTCTCTCTCCCTTTCCCTCCCACCTCTCATCCCAGTTTAATGTTAATCTTCTTCTCATGCTCTTCGTCCCTACTCTGTTCTTAGTTACTCTCCTTATATCAAAGAAGACATTTGGCATTTGTTTTTTAGGGATTGGCTAGCTTCACTTAGCATAATCTGCTCTAATGCCATCCATTTCCCTGCAAATTCTATGATTTTGTCATTTTTTAATGCAGAGTAATACTCCATTGTGTATAAATGCCACATTTTTTTTTATCCATTCGTCTATTGAAGGGCATCTAGGTTGGTTCCACAGTCTTGCTATTGTGAATTGTGCTGCTATGAACATCGATGTAGCAGTGTCCCTGTAGCATGCTCTTTTTAGGTCTTTAGGGAATAGACCGAGAAGGGGAATAGCTGGGTCAAATAGTGGTTCCATTCCCAGCTTTCCAAGAAATCTCCATACTGCTTTCCAAATTGGCTGCACCAATTTGCAGTCCCACCAGCAATGTACAAGTGTACCCTTTTCCCCACATCCTCGCCAGCACTTGTTGTTGTTTGACTTCATAATGGCTGCCAATCTTACTGGAGTGAGATGGTATCTTAGGGTGGTTTTGATTTGCATTTCTCTGACTGCTAGAGATGGTGAGCATTTTTTCATGTACTTGATGATTGATTGTATGTCCTCCTCTGAGAAGTGTCTGTTCAGGTCCTTGGCCCATTTGTTGATTGGGTTATTTGTTATCTTATTGTCTAATTTTTTGAGTTCTTTGTATACTCTGGATATTAGGGCTCTATCTGAAGTGTGAGGAGTAAAGATTTGTTTGAAGGGCATTATTTAAATTAATCCTCCCAGGAATGCGGTTGAGGAGGTGGTGTTACTGTCCTGGTCTGACAGGTGAAGAAACTAAGACTCAGATACCCACAGCCACGGATTGAGGCATCTGGGATTCATATTGTGCTCTGATTCCAAAAAGGTTATCTTTTTAAATCTGAATTAGCATGTGGGAGGGACACTGGCTCATGCCTTTGTTTTCTAAGTGAAAATTCTTCCAATTAAGAGATTCGTGCATAATGTGGTTACACGTTTTGGTTGTGTATGTGTGAGTGTGTGTGTTGTGGGGAGAGAAGGGGGGCAGGGGGAGGGAGGAGAGAGAGGAGGAGAGAGGGAGAAGAAGGAAGAAAAGGAGGGTGATAGAGGCAGGGGATGGAATTTATTAAGCTTATTACAATTATTCAATGCTGTCTGGAACATATGACAGTTTATTAGATTTTGGCAATTGTAAAACAAATTTATCTAGATTAGGATAAAAGTGACTATGATTTAAATGGTGCTTTTTGAAGTCTTTCCATGAAATTTCAAAGTGAATCTCATAAAAATGGAGAAAGTAAGTACCAAGAGCAGCCAGGAGTGAATGGGCCTACTTCATGTGTGTTGGAGTGGAACTGTCCACTGGGTGCACCCTCTCCTCCAGGAAGCCCTCCTGGTGCCTCCCCTGCCCCATGGAGATGCCTCAGGCAGCTTTGGCATTCAAGTCCTGGACTGTGTGATACTCTCCGTGCCTTCAGTGGCTTGAAGCCACAGCCCCTTAGTGTTTTGTAGTATTTCAGGTCAGAAGTTGGCAGGGCAGGGCAGGGCTGGATCTCTGCTCAAAGTTCCACACAGGTGACACCAAGCCGTCAGCGAGGCTGGGAGCTTGGATAGGGGTCTGAAGGGGAGTCTGCTGCTGAACTCCTTCAGGCTGTTGGAGGACGTGTTCCCTGCAGCTTGAGGACTGCAGCGTCCGTCTCTGGCTGTGGCCGGGGTCACTCTGCGCTCCCAGGGCTGGTCTTGAGCTTCGAGTCCCCTGACGTCCTCTTCAGCTGCACATCATTGGTGGATCCCTGAGTTTTCAGGCTCCCCTGATGGGTCAGGCCACCCGATGACCTTCGTGTCTTTTTTTTTAAATTTTTATTATTAGTTGTTCAAAACATTACATAGTTGACCTTCATGTCTTAAGGTTAACCGACTTGGGACTTCAAGGACATCTGTGAAGTCTCTTTATGCTCGACTGACGGAGGGACGGGAGCCAGGGTGTCATCTTGAGAATGCTGTCTACCCTAGTTGCCTTCTTCTGAAATGGCTGCATCCTTCCTGTCACACCTGGCCAGATGGGGAGCAGCCCTAGACGCCAGGCCAGGCCAGTTATCTAATTTCCGGCTGTATTTGAAGGAGCCCGTCCGCTGGGGAAGCTGGGAAGGACCCTTTCCTGGGCGGTGGGGTCTTGGTGAGCTTTTCAGGCAGGGGACGAAGGTGTCACGTTGGCGATGTCGCCCAGCTCCTCTGGCCCTGCCCCTCTCCCGTTGACCTGTGATACTTTCTTTCTCCTTTTAATTCTGGTAAAATGTACAGAATGTAAATTTACTGTGCCAGCCACATTTATGGGTCCAGTGGGGTGGTTCTGAGCGTGTTCACCCCCTGAGCGCCCAGTGTGGCTGCCCATCTCCAGAGCTCCTTCCCTCTGCCTTGTGGACGCTCTGCTCACTAGACACCCCTGTCAACCCCCCCCCCCAGGCCCTGCGGCCACCACCCTGCTTTCTGTGTCTAAAGCTGTAAGTGGAGTCACCTGGTGTTCGTCCTGCTGTGTCTGGCTTCTGTTATGTCACTTAGTGTCACGTCCTCACCTGCTGTAGCCAGGCCAGAACTCCCTCCCCTTTGTGGCTGAATGCTGTTCCATGTGTGAAGGTTCCTTTTGTTTACCCATTTGCCACCCATGGAGGAACGGCTGCCTTTGGTTATTGTGTACTGTGCTGTGTGAGGGTGGGTGTTCCCAGGCTCTCTGAGTCCCTGCTCTGTTCTTCTGATTGTTGCCCAAATGGGAAAAGCTGGGCCACCTGGTGTTTTCATTTTGAATTTTGTGAGGGGTCACCACACTGCTCTCCATAGAGGCTCTGCCACTTTACATTCCCACCCAGAGCACCAGGGGCCTGCTTTCCCCACCTCCCTCCCTCGCTCTCTCTCTCTTTTCCTCCCTCTCTCTCTTTCCTCCTTCTCCCTCCTCCCTCCTTTCCTTCCTCTCTTTATTCCCTTCTTCTCTTTCTCTGCCTCCCTCCCTCTCTCCTTCCCTTTCTCTTCCTTCTCTTTCTCTCGCGCATTCCTTCCCTCTCTCTTCCCTTTCTCCTTCTGTCTCTTGCTCCCTCCCTTCCTAGTAGCCATCCTAAGAGATGTAGATTGTTGGGAGATGCTTTCTGACTGAATGCATTTGGTGCTGCTGTCCCCTGTGATTAAGTGCTGTAAGTCCTGGTCCCTGGTGGTGAGAAGGGCACTGCCGACATCTTGGAAACTCCACATCCAAGGCTGCTCACAACAGCATGTGGTCGCCGTGGCGTGCAGTGAGACCCTGCTGAGTGCACTCAGGATCGTCTTAACATGAGATCCAGGTCAACAACTGCTTGATGATCTTGCACATGAATTTACCATGGAAACTTACCTTTTTTTATGATTTGACTCTGGAATTTCCTCAGAAGCTCCTGTTTGGCAGGGTTCAGATATGAGATGATGGCTCATGTGGGGTGTGGCCTCATTGTGGATTAATCCACTGGATGGATTCGTAATTGAAGGAACTTCTGGATGGGAACAGCAGCCGGGTGGGGTGTGGCTGGAGGAGGTGGGGCCCAGGAGGTGTGTTCTTGGGGACATACCCATCCCTGACACCTTCCTCTCTGCCAGCTGCCACAAGCCCAGCGTCTTTCCCCACAGTGCCCTTCCACCATGACGGTCTGCCTCTCTCAGAGCCAGATCAATGGAGTTAGGCTGACTGTGGACTGAGCCTCTGAAACCGCGAGCCCAAAATAAACTTTCCTCCTCCTCGTCATCCTTGTCAGGCATTTTGGTCACAGCACACGGAAGAAGACTGTGGAGCAGGATGGAGAGGGAACAAACCCATGGTGGACAGTCGGCACAAATGCCAGCTCTGCCTCTGCGGGCGTCTGGCACAGGTTTCCTGTGCTGGACTCTCTCCCACCAGGACCTACCTGGGAAGCATGGTCCTCCTGGGGCTCCAGGAACACTCAGAGCTTCAGTAAAGGTCTTCATACAACAGGTATTGACCACCTGAGCTCCACCTGTGACCTGTCAGCATTTCCCAAAATACACCTCCTAATTATCCACCTTCACTGTCCGCAAAATAAGATGAGATCCTTGAAAATTCCAAGTTACAGGTGGCCTCACACCCGTCCCAGATGACATTTCTGATGGAAGATAACTGCCGGAGAGAAGTGGAGGGTAGGGGAGGCTCAGTGGTACTTTCCAGTTCTTTAAGGCAGAACTTTAAAAAGAGGGCGTAGATGGGGAGTGAGAGGAAACTCCCCCACCGTGACTCTGGGGGCCGGGTGACCCTCACCCAGAAATCAATGAATTGGCACTGTCAGGCTTTCGTCCCTCCCTGGGAATACCAGAGTGACCAGTGTGGCCTGCTGCTCTGCCAGCTTTCCAGCTCTAGGCTGGTTGGTGACACTGCGATCCCAGAGAGTGGTGGAAGCCGCACTGTGCTAGGGCTGACTCCTGTCATGCTCCCTCCCGTGTGGAGTGAGGTCCCGCATCTGCACTCTTGGCCTCTGTCCCCTGGATCTGGACAGGGACGTGGTTTAACACCATGTTTTTGGCTTTCTTTGGGGGAACAAAATAAGAACTGGCCAGAAGGGGAGCGTTGCAGGGCTTTGCTGGCCAAGCAGTGTTCTCCTCGGCTCAGAAGGCCATGCCCTGAGCTTGTCACTCCAGCGGGCTCCTGGTTGGTCACCAAGGCTTCTTCCTGCCTCCTCCCCTCCATCCATTCCCACGCTGAGCAGTCTTCTCCTCACAGGGAGATGCGTGCTCCTCGCCTCCTCTCAGGCCTGTGGCTTCTCTGGTGGTCTCCCTTGGTTACAGTGCACTCAAAGCCCTGCTCCACCTCTCATGTGCTCCTCTGTGGCCTCCCCCAGGTTCCCTCCCACAGGACTCCAGGGAGTCCTGCAGTGCGATGTGCCCTCCCCAGACACTCTGCCCTCCAGCATCTATCACCTCCCAAGTGCCCTCTCCTCTGCTTGCCCTCCTGCTTTGCCCAACTCTTATTTTGCTTCAAAGCTTAAGGAAGGTCAACCTCATGGGGGGGTGGGGTTGGGGACTTCCCCTCCCCCTCTAGGCCCCGCCCCAGACCCTCCCCCAGGCCCCATTCTGTCCTCAGGTGCTCCTGTAGATCCCAGGCATGGTGCCTGCCGTGCACCAGGCTGTGAGCTTGTGTGACCACCCCCCCACCACAGGCTGTGATTTGTGCATCTTTGCACCTAGAATTAGCCTGGTAACATAATTTGGATCTGCACTGTCTCCTGAAGGCCCAAGTGTTAAAGTCGCAGCCTCCAGATTGGCATCACTGGGAGGAAGTGTGACTTTGAGAGGCAAGGCCCAGGGGGAGGTTCTCTAGTCCCTGGCGATGGTGCCCTTGAGGGGATCTGTGGGGTCCCCATCTCCTCCTTGGTTTGTACCCTTCCATGTGGAGAGCAACTTCCTTCTCACTGTGGTCCCTGGTGTGAGTCCCCAAGAGTGGGCCTTCCGGTCACGGGCAGGAACTTCTGCCCACTCTGCCCTTTCCTCCTGTCAGTGGGTTGCCTGGGTGTCCTGGGTGATGGAAAGCTGCTGGCCCACCTGGCCATGTGGCTTTGCAGCAGCTTTGACTGAGGCAGCCCCGACTCTGCTCTGTGCTGCAAAAACTCAGGTGCCACGAGGATCTGTGGTTGTCCCTGTTTGACAGCCAGAGACGCTGCTCTCCTGATGGCAGCCACATGGCTTTGCTCCCACCCTGACCTGCAAGTGTCCGCTGCCCTGCAGGAGGAGGAGCGTGATGGTTTCTGTCACACACGCTCGTCTGCAGCACCTCCATTTCTTTCTGGGGTACTCCCTTTTGCAACCCAAAGGTGTATTTAACCCAGGAGGCTCTGGGACACCTTTCTTCAGTTTTAATGCCCTTGCTCTCTGGAAGAGCCATCTTACATACCTCATCTCAGCTGAGTTCATTGAATGTCCACCCTGGAGCTCTGAATCCCGAGTGACATGTGAGGAGGAGGACTGGCCAGATTTTACTTAATCTGGCTGGTCCTCAAATGGAATTTGGAGAGAGGAGTAGAGCATGCAGGTGCACAAATGATTTGTCTGTTTGTAAGACAAATTTCCCAAGTAACTTAAAGTGACGGAAATAAGTGCTCTTCCAGCTCATATAAAATAAGTCCAGGAATAAGCATCCCCTGTTGGTGAGGCCATCACAGAAAGGTCAGACTCCTGCTCTGCGTTCTAGACTGTGAACCTGTCCTTAGAATGCAAGATGGCTGCTGAGCATCTGTCTTCACATCCAGTGTTCCAGGTAACAAGATGGAGGAAGCGGAAGGAAAGAGGGAATGACGCCTTTTAGAGATACTTCCTGAAAGTTTCTCCATTTTTGTTTATATATAACTGGCCAGAACTTTGTTATGCCTACATCTAGCTGCAAGGAAAGTGGTGGAATGTCATCTTTCAAGTCAGTGACAGTATTTCAAGACAGTATATGTTGGAAATTAGTAGCCTCTCTGTACCATTTTGTTATGGTTTTGAGAGGGGTCAGGAGATGAAGGACTACTTCCGGATAAACTTGAGCCATTTTGCTTATTACTTTCCCAGTGATTAACTGGGGTAAGAGTGTGAGCTGTAGCAGGAACAGTGCAGACCTTCAAGGGACCACCAACGAAGAGGCTCCCTCTTGGGGCTCCCTGTGTGAGCCTCAGTTAGCACAGCCCTTCTGCAGGTGGTGAAAGAGCCCAGGATCCCATGGTGCTCCAGCTGGTGGGTAGATCTGCATCTGACTTGGAGTTCACTCTCCCTCTGCCCTGTCTCGCTGCCCACCTCCTGCACCCGCAGGGTGGATTCACTTGGCTAGAAACCTAAGGGCTCTGCTTTGGGAGCCTCAGTCTTAGTTCTGAGTGGGCCATGGTTTTGTGCTTTAGCATCACTAAGAATTTACTTTGGCTTTTAACAGCACAGGAGTGAAGTTATCCTGGGGAAAGATTATGCATGAAAAGTCATGTGAGCATAAACCCGTGTGTGGTTCTGCACATGTCCCCTGAGGAAAAGAAGTAGTTCAAATTGGTCTTAAATGAGTGTGTGTGTATGAGAGAGGGAGAGAGAGCGCGCTTGCGTGGTTTATGGGCAAGGGTGCAGGGTAGCACAGTATGAAAACCTCACAGTGGAACTTGCCGAGCTCCTGGTTTAGAAGTGCAGGGACTCGAGCTGGGTGGGATTGATAGTCATAATTAAAGGGACCCAGCAGCTAAAAGCAAGGTCGTGCCTTAGATTTGCCAAGCCAGGCAGAAATTCATTGAAAATCCATATGACATGAAAGGCTGGAGATGGGCTGAAGTGATTCTGATATTGGCAGGTTTCCATTTCTCAGCCTAAGTCACCCAGCTGAGACGTGTGGACGCCACACAGTGACAGCTGACAAAATAAATGTATTGATGGAATGATCGGCTGGTTCCCCACCGAGCGGCAGGGGGATGCCGGCGAGAGGAGAGGCCCGTGGCCAATTATCTGAATTGGTCATCATCCAAGCCAGCCATCATGTTTGCCATCGGACTGGGCTTCCTCCCGCTGCAGCTTTGTAAGAGAAGTCCTTTGAGAAGTGAGCACACATCTCCCGTCCATTAATTTTTCCAGTGTTAAGGTCAGGCCAGAGAATGCACTGGGGGAATGTTCTGTCTGCGCTGAGAGCAGCACACTGTGGTGCAGGGGGATCCTGCAGTTGTGGGGTGCTCTGAGCTCTGGGCAGGAAGGAATGTCTTTACAGGGCTCAAAGGGGAACAAGGAAGGCGCCCTGAGCAGCGTAGAGAGCAGAATTCCAGGCGCCCAACCAGACGGAGGCTGCTTCCTTGGCAGCTGAGATGAACAGCCAGGATCTTGCCATGGCTGGGCCTGTGGGCAACATCTACCCTGCGGTTAGGACTTGCCACAGAGTGGGAGGAGAAGGGGCTGCAGCCAGGGGCAGACGGGCTGGGGTTGCCTTGACTGAAGTAAGGAGCTGGTGGCTGGACTGTGGCAGTCTGACAGGGTCATCTTCAGCCCTCAGAGCTCAGGTACAGTGGAGACAAGCCAGGGCCACAGCGAGGCCACGCCGGGAGCCTGCGCACCACCAGCCCTAGTGGATTCTCTGTGTTTGTCTGTATTTCACTCACTCACTGCTCAATTAACAGAAACACCATATAACATGTGTCACACTTCTTAATAAAACTTTGTAGGAAGAGTGACTTTTCAATAATTCAGATACCCTTAATAGTACCAATAAAGATTTACGCTGCCTGGTGATAGTCCACAGAGCTAATTATACCGGGGAATTTAAAACATCTCACGGGAGTGAGGCGGTAAGAACACAGCCATGTCTTCCTGACGCCAGCTGTCACTCACTCACTCATTCATTTGACAAGTCGCTATTGACTGATGTTAACCTCAGTGCAGACTCACAGCCAGTTCATTGAGCAGGTTTAAATTTGACATGTTCTAAACTTAGGAAAGTATATGGAACAGGATCTTTTTTGCTTTACAAAAGG
The DNA here is from genome assembly GCF_021218885.2 of Marmota monax. NCBI lineage: Eukaryota > Metazoa > Chordata > Mammalia > Rodentia > Sciuridae > Marmota > Marmota monax. Next base: position 574,969 of record NW_026694831.1, on the reverse strand, counting down.
ATTTTTTCCATGATCTCCCCATGTTTGAAAATTCCTGGATGAATCTAGCCATCCTGTACACCTGGACAGTATGTTACATGGACAAATGGCTTTCTAGAGTGTTCTGGCTCCACACTAACCCTGCTGGTGGGACAGGGAAGGACCATGACTTGCACTTTCCGGGAGGACAGCTCCTTCTGGAAGTTGAGCCACGTGCCCAGCCCTGGACGAAGTAGGAACTTAATGCTGGGGGGGGCCCTGTTGGCTGTTTCCCCAGGTGGTCGGCTGGATAAATCCAGCTTGACACTGTGTGGCTCACTTTGCATTTTCATGTGTATCACTTGGTCACCTTCACGGCAATCTTGTTATCACTGTGGACATGATCCATCGTCAGCACCATCATCATCATCATCAACAGCCGCCTTGTCAATACGTGTCTATTTCATAGGAAACATCATCAATGCTCTCAGAGGGAAGGGTTCTTCAGCAGGAGGTGCCTGTCTGAATTAGCCACAGTGGATGGAATCCACCAGCTGCAGAGGGGGTCTTTCCTGAGAAACTTTACCGGCTGCTGAGGGGCCTGGGGACTACCAGACAGCTCCAATGGACCTGTCCAACATCAGGGCACCAGAGTGTGTTCAGGATGAACATGTGAAGGAAATCCTGCCTTAGCCCTACAGATCCCTCCTCGCTGTCTAAATGCAGATTCTGGTGATGGGAAGATGGCGTTTATAGCCAGTTGAGAAGGGAGAGGCTGGTGGGAAAAAGCGGTCCCGACCTAGGAAAGATGTGCTGTTCAGGGACAAGACTTCCACCCGCCATTGACAACTTTCTTCTGAGAGTGAAGATGGAGACTCCCAACCATTCGAGTGCGTCTGTGTGTGCTCCATGTCCTCGCCTGTCCTTCACAGGGCAGGCACTTCTGGTTGGCAAGGGACCTTGGGCTTGGCCACAGCCTGGGCCTGAAGCCAGCACAAACAGGGCTGGACCCAGGGCTTGGTTCAGCAGACCACTGAGATGTTGGTGGAAGGAAGCCCACTGACCTCCCAGGGAAGAAACATCAGGAGCCCACGGTGGTGCTCAAGGAAGATCTGGGGTCAGAACATGGGGTTAGGACAAAGCCAGATCAAGACCAAGAGGAAGTTCACACGAGATCAGAGCTCAGGCACAGAGGTCAGAGCCCAGAGGCCACACTGGGCCAGGCCATGATGGAGGAGGGACGCTATTCATATTAAGTGAGACGAAAGCCAAGGAAAGGCCCAAGCCACAAGAGGCTTCCCAAGGGGACCTGTGGCAGCCAGGGAGGGTTTGCTGGGGGCCCTGCCCACCTGCTCCTGCCTCTTACTCCTCTTCTGCCTGGTTGGATGTTTCTGTCCCCTGAACACCTTGAAGGCCTCGACCACCTTCTATCAGGAGGTATGTCGAGGGAAGGGCAGCACTGATGTCCAGGAGGTTTGTGCCCATTTCCAATGTCCCCATGTCCCCTGAGAACACTACCTGCAGCTCCGTTGCTTAGAGTCCCTCCCTGACCCTTGTGGCCACATGGCCTCCAGTTAAAGCCCAGAGCCCAGAACTCTTGTCCCCACTGTGAGGGACCTGAGGGCAAAGCAGACCTGCTGGAGGCTTGGGTGGCTCAGGTGGCCCTCTGGGTGGGGCAGAAGGCAGAGGGCCTGTGCTGCCAGTGGAGATTAACATGGGGAGAAGGTGCCGGGCATAGGACAGGGATGGAAAGTCAGAGGTGTGGCACCGTGTACAGATGGGAGTGTGCCTGGTCCATCAGCTCGATGTCCACCACCAAGTGGGGGTGGTGGGGGAGGATTAAATCAAGAGGCCGATGACAGCTGTCTGCGGAGGCGCTCAGGAGTGCTTGGGGCTCCTGCATACCTCCTGCCAGCCTTGCCCCTGAGGCCTGTGCAGAAAGGGCCTCCCTGGCAGTGTGGGGAGGGGCATCCTGGTGAGTGTAGGCCTTACTTGGCCTTCCTCCTGTCCATCAGGCCATTTGAGGACAGAGAGAGATGAAAAGCACATTTCCAGCATTTCAGAAAAAAACAAAAAACACTCGCAAACTGCTGTTTTTTGGCCACTTGAAACAGAGAAACCCCATGGATGAGGCGTGAGCTGAATTCTGGAGTCCTCACGGGCTGTCTGGGTCTGGGCGCGACAGAAGGCTGCAGGAAGCCACTCCATGTGGACCCCAGCACTGGGACTGGGGGCCTGCTGCAGAGGTGGGAGGCACTGTTGTCCAGGTTAGAAGTCCCAGTTTCTCTTGTTCTCTGGACGGCAGTGACCCTGGACCCTGGGCAGATTGTATCTCTTCCCAGGAACCTTGAAGGGCCCCACAGGGGGCGGACGGGTTCCCCTCAGGTTAGCATCTGCTTCTGGTGGTTCTTCCAGATCCATCTGTACTTGTCCCTGTCTCTACAGACGGCAGTCTGAGGATGCCTGGCCCAACTCTCCCCTCCAAGGAAGGGACATGCCACTCAGTCAAGCGGCAGATGCCTTGCCCCCTGAAGTCCTGGAGTCACATCCTCCCTGAGTCCCCTCTCCAACAGCCCCTCCAAGGGCTTAGCAGGTTCTCATCCAGGGCTGCAGATCCAGGATGAAATAAGACACGGGGCAGGCAGACAGGTGCCCAGGGTGCTTTTTGCCGCAGGACAGCTACACACCCCAGAGTACCACCTCCTCAGGAGAACCCAGGGCAGCCACAGTGAACCTGCTGATCCAGGGAGGAGAGCCCTGCGAGGGTTAAGGACTTGCTGGGAACTCCGGAGAGCGTCCACCTGACGGATCCCGAGACTCCAGGATTCTGGCTCTTGTCCCCAAGTCCCTGCTGCCAGGCCGCATTCTCCTCTCCTCCCACCACTCCTTAGACCAGTGCAGCCTGCCCTGGGCATGTCCCTGGCACCCACAGGGGCCTCTTTAGGTCACTGCCTGGCTCCCACTTGACACCTAAGGCTGGGCTTGAATGTCACCTCTCCCCTGGGCCCTGACTCCCCCGATCTTGCTCCACTGTCCCTGCTCCGTCATGTGTGACCTGTATCATCTTCCCACCTAGTTTCCTTGCCTCGCGTCTCTGTCTCCTTCCCACCATCACCTCATGAGCAGCAGGGATCTCTGTATATCTGTGACCTGACTCAACTCTAGGCATTTACAGCATTTCTTGGCATGCATTGGGTGCTCAATATATGCTTGTTGAGTGAATGAATGAATGAGCACCAGGAAATAAAGTGTTCTGTCTTCGCTGAAGCCCTTGTTGGAAGTTTGCTTCCAGACCTGGATCTTAGTTGGTGTCCCTGGAGGGCCACCAACAACCCTTGGAAGGCACTTGGCATGCAGCTGGCTGCCTGCTCTCCAGCAGGGCAGATAGATGTTCAATTGGCAATGCACACTAACCATAGAGGGTGTCTACTGCCAGCATCCAGCCTGCTGGGCACCATCCTGATTGTCCAGGGCTTTGATGGGACCTGGTAACTGCCCAGGAATGGTCCCTCCAGTTGGGTAGCTCTGCATCCTCCTGACTGTGGCTGGCACCTGCAGCCCCAGCTCAGCCACTGGGTAGAGGTGGTTGGGCTAATTCTCGAGCAGGCAGTTCCTCTTTGACAAGTGTCAGCCATCCACACGCTCACCTGGGCTCTGTCCAGATGGGCTGTGGGCTCCATCTGGCTAGCTGTGGAACTTTGGGTTGATGTCCTAAGTGAAAATGGATTTCTTTGCTGGGCAGAAGCAGACGGCCACCATCCTTCCTGGGTGATGCCATTAAATACCCCCTTTGATGGCATTAGCTCAGGGCTTCTTAAGGCACAGTCAGTTCTGTGCCAGCTTCCCAGATGGTTCCTGCTTCCCTCCCTGCCTGCCCTCTCCCCAGGGGCTCTGCCCTTAGGGAAGGCCTGTTTCCTGCCCACTGCTGTGGAGGTTCTCAATGGCAGATGCAGGTGGCAGCTGCTCCCTCCCCTCCCCCTGTGGTGGCCACCTCTACGGGGTTTACCAAGAACACAAACATCCTGCTACAGAGGTTTCCCAAGAGATGTGTTGACTGAGCTAATATGCGGCAGGTAATTAGAACAGCCCTGATGACTTAGGAAATGGCTAAAAAATGTGCATTTGAGGAGTATTTTAAAATTATCTTGTGGTGGCTCACACCTGTAATCCCAGCGACTTTGGAGGCTGAGGCAGAAGGATCACAAATTCAAGGCCAGCCTCAGCAACTTAGCAAGACCCTAAGCAAATGAGACTCTGCCTCAAAATAAAAAAAATAAAATGGGCTATGAATATGGCTCAGTGGCTAAGCACCCCTAGGTTCAACTCCTGGTACTAAGAAAAAATGTCTCTCGGTGATCTGTCTTAGGGAATCTGAGGACAAGTTTTCTGATTCCCACAGACCTGAGTGCGGTGGTCCTTTGGTATCTGAGGAGATTGGCTCCAGGACCCCCTGGGGCATCACAGTCTGTGGATGCTCAGAGTGTTCTACATGACAGGAAGCAAAGCTTGCCTAGAAACTCTGTGTAGCCTGCCTGTGCTTTAAGTCATCTCCAGACTACTTACAACACATAATTCAATTTAAATGCTATAGAAATTGTTGTTACACAGTAATAAGAAAAAAAATAAGACAAAAAATAAGACAAAAAAAAGTCTGTACATGTTCAGTGTAATTCTTTTTTTCCCCAAAATATTTTTGGTCCATGGTTGGGTAAACCCATGGGTGATCTAGTGGGCGAGGGGGGCCAGCTGCACCTCCTGTTGAGGTGTGTTTTTGGCAGGGCCCATGCCTGCTGACAATGTACAGGCCTGGTCATTCCCCCTGCGTCCTTCCCCTTGGTGTTCCCCTATGGTCAAGAGAGGACTTTCTTGTCTGTGTATGCATGTATGTGACCTCCAGATCCCTGCATCAGAATCCAAGTTACGCAGTCTGGCATGTTCTTGGTAAAGGCTACCTTTTTACATGGGAAGTGGGGCTGAAGTGGCAGATGGACATGGCCTTGGGAACCAAACCTCATGTCTGTAACTACTTAAGGTCCCCATGCTGTCTCCTCATTTCTAAAATGGGGTTATAAAGCCTAACCCAGTGGATTGTACAGAAATTAAGTAAAATATCCTCTGCACAGGGCTTAGGATGCAAGTCTTCTTCCCCCACGGGCCCAAAACAAAACCCCCCAAACCCTGCTCAGTAGCCTCTGGGTTTAAACAGTCTGAATAATTGTAAGATTGCACCCCAGCTGATCTTCCTTGAGCCCCCTTCTCCTGCTCCTATCGGTCCCTCTGAACGACACTCCTTAGCTCTCTTCTTCTCACATGGCCGCCCTCCCAGCCTGCGCTGGGTTCTGAATCTAGCTCTGCACTCCCACGCCCGCTCTTCTTCTGCCCCCTCTTCTCCCCACTTGCCTCCTTATATTTACCCCTGAGGTACATCCAGCGGGCCTGGCGCCCTCCTGCCTGAGCCTTGGACCTGGTGGTCCTCTGGTAGCCTCCCTCTGTCCTCTTTGACGCTCTTCCAGGAAGACACCAGTGCTCTCACTGAAGCTGGTCTCATGTGGTTCCTGGAGGAGGTACAGCATCTCAGTGACCTTCCTTGACCTTCCCAACACTGGAAAGGAACCTTTCTCTGCATCCTATATGCAGTCTTGGTTAGCTCTTGTGCTTGTGTAATTAGGTATAGATGCAGCCACACCAGTAATAGAAAATTGAACGAGGAGTGGTTTAAATTTTAAAATAAAGCTTTCCCCTTAGTTAACAGCACCAAGGCTTTGAGGTGATTGCTGGCTCAGGGTCTCAATGCCATCCTCAGGGAGGCAGGGCTTTTCTGACCTTGTACTTTGCTACTCTGCATGTCAGCTGTCATGCCCGCACTTGTCACCTCATGAGTGCAATATGACTGCACCCATCCCAGCCACAATGATGTCCCTGCCTCATCCCCGCTCAGTGGGACAGGTGGAAGGGGAGGCAGCACTGGCTATCTCTGTCTTCCCACCTTTTTCTTTTCCCAAGAGAGCAAGAGCTCTCCCTGAGTCCCTGGTAGAGTTCTGCATACTCTTCATTGTCCAGAGGATTGTTCCTGGCCTTGCCCTGCTGCCTTTGAAGGAAGCTGGCAGATGGGTTCAGGGTCGGGCACATCACTAGATGCAGTTGTCACTGTTAGCCAGGAAAATGGAGCTGCAGAGTGTGGACTGGATAGATGACAGCAACAGGACCTGCCATGTATCATTATCTTGTCCTCTGTCCTCCTCTAGCACAGTCAGCTCCCTGAAGGCTAGGGTGCCACTCATGGCTCTCCCCTCAAACCTGGTGAAGCAGGGACTTGTGAACAGTTATTGAGCAAATAGATGGCAACTACGTCAGTGTCCCAGATAACATCAGGTTAGAACCATAGAAATTCCAGGTTTACCCTGCCCAGGAAATAGCCAGGTGCTTAGCTCAATTCCTGTAATTACTCATCATTCTGGAATCATGTGGTTGCCTGCAAAGCCTCTCTCGGGGATTGGACAGTCTCCCCCCAGGGGAAAGCATGTATATTGAATTCTCCAGTTTGCCAGTTCCCAGAAGCTGGAAGTTGGTTCTGATAATAATAATAATAATAATTTTAAAAAAAACCCTGCAAGGTCTTTAACTCTCAAAGAGCTGCCAGCTGACACAATAACATTATATTAATTTTCTGTTTAATAAAGCATATTGGAACCCTCACATGGGCTTGCGTGCGTGCCTGCCTGGGGATGGGAGAGACACGAGGCAGCTTTTCACTTAATGCAGGAGGAAGCGCTAGATAAAGGGAATCTAATTGAAGGGCACAATATGCTTACCCATGTAGCTGCTGATAAAACATTACTGCCTTTTTTTTCTTTGCACAGTACAAAAGATAAAAATCAGAGCCACTAAGTCAAAATCATATTTGACAGTATCCTTTCGTCTAGGCCTGTGTCCCTCTGTGTTTTGTAAGGGATCACCATTTGAAAGGGTAGCTTAGCAGAGCTCCTTACTGTGGGTGCTTCAGAGAGGTGTAATTGTGTGCTCCTAGGAGGCAGGGGGTGTTTTGGCAAAAGGATTGCTAATATGCATGAAGACTGAGGTTCAAAGCTATTCCCAGCTCATTCATTATAATGCTGAAAAACCTTTTAATTTGGGTTAAAGATTGCATGTAATTTCCTCTTCATACAACCAGTTGAGACAGATAATGGCTAGAGTAGATATCCAGATTTTGTCTGTTTTAATATTTGGCCACTAGGCTGAAAAGTTGGCACTTTTTAATTTTTTTATGATGGTACCAAACAGGACCTAGCCAAGGAAGGAAGCAGTGGTTGGAGAGTGTCATCCTTGACACCATTATTCCCACCTGTTCCCAAATCTGATGGAACAGAAAGAAAAGGGCAGCCTTGCCCATCCGAAACCAAATGAGGAAGGGGAGCAGCCCAGAGTGCCCAGGCAACTTCACCTGGGGCCAGGGGTGGACGCAGGCGGGAACATCGCCTGGAGTCCTGAATCGAATAGCTGAGGTTGGATGCAGCATTTCTGGTGACAGCAAGAGCCTTTAGCAGGTGCTGGAACCTTGATTCAGCTGTTGATCAACCGTGTCTGCTGGAGGAAATTAACACCCTATCTAGGACAAGCAGAAAAGTGTAACATCAGCCACTATTTCATGTCTTAGAGGGAGAACCGGGAATGGGCCAGCTGCCCCTGCCGTCATCCATGAACCTGGCCCAAGAGGTCAGAGAAGAGAGCTGGCTTTCTATGATTATAGCTGTCTATGCTCAGAGCTTTGTATATATGTGGGTATAAGCAGTGTTGTGATTTTAAATATAATGCAGAATGAACAAATCCAGCTATTATTCATTGCCTAAAATCTTTTTGACATTTTTTGGTAATCAGAATATTTGACATTTTCTTTATGAGCAAAAGTTAAGTATTAAGTATCAACGATACATTTAAATATATTCAGTTATCAGCTATATCCTTCATGCTGTGCAATTGACCTCAGAAAAAGAAATGAAAGAAAACAAAACAAAACAAATGTTTTCCTGCTGTCTAACTGAGCTTCATGCTGTTGACCTTCATCTCCCCAGCCCCCAACCCCAGCCTCTTGCTTCTTATTCAGTTGTTATAGGTTCTACGTACAAGTTGGAGCACTGGTATTTGTCCTTCTGAATTATTTCACGGAGTGTGATGATCTCCAGTTTCATCCATTTGCCGCAAACGGAAAGAGATTTTTAATTTCTAACAATGTCTTAGCATTCCCGGGAACAAATAGTAACTCCAAATGCCAATCACTTAAATTTTCCTGGCCGTTGAACATTTCTTTTTAAACTAAAAATACTGTAACATTTGTAATAAATTCTTGATGAATTAAGGAAGGAGGCACAGAAGGGGGAAGGAGTGGGGGAGATGTTTACCATGATATTTATCCCAACACAGAAACCAGACCATGCATCTAGAACTCAGAGTAGACACACAGAATTCAGTGAATGAAAATAAGAAGACAGACCAGAAGGCCCGACTTTTGACATCTCATTACACTTTTTGGAAGTCCTTGAAAATTTAGGATACTTTGCAGAAGGAAAATATCAATAAGGAAACCATAAAAAATCTTTGAGTTCAACATTTTGCACATGGGTGGAATTTGCAGGGTCAGCATATTTCATAGGAAATGACCACAATTTGCATTTCAGAAAATTAACTCCAATCCAATTAGTCCCCCCACCCCCACACCTTATCGAAAGACTCCCTTCTCCTTGGCTCCCAGGTGTCTCCATGAGTCTCCTTCCTCCTAAACAACACCAGAGATAAAATTATGCAAAGCAGCACTATTTCTAACATATTTTCTCCCTTGCAAGATGCAATCTAAAAACTGCTTGCTATTATGGTTTGGAATAAGATGTTATTAAGTGAATGACAGAAAAATAAGAAGACATCCATCAAAATGTCTATTTTCTTCCTACATCCAGAGCTCTTCCATATCCAGAGGGTGTCTATACACAAATCATGGGTAAGGATGTCTTAAGCAGAAGGAGCAAGAGATACAAAAGGAGAGAGTCTTATGAGTCGCGTCCTGTAGCTCTTCCTCACTGGTCCTCCCTTGGCATTGTATTTCAAGCGAGAAAATGGATGGCTGTGAGTTGCTGGGAGAGAATGATGCTTCTGGAGACTGGCACTCAGCACTGTCAGAGGAGCGATTATCCAGGGGCTGGCTCCAGGGCGTCCCAGGCACCGCACCCCCAGCAGGAAGTGCCATGGGGACAGTCTGGGTCTCTGCTGAACACTGAGCCGGCAAAGGGCCTCAGAGAGGCAGAAAGCCCAGCCCACCCAGCAAACACCTACTGAAGAGGGAGGCTGGTGGTCTCATCCTCCTCCTGGAATCAGCAGGCAGGGCAGGGTGTGGGGGAGAGGAAAGAGCTGTGCAAACCAGATTCCCTTCCCTTGCAGTAAAGGTGGTGAAGCAAGGCGGCTGTCGGGGTAGCCCCGGAGTCAGGTGCCCCTCCTGAGGGTGTGCCAAGAGAGAGAACTGCCCGCAGGAGGACAGGTGAGACCTCTCCTTGACACCAGAGGGGGACGGGGGCTGGAGTTTAAGCAGACCTCCCGCCACTCTGAAGTCAAGGGACAGGACGGTTAGGCTTTCTGATTGCTTAGGAAATCCAGCTCCTACCTACCATTGGCTGCCTTACCCTCTCGGTTAAGAGAACTAATTTCTGCTGACCTTTGATGAGGATTTCCCTGGGAACAGATGAGAGGGATGGGGAGCTGCTCAGAGGAGCTGGGTGGGGTGCCAGCAAGAGCAGGGTCCCCTGGGAGCAACGATGTGACACAGGAAGCAGTGGAAGGGATCCTCGTCTAGGTGGTGCACTTGAACTCTGGCCCCTTCCTGTTGCCAGAGGACGCTGAGGCCAGCTGTCGGTGGCAGCCCCTGTGCTCGCTGTGCGCCAACTCCAGCTCCACCCTCCAGGAACATGTTTCCTTCAAGCCTTTTGAGTGTTGTGTGGGGTGGGCATCACTGTTTTCAGATGAGGAAATGGAGGCCTGGAGAGGGCTGCCTGGCTTGTCGAACAGCAGAGCCAGGACGGGCACCCAGGTGTGCTTCCCACCAAGCCTGCTGCTGTCACCACAGCGGAGGTTGAGCTGAGGCTCTGGATGCGTGAAGGTAGCCCTTGGATGCACAGCACCTTTCCTTACCCACCCTCTCTTCCTTCCCTCCCACCTTCCCTTTCTTCTTTCTTTCTATTCTTTCTCCTCTTCCTTTTCCTTCATCCTCCTCCTCCTCCTTCCTGGGCCTGGCTGTTCTGCATGTTAAGCTCAGCACCATGTCCTGGGCATCGCACGAGAGCCAGGAGGCCACAAAGATGAAGACCGTGGTGCTGTGTGCTGGAGGAGTGTCTGTCTGTAGGAAGGTGGCCGTGTTAGTCACGTACTCTGAGGAGAGGGCTAGAAAATAGAAGCTGAGGTGGGGGTGGGGGAAGGGTCAAGGCTGCCACGTCAGGAATGGGTGGGAATTGAACACCAAAAGAAAAGAAGGATCATGAATACTGCACATGTAGAGGGGAAGATGAGTAGAAGGAAATTAGGGACCGCTCATTTGGAGCCAAAGTAAACGCATGTTGAGCAGCGGGAGAGGACGTGAGCGTGAGCCGCCGTCAGTGCCAGGCTAAGCCGTGTGAGGCTTTTCCTGTGGACACCAATGATTTCTAAAAGTGGGGAATGAAATGTCCAACTTTTGTTTTAGGAACTTTATGCTCAGTGAAGATGTAGATGTCAAAGACAAGACATAAGCAGAGCAACCATTCAGAGGCCATTGTCACAGACCAGTGACAGAGAGGACCAGGCTAGGCCTGGCAGTGGCAGAGATATGGACAGAGAGCTGGATCCAACAGATGCTGCACAGAAGGCTCAGTGTCACGTGACAGTGGGGATGTGTTAGTCACGGCGCTCACTGATGGTATAACAAGTGGCTCATGTCCCCAGGGTGGGGAAGGAGTAACCCTGATACTGTCCACTTCACATGGCTCCTTGTTCTTCTTATGTCCAGTTCCATACACACTGTCTCAGAAGTTTTCTAGGTTTGTGTATTTGTGTAGGGGTGTGTGTGCATGCGTGTGCGTGTGTGTAGCAATCAAAGGAGAAGCTGATAGAACCCTCCACAGCTACCTCCTCAGGGAGCAGGGAACCAGGCTTTCCTGCAGAACTTATTTTAAATGCAAGAAAATACCAAGATGAAGCGAGCTTGAGGACTTCCCTTCATAAAGCCCCCCGCCCAGCTCCTGTAGGCCTCCTAGCCCTAGGGACAGAGCTCTTCCCTGAATTTCCACCAGAGCAGTTGACTCCTGCTCACCCACCACCTCAGAGCATTGGCAAGAACCAACCCAGAGCTAATAATGCTTCTGAGATCCAGGGCTTGGCAAATGGTGGTCAGTAAGCCAGTCCGGGGGCCCGAGTGGCTGAGACCAACCACCAGCTGTGCAGGGGCAGTTGCTGCTGTTTTCTGCCCACAAGAGGCCAAATCACTCAGCTATCAGAATTCTCCCTTTCCAGCCAGAGCTTTTGGTCTCATATGATATATTAGTTAATACCTAGAATGAGTTTTCATGTCAAATACTTTATAATTTCAGTAGGTACCATCTGATATGTATCCACCACCTTTGTGCCAGACACAGAAACAGGTCTGTGTATGGTGGAAATCGTTCAGTCTTTACAGCCCATGATGAAGGGGGTCATAACCCCAATGCACAGATTGGGGATTATGCATTTCTGAATGACAGTGACTGGCAGGTGGACAGAAGGTACCAGGGGCTGTGAATAGCCTGGTTTCAGGCTCTATCGTCACTTCCCTCCCTGGTGACTTGGGACATTGACACCCTGTATCACTTAAGAGTCTGTGTGGTTGGGGATAGCATGACTGTCACTAATTGAAGGTAGTATGATGGCCACCGTGGGCAAGTGGTACTTTAGAGGGGAAGGGCCTGGATCTGGAGTGGCAGGCACATGCTAGTCAATCCTGTCCCTCTGTTTCCTGTTAGGAGAAGTTCTGAATTATTATGGGTTGCTTCCCTTCCTCCCCTTCGATATTTAGAAAAAAAAATGTGACTCATATGTTAAAGCTAATTTTATTGCCAAAAATTTCAAGACCGTGTCTGCTCTTCCCTGTTATTATCAGGAAAGGAGTATGTAAAAAGTTAATGCTAGCAGCTTGCATTAATCCACCCCAACTCAGCCAATTCCCTGGCTGGTCGTCTGTGCTTAATGCAGCTCGTCTCCTCAAAGCCAGCCCGCTCCCAGACTCCTAGCCAAGGGCTGCTGCTCACAATCTGCAGAGGCCGAAAATTAATTCTCATCTACTCAGAAATGGAAATGCAGACACTTGAATAAATATTTCATGCTTTCTGGTGGTAGCGAAAACTCTTCAGTGTGTGCTCGACAATGCTTCATTACCTCCAGAGCTGTTCTCGGGGAAGTCGGGAATGCAAGCCAAAGGTGGTCACGTCCTCAACCCAGGTACAGTCGAAGGCATTCAAATAAATCCCGACGTGTTGGAAATCACACACACAAGCTGGTATTATGCAGCGATGCAGCTACTCAGGGCAGAGGCACGTTCAAGGCCCATCAGAGCCTGTTTTAAATAGAAAAGGGCTGGGATGTGGCCGGGTGGTAAAGCGCCCTGGGTTCCATCCTGGCCCGCACGCACACACACACACACAAAAAAAAAAAAAAGAGAGAAAGAAATCAATCACACACACAGGCACACTTGTGTGGTTGGCTCTCCATATCCTGGGATTCTGCATCTATGGATTTAGTCAACAACAAGGACTGGAAACAGCACAAGCTGGAAGTTTGCAAAAAGTGAGGCGAGAATTTGGCAATGCAGAGTCCATGCTGTGTCCACGTTCTAGGATGGAGTGATGTGTGGTACTGACGGGGCACATCTAGAGGGATGGGCAGATGTGCAGGGGACAGAGGCCAGCACTACATCACTTTTTGGAAAGGACTTGGGCACCCCTGGATTTTCAATGTGCTGCAGATACAAAGAGATGTTCCTTATCAGAGGCTGTCCATGGCTTCTAGCATGTTCAAATACCGGGGTATGTTCAAATACATGTTCTGTCAGCGGGTCAGGAGCGACTCCCCAGCTAGCGAGCACCCCTGGCTCGCTGGCAGCTCACCCTCGGGGGCTTCGCTGTCCTCTCCTATCTTGATTTTGGACCAGTAACACTCATGTGATCTAAAATATTTTGTAATTTTGGAAAAAAGAAAAGGGCCTAAAAAGATGTGTGATTGCTTTTCATGGAACAAGCAAAGTGCATTGATAAATTGAATGACGTTGATAGACGGGAGGTCTCCAGCAGAGGTATTCCCAAATGTCTGAGGATTTGCATTTAGAAATTTGCCAAACACCCTCACCCCCACCTCCACGCATATACTCATCCTAAGCTTCCAAAGTGAGAACAGCCCGTCCACTGTTAGCACCTGTTTCCGTCCACTCATCCTACCAGTTGGTTCCTTCTACAAATATCTGTCCAGCTTAGCAGGGGAATTGAGACTTGGCACCATTACAACTGTGGTGATTATTATTTATGATTACCGAAAAGGAAAGAGATCCTGTGTGGATGCTCTAAGCGCATCACCTCGGTTTTAATCAGCGACCCGACACATGGCTCCAAGTGGTGCTTTGGGACTTGTGAAGAGAGAGAGTCTCTTGCCAGCGTGGCAGGAACAGGTCTAGCAGAGGGTCCACACGTGGCTGAGCGTTGCAGGAGGGTGGCTCTCACCACCACAGGCAAAGAGGAGGAGGGTGTGGCAATGGGGCGCTGGCTGAGGGGTGCATCTATGAGCCATGCCTGCCATCCCCCAGAGGGAAGCTGCTGTCCTGCGTGGTGAGGAGGGGGTGGCTGGCCATGGAGGCAGGACTGTGGAGAGAGCATGTTAGGCTGCTCGGAGGTGGCAGGCACAGGGACCTCTGCGGAACAGAATGTCTGCCCATTTACTAAGAATAAAGTGGGACAGGTCAGCTCAAACCAGAGAGGACGCCTCTACTTCTGGCAAAGCAGATGAGCTGTCCAGGGAAATGGTCCCTGGAGATCCCATGGAAATTTCCTGAGGAGGGAAATGGCAGGATTTGAGGGCTTCTCAGACCCTGCAGGCACTTGGGGATTCATTCCTCTCCCTACCAACTGACCTTGCTGAGCCCCAGCCTTGGGAAGTGGCACTCCAGCATGGTCCTGCGTGTCTGTATCCCGTCCCCTGGCCGTCCCTGGACATCGCCCTTCTCTGGGAGTGCTCACGGTGGTTCCGGTGAGGTTGGGATGCCCTGTCACAGGGCGGGAATGTAACCACACAGGTCAGTCCTCATATTTGATCCCTGTATCACAGCATTCATCCAAGCAGGGGGCACAGATCCAGGGCAAGCCCATCTAAAGGGAGGGGGGCCTTCTGGTGCTCTGTGAGCCTTGGAGTGACCTACTCCTGGCCAATGTGACCCGGGCCTGCATGTGGTTGGGGGGGTCTTTTTATCTGAATACTTCTGTCAGAAATGAGATGGAGAATTTCACTTGGTCGAGATTTCCCATGAGAATTCACACGTGCATGCACACACACAAGGTAGTGAGGGAACCAGAGCCCTGCAGGAGACGGGGCACACCTCTTTGGAGTGGAGCAAGGGGACATGGAGGTGTGGAATGCCCTTGGACTCGAGCTGGCTTTGAAATACTACTCTTTTCTGAGGTGTCCTTGGGTTCAGTGCATCAAAATCTGGTGTCTGAATTTTTTTTGTTTGTTTTTGTAACAAAACTCCACAGACTGGATGGCCAATGAATATGGAAATTTATTTCTCATGGTTCTGGAGGCTGGGGGATCTGCAGCTTCAGATTCAGGATCTGGGGAAGGCTGCATCATCCACAGATGGTGTTTGCCAAGTGCTCACAAGGTGGAAGGACTAGGGTTGCCCTTGGTCCTCTTTCATAAGGCTGCGAATCCTGCTCCTGGCACCCTGCCTCAAGACCCCTTCACCTCCCAGAGGCTCCACCTCCTGCCGCTGTTGTCTGTTTGGGGACAGGAATTGGGGGGACACAAACATTCAGACATTCAGACCACATAGTTCTTCCCCTGCCCCTTCAGTTCATGCCTGCCTCATGAGAGAAGTGCTCAGGTTCTACCTCAGTGACCCCCAGAGTCTACACTCATCCAGCTCCAACTCAGAAGCTGAAGTCCACTGTCTCGTCTCCACCGGATGTGGGTGAAACTCAGTACGTGGTTCATTCCAGGCAAATTCTCTTCCAGCCAAGAACCCTTGAAATCCAACAAGTGATGTGCTTCCAAAACACAGGGGTGATCCCATTCCAGAGGGAGAGATCATGGAGGAGAGCTCAGGTCCCGAGTGTGCTTTTTTGGCTCAGTGTTCTGCCTTCCAGGCTCGTGGGGCTGTGATCCACACTGTCACTTTTCAGGCGGGCACTAGACCCACAAAGCTCTGGATGTCCTTGCCCGGTGACTGTACTGGATGCAGCCTATGCCAGGTTCCCACAGCTTGGAGTCAAGAGCTTGTGGCCCTCCAGCCTGGAATCATAGCCCATTTGGGGTCCTGGGGGCCCTGACCCTATGGCTCTGCTGAGTGTTATCCTGCTGGGGACTCCTCACAGTGGCCTTGCCCTGATGCCTGTTCTCTGCCTGGCCCTTGGCGCTCTGGGGCATCCTTAAAGAGCTAGCTGGAAGCACTGTGCCTCGACAGCTGGGCGGGACACAGCAGGCCCAGCAGCAGGCCCAGCAGCAGGCCCCAGAGCCCCACCTGGGCTGGGGAAGGGAAGCTGTCTTAGCTTTGTCACTGCTGTGATCAAAGACCTGACGAGAACGATTTTAGAGCGAGAAATGTTTATCTGGCTTACGGTTTCAGAGTCTCAGTCCATAGAGGGCCGACTCCTTTGCTCTGGATCCAGGGAGAGGCAGAACATCATGGTGGAGGGTGTGGAAAGCAGGAGAGTAGCTGGGGACATGGCGCCAGGAACTGGGGATAAAACATAAGCCCCAAAGGCACAGCCCCAGTGACCCACCTTCTCCAGCCATACCCTACCTGCCTAGGGTCACCACCCAGCTACTCCCTATCCAGGGCTAACCCACTGATTAGGCCACAGCTCTCATAACCTACTCACTTCAGCTCTGAATATCTTTGCATTATCTCACACATGAGCTTGGTGGGACACCCCAGATCAAAACCATAGCAGGAGGCCTTGATGTGAGGCCATGTGTGGCACCAGGGGCCTTGGTCAGCCTCACAGCTCTGGGGCAGTGAGAGGAGGCACCGAAGGATCATCTCTGAAGGCCTCCAGGGTCATTCTTCTGTTGTCTTGGAGGCTAGGCCCTGGCTGCTGTGTAACTGGATTGTTAATCTCGTCGTCTTGGTGAGCAGCATCTGGCTGCTTTGCAAGTGTTGGGTCCACGTTGATCTTATTGAAGGCAGCCTGGCCGCACCCTGTTCTCTTCTGAGCAGCCTTTCCCACCCCATTGGAGAGCCTGAGTGTTCTCCAGAGGTTTAACCTTGGCTTCTCTTCGACTAATAACACCCCCTTGAAGTCATCTTTCTCTTGGAGCACTGTCCTCTGGGCAGTCACCTGAAGCTGAGTGGCACCTTTGACACTTTGCTTAGAAATTTTCTGAGCCAAATGCTCAATTTCATAGCTCATAGGTTCGCTCCTGCACAAAGCCCTGGAGCCAAACACGATTCACCTAAGCTGTGCTGTTACAGGAAGCTCAGCCCTTGCTCCACTGTCCAGTAACGTTCCTCACCTCCACCTCAGACCTCATACAGTGGACTTTCTGTCCATATTTCTGCAATTTTCTGTTCACAACCACTTAGAAGTTCTTTAAGGAGATTTGGGTTTCTCTCCTGCTCTCCTGTTCTCTTCTGAGCCCTCAGCAGAACCTCCCTTTAAGGTCCTTTTTATGGACATGTGGGCCCTTTCTAGCATGCACCTTGAAACTCTTCCAGCCTCTGCCCATTACCTGGTTCTAGGGCAGTTTCCATATTTTTAGATATTTGTTACAACAGCACCTTATTCTTGGTACCATTTTTTTTGCCTTAATCTTAGTTGTTACTCTAACAAAATACCAGGAGCCTGGTAACTTACAAATAACAGGATTTATTTCCTCACAGATCTTAAGGCTGGTAAGTCTTAAGATCAAGGTTGTGGCAGATTCAATGCCTGGTGAGGGCCTCTTCCTGGTTCATGGACAGTGCCTTCTCTCTGTCCTCACATGGGGATCTGGAGCCTCTTCAATAAAGGCATTGATCCCACTGATGAGGGCTCCACCCTCCTGGCCTTACCATCTTCCAGAGGTTCCACCTCCTAAACCATCACCTTTGGGTTAAGGTGCAGCATGTGGGGCAGGGACATTCAAGTCATGGAATCTGGAATAAGTAGACACGGTGTCAGTGTCCCAGAGGGGACTGCTGCTACTGAGCATGTACCAGAGGGGACAGTCAAAGAGGAGTCGGTGCAGATGGTAACCAAGGGGTGACAGAGTGGCTGTGGAAAGCTTTGTTGTTGTCGCCTTGCTTTCCAGGGTGAAGGTCTGAGTAGTTGAGGGAATTGAAGGTGAGAAGGGAGGCTGCCCCCCTTCCCTCCCTTCCCTCCTCTTTCTCCTCCTCCTCCCCCTTCTTTCCTTCCTTCCTTCCATGTTTTTAGGAGACAGGAGCAGGGCTTGGACTCTGATCAGGACCCTTGGCTGGGTGCAGCGTCCCTTTGGATAGGCCTCCAGGTAGAGACTGCCATGGGATTTACTGAGTCACCCGTTAATGATCCTGATGGAAACAAATACCTAAAAGAAGCCTGTGCAGCTGCCTAGACACTCTCTGCTGTCTCAGTGTCATCAGCCCTGCCTTCCCTGTACTCTCCGTGACTTCAGTAGGGGACAAGAGGCAGGAGAGCAAGGGATGGCTGGAGTGTGGTTGCTGGGCAGCGTGGTGTTTGGGGAACCTGTGTCCAAGGGCAGCGTTTGCTTGGTCAGTGCTGGCACCTTGTGTCACTGCAGATGGCCTTGGGCCCCCTCCACCTGGGCTCTCAGGGCCACCCCCATTCCTCCACCTCCCACCTCTTGCTCTACCTCCTGTGCTGCTTCGGCCCTTGCTTCTGGGATAAGTGCTGTGGGAATGTCCTCCAGAGGCTGCTTGGCTCCCCGGGACAGGCTGGGCCTTGAAGTGCACATTCATCTAATGAAGGTTGACTTGGCATTTAGTGCGCTGGGTGTGTGTTGGAGGGATTCAAACTGGGACCCCACCCTCCAGCATGTGCCATTGCTCCAGTCCTCCAGCACTCTCGATCTCGGTTTGCTCATCTGTGAAGTGGGGTACTGTTGGCCTTGCAAAGGTGCTGAGGACTGAGGAGAGTCCTGCATGTCGAGGGTTCCGCAGGGGCTACTGCTTATAGCCAGGGTGTTTTGAGTGTCGCCTGCTTTCCTCTGGGTTCTGGGCATGTCTCTGCCTGTGCTTCTTGGTCCTTCCCAGCTGCACCGTGTTTCCAGCCTGATGCGGTCTGGTGCCTTGCTAGACGTGGAATTAGTCTGCGCAGCGGGCACTTCTGGGGTGACCTGGCTCTGTGGAAGGAGATCAGTCAGAGGAGCCCTGCTTCCAATTTGCCACCACCGTTTCTGAGTTGTCACTGTGGGAAAGGGAGACTGACCAGGTCCCCTGGGCACCCTACTGAACCGGGACTAAGGTCGGACTAGTTTGTGAAAAGTGATGTGCTGTTTCAAAGGGAGCCTGAGGCAAGGTCCCCAGCAGGAGGTGCTGATGGCTCTGCCCTTGATCACCTGGATTAGCCAGGTCCACTGGCAGAGCTGGGGGCAGCAGCCCTCAGCCAGGTGCCAGCGGCCAAGGCCAGTGTTCCTGCTGGGACTGAGGCCAGGTAGTCGCACTGTGGGGTTTTGCCAGTTACAGAGCACAAGCCTCCTCAGTTTCCACCTGGACCTCAAGTGTGGTGTGCTTGCTCCTGTTGATGCTTCTGCCTTAGTTTCCCCGCTGCGACCCATCTGTGAGCCACAGGCCTAGAACAAGTAGTGACAAGGAGCCTCTCTCCTGAGCCACTCCAGCCAGGGGCTCTGGGCGCCTCCTTCCTGTTGGCCTATCTGCCCGCACCCCTCACTGCCCTTCTGGCTCCCAGGTTTGCTGTCCTGGCTGTGTGCCTATGGCTGACAGAGGGCAGAGGGCCATGGCCCCATCATAAGGCCCACCCGGAGTGCACCTGGGGTCCCACAGAGGAGTCAGCAGTGCAGCTGAGTTTTGGGAGACCTAGCTTTTAGCTCAGCTCTTGTGGGCTTGTTTTCCTTTGGTGTTAGTCAGCTTTCTGTTACTGTCCCTGAGTTGACGAACTTGATAAGAGGAAAGGGTTCTTTGACTCTGAGCTTGTGAGGTGTCAGTCTGAGGTCTGTGGGCCCCTTGCTTGGGGCCTGGAGCCTGCTGCTGCCTCTTGGCTGGATACGAGAGAGAGGAAGAGGAGGGACATCCCCAACATCCCCTCCAAAGTGTGCTCCCAAAGACTAGAACACTCCCCCCAGGCCTCACCTCTCCCAGTTTCCACCACCTCCCAATAGCACCAAGCTGGGCTACACCCTGCCCCCTGGGCCTCTTTCCCAACCACAGCCAACAAAATAATACAAAAGTTGTTTGAGGAGACTTCAGGTGCAGGTTGAGAGTTCTGGTCTAAGGATCAGCGCTACAACAAGGGCACCCTGGGGTAGGAGGCCCCTCCAGAGCTGCTGAGGTGGGGTGCTTCCTGGCCTCCTCAAGCTGGTACAGGGTGGTATCCGGATGGTTCTGCAGTCCCTTTGTCCTGTTGCTTAGGTAGCCACATCCAAATGTACTAATAAGTGTGCATTGAGGAATTATTTTCCATGAAGGCTCTACCAGCTACTTTCTCAGGTGTTTATTCAGTCCTCACAGTGGTGGTCCACAGTAAGCACTATTTTATGAATAAAGGTCACACAGCACAGTGTTATGAGATCAGGCTTGGCCTGGGCCCATCCGGTGTCAAACACAGTGTGTGGATGAACAGGTGTGGGTTGGGGATTCTACAGACACCTGAGCTCCAGCTTGCTCATCACCAATGTGTGGGACAAATGCTACAGCAAATGCCTCATGGAGTTGTAGGGAGAATTGAGCCAGTAGCTGCATATTAACGTTCAACTCTTAAGTGTTAGCTATTATCTCTGATGTTTTACAGACAGCAAAGGGAACTCAGAGAAGTTAGTTGACTTTCCTCAGATCACACAGCTAGAAAGGAGTGGAGTCAGAGTTTCACCCATCCTGTGGATCTAAAGGCTGGCTGCTCAAGGGACGGTGGGATTGTGGTGGGGGAGGATCTTTGGCAGGGGCTGGTGGAGAAGCTGGATGTCAGGGAGGGGTGGGCAGTCTGGCTCCCTAGTGGCCCTCTCTTGAAATGGTCTCACCTTTCTTGAAAGAGCCGTTCGTGAGTGGTTCTAGAGTAGATTCCCTGGGAAACGAGCTTGTGCAGAGCGCAGTAGTCAAGGAGAGGCCACGTGGCCCTGAGGGGCCACGGTACAGCACTGTGTCTGCAGAGAGGCCAGGAAGGCCCATTAGGCAGTTGGGCAGTTGCAGCAGGGAGCAGTTTGCTGCTGCCCACAGCTGGGCCCTGCCTCCTGCCTGCTCATGGCCCGGGTAATTGCTAGTGGCGTTTGCAGGCAATTAGCTGCCTGAGCCACATCAGAGGGGCTGACTTTTCCTGTCCCTGTTTCCCCCTGGGCTGGGCTCAGCAGGGAGGTTGCTCTGGCCAGGGCTCCTCTCTTCTCACATTTCCTGTCCACCACAGTGCAGCGTGGCCAGCCAAGGGCAGCAGCACCATTGTTAACCAGTGCTCACAAAGCCCTTGCCTCGGCCCAGGCCGCCTACGCCATTCTCTCCTAAAACACCAGGCAGAGGACACCCCCGCTCCACCGGGAGGGCTGCCAAAGTGAACATTTTCTCTCCAGAGAACATGCTCCAGGGAAAACCTTCAAGAGACAACTTGTAAACACCACTATTCATAACTGGTAATATTTTTATTAAAAAAAAGATACTTTGTAGACAAGCCAAAGAAGAAAACTTTTATTAGCTCTAATCCTGCCACCTAAAGATTACCTTATTAGTATTTTGATATCTATTCAGAACCTTTTTCTATGCATATATAGCCTTTTAAAAATGCAGTCATACTTCATTTATTTGTAAGTGGCTTATTTCCTTTGGCAGTATATCACGGATGGCTTATCATGTCATTAAATATTATTCCCCATTATCATTTAAAATAAGTGAATGATAATTTATTGTACGGCTCTATCTTATTTTCTGGGCCGATCTCTGTCGCAGGATGTTTGGGCTGTTTCCAGTGCTGCATTCTTTACTACAGAATGAAAGAACATCAAGCTCCTTTCCTCCAGGACAGAGGGGTGGACGAGGGCAGCAGCACTTTGCTGGAAAGAGATGAGTTCTTTATTGGAAGAAGCCCACACAGTGAAGTCAGGCTGATGAGGTCATGCTCGTGTCTCGTACTGGATCGTTCCCCATGGCAGGGGCCTTCCTGCCCACATCCTAGCTGACAGGGGGCTGCTGGTTTTTCCTCAAGGAGAAAGACTCTGTGTGCAGCAGGGCACCCTGGCTCTCGGGGTGGCAGGCCAGGCTGCCGTCTTTCTTTTCTTTATTCCCACACTTAGCACGTCATAGGCTCTCAGAAAGGTTTGCTGTCTCTTGGGGGCCTTGGTAGAAACTGGAGAAGTCGTTTTCCCTCAAAGGGTCCTTAGGGTTACATTCTGGGTGACAATTCCTTTTCCCTGGGGAGTTGCTTTCTGCTGGTTAGTCTCCTGGGAGCATGAGGCTGAACTGTGGACTGTCCAAACTTTCATTCCTGCCACGATGGAAGAGCTTATAGTAGAGCACCCCTAGCTGAGATCAACTACAACAGGTGATACAACATCCCCAAACTTACACTCCGAAGCCCCTTGCTATAGTTAGGATCTTAAATGTCTCCAAAAGGTCCAGCATTAAAGGTATGGTCCCCACAGTGGCACTGTTGGGAGTAGTGGGCCCTTTAAGAGGTGGAGCCTAGTGGGAGGTCTTTAGGTACTCATGGAGGGGACTGAGGGACTGGCTCCCTTGTCCCTCTCGCTGTGCTTCCTGGCCATCAAATGAGAACTGTTTCTCTGCCACACATTCCCTGCTGTTGTCACCTGGAATCCCCATCAGATGCCTCATGGCAGAAGGATCAAGGTCCCCTGGTCAGGGAGGGGAGGGAATTCCCCAGAGAGACAGAAGCCCATCACCTCAGGCACTTCTGTAGTGGTGGAAACACCCCACAGCTGTTTGCAGGCAGGGAGAGAGCCAGGGAAGCCTTGACCCCAAGGCCTAGCCCTGGAAGGAATGAAGACACACCCAGGTAAGCCACCTATTTCCTGAGACTTTTAGCTTTAAGGCATTTTTTAATTTGTTACTAGAAATCAGTAACAAAAAGGTAGATCAATTTCATGTGTGGAAAGTTAACAATATAACCTAGGAATCCAGTAATACATACAAACAAGAATTAGAAGGCATTTTTTTTTTAATTTTGGAAAAACATAAACCCAGATGGAAGTTGAAAGGTCAAGCAATATACTCTCAGATGCTCTTCACCTGGATTAACCAGTTGTTAAGGTTTTGCTACATTCGATGGTCCATTTTATGAGTCAACTTGGATGGTAATAATGTTTTCTGAATTTTATAATGATTATGCAAAATAATGACCTTATTATTCTTAAGGGATGAATCCTGGATTACTTGGGGTTGATTATTTGGGGATGATTATTCTACATCCCTTAAGAATAATAAGGTCATTGTTTTGCATAATTAATGCAAAATTCAGAAAAAAATTATGGAATGCATCGTTCAGATTCAGATTCTTCCATTGTGCCCATGTTTTTCTTTATAGCAAGTTTCTTTTTTCCTGAAGCAAGGATCAGTTAGGGAACATGGGCTCCATGTAATTCTCCTTCTTTGTAGTTTCCATAGTGGGGAATGATTTTTTAATTTTTCTTGGCCTTTGTCACATGATCATTTTGAAGCACATGGCCGGTCACATGGTGGGGACTTTCTCGCCTGGGTGACCCACGTGTCTGCTCATGCCTTTCTGGTGGGGAAACTGCACACCATTGATGGTGCTTTTCAGTCTCACACCAGGAAGCTGATCGGTGCAGTTTGTCTGTCACTGACCACGTAACTTCTGTGGCTAAATTAGGGTGGTGTCCTCCATGCTCGCCACTATAGAGCAAGTACCCCTTTCCTTTCATAGTTAACAAGTCGTCTGCCGGCAGATACTGTGAGACTATGGAAGTGCCCTGTTCCTTAGAACATGTTTACCAGTGTGTTTAGAATTCATCTATGATTTTTGCCTGAATCAGTTATTACACTGATAGTTGCAAAATGGTGATTTTCTATCATCCTTTGTGCATTGATTAGTTGGCTTTTGACTGTTAAGAAACATTTTCATTTCTTCCCTTTATCCACCCAGTTGTTCATCTACCACTGATATATTTAGTCTCATTATAGATTCGTGGGTTCCCTTTTACTCATGGTGCTATAAACTATTATTCCCATTGTTGCCTCCTGTGTCTTTTCACATGCTCCATCATTTTGGGGGTAGGAACACTTAATTACTTTCTCTGTGTGTACACATCTCTCTCTCTCTCTCTCTCTCTCTCTCTCTTTCTCTCTCTCTCACACACACACACACACAGACACACACACACACACGCACACACACACACACACCCAAGTGTTCTAGGAACGTCTTACATTGTGCTCTAGGACTCCATTTCTTCAGAAAGCCCCAATTCCTTCTCCTGGGGAAAGGTAGTTAGATACCATGGTTTGGAAGCTATGTGAGCTGATCATTCCCACAGTGTTACAGCCTCTGGGCCCCTTGATGCATTCATACTTATACCTTCACTTCTAACCCATCCAAGCTTTGCTATTCTATAGTCTATACTTGTATATAATATTTACTTCTCTAGAAGTAAAAATTCCAATTGCTAATAACACCTGACTATTTAATCAATGATTTAATTCTAACAGGTATAAAAAATAATTTCAGAACTGCTATACCTAACCCATAACCACCATAAATCTACTAAGCAGAGTTTAAGACTTCTTTATAGTTCTTATTTTGTTAGACTGAACTTTTAGAGCTCAGTATTGTTTCAAAAGTTGTTATATTTGCTGTGGGCTGAATTGGGTCTCTCTAAAATCTTTATTTGAAACCCTCAACAATGTGGCTATTGAAGATAGTGCCTTTAGAGAGTGATTAGGGTTAAATGAAGTCACAAAACAAGGCCTTGACACACTGGGATAAGTGTCTATATAAGAATGACAACACAGAGCTCACTCACTATCCACTTGTGCACAAAAAATGGATCATATGAGCATACAGTGAGGTGACACAGCCTACAAGCCAAGTAGGTGGCCTCAGAACGAAACCTACATGGTTAGCGTGTTGAGCTTGGACTTCCTGGCCTCTAGAACTGTAAGCAATACATTTCTGTTGTTCAAGCCACCCAGTTTGTGACATTTTGTCATAGTAGCTCATGTGGACTAATACCCATTAGTCTTTTCTTTGTTTCTTTCTTCATCTTTTTGCTCTTCAGTTTAAGGATTTTTATTCCTTTCACTTTTGTTGGCTTCATCTTATTTTAAATATCTATATGACACTGCCATGTTTCCAAAGGTAAAATCTTTGAAGAATTCATATGTTTAAGAAGTATTACCACCTTCCTTTTCACTTTCACAGCCCTCTAATCCATCTTCTGTACACAGGCAATTTCATTAGCTTCTGGTTTATTCTTCTGAATTATTTCTTTTCCAAAAGTAAAAAACACATCTATGTGATTATGATTGTTCTTCTAACATCAAAAGTAGCTTTATATATTCTCTTCTACATTTTTATTTTTTAGCTTGGCAATAGATCCTGAAAATTACCTCATTTCACTTCATGGAAAGTATTATCATTCTACTTTACAACTGCTCGGTTGGAAAAATATTTTGGATAAAAGAATAAGGAATGTGAGATATCACAAAATTGTGGGATGCAGCTAAAGCCATGTGTAGAGGGAAATGACAGGTTCCTGTGCATATCTTAGAAAAAAGGAGAGATAGAAAATGAGTTATTTAAGTCTGCACCTAGAAGACCAGAAAGCTAAAGCCACAAAAGCAGAAGGATGGAAATAATAAAAGACAGATGTCAACAAATAACAAGCAATAGAGAAGATAAGGATGTCCAAAAGACGATTCTAGAAACAACAGGAAAAAATAGGTGAATCCCATGCTATTAAGTCCCCTGTTGCTCAAGAATCAAAGAGGGATACCCCAACTTACCAACATCAGGAGTGAGAAGATTGTTAGACATGAAACACTAGTAAATGACGGAGGCCAGATGTGAAGGAGCAGATGCTGCCCAAGGTTTGGAGGTGAATCCCACAGACTTTAGGGCTCTAGAAGTCAGTGTCCCTGTCACCATTGAGGAGACACCCTCGGCAGGTGCATTCTTGGGCCTGGGGTGTTCGTTTCTTGATACACCTTTGCTTGATGAGCACTTTTTCTTTCCAAATGCCCATTCAGTAATGAAGGATTTGTGCACTAGGTTATATGTCAATAAAACATTTGTTAAACAAAAAATGAAGGCTGGGCTTTACCTCTCCCAGATGTCAACTGAAGTTTTGAGGCCAGAGACAGGCAGGAGACAGAGGATGGAGTCATCAAATTTATTGAGGTTCATTGAGGACCAGGAGCTGTGTTTTGTCTATTTCATGATGTTTTTGGCATTTAATCAAGGCATCTGGTATAACTCCTATTTCACACGTGGAAACTGAGATCTAGAGAAGTTAACTCAGGTGCCTGAGTAACTCTCATGGTCAGAGCCAGAACATGCTCAAGTTTTAGCCCAAAGTACAGAACAGTGCAGCTGTCTCCTGATCTGCAGCCGTTGGAGGGATAAGAAGGGAGAAGAGAGACTTTTAGACAAGAGACAGGGGAGTGACACTCATGGACTCTAAATTATAAATGTGGGTGTTGATACATTAGACATAATTAAATAGGTAAATGAGGCACATGCAAATTTGACACATTGTAACCCTCAAAGACTCTTAAAAATTCTATTGTATCAAAATGTCCCAAACCCACTTGTAACACAAACCCCATATCCATCCATCTATTTATCTATCTATGTATCTATGTATCTATGTATCTATCTCTCTATCCATCCATCCATCCATCCATCTATCTATCTATGGAGAGAGAGGGGGGGCTAAGCCATGTTGTTTGCATTTCTTCTTCACAGACATCCTAACAGGGCTCGGTTTTAGAGATAGGTGGAGAATATCATGAAACACATTTTTAAATTCCTTCCATAATTTGGACCAATTCACTGGCAATTTTCAAAATATACCTTGCAAAGTATTTCTGTTCACGGTTGTAGTGGGCATTAAGTATTTAGAATCAATCTCTGATCATTTTCAACCTTTTAGGTTTTTGTGGAATAAACTGATTGATCCAAGTTTTTAACCTTCCTTAATAAATGGACGCAGCCTTTACGTTTCTTTTCAAGACCCAGCCAGGGTGGGCACTGCTTCCCAGAGTAGCTGGGCACAAACAGTCTGTGTCTTGCTACTGTGCCACCACTCATCAGACTGTGGCCCCGTCAGTTCCTTCTTGCCGTAAACGTCCTGTGGTACAGAAGTGAGTGTTTTGATGGATAGGTAAGTTGCAGGAAAATGAAATATAAATTCTTTTTCAGTGTGTGATTCTACATTTCAACCATATAAAAAAAAAATCACTTCCAGGTTCATCTCATCCCATCCCCCGAATGAGATGTTCTGTGGAGCTGGAATTTTGCCTTGGAATTCCTTTTTGTCCTGTTCCTGATATCCCAATCTTTAGGTTTGTGCAAATCATAAAGGGGCTGTTCAGGGGGGCTGGTTTCTTGGGAACATTTCCGCCCTGATGCCCCCTTTCCTGTAATATATTAATAATGTTCCCCTTATCTCTCACCCATTGTGATGGCCAGTTGCATGAAAACCGAATCATAATGAGAATGTGGGTTTTTTTTTGTTTTTATTACTAATAGATGGACGGACACAATACCTTTATTTTATTTGCTTATTTTTTTATGTGGTGCTGAGAATTGAACCCAGAGCCTCACACATGCTAGGCAAGTGCTCTACTACTGAGCCACAGCCACAGCCATCTTGAGAGAAGCCCTGAGGCTAAACTTCACAGCCCTACTAAGGTCTCCACGGGAGACCCATTCCGTGCTCTTCTCCAGCTGCTGCCATGCTCAAGTAACCAGATCAAACTGAGTTTTCACTTTCCAGCCTGTCAATTACTTGCACGTTTATTTGATGAGTGTTGATCTCTCCCATTGGACCAGAAGCTCCAAGACAGCAGAGACCGTGTCCATTTTCTGTCCCCCATTCTAGACCTAATACGATGCTGACAAATGGGGGCATTTGGTATTTAATCAGGAAATGTGTGGATAAAGGAACACCAGGTTCCTGGGTTTTCACAGGGCTGCCCGTTATTTCATTTGATTCTCTATCTTCACTATAAGTTCATAAAAGGCCAGGAGTGTCAGTTTTGCTTACGAAGTGTTGAGACTGTTCTGTAGTCAAGGCAGAACTATTATTATCTGCAAAGCTGCAGGCAGATTTGGTGCTCTATTTCAGGACTTCCGATTTTAATCTGCTTATGAGTTCATATGCTGAACTCGTACAAACTTGGCTGCAAGTAGCGAAAACTTCATTTAGTAGCAGCTTAACCTGTAAGAACATTTTATACTTACTTAACACCAAGTTCGAAGGAAGGCGGTTACAAAGTGTTTTAAGTGGCTGTCTTGGCATGTTGGTGAATTTTGTCCTTCTTCATGGTGGCGAGATGGCTGCCTTAGCTCCCAACAGTACATCCTCACACATTCCAAGTCTAAAGGAAGAGAATGGTTGATCTAAGAGAGAAAGCAAAACGAAGCACAATAGATGCTGTGGTTTGATGCTGTAAACCTAAGCCCCAGTACTCAGGATGTGACCGTACTTGGATATAGAGATGAGCAAATGAAAACAAGGACAGACATTAATCCATTTTGACTCAGCTTGGGCTGAGTGACAGATGTCCCCACCCATGCTCCCTGGGCAGTATAGTCATATGGCACCACATAGCTCCAGTGGTCAGAGAAGAGAAATCCCCCCACATTCAGGGAGGAGAGGGGAACCAGGTACAAGTGAGCACTAGAAGAGTCCATTCCAAAATGCTAAGTCGGGGTTGCACTACCATGTGCTAAAGCTCAGCTCTTTCCACCACGTAAACTGCATGAAGATTTAGCTGTGTTGCAGCACATAGCGGGCACAGGGTCAGGATAGTGCCACGAAAGCCGTGACTCTTCCCCTCTGTTTGCTCTGCCACCTTCAGCGTAGCCACTTGTCATTTGTCCAGTCCTGCAGGTGTTGTTGGACCTGCTGCTCCGTGCTCCAGGTCCCCACTCCGGCTGCTCCCAGGTGGGGAATCCAGGTTCTCCTGTTGCTATGGAAGACCATCCTCCCTGGAGCCCCCAGCACATCCCTTCTGTTTCAAGAGGCAGAGCAGGTCTCAGGGCCCCTCAACACAGCGGAGGAGCCAGTAGAAATCACGTAATAGTGACAAAGAACAGGATAGCCTTCTTTAGCTTGGATCAGTTGTAATTTGTCCCTTGGAGCTGGCATGTGCCACCCTGCTTAAAGCTGGTGTTCTGTCAATGGGAAAGGAAATTACCAGCCTTCCATTGCATTCCAGGACTTACCTGCCCAGAGCACCTGGACGCAGGTTGGCCCCGTGCTGTGAGGCTGTAGCTGTGAGGCCTGCAGGCTGGTGGGCATCCAGACACTCCCGCCCACAGCAGGTCAGGGCCGTGGCTGCCCACCCGGAGCCACCGAGAGTCATCCCCAGACAGCCCCGTCAAGTCCATCTGCTGTCCATCTCTCCCACGATGGCTGAGCACAAGCTGCCTGTCCTTCATCTGTGTGGCTTGGCTGAGAGCCACCATGGACTGCACAGGCTGTCACTGGACAGACAGGCCCTTGGGGACAGGAGCAGTGTGGGAGGGGCTCTCCAAGCTCTCTCAACACCAGCAGCGAGTCGCTCCCCACCTAAGGGTGGACATGCCTCCTGGGACAGATCCTCAGGGACATCGTCACTTCCACAACCCCGATAGTGAAGTGGACCACTCCATGTGGCCCCTTGTCAACCAAGAGATGCAGTGTGACGCGGCTGTCAGCACAGCCCCTTCTTTTCTCGGATGTCTTCTGTCAACGCGTCGGAGCACACGCTAAGACAATGACAAGCACCAACTCTAGTGAGTACACAGATCCACGACACCACCCACTGCTCACACTTGTGGTCAGTACCGTGGATGGGCAGACCACCTGTGTGCTGCTCCTCCCCGGCCAGCAGAGCAGCAGGGTGTCCACAACAGCAGGGCGTGGCACCTCCCGAGGCCACAGCTACCACATCGCGAGCCTGCTGCACTCTCAGCCCCTCTGCGGTGCTCAGGGGCGTTGGACATGCAGTGTGTCATTGGTCAGGCACTGCTGTGGGTCACCTGAACTTAATAGCCATAAAGTGATACGCCAGAAAGTCCTGCGTGGTCCCCTTACCTGTTACTATGCCTCAGCGGGAACTTACACTGCGTTGCATCCTGAACCTCTGCACAGACTGACGAAGCATCGCCCAGATGTGAATCCCTGACCCTTGTGCTGGAACCTCCGGGCCCCCCCTCCCCATCCTTTCTGATCTAATCTGAACATGGTGTTGGAGACACAGGTTTTGTTTTGCCTGAATGCAGAGCTATTTGGCAGGATGACTGAGCTGGGCTCAATTTATACTAAAAGCAATGTCCAGAGAGAGGAGGATTTTATTTATTTGTTTTTCCTTGTTGAATCTGAAACATCTGGAATTCTAGTTGCCAGGCAAGGATTTGTGTGCTTAG
This sequence comes from Marmota monax, assembly GCF_021218885.2. Taxonomy (NCBI): domain Eukaryota; kingdom Metazoa; phylum Chordata; class Mammalia; order Rodentia; family Sciuridae; genus Marmota; species Marmota monax. The sequence continues at coordinate 545,018 of NW_026694831.1, read as the reverse complement.
TCTGTAAGGCAACGCAGGAACTCTGATGAAAGCCCAGACGTTAACTGTTAATCAGGGAAGTTTTAATTGAAAAGACTTTTTATCTGTGGCTTATGTCATATTAGTGTGCATTGTGTACTTAGCTTTCTTTTTAACCAATTTGATGCACTTTGGTTTAATACAGCATAACAATACCCTTCACAGATGCTTGTCTCTGAAACTTTATTCGCTCAATTTAATGCAATCATCCCTATCACGGTTTCAGGAGTGGACTCAGCGTGAGCCCGGCAAAGGCTTCTGTGGTCACACCTTCAGGAGCAGGAGAGGTGCAGGATGGGGGATGTGATCCAGTCTGTGTCCAAACATCAATGACTTTTATGTGGGGGGATAAATTGGAAGGGGGCCAGAGGGAAGTGGGTCCCGCACCAGCAATGTAACCAAAAATCGTTCATGGTGGATGGAGAAGGGGGAGAGCATGGGTGGGACAAGGTTCACTGTCAGCTTCAGATGGCAGTTACATGGCTGGTCCCTGGGCAGCTCTTTCAACTTTTCTATGGTTTCATTTATTTTAAAAACTTTTTTTTGGGGGGGGGTGTACCAGAGATTGAACCCAGGGGCACTTAACTACTGAGTCGCATCCCCAGCCCTTTGTATTTTTTATGTAGAGACAGAGTCTCACTAAGTTGATCAGGTCCTTGCGAAGTTGCTGAGGCTGTCTATGAACTTGCAATCCTCCTGACTCAGCCTCCCGACTTGCTGAGATTACAGGTGTGTCTCACCACGACTGTCTCAATTTTTCTGTTTAAAATTTAAATAAAAACTTAAAAAGGTGAATGCAGGTACACCAATGAGGGGTATTATAGTAGCCCAGGCAAGAAATTAAAGGATTTTAAAAAGGGTTAGGTTGGGGCTGTAGCTCATTGGTAGAGCACTTGGCTAGTACGCAGGAGGCCCTGGGTCAGATCCTAGCGTGTGTGCACACACACAATTGATCAATTAAAAATAAAAACATAGAAATTTTAAAAATGATTAGAATTTGAACCAAAAGGTTAACAATCCTGGCAAGATAGGAATGGAGTGAACTAACTCCTGGAAGGCAGCTGCTCCGGCTGGACAGACGGCCGGCGTCTTGCTCCTAAGCCCCTCCCTCTGTGTCAGCTCTGTTCTCTAGATGCCATCTCATCTATGGTCCCCTTTTACTTCTTATCTGTTAGAGTGCCTTTCCCAAGGGCTTTCAAGGAATAAAAGAAACTCTTGATAAATTAGATGCTTTTTCTTGAGGCCAGTGGTTTTATCATCTAAAAACTAAAAAGGCATTGGGCTTCTTCACAAAGCTAATGAGCCCCACCTGATGTACATGTATGTAGAGAGACGTGCTCACCCTGAGACCGAGGAGCCTCAGGACCTTAAAGCCAAGGTCAGGACCCAGGGCAAAAACTGTGCCTGGACCGGAAGGGATGCAGAAGGCGCCACTCAGCGGCAGCTTCTTCAGGTACCTGCCTGCCTGGGGCATTCGTGCAAGCTGCTGCCTCAAGCAGGAAGCCCTGAGAACAGTGGATGGGGACGTGGAGTGGGGCAGGTGCAAGGGCTCCTGTCCTTTCATCTCAGGGAAAAGGCCACGCCACAGCCTGAGGTGGCTCAATTAGCACTGGGTGATCAGGGTGGCCCACGGCCTCACCTTTGTTTTTCTGGTAGCATGGAGCTGGTGGAGGTGTTGTGCACCGGTCCATCAGGCAGCAGATAGAGCTCTCAGGTAGCTGCACCCTCAGCTGCTCATGCACGGGGAGGATGGGCGGGCGGGCTCAGTTCTTGTAGAATAGACAGGGAGAAAGGAAGAAGGTGGGGCTGGAGGCAAGGGGAGACTAGACGTTACTTATCTACCTCTTCACTTAAAAAGAGCAGCTAGCAGCCCAAACCTCCTCCTTTGGTGAAGTTGCTTAGTCTCTAGGAGGAGGCCACAGTGTCAAATGGTGCATAGGAGGGACCTGTAGGCAGAAGGGCATAGGTAGGTGACCTTGGGTGTCTCTAGTTTGGAAAGATCACCTTTCCTTGGTGCCCCTCCCTAACCAGGACAGGAACAGTGAGCAGATGCCACCCAAACTAGAAAGATAATTTAAGTGATACTGGTTTGAACCAAAAGGTAAACAATCCTGGTGGTACTGGTACTGTTTTAAGTACTATGTGGATGCACTTTTAGTGTGTCCCCTAAGGGTGTATGTCTTGAAAGCTTGGTCCTCAGCGTGGTGGTGTTAAGAGGTGGTGGGGCCTCCAAGAGGTGGAGCCTAGTGGGAGATTGTTCCTGCCCTTCCGTGCCCTGGCTTCTTGTCTTGCTGTCATCTCTTTCTCCTGATCATGTTCTCACCATGACCATCTGACATAATGTCTTTACCAGAATCAAACCTATGCCAGAGTCATGCACTTGAACCTCCCATGGTAAGCTAAATAAACCTCCTCTTTATAAGTTACCCAACTTAGGAATTTCATTACAGTAACAGAAAACAGACTGATACAACATTGAATGAGAATGGACAGCCTGGGGTGGGGGCTGAATGATGAAGTACAAGATTTCAGATGTCAGCACAGTCCAGAGGGAATGAGAGAATGTTCCAGAAAGTTGATGCTAATTATGAAGCCTACTGGTAAAAGACATGGGGCCAAGTTTTCCTGCGATGGCTCCAATTTGAATACTTTTGGGTCCCAAACATGACTTTCCTTGGACTCTATGTGTGGGTTATGATTTAGAGAAGCAGATAGGTCAGGGTTTGATAAGCTGCCAAGGAAGTGAAGGTCTTCTGAGATCCACCTTGTCCACCACCTCTGCCGCCGTCTTCTCGCTGTCCCCTTTAATCATTGGCCTACCAGTGCTCACGTGGGCCATGACCGAGACTACTGCCTTACGCCCTCGTGCTGCGCACTGAGCCCTGAAGGGTCTTTTCCCTGTCCTTACCCTCCCTCCCACAACTGGCTGCAGCACCCATGACCCAACCTTCATTTCGTCACCTCTGCCTTGGGAGCTTCCATGCGTTGTCTCCGTCTCCCAGCTGGTGGCATGGCAGGTGCCGACAGGTGGGAATGTGTCACCTACAGCTGTCCTGCAGCTCACCTGAGCCTGGAGATAAGGCTTAATGCGCATTTCTCCAAACACAGTGCCTGCACAGACAAAGCCAGAGAGCCCTGAGCACCTCGCATTGGTGTTGATACATTGCAACTTGCTTGACTCGTGACCTGGGGCCTGCACTCTCCCCTCCTCTCACCCAGGGCTTCCCCTATGTCCCATTCCAGCTGTGGAGGCTCCTTGCTGCTCTGCACAGCCTCCACTGCAGCTTCCCTGTTTGGGGCTCCTGCTGCTGCTCCTTCTCTGGCTGCCAGAATTCCACCTGCCCTTACAGCCTTACTTCAAGTGCCACTTTCTCCCTGGGAGTGTGTGTGACCATCATCTTATGTCAGTGGCGAGATTTTCCTCTTTCATTTTTATTGTTCCCTTTTGTATGATGTTCCTTGATCCATCCATCCTTCCGTGCCCCCTGCCATGTCCTACTCTCAGTTTTGGGGATAAGCAGAGAACCTCATGCGGCTCCCACCTCCATATAGTTTATATTCTTGTGGGCGCAGGGACAGGGGGAAATGAAAGGAATAAAATATTCACATCGAGTCATAGTACTTAAAAGCAGATATAGACACAGCTTATCTGTGCCTCTGGCCTCAAGGAAATATGGGTCTGATGGAAGAGACAGACACGTAGATCATCATTCCCAGTGTGTTGTTCTTGGTGCCGTCAGATATAATAGGGACAAAATATCATAGAATTGCAGATGAAGAAATGATCGCTTCTGCTTGGGGATCCAAGAAAGTCTTATGAAGATCTGGGAATTTGAGTCAATGGGAAGAGCAGCAGCCTTCTGGGTGGTCAGGCTGGGACTGGATCAAGGTGCTCTGTCCAGAGCAAGCAGAACAGTCCAAGTGTGGGGGGAACTGCGAGAGAGCTGTGTGGGTGGGGGGATGTGTAGGCACACAGGCTTCTCCTCAGGCTGACCGCCGGTCAGCACCTGTCTCTCCGCCCGTTCCCTCTTTCTCCCAGCCTAGCTGAGGGGTAGAAGCTGGTGGCCCTGGCAGCCCTCTGCGGGAGGCTCTCTCTGGCCAAGGGCACAGTCCCCCACAGCGGCTTTGATTCTAGTGGATGGCTGGGTCTGTCCCACAGATAGGAGGCACCGGGCGCTGGTGCCCACAGCAGCAGACACCACCTGGTCACTGCAGTGTCCTTCCTGCAGGGACGTAGGCCGCGTGCCAGGGCACTGCTGTTTGTGAGCCCGGGACATCTATTGCCTGCTTTTCTCCATTGCTTTTATTTTTAGGGTGAGAAGAAACAAGTACCCCAGAAAGTGGGACCCTGAAAGCTGACTAGGGGTGTGCCTCTGGGCTGAGTGGGGTCCTGTGTTGTAGGGGTGGTCCCCACTACCCAGGCTGCCCCATCCCTCCTGGTCCCTGTTAGGCAGACGGTAGAGCAGACAGCTTAGGCTCCAGGTCAGAGTGGAGCGATTCCAGACCCAAGTTCTTCATCCTGGGAGTGTGCACTTATTTAAAGGGCGAGAGGCCTGGACTTTCTTTACCAGTAATGCAGGAGGAAATGGAAGGCAGAGGAGGAAGAACATACCCCGGATTGGTCTTGAAACACAGTGGCTTTTCTCCAGCGGTGGCAGAACAGGCAGAAGGAGAACCAAATGTATCACCTCACAGCTATGCCATCTGATGGCCTTGTTTTTATATTTTAAGACCCTTGTCCTAAAATTAGCCCTGAGAACAAATTCCATTTTCTCCCATTACCCCTTTCTCCCCACTGAGGGCCAAGAATCCTGCCTGTGATGACCTGAGTGAGGACGGTTTTCCAGGCGCCAGGCTAAGCCTTGGCACACCTTCTCTGGTCTTTGCAGCAGAGCTAGGAGGACGGGTGTGTTCTGTCCCATTAGTAGCAGTTGGTCCTGAGGTTGCATTGCTTGCAGGGGTTTGAAATACTCTGCCTGTCATTTCCAACTTAGCTCCATCCCTTGGCACACGCAGAGCTGGGCTGCTTTCTCTCCTGGCTCCTGTCAAATAGTTGGAGACAGACATTCCAGGCCTGCCTGATTCTCTCTTACAACTCGGTTCGGGCCTTGCCCTCCATGACAGTTGGTTCCAGCTTGGTGAGGCTGGTCCCTTCTGCTGGATCACTATGCTTAGTTAGGTTCCATCTTTTAAGCATGTTCCAAAGAGTGGGCCTCCAAGGAACTGACTTCTCCCTTACTCTGGATATTTTGCTCCTGTTAATGTAGCCATATCATCAGTTGCCAAGTCTATCACTGCCTGGGCAGGGTTTCCCCAGAGTCACTAACATCAGGCAGGGAGAGTCCGGGTACAGGAGCATGGACACTGGAGTATGGCTGGCTGGGTCCATGACTGCCAGCTGCTTTTCCAGTCATTCCCTGGTATTCTGGGGACAAGGAGGTGGGCTGTGGACTGGGGAAGAGCCGAATGGCCCTACCCTTTACTAAACTCTAACCTTGGGCAATTTTAAGCCTCCATTATTCCTACATGCTACATTTGGCCTATAGGGTCAGGATTATGGCCAGTGCCTAAGAACCCCTGAAAAATTGCCAGCTACCCCGTAGGTATTGGACAAGGCATGAATATCATTACCAATTATTTTCTTGGCTCAAAACAAAGGAGAAGGGCTGAGATGGCCAGCAATGGGGCCCATGGTGACGACGTGACTGAGTGGAGTGAAGCAGCCGTCTTTGCAGGGCCCGTGCCACCCAGGTTTAGTGCAGTGGGACAGGTGAGCAATGCATCTCGCTCAGAGGGCGAGAGAATAGCAAGTCCATTTTATAGGGATGCAAGGGATGCAAAGGTGCGTGAAGAACCCGCAGCGTGGGGGCGCGTGCTTGTTGGTATTTTTACGTGTCTCATTCTGTCCTTCTGACGTGCGGACCTATCAGATCCACCCTAAGGTATCTTGCAGAGGGCTGCCATATGCTGGCCAGGCTGCTGGAAGTCGTAGAAGCTTTTTCCCAGGAAGGAGCAGCTGGAAACCCTTGGTCCTTATTGATTTACATTTGCAAGCCGTAGTTCTTTATCTCTTCATGCTCTTGATATCATGTCCATTTGTGTAATATATTAATCTGCCCAGAATTGGTGCCAAGTCCTACATAACTAGAGAGGGTTGTTGATTTGGGCTGGAAAGCCAGTTGGGAATCTGGGTTGTTGGGCTCAGTCTTCCCTTTTTGTGGTCCCCATGGAGCAAGATGGGCCAGTACTGCTTCTCTGCAGGACCCCAGGGATAAATCCCTGGTGCCTTCAAAGTTCTTTGAGATCCTTGGTTACCATGTAAATGCAAAGCACAATCGTTAGGAATCGTAAGGAGAGCAGACGGAGGCTTTAAATTAAATACCACCATTGTGCTATTTTTCATCAGGATTCAGAGCAGCCAACCTTCCCAGCAGAAGTAACTTAGATAATTTGATTCTCTCACTTAACCAGGACTGATCACTGCAGGGATAGAAATTAATTTCTTGAAAAACAGCTGCTGGTTTTCCTCCCCACTGGCCTCTCTCTGAGCTTCACAAATGTGGTCATAATGAAACTGGCGGGGGTTCCTCCGGGTGACTCGTTAGTTCAGCAGTGGGCCCGTGAGTGGGTCTCCAATTCTGGGATAATCTGGAAAATGGTTGGAACACATGAGGGTCCTCTGGGCGCCAATGACCATGGTTACATCTGCCCACGCCAGCTCGGATGTTAAAGGTGCTGGGTGTGCACAGCCAAACCATGGAATCTTCCGCCATCAGCAGGCCAGGTCTTTGAATTTGACCCATCCCAGATAACCTCAGTAAGGGACAGAGTGCAGCCTGCTTGACTCCTTTGTCCTCCCTTTATCAAGGAAGTCAACAGGAGGGCGATGTGTGAGTTGGACTAAAGTCTTACAGTCCTTTTGACAGGCAATGTGGCACACTGCAGAGTGACACTGTGATAGGGCTGAAATGGTCTGGGCTGCCAGCCTATGTGAGAAGAGGGGATATGGACTGGGAGAAACCTGGGCAGCCCCGGGGAGATGGAGATGACACCATGCGGGTCACCTCCAATATTTGCTCATCATGTGGTTCAGCCACTTTGTGACTATGTGACCTCAAGAAAATCACCCACACCCTCAGTCTCAGCGTTTCTCACCTATCAGATAAAATGATTGGGATAGGTGATCTTAAAGATTCTTTATGACCCAGAAATTGCCTATTGTACTCTGAAAGTGCCCTTTTGAAGCAGGAAGAGGGAGCTAAATTTCCTAAAAGCGGCTGTACTGGGTGATGACAGGAAGCCTGGTAGGATTGTACCTTAGTAAAATTTGCCCCCCTTGGACATTCCTTAAGGTCCTTCTGTCTTGATTTCTAGACCCAAGCTCTCCAAAGTGCTGGAGTGCAGATGCTGTTCAACAGGGCAAGTCTGGGGACACATGGACTGGAAAATAGCATTTGTGGGTGAATGGAGAGTCCACCCAGACTTCAAGACCCAAGTCCATCTCTGTGGCTGGCATTTGAAAACTGTGTCAGCGGAGCAGCAGTGGAGACGATGGCTCCATTGATGCCAAGCTTGAGAGATAGCTACCACTGAACCAGGGCTCATCAATTCCCCCAGTGTTCCTCCATTCACCCTGGAGGCACCAAAAATGTGACTTCTGTGACACCTTCCCCACAGTCGAGTTTGTCTTGAAGTTAATGTTTCCTGGACTTTTATTTCATTGGGATATGATATTTACAAGGCAGTTTTGCAGATAGACGCTACAGTTTGGAGGGAAATTTGGAGTTTCAGGTTTCTCACTAGCGGTTAGAGGTATGGTGGGAAGTGATTTCCCAGTAATGACAAGATGGCCCAGCCTGGAGGCCTGGATTTGGCCATTTGATGAGTTCTCACCAACACAGAGGTGACTTAAAAACCCTTAAGAGACAGAAGAGCCTTCTCTAGTATTCTCTCTCCTTTTCTGCCAACTGGACATGATGTGAACTGAACCATATTCTAGAAAGAGCCTGGGTCCCCGAGTCACTGCGTGGCGGAGAGCCACTGGTGAACCCAGAACACCTATCAGAAATAAGGTTTGAGATGGCTCCTGAGGCTCAGCAAAGCCTTCCTAACACTCCACCTCTGTGTTCTAGATCTTCTTCGTTTTCTCTCTGAAGGTGCTTTGCAGGCACACTGTATCCCAACTACGGCTCATCTGAAAGAGAGCAGTCCCACCGGGACCCAAGCCACGGGGCTGGCACCGAGCTACCCACAGATGAGTGATGTGGGCAGATGGGCTTGGGGAACCGTGGCAGGTCATCAAAGCCCAGCTGGTCGGGCGCCAGAGGGAGTGGAGACGGTGCAGAGCTGAGGAAGGAACCGGCGGCTGGGAGGAGAGAGCCCAGTGAGAAGCCCAGCCGACACTGCTGCCCATGCCCTTCCGCCTCTGTCTGTGATCCACTCTCTCCTGTCCCCAACTGGGTCTGCAGAGGAACTCCAAAAAGATGGCAGAGTCGCACGCTCCCTGTATTGAGAATAGGGCGTAAGTGCCCTGCCCTGGAGTCTGGACCAGTGGGCTAAACTGAGACTGCCCCAGCCCAGGCAAGGGTAGAGGGAGGATGAACCACTTCAAGGCCAGACCACCAAAGGCCACCAGCTCTCCACCTCTCCTTTGGGTTCTTCATTCTTGGGAAGCCATCTGTCAGCAGAGAAGTCAGGTTGTGCAGAGATCCTGTTACGTGCAGGTGTTTTGTCAACAGCCCCCACTGTGCTCCCAGGGGAAGATGGCATCAAATAGCAGCCCCACAGATGTGCCGTCTGAGTGCCCAGCCCAATTCAGCCTCCGTGTGACAGAACACCCAGGTGGCATCTGATTGAAGCCACCTCAGGACAGCAAGCAAGAGGCTTCTAGTTGAAACGTCCTCAGATTCCTGATCCACAAAACTGTGGGCCAAATGTAGTGGTTATTTAAACTGCAGAATGTTGAGATAATGTGTTCCTTAGAGCTGCTCATCAGTATGCTTCCTGTGGTGTCCAGCTCTAGAGTGGTGGGATGGACTTCTTAGGTGGACTGGGAGTCCCTCTAAAGTACCCCGCAGGATAGGCGGTCTCCCTGGACAGGACATGCCAGAGCCCACTCTTCTGCTCTGTGCCCTTCAGTGCTCAGCCATCCTGCACCCTTGTCTCCCCTGAGGGTGACTTTGGCAGTTGTGACTTCGATTGTTCAATATTGGCATCTGCACTGAACTTGAGGTTAGGTTTCAAGGGTTTGATTGACATCTTAATTCTTTCTGCTAGAAAACAAGCTAATTTGTTGAGTCTCATACGCTAGCTATTCCTCTGGAAAAAAAAAATTATTGATTGTCACGGTTCTCTAGCCTGGGCAATCAGTGTACAGCAGTTCCAAGGAAGTGGGATGAAGGACGGGAACCTCCTAGCTCTGTTCTACCTGATGACTGCGGTGGTAACTCAGCTTTGAGATTGCTTTACTTTTCTAAGAAACCAAATGCAGAAGCATTAGGGGGCTTGGTGTCAAGGTGAGTGGTAATGCCCGTGGGCTGGCATTTGAAGCCTCTTAGGACAAGAGGCACGCATAAACACAGGACATCAAAGAGGCCCCAGCTCTGGTCTTACATCATCCTGGCTAAGACAACTTAATTTTCTCTAGAATTGGTAATAAGCCAAGGATAAGGAAAAACACATTGGGCATCCAGAATACCCAATCTGGAAGGCATATTTTAAGTCCTTAGCTTTATCAGTTGAGATTAGGATTGGTTGCATGTAACAGAAAAGTAATGCATCAGTGACTAGAGTAAAGTAAAGTATTTTTTCTTGAAGGAAAAGGAAACACACCAGGTAGAGTGGTGGCTTCTTCAGTCACTGAGCTCCAGATTCTCTCTGGTTCAGCACACTGACATCTCTAGTATGCGACCCTTTCCCTCATGCTCTAATATGGCAGCTAGAGTCCAGATATCACATCTGGGTGTTGAGTGTAGGCAGGCAGGGTGTGGATGGCAGAGGTGGGTCACTGGTCACTTCAGGGTTTAGACTTTGTCCTTGTAGAGGAGAGCTGTCTGAGCTTCCTGGTGCCATGTCCTGGGCTGCTTTCTTCTGCCATGACGTCCTGCCTCACCTTGGGCCCCAAGGAATGGTGTTGGCCGTCTGTGGACGGAGACCTCTGAAACCATGAGCCTCAAAATAATTTTTTCCTCCTCTAATTGTTCTGGTTAGTTCTTTTGGTCATAGCGGTGAAAAAGCTGGCTAAAACAAAGTGAAAAGTAGTGAATTATATTCAATAAAAGTAAAAGACATTAACTATCAGGAATGGGGGGGGGAAAGTTGTGTGGTATATTAACTGGACTCTGGAAATTGAAATGCTCCCCTTAAAAAAACTTTTATAAAAAGTTCCAAGTAACAAAGTTACCATTTAAAAAATAACAATGGAATGAATTCAAAATGCCGGCTACCAATTAGGCTTGTTTCCTAGAGTAGTTTAAGACTATGCAAATTCAGCTGTTTCCTCTCAAATTGCTTTGTGCAGATGGACACCACCCAGATTCCCAAATTTAATTTTCACTCTGACCTCAGCAGGAGTAAGTGTCAACTCTCGCCTTTTTTGTTAATGATCATTGGCCTGATTCTAGAATAACTGACCTGAAAGTGTTTGTGTTCACACATAAGCTGGGAAATGGGGAAGCTGCTAGGAATGGCTTAGAATCATCTAGAACTTCTTATGAAGTGTGAAAAATTCTATCAAATTCCCAAATTGTGTTGTATCTGAAATAATGGAGTAAGGGGCACCTATGATTTTTTAAAGTTTGCTAGAAGAGTCCCCCCGCCCTCCTTGAGACCCTGCCATTGTGATCAGACATAACATGGAAGCACAGTGTCTTCTGTCCCAGAACAGAGAATAACCAACAGGAGAGGGCAGTTGTGGGCTCTGTGGCTCTGGGAACCTGCAGAGCAGCTCGTGGTGGTATTTAGACAGGCACAATTGTAGTCGCCAAAAATGAGGCATGCAGCATTGGAGGGTCTGTGCTCTTGGGGGAAGACTGCCAACCCACCACAAGTCTTTACTGAGCACCTATTATGTCCAACACTGAGGAAGAAAAGGAAAGCAGGACATGACACCAGCCCACAGGCAACCTCCGCCCATCTTTGGCTAGATGCTCAAACTCTACTGAGTGTAAAGAGCTTGGCTCTGCAGTCACAGGGCTGCCTATGAGCTCAGCAGGTGGGAAGTGAATAGGGCACCAGTCCCCCAGCACCAGAGTTGTGCCTGCACAGCACAAACATGTGCTACGAATATCAAGTACGCCAAGGTCCCGTGACAGATCACCACACCACAGCTTCCGGAGAAGGCACCTGGTCACCGTCCCCTGATGCGTTCCCATTCCCACCTCCTGCACATGCATCACTCTCTGGGCAACTGCCTGCTCTGATTTGCTGTCCCACTCAGGATTTCTGTGCGTGCCATGCACAGCTGGGGCCGGGTAGGAGTGCACTTCTCCTGATGGAAACTCCGGGGGCGGACTCCGCGGAGAGGAGGAATCTCTGATTTCTGCATTTGGCTAAATGGCTGAGTGTCACATCTCCCACCTCCAAGGACTTGTCAGAACACACTGTGAATTGTTGGTTTCTGTGTGGAGGAAAAAAAATATTCACATTGAAGACATTTACATCCTCCGTGACGTCAAAGCAGATACACAAGTGAGAGAACCTTCTAGAGCGCCTTTCCTGACCTGGCAGGGGCTTTGGCTAGATGCTCAAACTCTATTGAGTGTAAAGAGCTTGGCTCTGCAGTCACAGGGCTGCCTATGAACTTGGCTCTGACCCACACCCAAGAGCAATTGTGCTACTTAACCTCTCGGTGCCCAGGATTTCTCATTGATTTGTGGGAAGGCTTAGCCCAGTATCTGTCAATAAAAGTGAGCTCTCGTCAGCACTAGTTCCTACCTGGGTGCTTACAAAGTGCTCTGAAGAGAGAGAATGCAGAGGAGGGTTTGTGGGGGTGTGGGGAGGTGAGTTGGTGGACAGGCCAGTATTGAGCTCAGGGTATTTTGCTTGCCTTTTGTAAAGGGGTGTGTGTGTATGTGTGTGTGTGTGTGTGTGTGTATTGTGTGACCAAAAGACCTGACAGGCACAGTTAGAGGAGGAAAAGTTCACTCTGGGCTCACGGTTTCAGAGGTCTCAGTCCACAGGTGAGCAGCCCATTGCTCTGGCCCCAAGGTGAGGCAGCACATCATGGGGGAAGGGTGCAGAGGAAGACAGTGGCTCAGGACATGGCATCAGGAAGCAGAGGGAGGTAGTTCCACTCACCACAGGTAAAATATATACCCAAGGGTGTGCCTCCAGTGACCCACCTCCTCCAGCCACACCCCACCTGCCTGCAGTGACCGTCCACTTCACCCAGGGATTAATGCGCTGATGAGGGAGGTCAAGGCTCTCATAACCCAATCCTTTCACCCCTAAATGGTTTTGTAGTATCACACATAAGCTTTTGGGGGACAGCTCATGTGTAAACCATAACGGTGTGTGGGGGGAAGGGGAGGTGGATTCAAGAAAAGGCAATAGAACTTACAAGTTGTGTGACATGTGACACTAGGGGAGGGGGGTCATGCTCATTGAAATGCTGATGTCACTGTGTTAGGCAGAGTTACAAGGTGGCTCTCAAGACTCCCAGTGCTCTGTGGATACTTTCCTCCCTTGAGTGTGTGGGGGGCCCGTGTTTGAGGATTCTACCCTATGCTTATGTTACGTCTCTGTTGCTAACGTTGGAGATGGAGGCGGACACGGCAAGGACTGTGAGTGGCCTTTAGGAGCTCAGGGTCCTCTGGCAGGCAACGAGGAAGGAAATGGGGAATCTCAGTCCCTCAATCCCAAGAATTTAGTTCAGCTAGCAATGCGAATGAACTTGGAAGCAGGGTCTTCCCCAGAGCTTCCAGAAAGGACACCATCTGGCTGACACCTTATGAGGCCCCAAGCAGAGAATGTAACCAAGCTGTGTCAAGACCTTTGACATAAAAAACTGGCAGCAAATAAATCTGCATTGCATTTTAGGATGCTAAACTTGTGGTCATTTGTTGTACAATAATAGAAAACCAACTGTGGTTTAAGGAACAGAGCAAGAATTTGGACTTAGATGTTTATCTTAGATTCTTGTTGCTGCTGTAACAAGTGACCACGAGCTCAGTGGCCTAGGACAGCCCAGACCTATTAGGTGATCCCCCTTGAGGTCAGAAGTCTGAAATGGATTCACTGGGCTAAAATCAAGGCAGGGCCGTGCTGCTTTCCTGGAGGCTCAGGAGGAGAATTGGTCCATAGTTTTCTCTAACCCCCGCGAAGCTGTGCACTTCCTGGCTCCTGCTGCTGCCTTCAAAGCCGACAGTGGTCATCCCAGCACTGGACTCCAACTCTTCTGCCTCTCTTTGCCATTTTGAAGGGCCCTCTGGTCTCAAGGGCTCTCTGGGGAAATCCATGGTAGTCCTTTTGAAGGTCAGCTGACTAGTAGCCTTGTTCTAGGTCATCCATGTCCCCTTTGCTATGTGATATCATGTAGTCGTGGTCCCAGGGACTAGAATGTGAATATCTGCTCTCATCTGCATCTGAAAGGTCCCCCAAGGCTCTGATGGTAGAGGCTGGGTCCCCAGCCTGGAGTTAGTAGGAGGTGTGGAAACTCTAAGAGGCCGGGCCTAGTGGGAGGGTTTGGGATCTGCTCTTGAAGGGGATTATAGGACCTCAGGCTCTTCTTCTTCTTTTGTTCTGCCTGCCTCCAAATCATGGGGGTCAGGGTTTCAGGGCTCTGTGTGGCCACTTCCTGACTGTGGCATCCAGGGAAGGTGGCTTGATGCCTCTCAGCCCACTTTTATCTGAAAATCAGAACCTCAAAACTGACTTCTTCTGGGGTAAAGGTCATCTGAGGAGTCCACCAAGTGCGTAATGACAGCTGCCATCCATCCAGTGGCTTCTCCTGTTGTCCCTCAGTCTTTCGTGTCAGTGGGCCACTTTTGATCACCATTTTTCCTTGATTCTTTTTAGTCCTATAGTCCTTTGTAAAATGACCCCTGGCCCCAGCAGGGCACTCATTTGGGGAAATCCTGATTTCCATCTGGCTGTATCTGCATCAGGTAACAACCGCGCTCTCCACATAAAAAGCCACTTTTTTTTTGTCTTTTGGTTTTCCTACACAGAACCCCCACCCAGCAGTCTCAGTGGGGACTCCCCAGTGTTGACCATGGGTGCCTGGGCCAGGCCATGGCCTGCCGCGTGTGTCCCTGCAGGCTCAGCCAGGAAGGAGAACATGGCTGATGTTGGTTAAGGCTGGTGACGGGGACAAGCACCAGGAGCAGGTGTGCAGTCAGGTGGGGCTGACTGGGGGCCCAGGAGTGGGGATGTGTTAAGTGGCCCTGAGGGGCTGCCCGGTGCCCCTTGCCATGGGCCCAGGATCTGGGACAGGCAAGAGGCTGGGAAGGAGAGCAGAGGCATTTCCCTGAGGCTTACTTGGGGAAGAGCAAGATAAACTCGGGAAACCAAAACATTGCATAGCTCCAGGGACACTGTAGGGACTATGCTTGTGCGTGTGTGCGTGTGTGTGTGTGTGTGTGTGCACGTGTGCACTTTAGAAGGTGGGAAAAAGCAGAGGGCCATTACATGCTAGGTAAGGCAGCCTCCCAGCCACAGGGATGGGTCAGACTCAAGAGACGATTGCCGCAGTCTGGCTGGGCACAATCAGGAGCCACTTGTCAAAAGAAACTAACTTTATTTTTAGAACCACACACGCCAAACAAAACAGCCTCTCAGGAAAAACCCTCAGAGCCTCAACTGCCACCACCGGCTTTCCACAAGCCTCTCTCTCCCACACAAGCTTCTCTCCACCTCCCACAATCCTCCTGCTCTTGAGGCCGATTGGCTGGGTCACGTGGGCAGAGCCAAAAAAGTTCCCCAATGAGCAGCTCCGTGGTCTGAAAGGGCAGGGAAACAGCCCAATGAGCATCACCGCAGAGGAGCCAATCAGCTAGATGTTGCTGGGGCCGCTGTGAGCCAATCATCAGCCGGCAGCTGGAAGTTTGCTGGCAGCTGGAAGTTTGCTGGGGCCCCTTCGGCTGTGGCTCTCAACATCTCCTCCTCTCTGTTTAAACAACAAGCATGTGGCTTAGGGACCGTGTCTGTTAGGCAGTCCAATTCAACATATGGTCCTTACCCGTCATCGGATGAACTGACCTTTAGGCGTCAGCCTCCTGTCTTAGGTTGGTACCACTGCAATTGGATCATACCCATCACTGACTACCGGTCCAGCATACAGCTATACTTGTGGATAGGCCTTTGCACCAGTGGGGGGGGTGAGGTTCTTTGCCCCACCTCTGTTGGCCCCCAAATTTTAGACCATCACTAGTAGAGGAAGATGCAAAATGCCATGACATTAAGCCAATTGAGGGCTCCTTTGAAAAATTGTACCACCGGTGACATCATCAGCAAAAATACCCCAACACTACCACAAGTCGCTGCACCAACAGATAGTTCACAATGCATACAGGTGAGCTCACAATGTGTCCAGGCAAGTTCTGCAAGCAGTTCAGTGATGGCTATTGTAGAAGCTGTAGATTGGTTTTATCTTTGACTTCACCAGCACTGGGATGAAGATAGGAATTCTGGCAATAATGGCTAAAGAAAAAATTATGTAACATTCCAGAAGGCACTAAAAGAAAACAATTTTCTTAACAATTTACATTGTCTTCACCGGCACTGGGATGAAGATAGGAATTCTGGCAATAATGGCTAAAGAAAAAATTATGTAACATTACAGAAGGCACTAAAAGAAAACAATTTTCTTAACAATTTACATTGCTAGGTAAGCAATTTACTGCTAGGTAAAGCAGCCTCCCAACCACAGGGATGGGTCAGACTCAAGAGACGATCATTTTGACATTGGTCCCTTTTAATGATGCGCCGGCCTAGAAGGCCGACCATGGACACCAAGGTCACATGGTTCACCCGGCCACAGAACCAAGGTCACATGGCTCACTGTGAACCTGGTGCCCTTGTCTTATCTCCATGGCTCCAAAATCAGCTTTGAAATCCTTCTTCCGCCCCCAAGCTTCAAGGGGCCCTCTCGGGAGTCTGTGGCTAGAGCCCACACATATTTCTGTTCATTTCTTTGATATTATTTAACCTCTTTCCTGCAATTTTCCTGTCAGATGTCCCTTTCTTTAGCCATGGTCCCTGGTAACACTGTTGCATTAATCTTGCCTCCGCCCTGGAAGGGCCATCGATGACCCTGCCTTTGCAATAGGGGTTTCACCAGATGAGGCCGACACTGGATAGAGCCAGGTCCAGCCGCAGCCGTGAGGACAAAGCAGAGTCCCGCTAGCAGACCCTATGACAAGGGACATGTGGGGTAGTGCAGGCGGCAGTTGGCTAAAAACTGAGAGTGCTCCAAATAGTGGGTCAAGAAAACCAAGGGCAAAAATCGTCAGACCCAAGCAGACATCCTATCATGGCTTATCACGGCCTCCTGTCACTTCATGTCACCTCCTGTCACTCACATGTCTTGCAGTCTACTCATTCATTCATTTATGAGTAGAGGAGCCAGGGAAGGGGAGAAAGCAGATCCAGGAGTGAGGATGACGTCACCCACCCCCAGTCCAAAACCAGCGGTCCATGTGAGGGGGGCAGGGTGGGTCTCTCTGCTTTTCGCACAGAATTGACTGCACCGTTTCTCACGCTGCAGGCAGACAGGGCCTGGGGCCTGCTGAGTGCGGCCTGTAGGCTTACACTTACTGAGTACTTTGAGTGTCAGAGATGGGACTTCTGCTCCTGGTTCGATCAGGTTGGCCCCTCTTCTTTAGTGAGTGAATTCTTAGATTGCTAAGAGACAGAAACTTAAGACAGGAAGGAGCTCTCGGGGTACAAGCTGGGAGGCACCTTGGTACCTACAGGATCCCTGATGTCCCCACCTCTGTTCTATCATTAGACAGAATACCAAATAGAAGAGCTATGAGCTATGCTGAAAGTCTGCATCTCGTGTCTCATGTTGAGTTTCCTCCTGGAAGTCAGGTGCAAAGGGGTTGTGTCTGCCAGTCATGGCCAGTCGGTCTCTGGTGGGGGAGAGTCAGCCTTCAATACAAAAGGGCTTGCGGGGCTGCACAAGGAGAGAAGGGGTGATGGCCTGTTGGATCATGTTCTTTATATCAACAACCCTGTGGGGAAAGACCTTCCTGACCTTTTAGGAAGCTGCATCCTCTCTCATTTGCCTTGGTGAAGTTTCCTCTCCACCCGAAGCAACATGGCACTGGGGGGCTTAGTGTGCATTTTAGCCTTCCTGGGTAAGGGAGCGAAGCACTTCTGCAGGTCCTTGGCTCTGTGGGAGAGCTACGATTCTCCCAGTCACTTGGAGGTCGAGGTAGGAGCTGGAGAGGGACGGGGTTGAGGGATGTGGTGACTGTGGGGAGGGCCAGCAGGTTCTAGCTGACTCTTTGCCAGGGAAGACGACGAGAAGGAAGGTGTGGTGGGATACTCCTTGGTCACCGTTGACCCCGCTGGGTGTTCTAAAAAGCCACCTGAAGCCACTGTGGTCATCAGGCTCACTGTCTTAATCTCATAGAGCTGATGGCTATATCAACGGGCACCAAACGAAGCTCTTGAAGTGTGAACAGAATCACTCTAGGTTCTCTCTCTGGATTTTCTGTTCAAATAAAACAAAACAAAACAATAGCCAAAAAAAAAAAAAATAGACAAAATCACCAAAAAGAAAAAGCAAACTGTGTGTGTGTGTGTGTGTGTGTGTGTACAGTGTCCAGGTGAGCAGCAGTTGGGAGGGAGAAGCTAGCTTGCCCCATCAGTGGTCAGGAGGTGGAAGAAACAGCAGGATCTCCTATGAGGCTTTGACGGGATACCCACTTTCACTACACCCTTGGCTAAAGTCCTGGGGTCTATGGGTAGGAGTGAGGGAGGTGGAGAGGGCCCAGGGGAGGGCAGAAAGCAGATCCAGGAGTGAGGATGACCAAGTCCAGTACCAGCGGTCCATGTGACGGGGGCAGGGCGGGTCTCTTTTTACTTTTTGCACATAATTGACTGCACCGTTTCTCTCGCTGCATGCAGACTGGGCCTGTTGCCTGCCAAGTGCAGCTTATAGTTTCATGTCCACCTCTCAGGCAGTGTGAGGCACCCAGTTAAGAGGTTCTTGGCAATGATTTCCCCATGAATACTGGAATCCATTATTTACGATTCAGAACAGGCCGTGCATATTAGGAGCTGACTTCTAAATTTAGAGATGATTCATGCAATTTGGAACAGTACTGTTTCAAGTCACATTTTAAAAAACACAGCAGGTGGCCCTCAGTGTTAAAACATTGTTTGCATTTTTCTGGAAGAAAACAGAACTTTGGAATGTGGTGGCTGCTCACACAGGGCAGTCAGAGGACACGTGAATTTGCTAAGATGATAAGCTTTGGGAGAACTACATTGGCTAACCTTGACCTCCCCGTGCGGTGTTTGATTTTCTGTAGTTTGAGGAGGTCTCTGGAGACTCTTCAGAGTCCTGCTCATCCGTGCACGGTTCTGTGTGTCCATCACAGGGCTTGTTACTCTAATCAGTGAACTTGCAAGAAGAGAGGCCTGTTGGTGATGCAGAGGAGGCCGCCTGACCTCAGGGAGCCTCCAGGGAGCTGTTAGTCAAACGCATCTGTGCTTGGGTTCTCTTCCTCTAAGGTTTCTGGGTCACTTTCTGTCTTGTTCGGTGGCTTGGGTTTGGGGATATTTGAGATGTTAGAAGTAGAGCAGGGGAAGAAGAGGTGACACTTCCCAGCAGGAGGAAGGACCTGGGAATTGATCCTCTGCAACTCAATTTCAAGAAGTCCTGCCTCCACACTTAATGAAAAGTTCTCTGTTCCTTTCAAGTAACGTCTAGAGGGACAGAAACCAGGGGTGGCCTCTCTTGCAGGAGCAGTCCTAAACCAGGGTGCCTTTGGAAATCATTAGGTGACCACTTGCAGAGCTCCGTGCCCCTGCTCACCCTTGGAGATCTTGATTCACTGTTTCACGTAGGCTCTGGAGCATTGATCTTGAAAAACCCTCTAAGCCAAGTGATTCTGATCTGAACCTCTGCTTAAAGTCGGAGTCCATAGAGGAGCCTCACGGGAAGCAACTTGCTATACTCTGCGATGCCATCATCAGTGTGAATGACATGCAGGGTTCCGGGGAGCCAGCCGGATCTAACTCTCTACTTCAAAAGTAAATCATTTCCACAGCATCTCTGCTGCGTGAGTCTTTGGCATCTGCATGAGTTCGTGCTCAGAAGGGGAGCGTTATGTCCAGAGGGGATTAGTCACCCTTCCGAGGGCTCCACGTGAGAGGAGAAACGGTTCTCCGTGTGCGTCTAGAAGCTGCTGCGTGCAACTTAGATCTGCTGGCGGGGCTGGCTGCACCCTGTGCATGGACCCTGAACAAAATGAAAATGAGCCTTCACTCACAAGTGACCAAGAATCCTGGACAGAGTCAGAGCAGCATCAACCCGATTAACTAAGTTTGGGGCCTAGGAGACTGTGTGGTCATGGAGCACGGACACTTCACTGTCACAGAGAAAAACCAGATGACCCTCCCATCATCTCCTTCTGTGGACGTTTCTCTTTTTCAAGTTCATTATCAAGTTCATAGGTTATATGAATGCTCTCCTGTGTTGGGCGAACAGAATCATGTGCAGATTAACAGAATCCCAGAGGGTCTGCAGAGAGGTCCTCAAACTATAGAGGACCAGTTAAAGTGTGTGGAGGTCCTGGAGGCTTGCCTGGCTGTCCAAACCTGGGTCATCTTAGCAAAATCGCCTGTCCTTGGATTGCCCCGTCCAGTGCTCCCAGATCTTTTCATCCTCCTGATGCCCTTTCTTGTCTCCTTGTCTCTGAACCCTGTTCACATGGTTCAGCAGATACATAAAGTAGTGGGCTGTGTTTACTTAGGGTGCAGGGGTGGTGATTAGCCACCAGTGAGCATGTGGCTCTCTGTTCACACATGGGTGTTGACTGGCGACTATGGCATGTCCACCTACAGGTAGCCACATGCAGGTCTGATTTGAGCATTACATTAGTCAATGTTATATCAGGGTCTGAAACGTCTCCCCAGGTCTTATGGGTTGAAATCTTGGTCCCCAGTGTGGCAGTGTTCAGGTGGGGCCGTTGGGGGTCGTTGGATCTTGAGAGCTCTGACCTCAACAGTGGATTAATCCATGGATGGATTCACAGCTGCATGAGCTGTTGTGAGGTGTCAGAAACTTTAGAAGGTGGAAATAGGTCATTGGGGTGAGTCTTTGAAGGGTGTGTCTTGTTCTTGGCCCCCTCCCTTCCTTTCTCTCTCTCTCTCTCCTTCCCAGATGTCATGAGGTGAGCAAATCTGCTCCACCTTGTGCTCTCTGCCTTGATGTTCTGCCTCTCCGTGGGCCCAGAAACCTCAGAGCCCAATGACCATGGATGGAAACCTCTGAAACCATGATCCAAAACCAATCTTTATCCCATTAAGTAGAGGTTCTCAGGTATTTTGTCATAGCAGCAGAAAGGTACTTATACAGCTAATTTAGTCTTCAGTGAGGCAGCCAGCCTGGGAGCCTCCCCTGACACCGAGCTCTGGATGAGGCACCCTCATCGTGCCCCCACTCCCTGCAGCGGGCCTCATTCCAGATCTGCCTCCACAGAGGCACGGAAGCTCCTGCATCGGAGTCATCTCTGTGTTCCTAGCACGTCGGTGAGTGGAGGCTCTGACGTGTGTTGAAGATGCCTTGGGGCAACCTGGGGTGCACCTGCCTCTCACATCTCCCCACCTTCAGCTCTTCCCTCTTCTGCCTGAAGATCAGCTACTCCCTTTGTCAGAAGAACAAAGTGAACTTGGAGGCCGGCTGTGTGGGGCGAGGGTGTTCCATCTATAAAATGGGCTAAAAAGGGGTCTTGCCTGTCCCCGGGGCTCAGGGAGACTAGACAGAGCCCTCCAGGAGACCTCGGGATTCGTGGCAGGAACACTTGCCAGCCATGGAAGCAGCTGGACGCTGGAGTCTCTGCCTGTCTGCTACCTCTGAGAGGAGGCCATGCCCTCTGCGTGGTTCCCTACCTTGGACCCAGGCCCTGTGTGCCCCTGAGAACCCGAGGGCACCGGGAAGTCCCATCACGTGAGCACACAAACCCATCATCATTTGACACCTTTTATCCCTTTTAACTGGCATTTCTCTGGATAAGTCAGGTTTTCACTTTTCAAATTAAGATTCCTTGAGGCTCTCGCAACGTACTTCAGCTCAGAATTTTAAGCTATGCAGTTATATCTTTGTTTGTTTGTTTAAGCCTTTTAAAATCTAGTTCTAGAGTCCAGGGAACACACCTGAGTGGGCTGCTGCATGACTTGGGGCCTGTAGGCCACGGCCCCCTCCTGGGCACTCCACCACGGAGCCTCTCTCCCTCTCTTCCGCCCCCTCAACCATACGGACTCGGCTTGGGTACCAACACAAGATTAGCAAATTGTTTTTGTGTTTGTAAGTCTTTATATTTAACTCTGGTTTTTATCTTTTAACATATAAATATTTATACCAAGAAAAGCACACTGGATTAGGAAATGCTCATTGATTTATTCATTCAATCAAAATGTATTAAATGGCCGTGACGTGCCAGGGAGTTTTTGAGTTAATAAAATAGTCACAAATGCACGGAGTGTTTATCATGTGTCACGCTTTCCATATGTTAACTGGATCTTCAGCACATCCTCATGAGGCATCTGATTCTATCCCTGTCTTATAGGTGGGACAGTGGGGACAGAGAGAGGCCAAGGTGACCTGCCCCAAATAGAGCCTCTAAACACTGGACTAGAATCCACCCACGAACAGCTTAACCCCAGGTCCATCACTCCACCATGCACTGTAACCCTGCAGGTCCCAAGCCACCATGCGAGGACAGAGTCCCTGCTTACTCCAGCGTTCTGGAGAGGGGGAGGAAAGTGTCAAAGACCATGAGCAATAAACCACAGATAAGCTAATTCAGGTGGTGGCAAGGACCGTGGGGCCACATGAGAGAATAAAACCCTGTATATCACAGGAAAGAGATTGATGGGGTGGAAAGGGCCCAGGTAGCTGGTCCAGAAAGGTCTCTGAGGAGGTGACCTTTGAGGTGGGTCCCAGTGTGATCTGGGGAGGACAATTCTCAGTGGGAGGGAAGCAGTGTAAACGCCTTCAGGAGGGAACCCAGTGTGTCCCAGGGGCAGTGAAGGGGACAGAGTTCCTGCGGCAGGCGGAGAGGAAGTGGGGAGGGGGCCGAGGCTGGGAAGGCGGGGCCCATAGAGGCCCATGGGGACTGCAGGCTGCTCTCAGAGTGAAGAGAAGCCGCTGTGGGCTTGAGCAGGACACTGATTTTCCTCCTGGGCGTGTGCTCTGAGTTGGGCGTGAAGAGGGACACATGGAGAAGCAGGCAGCGGCAGGTGGAGCCGTCAAGAGGGGTGGGTGGGGGTGGAAGTGGCAGGCCCCGGGCGTGGCTTGAGGACAGAGCTGATTGCGCTTGCTCACAGATGGACGTGGGCCAGAGGCCACCTGGGAAGTGGAGGATGTCCGACTTGTGTCCACTGGGTGGGTCTAGTCCTCATGCCAGGAGCCTGGAGGCTGCTCTAGAACCTGCCTCTGTCACCTTACCCTAAACTAGGAGTGGATGGCCTCTGGAGTGCAGTGGACAGTGATACTTCAAAAACTGTTTCCATCCCCGAAGGCACTCAGGTGCCCTTAATCCAAAGCGAGGACCCATCCTGAGAGGTGCATTTCCCATGAGTTCCACCGCAGTTCCAGCATTGTGGTGCGTGCCCACACAGACCTGGGTGCTGCTGGTCAACCCCTTGGCATGGCCTCCTGATGCAATCGAGGGCACTATAGGGCAAGGTGAGACTGCTGCTGGCGGCGTGCACTGGTCCACGCACACTTCTCTTGGCAGTAGGAGCGCTCTCCAGGACGCTCAGTGCGTGACGGAGGACAGCGCAGCCGGTGCACAGCCCACCAGCGGCCATGTCATTGCCAGGTGTGAGGTCCTGGGCATGACTGTCGCTGGACTTCTTGTGGACGGCAGGGTACAGGCCTGTCTGCACCAGCATCACCACAAACACGGGAGCACTACATTGGGCTGGGACATCAGGACAACCTTAATGCCACCAGATGAGGAGGGCCTTCAGCTCTGCTGTCATCCTCTGGGACCTCGGTCCCATGTGCAGTCTGTGGCTGACAGAAAGGCAGAGTGCCGGACGGCTCCTCGCGAGCACGACTTCATTTGCACGAGGGTCTTTGCAGATGTCACTACTAAACATATGTAACTGAATCAGAGACCCTGGATGAGATTATCCTCGGTCCCCAAGGGCAGGGAACGCAGGGGCAAGTCCTGGTAGGGGGTGGGGGGAGATGAGCAGGTGCAGGAGGGGCCACATGGGGGAGCGGCAGAGCCTGCAGTGAGGGCTGCGGCCAGCAGGCAGTGGGCACCCCAGAGTCACCAGGAGTGGCAGCCTGCAGGGATGCCCATCTGACAGCTGGTTTCCAACTCCAGCCTCCGGAATCATGAGAGGGTGAGTTTCTACTGTTGGCAGCTGCAGAGTTTATGATAATTGGCCCCAAGCACCCTGGGAAACTGACATGGTCTTCAGGATCCTGTTCAGGTGCAGCCTCCCAGGCCAGCTGCGCAGGAGCTCGGGTGCCCCACCCCACATCTCTCCAGCTCCCTGAGTCACCTGAGGTTCCCTGTGAGTGCTGAGCGATGACACTGGTCCACCTGGATCACCCACAACTGTACTCAGTGCCCCTGGGACTTTCTCCAGGGCCCTGGGGACCACGGCTCCTGTCTGTGAGGGAGCCTGCAGATGCCAGGCATTGGCACCTCCAGGAGCTGCCCTCCACTGAGGAGGACAGGAATGAGGCAGAAAATGTCATAGCCCAGATAACTACCATGTTGCAGCGAATGTTCCGGAAGGCTGTCAGGGAGGTCAGGGTGTACGGAGCCCAGGCTGCCCACAGCAGCAGCCGGGTCACTGCCACACAGCTCCTGGGCTCCTCTCCTGTCTCACCTCAGTTACATCTCTTGAGACGGCTTCCCAGGGGAAAGGCCTCCTGCAAGTCCCTGTTGGGGGAATGGACCAAAACTAAGACTTTGGCTGTTATTCTTCTCGACGACTTTAACTGCTGTGTGTTGTCGATGCTGTACGTTGACCTGTTCAGGCCCAAGTGTTCAATTCTGGAATTCTGCAGGCACTAATCATTCATCTATGACTTTTTTCAAAAACAAAAAGAGTTCCAAAAACATAATAATTAGTTCAAAGTTGCCGTAAGTGGTGGGTGTGTGGCTCAGTCCAAGTTTCTACAGGTGTTGCACGTCTGGGGCGAGGGGCAGAGTGGTGCTGGAGAGAGGCCGGGCAGAAAGCACATGACTTCCCCCTGGGAGGGCGCAGCTCTGACCAGGAAACCACGACCATGCGTTCCAAATTCCAGAAAGCAGATCTAGCTCAGAGGCCAATCATCCAAAGCTGTTTTGGCAGAAGAATGGACACCGATGGCCAAAGTGCAAGTAATGGAAACTCTGAGACGTAGCATAGCTGAAGCTCCGCTTGGTGACAGACTTTCAGAGCCCCCCTGGCTCATAGTGGGCTTTCTGAGAGGATTGGCTTTAAACAGAGAAGTAGAGGAGCAGAGACCCCCAGAGGCCCTGGCAGAGCTGTTGGGGGTTCTGGCTGTCTGCATCCTGTCAGAGGTGGCCGAGGGCGGGTCCTGCAGACGGCTATGAGACCCTCCCGGGGGAGCTGCTGTGGCTGGGTCTCGAGGGTCCCCTAAAGACCTGTGTTAGAAGCTTGGTCTGCAGCTTGGTGCTTTTGGGAACTGCTGGGACCTTAAAGAGGTGAACCCAGTGGGAGTCCTCAGGTCACTGGACCTGTGCCCTCAGAGGGGGTGTGGGACCCTGGTCCCTTCGGCCTTGGTGTGTTTGCTCCCTGGCCATAAGCTGAGCAGTTTTGCTTCTGCCATGATGTGCAGCCTCCCAAACTGTGAGCCAAAATAAACCTTTTTTCTTTATAAGTTGATCATCTTGGGTATTTGTCATAGTGATAGAAAGCTGACTAACAAAAAAGCTAAGCCAGATGTGTCCCTGGGAGAAAGACAGCTCCCTGGCAGATAAAATACTGACCTGGTGATGATGATAACCAATGCGATGGATTCATTCCTAAAGGGGAGACTCAAAGGTCAGTTTCCTATAGCTGATCTTGAAAAGGAAGTAGACTTGAATCTCAGAAAATGTTTCATTGTTCTGCTTATAAAACTATCATTTCAAATTGAAAAACAGGATTCTCCTACTCATTTTCTTAGCCCTTTGATGGATTAAGTGTTGCACATATAAAACGCTAAATGGAATCATCTTAAACAGGACAGAGAACTTGGCCCCTGCCATGGAGCAGTGCCTGATCCCACCTGTCCTGCCGGGCCAAGCCCCTGGGTTTCAGCATCACGGACTGAGAGTCACTAGCGTCACCTGTGTGGCTGAATCTCTGCAGTGCCCTCTGCCTCCGGGAAACACAGATGTGCACATTTGCATTTGTGAAAGTCGAGTCTGAGACTTGGAGCTGCTACTTGCCGACCGTGAGGCCCTGGCCAGTCCCTGACCCTGAGCACGCTGACCTCCCCTGGTAGGAAAGACCAGCTCCCTGTGCGTTAACAGAGACACATGGATGCAGTGACGTCACAGATGCCAGGAGGCGTGTTGTTTTTATGCACACATTTGACTGTGTCTGCTGTTGTCATTTCCCAGCACCTTGAGGGTGACTTGAGGTCGACGATGTCCCCACGAGCGAGAGTGTCTGAGTTCTGCACTGAGTGGGAAAAAGACCATTTCATTGAACTTCTCAGGCATTTTCAGGGTGTAGAGAATGAAATGTGTTCTTGATAAAATCCACTCTTCTCTTTAGGAAGACGAGTCTGGAGCTGCCCAGGCAGGAAGCCAGTGTCACTAGCCCTGCATGGAATAAGTCACCTGGGCGGGGGCCGTGTGGCGGGGCAGGGGCACTGGGAGCCTGGGTGGCCTGGTGAGCCAAGTCCAGGGCACTGCTGGTGGAAATGGTCCTGAGCGTCCCTGTCCCTCTGACAGGCTCCCTGAGTGACCCCCACCCCCTTGCTGCTCCCTTCCCTTGATGTCACTTTATGTTCCTGCCCTCCTCCTCCTCCAGTCCCTGAGGAGAGGACTTGATGACCACGCTTTAACTTGAGTGGAAATTCTGGCCCAGGTGCTGAGAGCTCCTGGCATTGACTGGAGGTCACCCTGTGGGCAGAAGCATGTGTGGGGGTGGCCTTGGGGAGGGAGACATTTTTGGGGGTGGCCTTGGAGAGGGAGACATTTGCAGGGGTAGCTTTGGAGAGGGAGACACTTGTGGGGTGGCCTTGGGGAGGGAGACATTTTTGGGGGTGGCCTTGGAGAGGGAGACATTTGCAGGGGTAACCTTGGAGAGGGAGACACTTGTGGGGTGGCCTTGGGGAGGGAGACATGTTTGGGGGTGGCCTTGAGGAGGGAGACACTGGGTTCTGTTGGGTCTGTCCTTCTGGAGAGCCTGGTGGGCGGCACACAGGAGGGCCACTTGTACACACGAGGCCACCTGCACACAATCAGAATCGCTCCCCCTCTGCCCTGGGACCCTCCCCTCACAGAACGGCTCCATCTGCGGCTCCTCCACAGACAACTCAAGTCCGTGGTCGAGGAGCATCTCCCGTGACCTTGCCGACCACCTGGGACCTCACGGGTGATGGGAACTCAGCTGTTTCAGCCTGGAATCCTCCAGCAGTCTGACCCTTGGCTGTGAGCCCGCCTACTGCTGTGCTCCATGGGGGGCGGGAGTGAGTGGGGAGCAGCACAAGGCCCTGCGGTGTGTTGCCCATGATGGGACATGGGACACTGGGACACTGGTTGGGTGAAGGGGCTGAACAGTCACATCTGGGACGCCAGCGCAGTGGGGACTTTCTGGCAGACAGGTGTGTACCGTCACCGTCACTCTGTCCTCAACCACGGGACGGCGAGGATGGGAGCTGGAGTCCACTGTGCTCCTCCTCTGTAGGTGTCCAGTGAGCCCTGCCCTTGCAGGCAGGAGGGGGACGCTGCGCTGGGCAGAGCACACAGCTCCTCTGCTCAGGGGTGATTCTGCTGTGAGACTCCTGTGGCCAGAGAGGCTGAGACCCGGTGGGGCCGAGGGAAGGAAGGACGGGAGGGGCAGTTTGTGGGGGAGCATACAGCCAGGGTCACACCGCTGTGCGGTCCCTCCCGTCAGCTGTAGCCCTGTCCACAAAAGGGTACGGTGGGTAGAAGGAGGCCCTTCTGGAGGCGAGGAGGCCCCAGGTCCCCACTGTGTGTCCTCCCTGCCCCACGGGGGCCCTCAGCTGCCCCCTCCATCCATCCGTCCACCCGCCCGGCACGTGTCCTTGCTCTGCTGCTGCCCAAGGCACAGGGGCGGAGTCGGGACCCTCAAGGAGGGGAAGCCATGAGACGGGCCCTGCCCTGGCTGGAGAGCAGGTCCAGAGCACACCGACCCCGCCTCTGGGCAGTGCTGCCACTGGCCAGGCTGCTGTCCTGGCCCCTGACTCTCGCAGACGGGGAACGTGGCCCTGGGGGAAGCTCCCTTGCCCACGGCTTGGCCAGGCCTGGAGGTGCGTCCACAGCTCTGAGTTAGGGAGCCGTGGTCCTCTTGCCTCGCGAAGCCTCCCTGGACGAACCTCCAGGTGTCTTCTGCTCCTCGTTCCTCAGCTTGCAAAGGAGGCAGGGAGGGGAGCCGGCATCCTGTGGGCCCCGAGCCATTTGTTTAAACTCTTTGACACAAATTGCCTTGGTCCTCGAGAAAGAAGGCAAGAGAGCGGTGTGCGCGGGGGCGGGGGTCGTTTGCTTTGCTAACGAGGCTGGTGTATTCCAGGGGCTGCTTCACCCTGAAATAATAGGAGAGAGATTAAAATTGATTTCTAACCTAACACTGTCAGGGAACATCTCTGAACTGCCTTTTGGGATCTAATCTCTCTGCCCACTTCTGCGGAGAGGTTGGATGTCATTTAGAAAGATGTCAACATGTTTGTCCTTGATGGATGAGCTGACTTGACAAAAACCTCAAGCTCAATATCAGCCACAGGGTGATCAGCTCCTGAAGAAACCCATGACTCCCTGGCTGTATTAATAGGAGCATGGTGCCAGCCCAGGGAGGTGATGCGCTGTTTTCAGGACTGAGCAGTCTACTCTCGCTTGGGCCCATGTCAACAAAATGAAGTCCAATCTGCAAAAGGTAACCGGCACTGGAAAGATCTGGAACTTGAGGGGTGTGATGAATATCTGAGAGTTAATTAAGAGTCTTCATCAGAGAGAAAAGAGCGAGAATGGTGTGTTTGAGGGCTGTCGGAGGCCGGAGGCTGGTCCCGTCAGCATCTCCAGGAGCTGGGGGTGGGAGTGAGAAGCACATTTCCCCTCCCGTGAGGAGAGGGCGTCCAGCTCCCAGGGCTGCCTGACACTGAAGCAGCGTTTGGCTGGGGTCCGAGCCATCCTCCCTTCTCCGTCGCCCCCTGCACAGAGGTGGCGCAGACCCTACGCCAGGGCGTCTGCCCGGCCTCACCCCGCCTGAGGTCTGCACACCAGCCTTCTGTTCTCAAAGCCTTGTCTTGGTTCCTTCCTGTCTGTCCCTTAAGTGTGGGCGTCTCAGGGCCCTCTTCTCCCCTTCCCTGTCCTTTGTGTCCCTTACTCTCAAGTCCTCGTCCCGGTTTAGAGGCTGGTGGTGTCTATTGGCAGCATAGAAAACTACCAAGTCCCTGTGGCCCAGCGAGGAAAGGTGACGTTCTCTTCTCTCACATCACCGAGTCCTAGCAGTGCGTGATTGAGGGCTGCTGCCAACTCTACAGTGTCACCAGGGTCCCAAGCAGTCACCCATCTGCTTCAACCAACCAGGTGTAAAGCCTGACTTCTACCTCATGGTCCAATGTGAGTACCTGGGGTTCCAGCTATTGTAGCTGCATCCCGGGCAGCAGAAAGGGGGAGATGGCAAACAGTTATTCTGTAGGGAGGCTTCCTGGAGTTTCCCTCACAACATTTTTATTCCGTCTCATTAACCAGGTCTTAGAAAGGGAAATGCAATCTTGTATCTGGGTTCAGGACAGCCCTGGAAAAACCGGGGGTGCTGTTTTGGAGATGGAAGGGAGGACACAGAGACAGGCAGTTGCTATCAGCAGCCCAGTTCCCAGATCGGCAGCCCAGACCCCCACCTGGGGCTGGAGCTGGGGTCTCAGTCCCTGAGGGTGGCTTACTCGGGGGTCTCCCAGGCACCCCAGTCTCCCCTGTGCCTCCCCTGGGCCCTGCTTCAGGGACCTGAACCTCCCTTGCCCTGTGCATGGTGGGAAGCCTGGCCCAGCGCCCTTGGGTCACCACGTCCTGCACAACCAGGATCCCCCAGGTCTTTCCTCCTCTCCTGTCTTTCCCCCAGTCCATGCTGCTGCCATCTCTGGCTGGATTCCCAGAAACGGATCCCGATGCTCTCCCGTGCAGACAGAGAACACAACCATCACCCGGCGCTGAAAACCAGGTGCCCTTGGCCTCCACCAGCTCTGCCCTTGTGGATACGGCCAGCTCTGCTTCCACCCAGCCTTCCTCATTTCCTGCCCCTCCAGTCCCCCTCAGCCACCCCGCCCACCCCTCCAGCTCCTCAGCCACCCCGCCCACCCCTCCAGCTCCTCAGCCACCCCGCCCACCCCTCCAGCTCCTCAGCCACCCCGCCCACCCCTCCAGTCCCCCTCAGCCACCCTGCCCACCCCTCTAGTCCTCTCCCATCTCTGGACATGAGCTCTTGCTTTTCCTTTGCATATTTGTCTCCCTCTCCTTGCCTGGCTCAGCCCTCTCACGTATTCTTCAGGTCACCCTGTAAAGGTGACTTGGTATTTTCCCTAAGTTAACGTTTATTGAGCAGGTACTACACGCAGGTCAGGGTGGTTAGCTATTTGTATAGGTGCTGTCATTTTATTCTCCTCCAGGGCCCAAAGCCCAGGGAACCATTATTCTCACTTTGTGTTTGTAAAACCCAGAGGCAGAGGTCATGGAGGGGGTGAGTGGTACACCCAGAACTCAGGCTCAGGTAGTTCTGTGACAGAGGCTCCATCTTGAACACTCTGAAAGACGGAGGTGACGCCCCAGGAAACCTTCTCCTACTCCAGCTGTGCTGGGGCTTTGGTGTGATCCCACGGTGCCCTCAGAGATGCACCCTGTCAGATGTCTCTCAACCCCTTGGTACCCGGACAGCTTCCTCCACATCCCTTAAATCCAGCTGCAGCCTCCAATTCCTCAGGCCCCTGCACATCAGGTTCACTGAGCTGGCTTAGAATGACACAGCCTGGATTCTTCTCTGTATCATGCTGTCCACTGTGGCATTGGTCAGTTACTTTACCTCTCTGTGCCTTTATGAAAACTGTAGGAGGTACCAACTGGAGATGTGGTCTTTGCTGCCTACGGTTGCAGTGAAGGATGCCTGAGGAGATCCAGACGCCTCTCGCCATCCTTGAGGGATTGGTGCCAGGGTCCCTGTGGGCACCATAATCTGCAGATGCTCGAGTCCTTGTGTGACATGGCACAGTGTGTGCACATACCCCGTGACTCCTCCTGTGCAGGGTAGGTGGACTCTGCACGGCTCAAGATGGCTGAGCAAACGCTCTGGGCTTATCTGTTATGCTGTATTGTTTAGGGAATAAAGACACGGAAAAGTCTGAACATGTTAGTGCAGAGGAGACATTCTTATAACTAGTTTTGATGCTGGTTGCATCTGTCCGTTGAACCTGCAGATGTGAAACCAGCAGGCTGGGCCACCTGTGCCCGCGCAGCGTTGGACACAGCGCCTGGCCAGGACAGGCCCTCCCAGGGCAGCTGCTGGCTCCCCGTGTTGTGCTGGGGTGCACTGCCATAGCCCCTCTGCTGCTTGGTCGCATGTTCTTGAGAGCAGGCTCCGTGCTGAGTCATCTCTGGCCCCCGTGTCTGGGGACTGCCCAGGGACATCCTGTAATGGAGCCCTGTTGAATAGCTGTTGCTGGAAGGAATGGCGGTGACTCGCCACTTTCTGAAGGAGGAGCGTCACAGAGTCAGATGGACTTTGTGGAGGCTGGTGACAGGGACCGGTTCTGTGTTGGGGAAGTCACAGCTGGAAAGCAGGGGTCAATCCTGCTCCCCGCCGGTTCTGCGCAGCTGGGGTCTCCACTGTAACAGGGGAGCACCTTCTGCCTGGAGAAGGGTTTGGGGAGCTCGCAGAGCGCAGGTGGCGTGTCCTGTTCAGAGCCACCAGCCCTCCTGGGTCTGTGTCCTTCCAGTTGTTGTGAGGAGGCTTGGGAGGCTGCGGGGAGGACTGGGGCTGCAGAATCCACAGCCTGGATTCCATCTGAGTCCCAGTACTGACCGCCCACGTGACCTGGGGTAAGTGACTCCGAAGTGCTAAGCCTCGGTTTCCTGCACTGACCAGGGCTCGTTATTATTATTGAGCTAATTATAATTGTTCTAGAATCTAGTTCATAAGGGTACTGTGAGAATTAAAAGGAATCCACAAAAAGCACTTGGCACAGATTTTAGCTGGTAACACTCATTAAATGATTGTTAATTGTTTTTTTATTGTCATTAATTTCTCCTTCAAAGGGTTTGCCCGTCTGTGTCTGAGGACAGCAGGGAGAGATCAGCTCCAGGGTAGCCATTATTCCATCCTGATATCTGTCAGTTATTCACTAACTTCAAGGCCTTGTGCTAAAGTCTTTGGGGTGCACTCAAGGCCTCCGCCAGCTTCTGCTTTTATATAAGAAGATAAGACAGTGTCTCCAGTGAGAGGCAGTGACTGAACCCCTCTGCATCTCCCCTGTCTCCCTCATACAGTGAGGTATGGAGGGCCAGCAGGGGACTCGCTGAGAGAAGCTGTTGTGTTTTGAAGGCGCAGCGAGCAGTGCTGGCTGGATTCCAAGAGCAGAGCTGGGCGAAGAGGGAGGGATAGGCTCTCCGGCCACAGTGCTCGGCTATTGCCTGCCTGTGCCCTCTGAGCCCAGTCCCCTTGCTCTCCTGCCCCCTCCAGACTGTGACTTCCATCACCTGCTGGGTCCAGGCAAAGTGTCACTGCCCCTGGGCAAACCCTCCCTGATGTGCCTCGACTGCTCCCTGTGTGCCCCTGTTATCACAGTTCCTCTTCGATGAGCCAGCTCTTCAGGGTCGGGGTGACATCTGCACTAGTTCTTCTAACACCAAGTGGGGTAGGTGCCTGGCTTGCAGCTCTTTAATATTGAGTGTATGAATACCTGATACCCATCATGGAAATGGAGGAATGAATAAGGAAATGAGTGATGCATCCCCACCTCCGTCAATGCCCCAACCAAATGAATAGAAACTGTATAGCATCTAAGTAGCAGAAGGAAATAAAGAAATTATGTTAGTCAGTTTGTCCTTGCTGTGACAAAATACCTGAGAAACTCAACTTATAGGAAGGAAAGATTGATTTTGGCTCCTGGCTTCAGAGGAAGAGGAGAGAGGGAAAGAGGACCCCAATGTCCCACACAAGGGCACACTCCCACAGGCCTGCTGCCATGGTCCAATTTCCTTCCTTGAGGCCCCACCTTCTGCAGTTCCCACCCCGCCAACAGCACTCCAGGCTGGGACCAAGTCTTTAACACGTGAGCCTTTAAGGGATGCTTCACATACAAGCCTTGGCAGGAAGAAAGTGATTCA
Organism: Marmota monax; assembly: GCF_021218885.2. NCBI lineage: Eukaryota > Metazoa > Chordata > Mammalia > Rodentia > Sciuridae > Marmota > Marmota monax. The sequence continues at coordinate 512,304 of NW_026694831.1, read as the reverse complement.
CACAAGGAGCCCTGGAAGGAAACACAAAGAGTCACCAAAAAAAATCACAACATTAGGCACAAGACAGAAAGGCAGAAATGAATCCCTGACATTGGGGGCATGGTCACAGTGAGGCCCCGACTCAGCACTTAAGAGGCAGACGTGGAGAGACTGAAGAGAAGAAGGAAAGTCCGTCTCCCTGCACGTTGTAAGTGACACAACCGAGCCCTGAAGACGCAGGGTGGGACGTTGAGATGGCAAGGCCACATCAAAGCTCTCAGAGCTGTGTGAACGCCGGACAAATGTCCCTCTAGGAAAAGAATAGCTGGGCACAATGACGAAAGCCACACAATGCTAAAAGCACCGATTCTTCAGGAGTATACAACAATTTTAACTCTGAATAATAACGTCTCTCAAAACATAAAAGCAAAACAAGATCAACTAACAGAGAAAATTGGAAAAATCCACAATGATCATGAATCCTTTTACACCATGATCAGGATCAGATCAAGCAGGCAAAAACTGACAAGGGGCAGTTCAGGTGGAGATCTGAAAGGCGTGCAGCCTGGGGGGGGGAGTGTCTCCTTAGGATGCAGGAAGCTTTGGGTGGGGTCTCCAGCCCCGAAATTAAAAATATCTCTGATGATCTCAAACACGAAATTCATGCTTTGCACCAAATAATTAGCAAATATGCATTCATTTGAAGCATGCTGACACATCGCAAACAGTGACCCTGTAATAGGCCATAAAGCAAATTTCAGAATATATCAAAGAATGTCCTCTAGGCCACATTTTCTGTCTACAATACAATTCAACAAGATACGGATAACAAAAATAAATTTACGGAATTGTGTGTATTTGGAACTTAAAAATTCACTTTTAAGTAAGTCACAGAACCAAGAGGAAATCTGAACAGAAATTAGAAATGCTTAACAGAGCAGCCACAAAAGAGGAGGAGACGGCAGCCGAAGGACTTGGGGAACCCCTCCGCAGTGCCCTTGCCACTTGCTGGGAACCTGCCGTCTTTTCCAACCACAGGCCGAGTGGGGACCCTGGCAGGCTCCGTGGATCCGCAGCTTCTCCTGGTGACCTTCGTGGGCACTGAGTTCACGATTCTCACCAGAGGGTGAGGCTCCTCAAGCCTAGGACTTCACGGTACAGAGGGACGGCCACCCACAGTGATGAGGAGCAGGAGGTCAGAGCTCCATTGTCAGAGAGACTTGGGTGACCAGTTGCCTGGTCTCCTGGACCTCATAGAGCCCCAGGCTCCTCAGCTGCTGACACAGAGGCCACGTGGCCCAAGTGGTGTGGCTGCACAGGTCTGAGGCAGGCAGTGGCACACAGGAGATGCCCGATACATCACTCGTCTGTTCCCCACCCGGCTGTGCTCATGCTCCCTGGCCCCGGCCCCCGTCAGCAGCCCTTCCTGGGCCATCGCTGCACTTCCCCATGTGTCATGATGCTTCACTACCCCGTCTTGGGGGCAGCTGGACATTTTTTAAGTATGCTGCAGCCAGTGTGGGTTTTGTTGGTTGGTTGCTTTATAATGACCTAAAGGGGAGTTGGGGGCTGAGCCTCTCCCCCATCCTCGCCAGCACTTACTATTATTCATGCTCTTGATGATTGGCATTCTGACCAGAGCAGAGGGGCACTCTGTGTGGTTTTGATTTGCATGTGCCTGAGTGTAGGGGTGTTGAACTTTCTTTCACATATTTGTTGGCCGTTTGTATTTCTTCTTCTGAGAAACATCTGTTGAGTTCACTGCCCATTTACTGATTGGGTCATCTGTCCCAGCAGAGCGATTCCCATTAGGCAAGTATTGGAGCCAGTCCAGGTGCCCATCAGCAGACAAATGGGCAAGGAAGTGTGGCGAACATCCCCACACGACAGAGTTCTGCTCAGCCACAAGGAAGAATGAAATCAAGGCATTTGCTGGTAAATGGACGGAACCAGAGAACATTGTTCTAAGTGAAATAAGCCAGAGTCAGAAAGTCAAAGGTCACGTGTTTTCCTCTTATGCTGAAGCTACAGAGAAATACAGAATATAAAAAAAGGGGTGGGGTCTCCTGAACTAGAAAGAAAAATGGTGGCATTGAGAAAGAGGATGGGGTGAATGAGGAGTGATGGGAAAAGGGAGGAGCCCTGGAATAAAATTGACCAAATTATGCTGCATGCATATCTGAGTATGTCACAATGAGATCCACTCTCACGTGTATCTAAAATGCAGTAGAGAAAGGGAGGGGTCAGGGGGAGGGAGGAGGGAGGAAAAAGGGAGGAACTGGAGATCGAAGTGGAGCAGATTCTATTCCACGCTGGGTGACCTGTCCGAGTGAACCTCACTGTTACGTATGATCCTAACAACTAACAGGGACATTTTTTAAAAAGGAAGTAGAGCGGAGTAAGCGAGGGGGCCCATGTGACTTGAGGGCAGACCCAGGTGCCTGAGGAAGGGTTCTGAGGTAGCCAGAATAAGGATTTAGGGAAAGTAGTAGGGGAAGAGAATTGGTGCAGAGGAACGGAGCCTGCCAGAGGCGGACCAGGGAGTAAGTTCTGATGGTTTGGGACAGGGATGTGGCCCAAGGAAGAAGGCACGGGCTGCAACTTTGGTGTGAGACCTGGGCAGCCATCTGTGTTCTAGAGGGAAGACTTTCTCTCTGGGACACATCTGGTCACAGAAATGGGCAATTAAACCTACGTGAAAAGGCAGACAACGTGCATGGCTTTCCTGATGTTCGTCCCACTGATAAAGCCACTTGGGGGTCCCCAGCAGACCTCTGTGCCTGGTGAAGGTTGCTCATTCCCAATGGAGCAGACTGTAGGAAGCGGAAGAGGGGCACTTGTCTCCACGTCCACAGCCAAGACGAGACTGTAGGCCTGGTGCGCGACCACAGCAGGGCCTGTGACCAAAGAGGGAGTCTGCCTGGGTGTGTGGCCTCAGGGTACCACACTGGTGCGGAGCGAGAAGCTGCGCTCACCACCTGCTGGACTCTGTATATTTTGGCATCTGCTGGGACTTTAGCATTGATTTCCTCTCTTTGCAAGAGTCCAAGAGGAAAAGGAGGTGGGGGAGGGTGAAGCAGGCTGGTGCTATGAATTTGGGGAAGAACAAAGACCTGAGCTTCTTAAAGTCTCTCAAAGCAAGCCAATTCCTATAGGCTTTGCCCTTGTGTGATATAAACCCATTGAGTCAAAAGTTGCACGAGATGGGCAACAGTCGAACGTCTTTAAAAAGTAGTCATCTTAAGAACCCATTGAATTTGAACCCTCAAAACAGTTTTTCTTGTTAAGAAGCTGATCTAACACTCGAGAGGCACCAGGATAGGCTCCAGGACCCAGAATGCTGCACAGGAAGCAGAACTGGGGTCCCCTGGCTGCTTCCCGAAGTGACAGGAGAGCTGGCTGTCGTTTTCCTTTGGGTAAGGGACAAGACAGTGCTGCACTGTGGCTCACCCAGGATCCCTGGCTTCCTGGAAAACATGGAAGCCTTGGGTGGTTTTCCTTACGCAGCAGACATGAACCCAGATAATCATGGGAAAGAGGTTTTGAAGGGTAGACCTTATTTTAACTCATCATATAAAGGTATTTTATTTCCATGCATAATATTGCCTGTTACTCGGCCCAGCCTAGCAGACCTGGAGCAGATGTGTTACTGGAAAAGTGAAGATTTGAAATCCAGTCATAATTTTTGTGTGGGTAAGAATGGGCTTTCTTTACAGCTCGCATTTCTTTCAGAGCAAGGTGTGCTGCGTGGGCACGAATCTGCTCCTGGGCAGGTCCCGGAGCTTTGCTGGGTCTTGCTGGAGCTCAGGGAAAGGGAAATGATTTATTTGATCCTGGATGAAGCCAAATATTTGCACACCTTGCAGGTCACCTCTGCTCACCTGGTGGTTTGGCCATGACTGAGGACACCGGCAGCCCTGGGGGAGTAGATTAGCTGAGCCTGGCTGGCGAGCAGGTTCAACCAGCTCTGCTGTTTAAACATCTCTGACCTCTGGGGGCCCTGGAGGGATTAACGACAGTCAGCAAAGATCCTTTCACCATGCACATGCTTATGTGCTGCTCCTGTTCTGGGCCCAGCAGGCGGCTCTTGGTGCTGTCCCCTGGCCGCCCTGTTGGGCAGCTGCCAGGTGCTGCCAGTAAGTGCTGCGGCCAGCCTAGGGGGAGTGCGGGAGCTCAGGAAGCCTCCAGAGCGGGTGGGCTGGTGGTGGCTATTTGGTGATCCTTGTGTCCTGGTAGGACGTGCTGTGCATATTGTGATCAAACCAGGGGAGCTGGGAAGTCTGCTGAGTAGAGCTGCTTCTCTTGCTTACAAACAATAGCAATCATTCTTTTCCCCCTTTTGAAAGTGTCATAAAAGGCAGAAGCCTAGCATGGTTTGGATACGGTTTGAGTGTGTCCCCCAGACTTCACATGTGGGGGCTTGGATAGCAGTACCGAGAGGACCTTGACAAGGCAAGGCCTGGTTAGAGGTCATTTAGTCAGCTTGCTCACTGCTGTGACTAATAAGACCCAGCCAGAACAACTGTAGGGAGGAAGAGTTCATCAGGTTTATTGTCATGGTTTCAGAGGTCTCAGTCCATAAGGTCTGGCTCCACTCCTCGAGGCTCAAGGTGAGGCGGCGCATCATGGTGGGAGACTGTGGCAGAGGGAAGCAGCTCACTGATGATCAGGATGCATAGGGACTCCACTCACCAGATACAAATATATACCACAGCCACGTCCCATCCCACCCCCCAGCCACGCCCACCCCCTCGGTTACACTCAGTAACCCTGTCAGAGGAGTCATTCACTGCAGGGTTAAGGCTCTCACAACCCAATCATGTCTCCTCTGAACCTTCTTGCATTGTCTCACATGTGAGCTTTTGAGGGTCACCTCACAACGACACCATAATTAATGTCCTTAGGTCATTGGGGAGCTGTCCTCAGAAAGCATTAAGGCCGTTCTTGTGGGACCCATGAGCTCTTGTGAGAGCAAATTGCTACAAGAGTGAGCCTGCCCTCTGAATTGCTTTCTGGCTTTCTGGTTTTTTGATGTGATCTCTTCCCCCACATGAGTTACTGTCATTATGATGCCATCCTCCATGAAGTCCTCACCAGAGCCAAGCCCGTGCTGTCACTGTGCCCTCAAATCTCTACAGCTATGATCTAAATAAACCTCTTTTTAAAATAAAGTTATTCAGCCTCAGGCATATTGAGATAGCAATGAAAAATGGATAGGACTTCAGAGCAGAGAGGGTGCTGTGGGCCACACAATCTAAACCCTCTGTGAAAGTCCGAGTACCTGTTCATGGTGGAGCTTGGACAGGGATCTATTTCTAGTTCCCATGGTACCCGTTTCTCTGGTAGCCTGTTTTCCCAGTAGCTGCACTTGCAAAGCACGGCTGTGATCCTGCCAGTGTGGAGCCTTGCAACATAGCAGGCTGTCAGTGAGCCCCCTGCCCTGGAGTCTGAATAGGGGCCTACACTCCTGCTTCCAGGCTGGCAAAACCTGAAACTCCCCACAGTTTCTGTCACTTCCCTGACTTGGTCTCTCCCGGCCTCCCTCTGCCTCAGGGCTCTGGTTATGTGGAGAGAGCGTCTCTACCTGCAGCTTCGACTCCCACACAGCAAGAAGGGAAATACAGTCCCATGCATGCCCAGGTGTTGACACTTAGGTACACTGTGTTCCCGGGAGAGGACCTGGGGCACCGAGGAGGAAGAAAAGAGGCTTGGAGGACAGCCAGGTGGAAATGCCGAACCGGCCACTCCACTTCAACTCTCCTCTTCCTCTTTTAAACGGACTGTTTTTAGGGCACTTTTACACTCATGGCAACGCTGAGTGACAAGGGCCGAGATTTCATGTGGCACCCCAATGGTGGCTCACCCTGGACACCCTGCGCCAGAGCACAGCACCTCACATCAGGCCCCATGGAAGAGCCCACGTTGACATGGCCCCTCCTGAGTCCCTGGTCTCCTGGGGCCACTCTGGTACTGCACATTCTGTGGCCAGATCCGGGGTGACAAGTCTCTTCACTGCAGAATCATTAGGGGTCTTTGCTGCCCTGAACATCCTCTGGTTGCTCCTGCCCACCCTCCTCTCCCCACTGACCCCCAGCAACCCCTTGCCTGGCTCTGTAGCTTCGCCTCTTTCCAAAGGTCCTGTGGTTGGAATCATGCAGCGCATGCCTGTTCCAGCCTGGATTCTTAAGGTGCATTGGAGTTTCCTTTATGCACAATCAGTTCTTTTTTAAAATTTTTTATTCTAATTTGTTATATGTGACAGCAGCATGTATTGCAATTCGTATCACACAGAGCACAATTTTTCATATCTCTGGATATACACAGAGTCGCACCATTCTTGTCTTCATACATGAACTTAGGGTAGTGAAGTCCACCTCATTCTACGTCTTTCCTACCCCCCGCCCCCTCCCTTCTCCTCCCATCCCTCTGCCCTATCTAGAGTTCACCTATTCCTTCCATGCTCCCCTCCTCACCCCACTATGAATCAGCCTCCTTATATCAGAGAAAACATTCATCATTTGGTTTTTTAGGATTAGCTAACTTCACTTAGCATTATATTCTCCAACTCCATCCATTTACTTACAAATGCCATGATTTTATTCTCTTTTAATGCTGAGTAATACTCCATTGTATATGTATACCACATTTTCGTTAACCATTCATCAACTGAAGGGCATCTAGGTTGGCTCCACAGTTTAGCTATTGTGAATTGTGCTGCTATAAACATTGATGTGGCTTGTCCCTGTAGTATGCTGTTTTAAGTTCTTTGGGTATAGACCGAAGAGTGGGATAGCTGGGTCAAGTGGTGTTTCATAGGAATCTCCATACTGCTTTCCAGATTGGCTGTACCAATTTTCAGTCCCACTAGATATGTATGAGTGTACCCTTTTCCCCCCACATCCTTGCCAACACTTATTATTGTTTGTATTCTTAATAGTTGCCATTCTGACTGGAGTGAGATGAAATCTTAGAGTGGTTTTGATTTGCATTTCTCTAATTGCTAGAGATGTTGAACTTTTTTTTTGTATATTTGTTGATTGATTGTATATCACCTTCTGAGAAATGTCTGTTCAGGTCCTTGGCCCATTATTGATTGGGTAATTTGTTTATTTTATTTTATTTTTTTTGTGTGTGTATGTTTTGGTCTTTAGCTTCTTGAGTTCTTTATATAACCTGTAGATTAGTGCTCTATCTGAGGTGCAAGTGGTGAAAATTTGTTCCCATTCTGTAGGCTTTCTGTTCACCTCATAGATTGTTTCTTTTGCTGAGAAGAAGCTTTTTAGTTTGAATACATCCATTTATTAATTCTTGATTTTAATTCTTTTGCTATAAATATCTTATTAAGGAAGTAGGGGCCTAATCCAATATGATGGAGATTTGGGCCTACTTTTTCTTGTATTAGACGCAGGGTCTCTGGTTTAATTCCTAGGTCCTTGATCCATTTTGAGTTGAGTTTTGTTCATGGTGACAGATAAAGGGTTTAATTTCATTTTATTGCATATGGATTTCCAGTTTTCCCAGCACCATTTGTTGAAGAGGCTATCTTTTCTCCAATGTATGTTTTTGGTGCCTTTGTCTAATATAAGATAACTATAATTATGTGGGTTAGTCTCTGTGTCCTCTATTCTGCACCATTGGTCTACAGATCTATTTTGGTGCCAATATCATGCTGTTTTTGTTACTATTGCTCTGTAGTATAGGTTAAGGTCTGGTATAGTGATGCCACCTGCTTCACTCTTCCTGCTAAGGATTGCTTTAGCTATTCTGGGTCTCTTATTTTTCCAGATGAATTTCATGATTGCTTTTTATATTTCTATGAGGCATGTCATGGGGATTTTGATTGGAATTGCATGTAATATATATAATGCTTTTGGAAGTATGGTCATTTTGACAATATTAATTCTGTCCATCCAAGAACAGGGGAGATGCTTTCCTTTTCTAAGGTCTTCTTTAATTTCTTTGTCTAACATCCTCTAGTTTTCATTGTACAGGTCTCTCACCTCCTTTGTTAGGTAGATTGCCAAGTATTGTATTTTTTTGGAGGCTATTGTAAATGGGGTTGTTTTCCTCCTTTCTCTTTCAGAGGATTTGTCACGATGTACACCCCTTGCCCACCCCAGGCTGGGCCTTATCCAGTCTGCAGACACCTTTCCTGTTCCCACTCCCATCTCGGCCTCCAGTCCTGAGGTGTCTTCAGGAATTCCTCAGCCTCCTCTCCCCATTGTCGGAGCAGCTTCCATCCCCCTCTGACATCCTGGGGCCCGATCACCGACACTCTCCACAGACTTCTCCCTCTCCCTGGAAACTCCATGAAGCTGTGCTCTCCTGGGAGGATTCTGTCTTTAAACATGCAGACATGTCTCCTTCTCTTTAAACCCACCAAAGCTTCTCTGTGGGAGGCTGACAGAGCCGCTGGGAAAGCTGGACGTCACCTGCGCTAGGACAGGGCTGGGCCCCTCCTGAGTAGTGACGGGGCTGCCCATCCTGAAATCAGTGTCCCCGCAGAGTGGCCCAGGAGTTTCAGGGTCAGCATTAAAATGAAGACCCTACCTGGCAATCGATGGCCCCTGCCAGGCATGACTCCCGGGCCGTCAGGGTCCCCAGCCAGGGTCTGCGCCCTCCTCTTCTGCATTCTCCCGTCTTTCTGGACACTCAGTCTTTCCCCTCCCTCCCTCCCTGCCTTCTTTCCTTCCTTCCCATGTACTCATTCAATCCACTGGCCCCATTCAGTGGGCTCCCCCTTTGTCTTGGGTTCAGGCTTGGGCACCTCTCCCGATCACCAAAGGCATCCTCACCTCGTCCAGCAAACCGATGAGCGGCCTTCCCACCCAGCCTCATCTTCCTGACCTCCAGCTCTCTGTGCTTGCTGCTCTCAGGGTCTTTTATGCTCAGTGCCTGTCTGTCCTGGCAGCTGGGACCTGTTGACAGCCTCCCTCTGACCCCTGGCTGCTCCCTGGGTTTCCATCTCACCATCTCTCCCAGTCACTGCGGGGACCTCTGAGCCAGCTGCCTGCTTCTCCAGTGCTCCCCAGTGCAGCGAGTGCAGAAAGCCCTTAGAGAGGTGGTCTGTCACCCCCCATGTGCGGTCACCTTAATTAGCCCTCCCTGGCACTTCCTATCGGGGGTCTGACCAAAAGTGCCAACAGTGCTTTGTTGCTCCTTTTCAAGCAGCCAAGACAGATCAGATTCTCTGTTTCCCAAATTCTGTGTACTTCCTCTCACAATATTTTCAATTGCATCTGATCTCTGTACGAACTGCTTTTATTTTCCATTATTGCCTATCAGATCTTACCTCTAGCAAATGCATGTCTCAAAAGCCACTTCCCACGAAAGCTTTCTCTCCTCACTTCAGGGAGTCATGTTCTTTTGCTTTTCTGAAAGAGTAATATTTTATTTTTACATCATCACATAATGTTTCCAGATTATAATTGTACGTTGGGATCGCCTCCCTTCGGGATTGAAGGCTCCTCAAGGAGGTGCACAGAGTCTTGCTGACCTTTGTATCTTTTAGAGCCAGGGATATGTGCTTGAATAAATCATCCCATCAGACTGGCAGAGAGCACAGTGGGTCCCCAGGGGACAGAACAAAAGGGTGGTGTATTTCAAGGCCGATGTGGGGAGAGTTGCCCGTGTAGCACTGACCCTGGTGGGAGATGCCAAGGTGACCGAATGCATTTGCCTGGACAGAGGGCATCGTGAGGGAAGGGGTGTGGATGGTATCCTCCCTTAGCTCACAGTGCTGCCTCTAGCTGGCCCCACATGTCCAGCCAGTGGACACAGCAGGCTCAGGCAGAGCAGGGCCTGTTGGATTATTCATGAAGCTCAGAACAATGGGGGATTCTGCTGGGAGAGTTAGCTGGAAGCCTGCATTACTGCTCCTCATCTTACAGCAAGTCTTTGTGGAATGTAACCCATTACCATATCCCTGGGGTGACTCGCAGTCAACCCAATCACAGCACGTTGGTGTTGGAAGAGAATTCAGAGAGGAGAGTGTCAACTGCCCTAGTTTTATGGGGAAGGAAATTCAGACCCCCAAATGTTAAATAACCCTCCCAGGGTCGCACAGAGACAGAGCAGAGAGAAGGAGAACCCGGAGGAGAAAGGAAATCATTTGCCGACGCCTGCTCTGGTGCTGTTGGTCAACCAGGGGAGCAGCGCCCAGCTCTGTGATGGGTCTGCTGTCCATCCTGGAGGCTTCGTGTCTGGCATGAAGGGTGCTCCACAGGAAGGGGGTGCCCAAGAGAGCCGACCAAGGCGGTGATGAATGGATGCAGAGGGTGGAAAAGCCACTGGGAAGCTTATCCCCATGGAAACAGTAATTGTGGTCTTGGATCTTGAGCACAGAACCAATGTCTTGCCTGAGTTTCGAGGGAGGCGATGGACCCATGCTCAGTCTCAGAACCTGAAGACACGGTCCTTCCCCTGCTTGGTGCTCCTCCCCGACGGCTGGGCTGGCTTCTGCAAGCCTTCCCAGCACACCCAGAGCTCTCAAGATCCTTCCCAGGAACAACCTTGGCTACTCCACACACTGACCCTAGGAGCCAGCTGCCATGGTCCTCCTGTTGCGGGAAAGGAGAGGCTCTGGCCGTCCCCCCAGGACAGGCTGGCTTGTTACCGGAGCAACCAGGATGGGGATCCATCCTGTTGGGCACCTCTTGGGCTCTAGTCTCCTCCTCTGTGGAAATAGGGGGCCTGGACCTTCCCCACCCTAGCGTTCCATGGAACCCTGCCCCACAAGGCCAATGCCAGCCATCCCGCATCTCTAAACCTTCGCTGGGGGCTGGGTTAACCCAAGGAGCTTCTCTCACCCCGTCCCTGGAGGGTGATCACTCCTATCGGTCAGTGGCATTGACCGTCCTGCACTTTGAGCATTGCTGAGACTGTAAGGTCTTTATCTTCCCCAGGCAGAAGGCTGAGGACCAGGAGGGGGGATTTCCAAGGATTCTTTCTATCCACAACTGATCCCCGGGAAAAAAGGAGGACAGGAACACAGCCCAGGGAGCAGCACTCAGCTCTGTGACCAGGGCTGCTGGCCCATCCTGGAGGCTTCGTGCCTGGCATGAGGGGCGCTCCATGAGGAAGGGTGTGCCCAAGAGCCGACGGAGACAGCGAGAAACGGATGTGGAGGGGGTGGAAAAGCCACTGTGAAGCTTATCCCCATGGAAACAGTAATTGTGGTCTTGGATCTTGAGCACAGAATAGGTAATTAAGTGAATCAGAGATTAAAATACAGCCTCACATGTATCAATTTAATGGGTGGGAAGGGGTTCAGAATTTGAATGTGGCCATAGCATTAGATGCCATAATTACACAGAGACGGGCAACTGTGTGAACTAGATGAGCTTTAAGGCTATTTGAAGGTCCTGGAATCTTTGACCTTGTCCTTGGATCCCTCATCTCTTAGCACAGACTTGCAACCCGAGTGTGTTCACGATGAGCTCACGGACTGAGCTGAGCCGCATTCCCTGTTCATCTGCAGAGGGGTGTGGACCTATCTGATTTTCATAATTCAATTTCCCCTTGTCACCTGGGGGGTAGATCATTGGCAGCCTCCTAAGGCTAACAGGTACCAGACATTTAAAACCTCTGATTGGGTTAACAAATGGCTGCAGGTTGGGTCTGGCTGGGGTCTGGGCAGTGCTCCGTGGCTGCCCTCAGTTGTGCTCTGGAAGGAGTGGAGACCGTGGGGAACCCCCTAAAATCTATGTCTCTGCCTTCAAAACAAGCTGATAATAAAGAACATTAGGCAAACAGAACATAGAGCCCTTCCTACAAAATACCCTTCCCCCCTTTAAGGAAATATGTAGTTTGGACTTTGAATTCAACTATAACGGTAAGTAAAAATCATTGGCTTCTAGTCCTAATGATTGAAATTATGCTAATTTTAAAACCACAAAGTAGAGATCTTTACTTGACTAAATGGTTTGATTTGCAAAATGTGAAAAAATCTTCTTTCCTGACTTTCATTTTGGAAAAAATCACTGTGTGTTTTGTTTTATTTTTTATATCTGACATAAAAGCCACAATGACCTTGATTGGCCTAAGGTAATATTTGTCATGAAAACAAGGGACAATTCGACAATTATTTAAAAAGCCTTTTCATATTGGTTTGGCAGAAAAACTTGAGCAGAAATCAAGTGTATAGGGGCTGGGGTTGTGGCTCAGCGGGAGCCCTCCTCGCCTGGCATGTGCGAGGCCCTGGCTTGGACCCTCAGCACGACATAAAAATGCTGCTTGGTTTTCCCTGAGCTCTCACCTGGTTCTCTCTGAGCTCTTACCTGAAATCTGACCAGCCCTCCCCCAGCCTCTCCTTCTCTTTGATGATCTCTGGCTCCCACTCACCCTCTTTTTTTTCTTGCTCCTGAAATGTTACCTACACCCTCAGGATTCCTTCCCCGTCTCTGCACTAATATACAGTTTTCAGGAAGAATTCCTTCTAAATTCAGTAACTACCACAAGCCGCTCCCCTTTACAACAGCAGCAGAGCACGGGAGTCCTAAACATGACCAGCCCCCGGCTCCACCCCACTTTGGGGTGCTCCTCACAGCTTTGGAGGTTTCCATTGCTCCGGGGCCTGTGGTGAGGTGGCACACCTGGGTGGGAGCACGCCAGGGAGGGAGAGGGCCACCTCCCCGAGGCTGGGAAGCAAAAGAGAGAGGAAGGGGCTGGGGTCCCAGTGTCCTCTCTGAGGGCCTTGCTTTCAGGGACTTACCTCCCCCCCACTAGGCTCTCCCAGCCCAACACGGCCACGGGCTCTGTCACATGGGCCTTCTGGGACTCTTATCCAGATTATAGCAATAGGGGGGTCTTTGGTTTTGGGTGGATCACATGATTCCTGCCGGGATTGAGACCCCAGTTTGCTAAGCCCCCAGGCCCTTCCTGAGCTCTGCTGTCTGTCTTGGGCGGCTGGCATTTCCCCGGTGCCTGACCTGTTGTGACCTCATCTGAGAGTCCTTGCTTGGTGTGCTCTTCTCTAGCCCACACCTGTAGCTTAAAGTCTCAGCCCACCCCTCCATGAAGTAGAGGTCCCATGGATAAGAGTCTGAGCCAGCTGCCTGGGTGTGAGTTCTGACGCTGCTCCTTTCAGCTGTGACCTTGGGAAGGCTCTCAAACCTCTTTGTGGCTTTCTTAGTTCATTTTGTGTTGCTGTAACAGAATGCCAGAGACTGGGAAAGGTTTAAGAACAGAGATTTATTTCTTACAGTTCTGAAGGCTGAGAAGTCTAAGGGTGAAGGGTCCAAGTTTGGTGAGGAACTTCTTCCTGCATCATCTCACGGTGGAAGGCAGAAGGCAAGAGAGCATGTGAGAGAGGGCGGGGGAGGGGCACACTCATTCTCCAGTCAGGAACCCACTCCCAGGATAATGTCATTGATCCTCTCACCTCTGAAAGGTCCCATCTCTCAACACTGTTTATTAGGGATTAAATTTTTTTTGGTATCAGGGATTGAACTCAGGGGCACTCGACCACGGAGCCACATCCTCAGCCCTGTTGTGTATTTTATTTAGAGACAGGGTCTCACTGAGTAGCTTAGGGCCTTGCTTTTGCTGAGGCTGGCTTTGAACTCTCCATCCTCCTGCCTCAGCCGCTGGGATTACAGATGTGTGCCACTGTGCCCAGCTGGGGGATTAAATATCAACACATGAACTTTGGGAGACTTGATCAAATTATACTAGTGTCTCAGTTTCCTTATTAAATTAGCAACATCTCAGATGTGTGGTCAGGTCCAGCGCTGTCAGCTTTGCTGGTCCCATTCCCATCTCCCTGGCTGGCACTTAGGGGCAACATTTTCCCCCCATTTAGTCCACTAGAGCTGCAATTTAAGTGAATATTTGCGGAATGCTTACAATGCGTGGAATATGATGGAAATTCCATCTCCCTTGACTTCCTGTGACAGATTTTTGAAACGGCTCTTCCTTATGGAAGAAAAGCTCTGAGAGATTGAAAAGTAAACTTGATGTTGGCAGAATCAGAATGGAGAGTGGCCAACAGCTGCCTTGAGTTCATGTTTAAAGGCCAAACCCTCATCCACTCCTGGGTCAGCCTCTCAAGTTCCCCCTTCTCCTCTTCCCTTCTAATCAGACGAAGGCAAGGGCTTGCTGTGCACCCACCATCCTCTGACAGCGGGTGAATGTAATGAGGATTTGGAGACTGCTTTTGCCAGCAATGTGGACGCCTCCCCGGGGCCTGCACAGGTGACCCTGGCATCTCTGCCTCCATTCTTCATCTGCGTCCAGTCTGACCCAGTCACCTTGGATTCCAGATCAACAGGTCTGACCGACCCGTGCAGCTCCCTGCTAGGAGTAGTGACCTTATTGCTACCATCATGGCTCCCGCTGACTGTCCCCAGACGGGCCAGCCAGACCACAGTGTGACCAGGCTGTTTGTGCTCACTTCTGGTCCTCCTGGTCATCTTGTGGGGGAGCTTGTGTCAGTGCCCAAAGACAGGGCTGGAAGGGCAGGTCCCTGGTCTTCCCAGGTAGCTGTGCTGACGAACGTTCTTTTCTGCTTTCACCATTACTTTTCTGTTTGTTTTTTGGGGTGACAGCTGGACCTGACTTGTGGGGACTCCCAGAGTCCTGCCTCTGTCCTCTGACTCCAGTAGCAAAAGTGCCTGCCCGGCTCCAGGGCTGTCTGCCTGGAGCTCCCTCAGTTACACCAACGGACGAGGTCAACCCTGCATGTCCCCTGCCCCCCTTCCCTTTCTGCTCCTGTCAACTCTTTTGTGGTCCCCAGTCACCCTCCTTTTGGGTTCTTGGGGACCTTGTAATATCTGACCACAGACACCCATGCTTAGCTGGGGATCCCATTTCTGCCAAGGATCTCTCAGAATCATTAGGTGCTGTCTTCCTCTTCTTCAGGACTTGCCCTTGACTTCTGATGTCATATTGTAGGACCGAAGTGTGTCCTTTGTAGAAATGAGTCCCAGAAGGTGTGGGTGCAGTCACTGGGCAGGGGAATCTCCAAAGTCCCTTCCAGGACACAACCAAATGAGTGACCATTGACTCCCACTCCAAAGGAGACTGAGCCCTTCCTGCCAAGCCTGTGTCCCCGCTTGCTGTTCTGCCACTCAGCCTTCCCTGCACAGGTCTCCCTGAGCCTCTGCTTCTCCCAGAGCTGCCCCAGGCTGGCAGTGGAGCCAGGAAAATCAGGAGTCTGATTAACACCTCGCTGTGGCAGCCAGACCACCAGGTGTTCATTATCTCCTGACACAGGAGTACTGAAATGGAACAGTCACATATTTTAAACTTGCTGAGAATTGTGCTTTAATATAATTATTTTTGAAAGATTCTTCATCAGAAAGGTTAATAAGAGCAATATAGGTTAATGACAGCACCAAGGAACCTGACATCCTCTGATAATTGACCTTATTGATATGTAAAGTGTCCTGTGCTTCACCTTGGGGTTGGCTGCGGCCGCTCTTGCTGGTCAATTATCATGTAATGACACCTGCCTCTGCTGCTGCTGCTGCTGCCGCCGCACCCTGGCTGGTCTGCAGTCTCTCTGCCTTCCCTAAAGAGGAGTCCTCCTTGGAATTCCCAGCAGGCCACAGCGGGCTCTCTGACTTCAGGATGGTGTGGACAACTTGAACCATCAATTCCTGCAAGCAACCAATCCTGCTCCATCGACTCCAAGGTGAGGGAGGCCCAAATTAGTAAGAGGGACACTTAGTAAGAGGCAGCCCTAGATAAAGCATGGTGTGTGGCACAGTGGAGACACTACGCAGAATGGCCTCTGGTGCCCCTTGACTTTGCATCTCAGCTCTTTTCCCTGGGGCTCCCTGGAGATCCGCCTCTAAGATCTTCCAGACCTCAGATACCAGTACCTGAATCCCCACAACTGGGCCACCCATCGGAGCTTTGTCTGGGATCCTTCCTGGGGTTCTAGCCCCTTGGAGGCCTGGAGAGGGCCTCAAGGTTTCCAAGCTCATCTGAACCTGGTTTCTGGGGAATTATTTAGGTATTGTGGGGTACGGTACTGACGCCCCCTCCTCATTTCCTGGAGTTGAAAAGAGGTGGAAATCTCTCTCTCTCAGGTCATCTACACGGGGAAGAGCAATTTTTACCAACCTAAACATTTCAGCATCAACTCAGTGAAAATTCAGATGGCAGAAATCTCCTCCCACCTTGTGGGGGTAGGGTGAGATGGAGGGGTCGCTTTTAGGAATTTAGCTGTTCTATTTCCTGAGGTCAAAAATAGTAAGCAGCCTTTCCACGGTCTTCACCACAGTGGTCAGCAAGGTGGTCAGTGTTTGTTTAGCAGGGACACAAGTGGGGCGAAGAGACACCAGGCAGATGCGCAGACCCCATGCCGAGCCGCGGAACACTGGGGCTTTTATGCTGATGGTGCGTTTCCGGCTGTGTGACATTGGGCAAGTTGCTTTATCTTAAATTTGATAGAAATATCTGCTTCACAGGCTTGCTACGGAGGCTAAATAAGGTAATTAAAGTGAATATGCCAATATTAAGTAAGGGCTCAATATATGCTGGTTAAATGAGTTCCTTGCTTTGGAGAAATTTCCAGGTTCTAATTTTGAGAAATAACCTGTTCGTGAACTTCCCTCTCCCCACCACATGTGTGTGAGAGTGACTGGGTGGAAAGGAGGTTGTAGGTTGATGCAAAATACTGTTGACTCGAGGAAGCTGGTCCCGTCCCCTGCATGGAGACACTGCGGGATGACATGAGCCAGTGAGGGACTGGGGGACACACCTGGCTCAGGAGACCTAACAGGGCTGAAACCCTCCTGTTGCCCAGGGACATGGCCATGGACTGAAGGCTGTAGCTCATGTATCAAGCACGTGTTCATGGTGATGCCTGGGTACCCGAGCCTCCGCACTGCCCATCATGTCAGAGAACGGCAGTGCAGTTACTTCCAGGACCTAACACTCGATCAGGATCACAAATGACCGCGTTGCTGGTTTACATATTTACCATATTTACCGTATTAGTCATTATTTTACAGTGTGCTCCTGTTGTGAAACTCTCTGCCAGGTGGCCACATGCATCTTGTGTTTATGGTGTACCCTGGTCGCACCAGGAGGCCGCGTGGATACCTGGCCAGCACTGTCTGGGTTCCAGCAAGTGCACCCTGGGATGTTTGCAGTGTGATGCAACCGCCCCAGCGCACAGCTCTCAGGATGTCTCCTGCCATGAAGCAGTGTGCACAAGGCTAATGGCATGGGTGGTATGGAGAGGGGACCCAGGGAAGCATTTCTGGCATAAGTGAGTCCCATACGTGGGCAGACATAGGGACTGGTGAAGGAGATGAAGCTCCCCGGAAGGCATGTTGGTGACTGAACTCCCTTTGGTGTTTCTGAAGCCCATGGTGGCAGCCCCTCAGGGCGTGGTGGCCCTGAGCTGGGGCAGAGCAGAGCAGCCTCTGTGAGTCCACACAGGCAGGCAGCCCGGGGCTGGCTCCAACGTGGACATGGCAGGCCCTGTTCCGCCCTACCCTCCCCCCTCCTCACCAGCCTGGGGAGAAGTCTCTGTGCCTCCCACTCACAGTGGACGCCTTCCAGCAGGGATCAGATGTTAAAGTGAGGCTATTTCCGACTAGATGGCCTAATTTGGCTAAAATAAGACTGTGGCATGGAATTTTGGGAAAACAGGGTTCGATGCTGCTGCTGCAGACCTAGATTCTGTTCGACTGTGGCTATGAAAATGAAAACCGTGGGCATGGAGGAGAGGGCAGGCTCAGAGGCACTTCCCAGTCTCCTCTTGTCCCTTCTCTGGCTCGTGTGTGGGCGGGCTAAGGGCAGCCCATAGAGTAGGTCTAGGTGCAGGCCACTCAGCTCAGGTCGCTGCGTTCCTTCTGCCGAGGAAGCCTGGCTTGGTTCATCCCTGTGCACCTGTCTGCCATTTCTGCACCTCTGCCCTCCTGCACGGGGTGCCCCTAGGCTGCCATGGGCTCTGCCTGCTGGGAGGGCCTAGGTGCCCACGGCAGATCTGGCTGCATTGCACAGCTAGGGTGCACTCAGCCCAGGTCACACTCTCCCCGTCTGGTTCCCCAGCAGGCTCCGCTGCCTGGAAAGCTAGCCTGGGTGCGCAGCGGCAGGAGGAGCCTTGACATTTTGTCATGAAGTCCGTGGCAGGTACTGGGGGGGCATATGAGGCCGAGTCCAAGGTCAGTCGGGCTCAGCTCTGTCTGTTCTGGGGCAGTGTGGCGGACAGGAGGAGCAGGAAGATGCAGCTGGTCGGCAGGGGGCACAGGAACCAGGGAAGCCACCTGCCCCAAACGGACCCAGTGTCTGGGGCTTGGCACTTTCTGTCCTATTGCCTGAAATTCTCTCCCCATGTTTGTTTCCTAGCTCAGATGTCATCTCCTCAGAGAGGCCTTCCCTGGCCACGGTAGCTGATGCCATCTCCGTCCTCCGGGGTGGCTGGCCTTCTCTTCTGGTTTACCATCCAGAAAGGGCCTCCTCAGCAAGCCGTTGGCTTGCTTTCCTAGTCCCTGAGCTGCCCACCCTCTGGAACAAGCCCCATCAGGTGAGACAGCTGTCCCTGGGGCCCACGGGCAGCTTTTTCAGAATCTCAGCTCTTGGTGAAGGATGGGACCATCTGACTCCTGGACCCCACCCATTAGGATACCAAGTCCCAGGCCCAGGGCAGGCTGAGCCCCAACTTCCCTTGGTCAGTTGTGGGGGAAATTCTGAGGGTTGCAATCTAAGCAGCTGTGTTTGAGCAAGGTCTGCAGAGTGAGGACCCCACTATCTAGACCACTCTTAACGCCTTTTAAATAACCCGGTACTAACCTGGTAAGGTATTATAGCTGAGGAAGGTGGGAGGGAGGGGGAGGGCAAGGGCAGGCCCTGGGGAGTGAAAATGGCCAATTTACGTTCTGTGCCTGTCGAATTAGCCACAATGAAACCCGCCACTGTGTATGATTATTATGCACAAATGAAAAAAATTAAAAAACTGGTACAGATCCCCCTCCCCCCGTTTTTTTTAGGATAGGACAAAAATTAGACTAGTAAAAGAATCTACATAATGTACACCAATAGTGGAACTAATTAGCATAAGGTGAGTGGATTTACCCACTGCTTAATTAAAAAAAAATTATGGAGGTGAATTTCACATAACATAAAATTAATCACTTAAAAGTGAACTATTTAATGGCATTTAGAACATTCACAATATATTGTGCAACTATCACTTCTATTTAGTTCCAAAATATCTTGGTTACTCCAAAGGAAAATCATCTGTCCATTAAGAAGTCTGCCCATGTCCCCTCCATTCCCAGTCTGAGTTCCATCTCTCTGGATCTATGTTTTCTATATTACTTATAAATGAGATCACACAATATGTGACCAAACAGGTTGACCTTTTTCACTTAGCATAATGTTTAAAATTCATCTGTGTTGTTTCATGTGTTAGTACTTTGTTTCTTTGTATTTCATTGCATGAACACACAACTGATTTATCTATTCTCTTTTATTTCTTTTGGTACTAGGGGTTGAACCCAGGGGCACTTTATCACTGAGTTACCTCCCCAGCCATTTTAACTTTTTTTTAATTTTAAGATAGGATCTTGCTAAATTGCTTAGGGCCTCACTAAATTGCTGAGGCTGGCCTTGAACTTGTGATCCTCCTACCCCAGCCTCCAGAGCAGCAGGGATTACAGACGTGTGCCCCTGAACCCAGCTTATATTCACCTATTGGTGGTTATCTGGACTGTTTTTAACTTGGGGAAGCTATGAGTGAACAGTGCTGCTATCAACATGCATACTTATTTGAGCATCTGTTTTCAATTCTTTTAGGAACATAACTGGGAGTGGAATTGCCGGGTTGTATGGTGGTTCGGTTTACCTTTTTGAGTAGCTGCCAAACTGTAGGCTACAGAGAAATGAGCCTTGCATTAGGTTATGGCAGTGCATGTTTCTCCACCCTCTTACCATCCTTACTTATTTTCTGCTTTTTAAAAAAATTAGTATAATCATCCTAGCGGGTGTGAAGTGGCACCTCATTGCGGTTTTGATTTGGATTTCTCACCTATTGCTTAATTGAGCAAAACTCAGTTTCCTAAAACAAACACATTTGAATAGTTTTTCGTTGGTTAGGAGAACTATTTGTTAAGGCAGATATTAGTAATATTGTGTAGCTAACTTACCGGCTAGAAGAAAAATAAGCTTCTCATTCGACAAATACTGCTGTTTATCCACTTGTTCCTGTGTGAGATGCTCATAGCCCTTTGCTGGCAGGGTGGGTCGCCAAAACTGAGATCTGGCTCCTGCCCCCACCTGCACCAGGGTCTGGCAAGGGTGAAGCTCTGGGCCGTGGAGGAAGGTGGGCCTGTGCTCCACGCTTCCCGGGCTGAGGGAGGCTCAGGCTCAGCATCCCTTGGCTGCTGGTACCAGACCTCTGGCTCCTCAGTGGTTCTCCTAGAAGCCAGATGGAAGGCAGGGCCAGCACAGGGAGGCTGGAGGTAACGGATCCTACCTGGGGTAGGAGAGCCTGATTCCCAGGGCAAGCGTCCAGGTGGCATGAGGAACTGAGTGTGGACGTCACTAACTCTGCTCTCAGGTCCTCGGGGATCAAGTCCTGTGGGCGGAGCATGGTGTGGACTCCTGGAAGTAGCAGGAGAGCAGTACCAGCCACCTGGAGGACAGATAAGACACAGTCTGGCCATTGGAATAGGAAGGGGAGAGAAAGCAAGCTCAAGAGGAGGGGGTGCAGCTCTGCCGGGTTTCCAGCCCCAGCATAAGATGACTGCATGATCCCTGGCACAGGTGGCCTGCTGAAGAGAGAACGCGGATGGGAGGGGGGACTGCTCGGTGCCATGCTGTACAGACGCTGGGCTCCGACAGCCTGTGTGGCCAGGTCCATCCCCCTTGCTGAGGGGCTGGATTCCTTGCTTCCCCGCACACTGAGCTGGTCTGTGCTGGCCTGGGAACCCAGCAGGGTGGAGATGAAGAAAACTTCTGTGTCCCTGGCAGACTGATTGCCTTCTTGTTTTAGAATTTGAGCTGACTTCTATGATTCTTTTTGCACTGTTGGGGACGGAGCCCAGGGAGGGCATCCTGCTTGCCAGGCACTATTCTCCTGCTGAGCTGCACCCGGCCTGCGCCGCCTTCTGAATGCTCAAGTGCTGTGCAAAGTTGAGGTGCATTAGAGATGCAAGTTGCTGTGATCACTTTAAAAATTATATATAATATTGCTTCTTAAAACAGAGGGCCAATGTTCCCACTCAAATTTATATAATCTCAGTCCATTCAGCTGGACCAATCTTAAGAGATTTAAACACATAATAATAATAGTACTGATAATAATAACCAGTCAGTGTTTTGGTGGCCTTACCATATGTCAAACACTGAACTAAAAACAAATCCCACAGGGAATGTTTCCAGGACCTGGCCCAACCTCCTAGAAATGAGGCCACCTAGAGAATGAAGTCAAGCCCTGTTCCCACTCATCACAGCTTAAAAACTGTTTTCCCAACACTCTGGGCCTTCACCTTGACATGAGAAATGCCAACATGAAACCCTTTACATTTTTATTTCAAGCAGTAAAATGGGAGGGGGGATTTTGTGGTGCATCCCAAGTGACCCACCTCCTGCTGAAGAGGGTAGACATTTCAGCCATCAGTGATTTTCAGAGCTCTGGGGGAAGGTGACAGGCCCTTACAGACTCTTTTAGCATAATTCAAGACACGGTGATGAAGTCATCAAGGCATTTGGAGATTAGACTTCCTGTTAACAACCCGTGTTCTAATATTTGGAAGCAGATCATTTTCCTCTTTAGTAGACAAACATCAGAGCCCTAAATCACAGGATGAGCATTCTGTTCCCCCCCCACCCCCAGTGGAGCTGAGCAGACCTGAGGCCTTTTCCAGACAAGCTGGTTGAACACAGAATTAAGTGGGATGGACTGAGGTGGAGGGACAGGCTAGAGGGACAAGTGCACCCTTGGAGGTGGAAGAATTCCAGCAGCTCAGGGCCTGGGGAAGACCCTTCTGGGCAGGGCCCCAGGAAGCTCAGTGCCTGGCACATAAGAGACACGCGCTATTTAAAAAAGAGGGCTGAGCTGAATTAGGAGCCGTGCCCTGGAGCACCCTTTGTGACCACTGCAGTTGGCCCGCAGGCAGTCCCTACTTCAGGGGCTCCGATTTGGAATTAGTTGGGGCAGTGGTCCCAGGACTTTGCCCCTCTCAGAACTTCTGAGTCTCACCTGAAGCCACCATGCATGAGGCCATTCAGAGCTGCTGAGCGGGAACGGCAGTAGTAAAGGGGAAACCAGGACATGGCAAAGTCAGGCATTGGGTAGACCCTGCTGGGGGGATGTGATTGCTATGCCCAGATGGGACAGCCAGGGCCAGGGCTAGACTCAGCAGCTGTCAGATCCCAGGTACATGGAGACCCAAAGAGCTGCTGAAATCTCACAGCAGACCCTGCAGAGAATTGTCAGGAAGAAAGGCTTGGGAGCGAGAACACACAGTGTCCAGTGATTGAGAGGAGGCAACAAGTTGCATTTGAAGGGCTAATGATTGACACCTGCAGATCCCTGTGGGTGAATCTTAAAGGTACAGCCCTTAGAACCAAGGAGGTGGGAGGAGGGATGGAAATCAGGTCACTTGAGGAGGTCCTTCCCAGCTCTGCATTCTGAAGCTCTGTGTGAACTTGGGATGCAGAAATATCCATCTGACAGAACCTGGGCTCCATGTTAACACGGACACTTTCCAGCTGCCAAGTTCTGTAATAAATGAGGTCTGATGTCAAGAGGTTCTAAGAGGCTGCTTGCCATCCCTGCACAGATCCCATTGTGCTTCCTAGCTTCAGCCTTGGGTGTGGAAAGGTGATCAAAGGGATGCAGAGAAGCAGGAGTGATTTGCTCTGTTGCTTTCAGTTGCATTTGGTTGAATGGGTGCCTTGAGATTTTTAAACATTAGCTACTTTTAAATCAACCTGGTCACCTTATAAATCAAAATGATAAATGATTGATAAATAAACTGTCATTGCTACAATTAGATTTTCCATTATACTTGTATGCTACAATTTAAAATGTAATTTCCCTTGAAGCTCATAAAGGCACTGTAGTAATAGGGTGTCACAATGTATTAGGGGCACGTGTGAGCTCTGTGGCTGAGCATGCACCTTGCTGAAGTATGGGGTTGAGCTGCAGGTTTAACACAAAAGCACATGTGCTGCTATGGCTTCAGGGCCCAGTGCGACATCCAGGGAAGCTGGTGTTTCTGCCAGACAAGCAGAGGACTTAGGGGGAAGGAAGTTCTCCTGATGGAGGGGAACAGGAGAGAGCACAGGTGTGGATATCGCCTGGCGGGCATAGCCTAGGTGCAATCATGGCTGCTCGGATCCCCGTCCCCATATGCACACACTTACACCCTGCCCTTCTCCAGGAGAGTTTAATGAGCTTTATCAAGAAAGACAAGAAAGTATTTTTTCCCCCAACAGTGAGAACACTGTACTTCTGAGGATCTGCTGAACCCAAATCTTTGGAATGGGGTGCAGAGATCTTTCTGGCCAATGTCCCTGGCCGATGTCAGACAGAGCTGAATCTGCTCCTTTCTGCAAAAGTTTGGAATGATTGACACAGCAGTTTATACTCTTAAGACAAGTTCTGCAAAGACAAGGTTCAAAGACTTCTGAGTAGCACTCTTAGGCTTAGTCCAATGGATCTGAATTTGTGTATCTGGGTAGGCATTGAGCCTAGTTTTGTAGGTACGTTTTCGTCCTATACTCAGGACGTTGTGCTTTCCCTTATCCATGAGGATCATTACACTTAAACATACACAGTGACCAGTTCTACCCTCAAGCATTTCCCCCTAGTGTCTTCCCCCAGGTGATACCCCATCTCTGTGACTGACGGTTCCTCCCATGGAGTTGTCTCTAGGCACTTTCCCACTAATGCAGGTGTTTACCTCAATCCTACCCTCCTGGGAGTGATCCATTAGTGCATGAAGAGCACTGGTGCTGACATAGGAGGAATGTTCTAGAATTAAAAGGCAGACCTGAGTGTCTGTGAGGGGTCGGGTTTCTACCAACACTTCACGTCCCTGCTGTCCCCTTGCAGCTCATTAGAGCCACATCTCCACATTGAAATTCCACCCACAGAGTGAGCAGAGGCCTGTCTCTGAGCGGGTGTTAAATCAACAGTCCCCGCGCTCCAGGGCCCCTCTGACCTGAGCCTGTTGGTGTGACCTGAGATCATTACGGGTGCTGTGGAGTGTGGTGTGCAGGTCTGGTTGGTGTCAGAAACCCTTGTGCCCATTTATAATTCCTCATGTAACTCTTTCCTCATCCCCAAATTGGTCATCAAGTGGTTCAATTGACCTTGAAATGTAGATTGTAAATTGTGACTTGAGAAAACCAGAGATTCCAAAGTGATTTCTCTCTTTCTTTTTCTCTCTCCAATTTGGCCTTCACATGCCATGCGCGTTTTTAGTTTTCCTGGGATTTTTTTTTCCTGCTCAGATGGATGCATGGCCTTGTTAGCGAGGGCTCTTATTCACATGGTTACAGATATTCATTAAAATTAATGAATCTAGCTTCCCAGACCTGGAGTGCACGCTTTCAGTGTGCGAGAGAAAGTTTATTGGAATTACCATCGGAATGTGAGGACTTCCCGGCCTCTCTCCCCACGGTGGCAGTCACTTAGGTGGGAATTTCTCCCTTAAGATTCATCAGGAGGTTTGATGTCACACTTAGGGAAACTGGAGCGTTTGCCCAGGATGGTGCATTAGTCAACGCCTGGCAGAGCTGACACTTGTTTATGGTCTCCTTGACTCTGGCAAGTCCCCCTGCCCTTTCTATCCTCTCCCTTGTCAGCCCTGATTCATGAATTGACTCAGGTGTTTTCTGATGCACTCTGCTGTCCAGGGAGCTTCCCTTTCTCTGTCTTTTCCTTAGCTTGTCTTCTGCATTCGCTCACTTCCAGGGAGTAGTCCCCATGTCTTATGGTCTCTGTCTCGTGGGCACGCAGATCCTGGCAGGTAAATTTTATTGAATGGAAATGTGTATGACCGTAATCATTTCTTCTGAATTAATCCAAGTGTGGTAGTCAGCTTTTTGTTACTGTACCAAATACCTGAGACAATCAACTTATAAAGAGAAAAGGTTTATTTTAGCTCATAGTTTTGGAAATTTTAGTTCATGGTCTATTGGACTTGGAGTGAGGCCGCACAGAATGGAAGGGGGCATCAGAGGAGCCAGCTGCTCACCTCCTGACCAGTTGTGAAAGAGAAAGAAAGAAAGAGGAGGGGCTGGTGTTCCAACATCTCCTTCATCTCGAGGCCCCATTTCTTGGAGTTTCCACCATCTCCAGTGTCCCAGAGGCCAGGAACCAAGTCTTTTTAACACAGGGGCCTTTGGGAGGCATTGCAGACACCAACTATTGCACCAAAGCAAACAAAGAAAGAAACAAAAAGGGAAAAAGAAAAGCAAGTCACAAATAGGAGCTGACTGATCACTGATTCATAGACCAGAAGAATCCACAGGAGAAATGGAGCCTCCCCAGCGTGTTCCAGGAACAAAGCGCCTGGTGGAGGTGCGCGTCACCCAGGACCCATGCGTGGGTGCTGCCCCGCTCCTCGCCTCCCGGGCCTGTCCTCTCTCCACCTTGGACTCAAGGTCTGAATCCTTGAAGCCCTGAAGGTCATGAATTCTGGCAACTTGTAATTCAACAGAGATATTAGGAGAAACCCGTTAGATTGTACTCCATTTTGCCTGAGAGAAGCTGCATGTAAATCAAAGTGCGTTTGAAAAACAGAAGGAGGTTGCTCTACTTAAATTAACCCCAGAGTCAAATCTCTCACAAGAGGTGGAGCTCTTTTCCCTGTGTGAATAACTGCAGCCTAATTAATCTATTTTTGTTACTTTCAGTTTTTAGAAAGTGAAGGCCTCCTATTTTTTTAAAGGAACATAGCAAATCCCAAAGGTGAGGGTAGCAAATGTCACCCAGAGACAGGGTGGTAGGCTGGGGAGCTCCTGTGCCCTCTCAGGGGTCTTCCTGGATCCGGGCACTGTGATCTAGGGTTAGAGCATTAACCTGGATTCTCCCTCCCTGTCATGTCTTCTCTCCCCTTTCCTCCTAATCTCTCTTTTTTTTTTAATGGCATAAAGGTGAACAGGCTCATGGAATTTGGATTATTTTCTGCCTGAGATTAATGAAAGTCCCCTGTTTTTGCTCCCGTAAGGAACAGGAAGGGTTAGGGGTTCGTACAACCAGCTCTGGGCAAGTGCCAGGCTCCCAGGAAGAATCCAGCACATGCTGATGGGGGCTGAGGTAGCTGCTGACGCAGAATCCATCTACTTCCAGAAAATTCCAGAACGATCATTGGTTAAATGCCTCTTTATGCAAAACACTTTGCTGGAACTTTGGGATGATGGAAAACACTGAGGCCTCTTCCCAGGCTCACCACTCTGCTCCCTTTGTCCACCTTGAAGGTTTCCCGTGGGCACCTGCCTGGCTTCATCACAGCCAAAGACCTAGAAGCTGGAGGAGGCTCATGCACGTGTGTGGTGGCAGAACCACTCACTCAGAGCACACCGCGGAGCTGATGTAAATTTCTGAGCAATTCTCCAATGCTTAAGCGGCTTTTATTACACTGTGTCCTTTTTTTGCACATTGGTTTGTCCTCCTCTTTCCCACCTTCTATCTGGATTCACCTGCATTACATTATTTCACTCCCCAATGCACCTGTAGACACAGTATTGCCAGAGCTGCCCGTTTGGATGAGCTGGGCCTGGAACAGAACAGACACCTTGATGCCAACACCTGGGATGCCAACGCCCAGGATGCCAACGCCTGGACGTGCCTGTCGATGGTACTATGGAAGCCACCCAGGAACATCAGTGATAGCTGGGAGCTGGCTGGTCCCAGAGCACATGGGACCTGTCTCCACCACGCTAGTGCTCACGGTTAACTTCTAACCAGGAAGCCAAGGGCAGAACAATGGAAGGCCAACTGGACTTTACATTCTGCTGACGACTGCACTCCAGTTTCTTTAAAGGCATGTTGCCGCTGGCCTCCCCAGGTCCTGGGCATGGCCAACTGGGAATGATACCCTATGTAACTGGTCTCGGGCTGCGGAATCCAGTTGTTTTCCATATTCATTAACAGCTGTTTGTCCTCTTGGTCCTTTTTAAGAGGTGTCCTCTGATCTCTTGGAGGACATGTGGTCTCAACCGCTTTCCTAAAAGCAGAACCTTTGTTGGCTTGATGGGCATTTTGAAATGACCTAGGAGCAGAGCCGCGGCTGTGCAGGGCTGGTAATGCGTGTGCAAATGGCCGAGGGCCTGCCCTGCCGGTTGGTTCCATCTCTGCTCATTCCTTCTGCTGCGACGTTGAGCCGGGGGGAATCTTGCTGTACAGCAGGACCCTCTCCAGGGGACACACCATGCAATCTCCCTAGGATTCTTCCATGGAATTTTCCCCTGGGATAGTTTGTTAGAGGTCCTGTGGACGCTAAGGGCTGCCCTCCTCAGAGCCAGGTCCAGCAAGTCTCTGAGGGGGCTGCAGCAGACCAGACGGAGGCAAGGCCCCTGGACTAAGCAGCAGGAAGAGAGGTTTAGAAACTGAGTTCACCTCCATGGGAGCTCCTGGGGGAGCTGGCCAGGACCTCTGTGTCCACAACTCGGGCAGTGGGATTTTCAGAGAAATCCAGGCAAAGGGCAAGGAGAAGGCTGGGAGGATCAGCACAGCAGATGGCAAGCCCTCAGCAGCTGAACGGAATGTGTGGTCAGCACTGGACGAACATCCACAGTGGCCAGTCACAGCTGCTGTTCCAGGACTCGGATTCCCTGAGCATTCTCTGACCCAGAGCAGACTGGCTCTTGGGCCTGGTCAGTGGAGTAGGGGTTTTTTGGGGAGCGTACCTGGGATTGAACTCAGGGGCACTGGATTACTGAGCCCCATCCCCAGCCCTATTTTGTATTTTATTTAGAAACAGGATCTCACGGAGTTGCTTAGGGCCTTGCCATAGCTGAGGCTGGCTTTGAACTCGCCATCCTCCTGTCTAAGCCTCCCGAACCGCTGGGATTATAGGCATAGGTCACTGTGCCTGTTGGGGTAATTGTTTTTTGAGCTTATTTGTGACACTAGTATGTTGCTGAGAAATGTGGAGGAAGAGACTGATTGTTGAGTATCAATAATTTTAATAATTAATATTCAGCTGGGGATGTAGCTCAGTGGCAGAACACTAGCCTAGCACGCTTGAGGTCTTGGGTTTAATCCTCAGCACTGCAAAAAAAATGATTTACAGATTATTCATTATCACAATAAGTAGTTGCTTTAATTGTTAACTAAAAAGTAATAATGATCAACACTCAATTGATTATTGAGTGATAATTTAGAAACTGACTAATTACGGGGTGTCTGCTGTTCTCCAGACATTGACTTTAAGTATACATCCTGTTTTACTCCTGAAAAGGTGTGTAGAATAAATAGGGACACTGAGGCTCAGAGGAACTGCTTAGGTTGCTGAAGGTCCTATTTTGTTAGTAATCAGCACCTAGAATGTTCTTTACAACGCTTCATTCTTTCAGTGAACAATAATGATAATAATGAAAACAAAATTAAAATGCCAAAGTGGTGCTCTTTTTCCTGGCCCTGCAGTAATGACAATAATAACTAACAGTTACTGAGCACATAAAATATTCCTGGAGTCACACTGACCGCTTTTACATGGTGTATTTAGTTTCTTCAAAACACAACCAACAAAGGATAAGTTCTCTCTCCTTCTCTTTTCACTGCTCTGCAGATGGAAAATTTGAAGATTCAGGTCGTAAAGGGTCTTGCCCAGGTCAGTAGCTGACAAGCTTAGAGACAGGATTGGAACCCTGAGGATCTAACTGGGGAACTCCTAAATGCTCTGCAGCAATGCGCACATTTATTAGGTGTTCCCTGGGGGAATGTAAGACTGAGGGCACTTCCTGCTGCTGAGAAACTCGTCAGTCATGGGAAGGGTGTGCAAGTGGTTCCAAGGCGACTCATAAGTCTTGTCCCTGTGACAAGTGCAGGAACTTGAGGAATCTGGGAGGGAGGCTCTTGGCTGGAAGTGAGTGCAGAGGGATGGTAGCAGTGGCCCCCAAATGAGTTGTGTGGGGCTCTCAGGGGAGCTACAAGGGGGTGATAGTATATACTAGATGGAAATAGATGCAGTGAGGAGATGAGAAGTTCATTGAGAAAGAATACACACGTGCAAGGAGACGGTTCCACAGACCAGGAAATAGCACAAGGTTCTTCCCAACAGCAAGGGAGATTCTTAGGTCCCTCAAAGCACCCAGGGAAACATACAGTCATGAGTGAGGGTCCCCCCCTTAGGCCAGAGACATGAAAGCAACAGGCCCCCTGATGATGGACTGGAACCTCCAAAGCTGTGAGCCAAACAGGACTTTCCCTTTATAAGTCACCTCAGGTACCTGGGGTGGCTGGGGAAAGCTGGCAGGCACAGTGGGGGCCAGCTTTCAAAACCAGCACCTGCATACCAGGTGTCTCCTCATTAGAGCCCTTTCTGTGCAAAACACTAAGACACACACACACATAAACACACTGTATTTAAAATGCATTCGCACAGGTGCTTCTTGTTCACATTCAACACGTCACACTTCTTTTCCTCGTGTTCCCCAGTCTAGCCTTGGCACTCTCTCGTCCCACTGGGAGAATCTGACAATCAACCTCTTACCAAATGATGTCACAACCAGTGTACTAACACTAGTCACGGAAACAAACCCACTTAGTGACTGACATTAGCGTTCTTTCTATAAGAAAAGAAAATATACGTTCAAGATCACATGAATTAATTCTCTTGCTGTTAGGTTGACAAATTAATTTAATGCTCAGTTAGCTGTATTTGTTTTTTTTTTAAACTTGGCTTTAGAACATGCTTTATTTGTCCTTTTAAATTTATTTTTATTTTGAAGTGTGTTCAGTATTTGGATATTCTAAACTCAAAACTGTATAAGAAGGTTTATTGCTATCCCTATTCATTTTATCTTGTTTCCATCTCCTATAAGTATCTATTTAAATTAGTTTGGAATTTATTCTTCTTACATTTTTCAAAACCAAATAAATACACAGAAACATACACACACATGGCACAAACACACGCAAAAGATAATATACTATGACCTTGGTCTATTTGGGTAGCTGTACTATAGAAAGTACCATAGACCAGATGACTTATAGGCAACAGAAATGTGTTTCTCACAGTTCTGGAGTCTGAGGTCAGGGTGCCAGGACACTCTGATGGGGTCCTTTTCTGAGTCGCACACAACCGTCTTTTAGTTGTTCTCTCACGTGGTAGAAGAACATCGAGACAGCTCTCAGGGGCCTCTTTCTTGAGGGCACTGCTCCCATTCATGTGGATCACATGTGGAAATCAAAGGAGAGATTGTGGAAATATGTTTGGGTGGTCACTGTCATGTAGATGGCATGTGACCTGTGGGACAGGGTGGATTTGCCTAGGAGACTAACCATTGGCATCTATTTTAATGCTCTTATTGATATAGCCCAAGGCCACTTAGCAGAAGAGTCATCCCATTCATTTGTCATAATTCAGTGTTTTAATGGCCTATAGATTTTTTGAGCAAATATTTATGGAAAGCTACTTCTTAAGAAACTATCTTCGTAAGTGTCTGGTACTCAGCTAATCTGAGGATGAAGATGCAAAAGAACTTCGAACATGTATCTCTGTCCCTTGGAAGTTACCCCCTATTAAGATATTTGAAAATATAGGAGAGAGCTCAGAAACTCCATATGGTGTCTGTGTAACTTCAGTGTTATGGTTGGGCTGTGAGGTGTCCCTGAAAACCTCATGTGTGAGAAAATGCAAGAAGGTTTAGAGGAGAAGATCAGGTTATAGCTTTAACCTAGTCAGTGAATTAACCCCTGATGAGATTAACTGGGTGGTGACTAGAGGCAGGTGGGGTGTGGCTGGAGGAAGCGGCTCACTGGGGGCGAGGCTGTGGGGTAGATATTTGTGTCTGGCAAGTGGCATCTCTCTCTGCTTCCTGATCACCATGTGGGCCACTTCCCTCTGCCAGGCTCTCCCGCCTTGACGTTCTGCTTCACCTTGAGCCCCAAGGAATAGAGCTGGCCTACTATGGACTGAGACCTCTGAAACTGTGAGCCCCCAATAAACTTGTTGTGTTGGCTGGGTCCTTTAGTTGCAGCAGCAAAAAAGCCAACTAAAATGTTCAGCCAATGAGAAAGAAGCGCATGATACGCTCCGGACGCAGAGGAGCAGGGTGTCTTTTCCTGGGCCTTCTCCACTGTGCCCTGGCATTTCTACACGTGCAAACTCCTTCTGCAGCAAGAGCATGTGGAGGGTCTCAGACGTGGCTTCCTGTCCTGGTCCATGAGCTCCCCTGAGCCAGTCGGTTCAGAAGGGGGTAGGGGTGGGAGTGTGGGTTAGACAAGAGTCAAGCCAGTGTGTGTTGATGTGTAGACCAAGCAGCTCAGTTTCAGGACAAACACCGCTGTGTCCCAGGACCTGTCCTTGGCTCCAGGTCCTGTTCTCCCTCTGTGTTCTCGTTCCCCTCTGGTGACTTAGATCACTCTCTGCACAGACAACCCCTAATATGCCTTCCTACTTTCCTCTGCACTGCCAGCACGGTACCCCCTTATCCCATGCAGAACTGGCCATTCAGAAGCCACGTGGCCCCCCTCCATGCACCCCCTGTGCAGGACTGTATTAAACACCTCCCTCTAGGTGAGCAGACAACTCATCTGGCTCCTGGGCACCCAGGATCAGCCTTGGCCACCAGCCACCCTCACCTCGGCCAAAGCCTGGAGCGCTTTCATGCCAATGAATCACCAAGCTCTGGCCAGCCCCGGCCCATTCTTGTGTTGTGGTGAAATGGACACAACATAAAATTCAGTCTTGACCATTTGCAGGTGCATTGTTCTGGGCATCCATACTGGCTGTGCCCATCACCACCATCCACCTCTGTGACTCTTTTTGTCTTGTGAAACTGGAGCTTTGCATCCATCAAATAGTCCTGCCTCCCCAGACCCTGGCAGCCTGCATCCCACCTGTTACAGGATATGTTGAGGTTGAATAATGCGTCTCATTAGGATCTGAAACAGCTCAGAGTTCCCTGTGACACAGGTTTCGTCCCTAGCTCGGAGTCACTGGGAGGTGGTGGAAACTCGACGAAGTGAGGCCTCCCAGGAAGCTCCAGGCCACTGGGTGGTGTGTGTGGAGGGGACCACGGGGCCCCAGCTCTGTCCTCTTCCTCTCTCTGCCTCCTGGCCACGAGGCCAGCAGCTTTGCTCGTCCTGTGGTCCTGCCATGCTGTGCTGTCTCACCACAGGCCCCAATGCAATGTCCCCACCTGACCATGCACTGGGACCTCCAAAGCTGTGAGCTGAAATAAACTTTTTTCTTTGTTTTAACTCTGATATTTTGTATGGTAATGGAAAAGGGCCTAACACAAAACCACATTTTGAGTTAATGTATGGCTTAATTCAAGTCTACCTGGAAGATGTCCCTGTGCATTGAGAACACACACGCTGCTGTGGTTTGGTGGCACGTTCTGTGTGTCTGTGAGGTCTTGTGGGTTTTGAGTTGAGTCCACTGTTTCCTTGCTTGTCTTCTGTCTGGTTGTCCTAGATGTTATTGAGAGAGGGCACTGAAGTCTATTATTGTGTGTTCTACATGTGCCTTCAGTTCTCTCAGTTCATATGTATTTATGGTCTCTTCTAAGATGTATAATGTTGGCAATTGTTTAAACTTCTTGTATTGAGATTTTTATTAATAGATAATGTCCTCCTCTGTCTCTTGTAAACTTTTAAAGTTCAAAATCTATTTTGTCTGATAGTAATACAGCTATACCTTCTCTCTTTTGGTTACTGTCTGCATGAAATATCTTTTTCCATCGTTTCACTTTCAATCTATTTGTGTCTTTGGATCTAAGGCAAGTCTCTTGTTGGCAGCAGACTCCATCAGTTAGTGTGGAATGTGTGTGTTGGGGACGGAACCAGGGCCTTGCATATGTTAAACATGCGTTCTCCCACTGGGCTACCCCACCAGCCCTCTGCCCATTGCATCTCCCAAGAATTTCTTGAATTTCCTGATTTCGTAGCTTACCCTCCAACTTTCTAACCAGGCTTTATTACTCTTAGTCTATGGTTGTCACCAGCAAACTGGATTTTGGATACAAATTTTGTTGCCTTTGAATCCATCCTTCCCACGCAGCGAGGGCCAGTAGTCTCAGTGTCAGTTTGTTCTACCTATTATCCCCTCTTTGGGCTCCATGGCTGTCCAGTTGGCTCCAGAGTGTCCTCGGACTTCTTGTCATAGCTGCCGAGCTGCATAGCCAGGCTCCAGCTTGCTCTTCTGACTTTCTCTCCACTCCCTCCAGAGTCAGTCCACATGGTTTAAAAACTGAATGCATCATGAATTGCTCACAGTCCCTTCCATGGCAACCTGTCCCCCACCCTCCCTCTGTGTTCTTGCACATCCTGGGGTCTGGGTCAGGCAGGGGTGAACACCCGGTGGGACTCTTCCTAGAATTACTAGACCCAACTTGCCTTTCATAGCCTGCTGAGGCTCTGGCCAACCTGTAATGTCCTTAGAAATAGGAGGCCCGCCTTGCAGGTTATTCTAATTATCCAGTAACTTCATTTACAAAAGTAAGAAAACAAAAGGATGGAATTAATTTTAATGATAGAGTTATTTAATCTCATATCATTTGGGCATGGGCCTCTAGCTCATGTTGAGCTAGAGTAGTCATGTGGAGCTGGTCGCTTCTGTGTGGAACAGATCAGCTCAGACAGTAAATGCACGAGGCTGGGCTGCATGCGGTTCATCTGTTTTCCTTAGATTCTAGGGACAGTGCTTCTCAGAGTGTACTTCCCTGACCACCTGCTTCAGACCACCTGGCTTCCTGAATGATTAAAAATGTCAGCCCCTGACCTCAGCCCTGGCTTACTGAATCCAAAGTCCTGGGTAAGGCATCTGCATTTTAAAGTAGTGACTTGAGAGATTCTTCTGCACACCCAGATTAGAGAACTATAGCGTATTTGAGCCCTACTGGGTTGGCTGTTTATTACCAGTTGAGCTTAGAGCTCAGAGGTGAAGTAACTCACCCAGTATCCTCAGAATTTGGAGGAAATATTTGCCCATTTATCTTGAGATGTTATTGTGCAGATTAAATTCGACAGGTGGCTATGAAAGTCCTTCCTCTGACAAGAGGTGCTGGAACCTAGGGCCTCGAGCATGCTAGGCAGGTGCTCCATCATTGAGCTCTGCCCCGGTCTCCAGAGCTGGTTTAATGGCACTGTCAGCTCCTTGCAGGAAATTATAAATATATAATGCCACCAGCGGTTTTATTTGCCTCATAAGTGCCCCTGTTGTGAAGCTTTAAGGACAGAAAGGATGAGAAGGGCAAGGGCCTTGTGTGCCCGCTTGACACAAAGGGTCTTTCCAGAAGCCTCTGGAAGTTTCCATCCCTGGGAACCCACTGGCTCCTGTGGGCTGCCCTCTGGGTCTTCCAAGGACCCAGTCTGTTCAGCTGCTCGGCCCCTGGATGGCTCCCTTAGCCCTGGCTCGTGACCCGCCATGGGGGCCGTCCTGGGTGGAGCTGGCAGCCGCCAGGCTGCAGCAGCCTGGGTAGCAGGCTGAGCTCGAGCTGAGTGGCACGTGGCGGGGCTGGCAAGCTGCCAGCTCCCGGTCCCCTCTGTTTTGTGTTCCTCACTCATAACTGTTTATTGTGACAGGTAAACACTTGTTTTGAAAGCTTGTAGGCATACTATTAAAACACAAGTGTTCTTGACACAGGCACGCAGGGCTGTGGAATGTTTATCTTTCTGAATGACAAACACTGGCTTTCCTCCGCCCTTCTTCCCTTCCTTGCCTTCCTCTCATCCTTTTTTAGTTTCCCTTTCTTCCTCCTTTTCTCCTCTGCCTAACCTCTGGCCCTGCTACCTGAGGACTGCCCCTGCTGCAGGTCTCGTCTCTGTCTGTTGAAAGGCAGGGCGGAGCCTTCTGAGTGTTTGTGTGTGTAACAGGCAATTGAAGGATGGTGTCCAAGAAGTAAATATCCTGCTGAAAGGTAAAGAAATTAAAGATTAAAGCCTCCCGCCGAGCTCCCCTCTATTCTGCTGTGTAACTTGCAGGTCTCCCTCAGATGCCCTGTTTTGCATGCACACATCTGTGTGTGTGGAGTCACGGGGTCCTCCAGACAGCCGCCCTCGGGGGCAGGGCGTGGGGGAAGCTTCCCCGACTTGCACACAGGACTTTGAGGAAGAGCCCTCAGCTGCCCCTCAGTCCAGCGTGGTGTTTCCTCCTCGCCCTGTTCCCCCACATATCCCGCTTTGCAGGTTCATCTGAGCTGTATGGTCCGGTGTCCCAAGTGCTTCTTCTTTGTTTTTGTAGGTGACACAGATTTGTGAGACTCATCTATGCAAATGTGTAGGCAGGACTCATGGTTTGAGGTGTCATCTTCTCTAGGCAACCCATTGATAGAAACCCCAGGCAAAACCACCCTCATCTCCAAGATTAACAGGAACCTTGGGGACCTCAAGCCACCCAGAAGGCCATTTGAGGTGGGGACGTTTGAAGCAGGTCTGTCCTGAGACTCCCAGACTACCTCCTATTATTAAATTTCCATCTCTGAACTTGGCTTTAATGCCTGTAGGTTGATTTATTAACTTCCCTGTGACAGCCCTTGAAATACGAGAAGACGGCTGGCTCCAAAGCCCCGTTGATGTTGCTGTTTCTCCAGGTTAAGTATTTCCTCACCATTTCCGCATGGTGGGACATCTTGTTGTTCTCCTGGGTTTGAACTTCTGTTAATGGATGTCCCTCCCAAACCGTGGTGCCCTGCAGTGAGGAGAGCGTGGTGTGGGCGCTGCGGCGGGAGCAGGCTGTCCGTGGCCGGATGAGCGTTGGCCTATAAAGGCCCTGCTGGCGGCTCCCTGGGGCAGTGGGTCACGTGGCTCCAATCACTAAATCCACCTATGTCCACTTTGCACCCAGCTCTGTTACATTTGATGAGATGTCACTCCCGGCCCAATCGGCTGAAATAATTTTCTGTCATAGTTCATGATGGAAGTTTGCCATGGCACTAAGACGTCATCAGTGCAAACTAACATCAAGTTAGACGCATCCACGCCATGGTGCCCCCTTGCGATGGATCAGCTCCCCACCGTGTGTAACCAATGACTTTTTTCTTTCATCGAGAACAGGTGTAAACGTCCTGCTGGAAATAAAGGGAATCCAAAACCAGGTTCAGTGAAGATCTAGCATCGTTGCTGCTGAAAGGAAAGTGGGAGAGCGAGAGGTGGGAGAGCGAGGAACGGAGGACGGAGACCAGGCAGAGCCACACGAGGTCGACCGCTCAGAGCTGATAAATAAAGGCCATCCCTCTATAGAGTGGAGAGAGGCCCCGAGATGTTTGGGGGTTTAGCTTTTGTGGGGTAGGGGTTTGGAGGTGTAGCTGTGGTGCTATGGGAGAGGCTGGCGGGTGGGAAGAGCATGGGATTGGCCTAGATCCATGGCTCCGTGGGGCTTTCCAGAGCCAAGGGGACGTGTCCTTCTGGGATTGGCTCAGGGTTATGGTACCATGGGGTAGGTCACTAATGGGGTGGGGGCAGTTCGGGTAAGAGGAAGTACAGGAAAGCAAAACTTACAAGATGGCAGTTAACATGTAAGGTGGCTGCTCAGATGTTAAGTCAAGATCCTATAGCTGTTGTACTGGGGATTGAACCCAGGGGCATTTAGCCACTGAGCCACATCCTCAGCCCTTTATATTTTTTATTTTGAGACAGGGTCTTGCTAAGTTGCTTAGGGCCTCACTAAGTTGCTGAGGCTGGCCTTGAACTTGAGTTCCTCTTGCCTAAGCCTCCAAAGCCCCTGGGATTACAGGCGTGCACTACCATACCTGGAAAGTTCTAGAGTTCTTTAAATTGTTATTTTAAAATAAGCATAGATTCACAGGAAGTGGCAAAACATAGGACAAAGATGGTCTGTGTAGCCTTCACCCAGTTCCCCTGTGGCAATGCCTTGCAAGACTACAGCAGAATACTGCGCCCAGTGTCAGCACAGTTCCCAGGGTCCTTGTGACTTGGCACTTGGAGACGTTATTGGACTCCAGAGGAGACCCACAATGGAATTACTTGAATAAGGACTTTATAAAAAGGTCCAAACCACCTTCAGACTTAATAGTTATCTGGCAAATAGGACTCCATTAGAGGTTGAAAGGCTTTGACTTTTACATGTGTATGTGTGTGTGTGAAGTCACACTTGAGGTTAGGCTTGGGAGGGGGCCCTCTGAGCCTCACAAGCCCGAGACTCAGACTGGTGGTGAATCTCCCCTGTACCTCGCTTGTTCTCTTCATCTGCAAAATGACCATAATTCTCTTCTGACCCTCACTTTTCACAGAGTGAGATCATGACCAGAAGAGTGCTTTATAAAATGTAAAGCTCTGTCTACAATTTGTCCTTGTTATTAGAATATCACTCTCTTAAAGACACGTGCTCTGTGCACATCAAACGACACATTAGACTGCGTGAAGCGTGAGCGAGCTCATCACAGGGGTGCTGCTGGAAGAAGTGGAGCTGGAGCCTGCTTTCCCGCTCCCTTTCATGTAGAAAAACATCCATCTGGCAATTAAAATAAAGCATTCAAAGGGATAGAAAATAAGAGTGCCCTGCTAACATTAAAGAATGGAATGAAGAGCCTTCGGCGGTGTGGAGTGTCTGGGTCCTCAGGAGAGGAAGGCGCTCTCAGGGTGAAGAGTGCTCTCCTGGCGGTGAGATTGGAGTTCTGGGTCGGGTTCAAGGGCCGCAGCGGTGAGCCAAGTGGGGAGGAGGAATTCTTCTTCTGCTGCACTTTAACTTCCTTGGTGAGACGTTCGGCTGGAGTAGGGGAGGTGGGTCAGAGGTGGGAGCCCGTGAAGGACCCGCTCTCAAGAATAGACAAAGCCCGGCGTGGAAGCTTCTCAGTGGAGAGGAGGGAAGACAACCAGCCAGGGCTGAGCAACAGGGTCCTTGTGACTTGGCACTTGGAGACGTTATTGGACGCCAGGGGAGACCCGCAATGGAATTCCTTGAATAAGGACTTTATAAAAAGGTCCAAACCACCTTCAGACTTAATAGTTATCTGACAAGTAGAACTCCATTAGAGGTTAAAAGTGTTAAGAACTCCAAGAAAAGACTTAGAGAAGCTCATAATAATAGCCCTACTCTGTGCTATTGAGGGAAATATAGGAATGTTCAGAGTAGCACCTTGGAGACTGACATCGATAACGGGGTCCTCTGGCCCCACGTCTTTGGAGGGCCCTGTTAAGTGGGAGCCTGGGCTTGCAGGCCTGGCGTGCTGATTTCAAAAATAGGAGAGAACCCGTGACGTTCTTGAGTTTCAGCATTTAAAATTTAGTCAGAGTAGAGAATTAAAAAAATAATCCTTTGATTCATAGATTTAAAATCTCAGGATTTTTTTTTTTAAACACAGGAAATCTTTAAAGGAACCTATTTTTTAATATGTAGTGGGACACACTTCCTTCGACTAATCTCTTCTCCAGGCTATCTGGGAGACAAAGAGAAGGAAGGCCCAGGATTTAGGAAGAGAAATAAGGCTGATTCTTCCTCGTGCTGAGACACTGAAAGGCTGCTTTGTAAAGCACCCGAGGATTGAAAGGCAGTAGCAGCTCCTTAAGCATTAAACTGAATGAGCGGGGAGGCTCTGGGTGTCCATGCAGATGTGCTAATGGCAGGTCTTAATCCGTGGGCAGGAAGGTGAGTCTCCTGCCCACACCACAGGACTGAAAAGAAAACAGAATCAAGGAATGAAGGACCTGCTGGGCTCGGCCAGTGGTTACTGTCATCCTATGACTTATTGCAGTGAAGTAGCACATGGCACCGTCATCAAGGGACAAGGCATGTGGGCCAAGTCCAAGGCATGTGGGCCAAGTCCAAGGACATGTTCCACCAATTTCCAAGAGTCCTCTCCCAGTGGAGTCACATTGGACATGCTTAATTCCTCCAGCAAATAGTTTCGAACAACACGGAAATGTTGCCCACCGGGAGGCTCCTTAGAGGCTGTGTCCTGGGAACTTGTCATGTAGACACACTCTGCTTATCATGTACAAAAATCTCAGACCCTGAGAAGGAAGGCAGGTATTCAGCACAAACTGTTCTGTGCAGATGGCTTCGGCACAGGGAGCCACTCTGGTCAGTGAGGTGAAGGCCAGTCTTCCAGACAGGTCTCAGTCGGCATCTCAGACCTGCTGTGCTTGTTCTTTCCTGCCCAGATTCTGCATCTCTCATGGCATTTTGTGCCAATTCTGTGTTGCCGTGGGACCTCCAGGAGACCTACTCTTCCCCTGTGATGCCCTGAGATACATCAAAACACCAAACTACCTTCAGCCCATGGGCTAGATACACTATGTGACCTTTGTTTCCTAGGTACATTGGTCAGTTTCATGTGACTACAACAAACCCCAAGACAGTGAGTTATGAAGAACGGAAGGTTCACTTGGCTCACAGCTTTGGAGGGTTAAAGTCATGACACTTGCATCAGCTGAGTTTGGTGAGGTGGGTGGACAGTGGCACACTATGGTGGGAGTGTGTGGCAGTGAGGGCTCACATCTCTAGCCAGGAAGCAAAGTAAGATAACGCAGGCCAGGGCCCCACAATCCCCTTCAGAGACCTGCACCCAATGACTGGAGCACCCCCACTGGGCCCTGCCTCCGAAAATTTCTTCAGGACTGAGCCATTAATAAACAGGCCCTTGGGAACCCAGCCACGGTCATGCGGTAGCACCAGGATTTGCTGCTTTTCTAGCTCTGCCTGGGATGAGGCAGCCCAGGGTTCTCTGATGTCTGACTCCCCAAATCTACCTCCTGATTGCTTTCCTTCCTGTACCCTGGGACTTGGGCCAGGGAGGTAGGCTGCAGATCTCTCTCCTAGAATCCTGTGACATCTAACAGTGATTTCTATTGCTGAGACTCACTTTTGTTTTCCTACTTATAGATTTAAAAGTATCCAGTAGCCTAAGTGAGAAAAATAGTAAGCGAAGGAGAGGAGATGGAGATGGAGATGGTGTTCTTTTGACACCCCCAGCTTCACTCTGCCATCCCCTCCCCAGCATCAAGCCACACTGGCAGCGGCGGGTGGATGACTTAGGGCAGAAACGCACTTATGCGTGGAGACACATTCGACTGTGGAGACTGGCTAGATTTTCCAGGATCCAGGGTTTTCTCCATCCTTTCTCAAATCTCTCCTCCCATCTCTGGGGGGCTTTGCAGAATAAGTGCTTGTGTGGTATGGATTTGGAATTTCCACCAACATTTCTGTGAGTTGAAGGCCTTGTCCCCAGTACAGCCATGTTCAGAGGTGGGGCTCTTAGGAACTGATTGGACCACAAGGGCTCCGACCTCATACTGGAGTAGTCCCTTTGATGGATTAGTGATTTGAATGGATTGCTGGGAGGTGGTAGAAGCGATAGGCGGGTGGAGCGTGGTTGAAGGAAACAGGTCACTGGGGGTGTGTCCCTAGGGAAGCTATCTTGTCCCTGCCCCCTGGCCCTGCTTCCTGGCTGACATAAACTGAGCAACTTTCCTCTGCCATGCCCTTCTGCCACCACGATGGCCTACTTTACTCAGGCTCAAAGCAAGGTGCCAGTTGACCTTGGCCTGAGACCTCTTATCCCGTGCATCAAAAGAAATCTTTTCTCCTCCAAGTTGTTTGTCTCAGTATTTTGGTCACAGTGACAAAAGCTATCTGAAGCAGCACTTATCCACTTGTTTTAGAAGGAGAAGAGGCATAAAAATTCCCCTTGAAGACTCACAATAGGAAATATACGAATGGCAGCGTGGGCCCAGGAATAAAGCTGTGTTGGGAGATGGGTGGGCCTCAGCCCGGGGAACCGTCTTACCCAGCAGTCAGGACATTGGAACTTAAGAGAAATGGAAGCCAGAAGCATGTGGAAGAGGAGGCTCAATGTGCTCCTCATAGGGCACATTTCACATCCCCGGGGCATGAAGAAGATGCTGAGGAGTAAAACCAGGGAAATATGGCCTTGTTTTCATAAGTGCCATAATGAAGCTGTTTCTCCACACTCAGGGCTTTGGTTTTGGATAAATGGATACAAATAGAACTCAGCTCTAGAATTTGGTATGCATATGAGCATATAGTCTAAAACACGCTTTAGTCCTCA
The DNA here is from genome assembly GCF_021218885.2 of Marmota monax. NCBI lineage: Eukaryota > Metazoa > Chordata > Mammalia > Rodentia > Sciuridae > Marmota > Marmota monax. The sequence continues at coordinate 471,210 of NW_026694831.1, read as the reverse complement.
TCTCGATAAAATATGCTTTGGTATGATTAGCGGCGACATTAAGCCTATGATGGAGATATTTAATTTCTCATTTTTAAAAAATTCTTTAAATCTGTGGAAATACCAGATTGAGCTCTTGAAGCCTGGGTATTTTAAGTTCTCTCCCATGCTTTAGATTAAATTTTGATTCTTCATTAAATGATATTTTTCCCAGTGCTGGTGCTCAGTATTTCCATTTTTAAAGGAGCCCACGGCAAGGGTAAATTGCATAATAGTTGCTGAGAAACAGAACAGCTGCGATTAATTCCAGTTGGTCTATTCAGGCAATGAGCATTCATCATCTCAGCAGAAGAGTGGATTCTCCAGCAGTGCTTCAGCCAGGATGAAATTATCACCTCTTGCCCTGGGTGGGCCTCTTTGGGGCTGAGATGTTGTCAATGATTTAGAAGCAATAAGAGTAAGCCAAGCCTTTATCATGTTGAGCTCAGCCCTAAGACATCGCTGGGAGAATCTGGACCTTTCAAGTGGGTGAACCTGCAGCTGGCCTGGATTAAGCAATCTCATGGATCGGGTATCGTACAGAGAAGCCGCTGAGCACTGATATTAGGGACGCTGAGCGGCCAACAAAGGTCACGTGCAGATGCCATGCCCCAGAGCTGTGGCTGGATCTGATGATGACCCTCCTTTCCACACTGACCTGGGCAGCTGCAGACTGATAGATCTTGGGAGGACCAGCGAGGGGGCGTGGAATTCTGGAACCATTGCCCATGGAAGGAACAGTGACAAGACCCGGGTGCCAAATCTGGATGGCTGGTCCAGAGGGACATCTCGTCCCTGCACCTTGCTCCCCACCTTTGGGCATGCTTCTATTTGAAAGTTGCTTCCTGAGCGAGAAGACCACAGTCTCCCCAGGAGCATGTGGTGAGCATGCTTCTGCTTACGCCCTCCAGCCTGCTGGGAGCTGGTGCAGGGGCAGAACGCAGACTCGGCACATCTCTGTGAGCAGGTGGTTTTGGATGGTTCTGGGCTATGCTTACATCCTGATGTCAATAGGAACAAGCACCACCCCAGAGATGAGAGCTGCGTCAGTCAAAGGACATCTTCACGGCAAAATAATGACATTAAAGCAACCATTCTCAGTGACCCAACTATGTCTTGATCCTTCCCAACGACCAGGAGACTCTCACTTCAGATTGCACAGAGCTTTTCTACAAGCCGTTCACCCTTCAGTATGAACCTACAATTCTCAACGTGATGGTTACAATTCCCGAATCTCTTTCATTCATGAACGCAGGAAGGATGACTGGAGTGATGGTGTCATTGCAGAAATAGTTAATTTAATTCATATCTTAAATGGCAAAGTAATTCCCAAGTTTTAAATGTGTGATTAGTAACAAATTTCCTGCAATAGAACTCACAATTGATCAGGATGCAGCTGTGTGGTAGGTAGTCATCATGGAGAACGGCTGGCTTGGGATGTGAGACGCAGGGTACTCGGGGTCCCAAGCCCAGTTCTCTGTTGACCTGGGTAGGCTGAGCTGGATTGAATTTCCTCTTCTGAGAAGTGAGAGGTCAGGACTTTGGAGCTCATTTGGCTGCAGGAATCTTAGGTGATCTTAAGGAACAGTAGGACAGCATGTAACCCACATCTGGATGCACTACATTTGCTCCTTGGTGGAGAGTTTGTATCTCACTGCATTTGAGAGTGTTTGGTAAGGAGAGGTTATTCTGCATAGATAGAGTGTCTCAGCCTGGTACTGATGAGTGGAGGCCAGTATGCTGCGTGGCAGGTATTGGCCTCACAAAGCAGCCCAGGTCACTGCATAGGAGACTGTAGGTGTTTCTCTCTTCTCTCGGGGGACAAACCATACTGAAGACATGTTACTCTGAGGACTGCCAAACAGATGGATGGGACATGGTTGTACCTACTTGTTGACACCTGAAACATCAGCAGATTCATTTTTCTTTCCCAACTAACGGGGCAGTGTCATGGCCAAAGTGACAGGCCACAGAGAAAGCAAATTGCCTCTGTTAGTTGCAGAGCAAAAAAAGAGAAAAAATGATTTAGGCTCTCAGTAATCTCTTGGGGGTAACGCCTTCAACCACTTAAAAGAAATAAAAAAAAATCTGCAAATTTTGGTCTCTTTTTAAATTCCTCCCCGGCTGGCTCCATCTATCATGTGAGTGGAAACTGCTCCTATGATATATTGTACGTGGAGACTGCACTACATCATCAGAGTTCTGACATCGCCACGGCGCTGTAGCAGGTTATAATGCAACGTAACAAATTACAATGGTGGACATTGACAAATTCAGTTTTGGGGGAGTTTAAATTAATTTTGAGCTGCTTCAAGTTGGTTTAGAAAGTAATTTTTAAATAAATCAGAGGTAGATGGAGAAAGATTGCTCTAAAGACTAACGTGTACATAGGAAGTTCAGAGCTAAATCTGGCTCCAGTTCTTTGAGAGGAATGGGTCTGTCAATCAGACTGACACCTTCACCCCCTGTCCAGGGGCCAGCAGAGCCAGCAGAGGTAGAAGGGTGAACTCACAGGCCGAGGTTCGATGGCTGGATGAGGGAGTATGGGCGAGGCACCCATGGGCAGAGCTGATCCTCCCCACCAAACTGGGGTTCTTGGAGTGCAAAAAAGAGCCTTGTGCCACCGCATGTCTAAATAGTAGATAACCCCACATAACATGGCCTGTGTTAAAGATAACAGAGTTGGTGTGTGCAAGTAGAAAGAGTGCAGAAGTGGCAATCGGGGAAACTTATGTTCTGTTCCCACTCTTCAAACTGCTTGCTGTGTGCACTGGACCTCCCTGGGCCTCAGTTTCTCCATCTGCTAAAGAGCAGAATAAAGTATTTCATAAGACTCTGAGGGAGATACAGGAAATGCATGTGGAACCCTTTGTCTCTTTCAAATCTATAAGAAACAAGACATTATTATGGTGGTGGTTGTCGATATTGTTGTCGGGGGCATATTTTAGAAGGTGAGCATTCTGATTTGATCATAATCATGCTAGAACAATTTAAAATATATTTTCCTTGTTCCTAAACTCACATTGAACAAAACAGGAGCTGGTGTCTGGGTTGAAGGAAGATACCGTGCTCTCAAAGGGGAAAGACTGCCACCATCTTGGAGACACGGCTCCTTTTAAGAGAGCAGAGACAAAAGGAATTCACATCAGCGGAGCCTTTTTTTCCCCCACAAAGAAATACTCATTTCTCTGTGCATGGGGGAATCAATTAGCCACAGCGCCGTGTTCAGGTAGACTTCAGATTAGCTTGAGACCACTCCACTATAGATAATTAACCTTCGTACCCAAATTAGCAGTGAAATAAGCCAGTTATTAGTTTTCATAATGAACAAAATTGAGTATTTTGGAAAGTTAAACCCCTAGAGCTTAAATTAAAATAAGCATCTTGGAGAAATCCCTAAAGTATACTTCAATTCATTAATACTACAAATTCCACAGTAGATTGAACTGACAAGGAGCCTCCTCTAAAGGAAATTGAGTCCCTCAAATAACCATCTAGACTGACCTCAGAGGGTGATTCTGCTTGGTGCCTAGTATCGCAAGGACCAGCTGAATAACCGAGTTGATGTCCTTTTCTTGCTAAGAGGCAAGTGCAGGCAGAGAGGAAGAAAAGGTACGTGTGGCACTAAAGCAAACAAATGGTTTTATTAAAGGTCTAAAGGAAATCGTCTTAACTCAGCCCGAGGACATGCATCCCTGGACTTGGGCCTCACTGTGAGATTCAGTGGCTTATGGATCATTGGGCTAAGTGTCAAAAGGACCCGCGCTCGCTCTCACTGGCCCCGCGACCTTGGAGAAACCATTGAACTTCTTCATGGCTCAATTTCTTCCGGGCAAAATGGGAGCAATAATGATCTCCTTACTCATTTCTCCATTTTGAGGATCAGTGTGCACAAACCTGCTCATGGAAAGGTGCTGTAAGCACTAACAGAGTCTCTTTTTGAAATAAAATAGTCTCAACTGGACCCCATGTTCCCCATCCTCACCCACTTGAGGAAGAAGATAAGATGACAAAAATAATCAAGGCCTTGGATATTACTACATATGTATTAAAACTAATTGCATAATATTTTATGTGGATTATCTCTTTCAATACTCACCGAATCTGACTGGTTCTATGATCATGCATATTGCATGCTGAAGATTGTCCTGCAACAAAGGGGCAGAAGCAAGATTTGAACCCAGACTCTGCTACTCCAGAGGCGTGAGCTTCACCTGGTGCTGTGGATCCATTTGTGGAGATGGCCTTGCCAAGTTTAGGATGCCATGAGGGTCTCTAGACCTGGGGAAGTCCCACAGAACCTGGGGTCTGCCACTGCAGCAGAAGCTGGGAGGAGGATAGACACTGTAATCAGGCACATTGTCTGGTTTCCTTTGTAAAGTCCCGTGCAAGAGGCTGCTGTTGCCTCCATTCTACAAGGAGAATTAGGGAAATGAAGAACTTGTCCCAGACTGTGCAGCTAGAAGAGGTGGAGCTTTGTTATCATTTGGATATGTAGTGTCCCCCAAAAGCTCGTATATGAGATAATGCAAGAAGGTTCAGAGGTGAAACGATCAGATCACGAGAGCTGTGACTAATCAGTGGATTAATTCACTTGGATAGATTAACTGGATGGTAACTGTGGGCAGGTAGGGTGTGGCTAGAGGAAGTAGAATATGACACTGGAGTGTCTTTGGGGCTTGTATTTTGTCCCTGGGAGAGAAGCTCTCTAGCTGCTTCCTGACTGCCATGTCCTGCTACCCTGTCGTTCTGCCTGACCGCAGGCCCAGATGACAGAGCTGCCCAACTGTGCACTGAACCTCTGAAACCATGAGCCCAAATAAACTTTTCCCCCTCTAAGTTGTTCTTGTCAGGTATTTTGGTCACAGTGACAAAAAGCTAATACAGCCTTTTGCAAGCACAAGGGCCCTGGGTCTCCTCCACTATTCCAGTTTGCCCTGGAAAGAGTTTCCCTAAGATCATGTCACAGAGAGATTCTCCCCACTTTAACGCAGGAGTAAGAAAGTTTTCCTGTATTCTTACTCCCTGTTGACGTGCCAAGACTGAAATTCCTTCTTTGGATGTCTTTTGGAGTGTGCAGGGTCCCATGGACTGTGGATGGGGTGGCCTGACATATGTAGGGGGCTTGCATTTTCATGGTCTACTTTAAGTGCATTTATATATCCCTCAGCGGTTAAACTCCAATGATCCTCAGTGTGTAAAGAGGTGACAGCATTCCCATCAGGCATCCAAGAACTACAAGAGACTGGCAAGCCCTATGGAGTGGTGTAGGCCTGGGCCCAACGTGGCAGTTGAGGCTGACAAGGGTCCTTCCACCCTTCTGCTCAGCATTGAAGTCACCCTTTCTGACACAGGCAGGTGCATTTTTGAGCCAGGGCTCTGGACTGGTAGCTGTGTGGCCTTTGGGAGCTGTGAGTTCTTGAGGGGTTCAGGCAGCCATCTTGTTCCTTAGAGCTTAATTTGCTCAGGAGTCCAGGCAGACAGGGAAGAAACAAAATTAGCAAACTTCTCTGTGCGCCACTCACCGCATTAATATCAGACACTGGCAAGAATGAGCAGACGGTGGAAAATAATCAAGGTGAGCCTTCACTAGAGATGAAGATAAATTCAGAGGGATTTTTCATGCGCATGAAGGGCCTGGAGTTCAGTGAGGGAGACATGGTGGCCTCTTAAGACGAGACAGGATAATTTATTGAGAGAGAAGGAAAACAATGAAACAGAAATTCAATGAATATTTTCCCAAGTATTCAAAAAGAGGCTGTGAGCAGATGCTTGGGTTGAATGCACATCCCCAGGGAGAAAGCGCTACAGAAAGAAATCAAGACCAGATCGGAAAAAGGATGATGAAGGAATTAGAAATGCCGAAGACAAACAGAACTCAGACACCCCTAGAATCTGTAAGAGGGCATGGAAAGGGGAGACTGAGGAGGGGCTCCTCCCCTAGGACTGCTGGCACTGGTCCTTTGGGCTACAGTAGGGTGTAGGCACTCTTAGTTCCAGGTTCAGGGTGTGGAATCAGGTCAGAGAGTGGCCAGGACTGGGAGCCAGCTCCAGGACCATGTCCAGGCTGGAAGTCCAAAGGGGGGGGCAGAGGCTGGGAAAATAACCCTGGGCAGAGCAGGGATCATGGAATGAGGCATACAGATGTCAGAAGGGGTTTGGCCTTCCAGATTTTAAGGTTAAGCTAAGGTTCTTTGGCCAGGTCATAAAAGATAAAGGCTCAGAATCGTAGCCAATTTCTATATGGAAATGTGGGGATCAAAAAACATAGTTTACTGAAGAGACTTTTTCTTTTTTCCTGAAGAAGACTTTAAAATGACCATCAGAGATATGAAAGGGGGTCAGCATCATTAAACCTCAGGGAAATGCAAATTAAAACCATATGATTCATCACCTCACACCTGTTAGAAGATCTTAGCCAAGAGATGAGTTTTGGCAAGGGTGTGGAGAGAGGAGAGAGTACTGGTGCATGTTGGTGCCATTATGTAAAACACTGTAGAGATTCCTCAAAAAAATTAAAAATACAATATCATATTACCCAATGGTCCCATGCTGGGAATATGCCCAAAGGAAACGACGTCATGATTTCATAGGGGTGTCTGCCCTCTCACGTTCATTGCAGCAATTATCCTCCACAGCCAAGGAGAAGAGCTGAAGTGTCAACGGATGATGGCTGGAGGGGTGGAGGACGGGAGTTGTGCCATCTTAATAAAGAAGGTAGTTCTGTCATTTGTGAAAATGTGGACGAATCTGGAGGACATTGTTATGGTTTAGATATGAACTGTCCACCCAAAGCTCATGTATGAGACAATGCAAGAAAGTTCAGAGGTTAAATAAGTGGGTTAGGAGAGCCTTGACCTAGTTAGTGCACTAGTCCCTGGGGAGGGATTAAGGGTGGTAACTGCAGGCAGGTGTGGCTAGAGGAGGCGGGTCCCGAGGGTGTGCCTTAGGGGTTTATATTTTGTCCCCCGTGAGTGGAGCTCTCTCTGCCTCCTGTCATCCCCTGAGCAGCTTTCCTTTTCTGGATCCCTCCACCATGATGTTCTACCTCACCTCGGCCCTGAGGAATGGAGTCTGCTGGCTATGGACAGAGAACTCTGAAACTGTGAGAGCTAGTTAAACATTTCCTCCTCTAAAACTGTTCTTGTCAGGTCTTTTGGTTACAGCAGTGAAAAAGCTGACTAAGACAGACGTTATGTGAAGTAAAAGAAGCCAGACTGTAGAAAGAAATAGACTGTGTGATCTCACTTATAGGTGGAAAAAAAGAAAAAAAAAACCCTCAAATACATAAAGTAGGGAGAAGAATGTTGGCCCTCCAGAGTGGGCAGCAGGGAAAATGGAGAGATGTAGGTCAAGGTGCAGAGCTGCCCCTAAGTAAGAGAATAGGTCTGGGATTCTAATCCATGCCACAGAGACTCTGGGTAATATCCACAAGCTGCCTACGCATCGATCATCCAACCCTAGTGGAAAATATATTTAAAAAATGATGTCTGTGCTGACCCTTGCTGTTATTCCTAAACAGTATAGTACAATAACTATTTAAATAGCATTTATGTTGTATTAGATGTCATGAGCAATTTGGAAATGTAAAGTATATGGGACTGTGCAGAAAGGTCACAGGCAGATGCTGTGCTGACCATTTTATATATGGATTCTGGCATCTGTGGGTTTTGGTGTCTGTGGGAGGTCTTGAAACCAGTCCCTTGGGGACACCAAAGAATGACTGCATGCAGGGAAACTGCAAGGAAAGTGGATTCCAGGTGCCCTTACCACACATGTATGTGCACACAGGAAGGTAACTGTGACAGTGATTGATATGTTAATTTGATCGACCACCCTAGTAACCATTTGATTAGGTATGTGTACGTCAAAACATCATGTTGTACTCTTAAAATATAGACAGTTAAGGGGGCTGGGAAGTAACTCAGTGGTAAGTAAAGTGCTTGCCTGCGTGGGTGAGGCCCTGGGTTCTATGCTCAGCACTGCACAAAAAGAAAAAAGAAAAATATACAATTAAAAAAGAAATAGAAACAAAACCGAAAACATGGTCCATAGCTGTGAACTCAGAGTGATTAGGGGTGAAAATGGAACCCGGATTCCAGAAGTCACTGCTAGTTGTCTCTCCCAAACTACAGGAACCGTTTTTTCCTATCTGTTCAATCATCAATGTCACCACCACTGATGATTTACAGTGAAGGGACCTAGGATCTCATGGGGAAAACTAGGGATGCAAACATCTGAAATCCCTGGAAATGTTTAAGGGGGAAAGAAAAAGGAAGAAAAAAGCACGCCCAATACAAAACATACTAATGGAATCTTAAGTGTCTGAATTCAGTGTATTGCACTAGTTCCCATTACCATCCTTCTGTGCCCTAGAAACTTTTTACACGCTCCCTGTTCCTTTTCTGCAGTCTAGAATAAATTTGTTTTGCTTTGCTGCAGTTAACATTCATGCTAAAGAGACTCACTCTGAATCTGGTCCTCCTTCCAAATGTTCAGCGTGTTTCTCATTTTGCGATGGTTGTTAATTCTGTCTTCTTGGATCTCACTGGAGCCCCCCAGTAACTTGGGATGCTTGAGATAGTAAAGATTTTGCATACCTTTATTTAGCCTCCCCCGCGCTCTGCGCCTTCCTCAAGCCCTCAGCCCCCGCTGCGGGTTTATGTGGCAGCTCTGAGCCAAAACACCGGCTGGCAGGCCCCAGCTGGCTCAGCTCTTCTCCCAGCAGAGCCCAGACGGCATGCCTGAAGCCTGGACTTCCTCTCCATTTCCTCTGTGTCTCGCTCAGGTGACTGCATCACACCCGCGTGCCATGTGCTCCGCCGCACTGTTCTGTGCCCGCCCTCAGTGCCCTCGGTCCAGTGACCCTCAGAATAAGTCATTAGGGCACTGAGCTCCTGAGCACAGGCTTTGGAAACAGATGGACCTGGGACCTGGTTTCACGTCTGGACTCTGTACCTCAGTGGACACTTGTCTTGCTCCCCGGGATCCCACCTGCTGGGTTACTTTCCTTTGCTGATGTCACAATTGCCACCGATCTGATCTACTGGCTTAAAACCACACACATCTGATATCTGACCATTCTGGAGGTCAGAAACCCAAAGCAGGTCTCTCTGGCCCACCATGGGTGAGGCTGGTTCCCTCCCGGAGGCCTCAGGGAGGATCCTTTCCTTGCCGCTCCCAGCTTCCTGAGGCAGCTCCCAGCCCTTCACAGTCATCCAGGTGGGAGGGCCTCACCCACCCTGGCCATCCTCCTCCTCTTCTGTTTAGCAGGACCCTTGTGGATGGCATTGAGAGCACTTGGATGATCTAACATAATCTTCTTATTCCACGATCAGCAACCTTAATTCCATCTGCTTCCCGAACCCCCCTTTGCCTGGCAACCCACAATACTCAGGGGTTCTCTGGGCATCTCTGCAAGGGTGTTGTTCTGTCTTCCACACTTGCCTGTGTTAAAGAAAGCTCCTGACTTCTGGGACTTGAAGATATTGCAAAGGTCACCTCCTGCTTCAAGGGTGAACAGTGCTGGCCATTTGCTTTCCAAGGCCCAGGCTGGTCACCTAAGTCCAGCCCGTCAGAGGTGTCTGCACTGGTCTGGGTTTGGGACCACAAGAAGTGAGGGAAGGAACTTCCAAGTGCAGTGTGAAGCTGTTGTCCTGGTGGCTTCAATCCAAGCCTGGCTCTTCAGCCTTCTCAGTGGCTTCATAGTCTCCTAGCACCTCCCCCAACTATTCCCCAGTGTCATTCTAGTAAAACCCTTTGCTGTTCACACACTGTCATCTCTGGTTGCTTGTAGCTGTGAGCCCTCATGACACAGAGACTGACCATCTGGGTGACCTCAGGCAAGACACTGAACTTCTCTGGTCTCAGTTTCTTTATGCAGTTCTGATCTCAAGAGTCTGGGGAAGGGTAAATGAAGTAAGGTACAAACAATTTGTCATGAAGCTTGGCATCTGAGAAACATTTAATAAACAGAAAGGACGGAAGAGACCAGAACGATACCTGTGTCCTGAATTGAGAGCAATTAACATCTCAAGATAGCAGAAGGCGTGCAGAAGCAAACTGGCACATGGCAGCAGGAACGAGACGTACCATTTCAGTGTTGTTTTTACATTTTGAAAAGCACCAAGTGCTGCTCAGAGGTTACCTACAAACCTATGCCATAAAAGCAATTGATTGAGACACAGCTGTAAACAGATCCAAGCTAGTCAGTTGAGACTTAACAGAAAAAGTCAACAAACAGGTTATTATCCCGCAGAGAGTCTGCAGAGCGCTACCCAGGCTGCCGCCTCTGTGGGGCCCATGGAGCAGGGTACTGTGAAGATCCAGCCCACGCCCATGCCCAGGGCAGCCTGGCGCTTGCCTCAACCCCTGAGAGTGACCTAGGTGTGATTTCCTGGCCATGAATGATGCACAAGGTCAAATGATGTCACTGTCAAGAAGTCTCTGTTGAGGTGACATTGTTTTGAGTCGCTCACCGGCAGAGCAAATGTCTGTGGGTTGGCTAATCACTCCAGGCCCTGCCTCCGTCCTCCAAGTGCCAGCCATGGCCAGCATTTATGTAGCACTTAGCCTGGGTCCACACTGGGCCAAGAACTTCCCCTGCACTATCTCTCACCAACCTGCCCAGGTGTCATTATTAGGTAGGCACCTGGGCCTCTCTGAAGGGAGCTGAGAGGGAGCTGGGAATGCAGATGTCTTTCTGGGGTCTTACTGGGACATATCACCTATGAATGACAGCACAGGAGGAAGCAGGGTTGGGCGGGGGTGGGGGAGCTGTGGATCAGTGCAGAATTCTAAATGTGGACCACCCGGTCTAGAGGTCCTAGCATGGGTACAAATAGCCTGGCCCAAGTGCCACTGCTTTGCTCAGTCACTGGCCAGTGGCTGAGCAGCTGTCCTGAGGATAGTCTGCTCCCAGCCCCTAAGCAAAGGCAGACCCTGAAGGCGTTATCAGATGGAGGCCGTCAGCTTAGCCAGGGTCCTCTTTGCAGTATCTCCTGTCCCTCCAGAGCCTGTCTTCCCCATCAGAGGAGTGGGGCTGGGAAGCAGGGATCAGTTAAAGACCCTGGACTGCCGCTAGTAGTGGCAGAATCCTGTGGTCTGAGCTGAGCTCCTAACAGCCGACTCTACCTGGAGTCCCCTTTTAGGAACTGAGGTGTTACTCAGATGAAAGGAGATAAGGCGCCTGAAAGCTATTTGAAAAGAATAAAGACCCATAAATGTTCAAAGGATTAGACAAGTGGATATTAAAGAACAATAAGCAATATCCTATTTATTAATTTCCCTCTATTTGCTCAGCCTGCTCTCTGAGACATTTTGCTCCAGTTCCCAGAGAGGCAGGAAGGAAGGCTTTTTACAGCATATGAAAAGTATTAATAATTTGGTATGGTCTTAATTCATTTCATGATTCAGTTCTGCCGAATCTACAGAGACGGCTTCCAGCCTAGTAATTATAAAAGGTGCTTCCAAATCAGTCCTGACTCGATCTTACAATATTTGATCGTTTTATTATTCCGTTTTACTTTATTATTCGGTTTGATTTGGCTCCAAGAAACCTAAGGCTACATAAACTGTATGTTTTATGTCTTTAAAAGTTCTGTTGAGATAAATTCTTATATAAAAGGGCCCTAATGCTAAATCAATGTCATTTATTTTTAAAACTGAGAATATTGCTCTAAGAACAGAAATCCTTGGTACCAGATAGAGCATCACATATGAACCCAGTGTTTCTGGTCCTTCTAGACCTACAATGGGTAGGACTCAGTTGGAGTTTTGTTTTGTTTTTTTTCTTTCTTTCTTTTAAAACGTATCAGATTGAATTGGAAACTTTAACAACATGGGCTACTTTTGTGCTGATGTCAAATACGTGGCAAGATATGAACTTATTCTATAGGTGGTCATTTTATTGTAGTTGGAAAAGACAGGACACAACTTAAGGTTCTTTCGGGCAGGTGGGGCAGTTCTGCTGGTCCTCTCTCACATGGCAAATGTCAAGTAATAAATGTTTGATAAGCAGCTATCAAACAAACAGAAGACTCTGGGCCCATGCAGGTCTGCATTCAAGTCCTGGGCTTTCTTCTCTGGAGCCCTGTGGGCCTCATTCAGGGACCTGCTCCTTGGCCGACTGGGAAGGCGGGGTAGATGATCCTACCTCCCAGGGCTGCTGCAAGTCTAAATGGAACCTTCCATGCCTTCTGGCGCCAAGCAGAGGGCTCAGCACGTGGGAAGGCTCAACAAATCACAGTTTGTTAACCTCCTACCAGAGCTGTTCTATTCTCCCTTCCTTGTGGATCCGACAGGATGAAATACCAGAAGTGACAGGTGGAGAACTTCTCAGTTAAGCAACACTGGTTGCTTTGGTTGGGTTACAAACCCTGCCAATCAATTCGGTGCTTTTACTTGAGTGGATGACTGTGTTAGCATTATCTAGCAAAATATCACTTAAGCACACAAGTTCCTAGTGAGCACACGCCCTGCCAGGGGCTGGTCTTGCCACTCGCTCCCTGTGCGTTGGCTTCTGTAATCCTTTCAGCAGTAAGCCCCCTGATGGTCACCGTGAAGATACCACATGACTAACACTTTGCAAAGGAGGGGACTGGAGTGCAGAAGTGACCTCCTTAACTGCTGGTTCAGGTGCAGATGGGATGCACACTGAGTTGCCGGTTTCTGGGGCAGCCCTGATAGCCACCAGCCCATCCTGCCTGTGACGCCTGGAGATACTAGCAGACATACCTTGCAGAAAAGAAGATCAAACAACTAGCTTGAAGGATCAAAGAATTATTTTTTAAACAAATGGAGGAAATCACCTGATGCTATTGGAGATGAGAAGATAAAATTCTTTTTGTTCTAAAGCAGGTACCATCTCTGAGAGGCTCTGTTTCTCTCTCTCTCTCTCTCTCTCTCTCTCTCTCTCTCTCTCTCTCTCTCTCTCACACACACACACACACGCATCCTAGTTCCTGAGCAGAGCAAGTAGCCCTGACCCAGCAGGGAGCTGCATGTGAACCACATGTTCATTCCGTCTGACATTCACTTACTCAGCACACACGTGTTGAGTTCATGCAGATACAAAACACAAAGCCAAGTGCTGCAAGAGACAGAGCCATGCAAGACCTATCCCTCGTCCTTTGGGCAAACTAGCGATCATTCAATTAGTTGTATAATCTGATGTCTTTCAGTCCAGCCAGTGTCCATGCCATCTAACACTTACCAATTAAGTCTTCTTCAGTTTGAAATAACAGGGGTCCCTAGGTCACTAGCTCGAGTCACCATTTGAATTGCCCAGTTCTGTTGCGATGGCAGCTCCCTTGAATTTCAGTCAACAGTCAGGCTTGGTAGTGGTAGTTGAAGGTGGGAGAAAACGGCAGAGAGGTAGGTGTTTACAAAATGTTTACAAAAGCTATTTGAAAAACAGGCAAACCTGCTTTCTGATTGCTCTGGGTGTGAAGGAGCCTTTGTTCCGATAACAAAAGAATCCTTGATATCATTATGGGAAGAAAGGCGCAGTGTTGGAGTTCCGTAATACCACACGTACATGTTTGTCTACCTGCTCAAACACCTGTTCTCCTGGGAAACACTGCTAATGTTTGACAGTATACTGACAATTAGAGTTCTTCACTTTTTTTTTTTTTTAATAATAAAGCTTTAACATTTCCAAAGCCTCTTCACATTCATAAGCTTGTTCGATTCTCAGAATAGTCTCATCCATTAAGACGGGGAGATACCATGCCCGACCCTGGCAAGCAGGCGCTGGACATGGGAGACATCTGAACTGGCACTATGGTTGGCTTAAGCCACAACCAATATTCACATTTCCAGATTCTGATCTTCTGGTCATTTCCCCTCCAATACTCGGATATCAGGCTATTGTGTGAATTAGGCTGTTGTTTTCAATCTTTGCAAATTAAAATGTATGCAATTGAATTCCAAGTAGGTGTTTCTCATCAGAAGTGACAAATACACCTGTATCTAGAGCAAAGCCAGCTAGTCAACTTGGTCCTCTCTTCTATTAAATCTAAGTGCAGATTTAGAAGCTCCCTGATGTGGTCTGGATATGATTAGAGTGTGTTCCCCAAAGATCTCTGTGTTGGAAGCTTGGTGGAGCCTTTAAGAGGTGGGGCCCAGTGGAAAGTGACTAGGTCACTGATGGTCCTGCTCCTAGATGGGGTCAGTGTAGCTCCTGCAAGAGCAAGTTGCTATCAAAGAGTGAGTCTGACCCCTGCCCCTCTCTCTCGATTTCTCTCTTGCCATTTTACTTGCATATGCTTCTGACATGTGGCCATCCACCATGTGACATAGCAACGGAGGCCCTTACCAGTGTCCAGAGGATGGATCTAGTGTCATGCTCTAGAATCTCCAAAATTATGAGCAAAATAAACCTCCTTTTCTTTTAAACAAACTACACAGCCTCAATTATTTTATTATAGCAATAAAAATGAACTAAGCCACCCTTTTAGTAGGCAGTCCAGGTGATCACCAATGGCTGGAGCTGAGAAACTGAGCTCCTATACCTGGGAGTGTTTAAGCAGAGGTCACATGCCCACGGGTCACTCAATTAGGGGGAATCCATGCACTGAACGAAAGGTTCAGGAGATCAGTGGTTTCCAAGCATGGCCTTTAGAGTGGCATCTGTTGGGGTATAGCTCAATGGGGGACCATTTGACAGCAGAAAGGCATTTATTTTTAATGGAGATTGCTGAAGTCTGGCTACGACCTGCAGAATCCCATTTTCTGAGGATACAACCCAAGAAGCTCTCATTTGTGAATTGTTCAGAGATGATCCCAGCGCAAGAGGTCTATGGCTTGGGCACTCGGCCAGATGAACTCTTACATTTGCTTCTGAATCTGAAATCTAAATCGTGTGACTTTCTCCCGCCCAGCGGTGGCAATCTGATGCATTGTGCATTATAGAGTTTCTAAATCACAGCGAAAACAATTAGCCAAACAGGTGAAAGAGAGCACCAACTCGCCTGCCATCTGCATATTAGTGGCAAATTAAACTCCCCCGTTAGCGCTGTTCTCAGTGATATTAGTGCTGCGAGCCCTAATGTATTGTATTTTATACTTCAGAGGCTGGAAGAGAGTGCTAATTACATGCAAGTTTTCCAAGATTTCAGCTGGGAGTATTTCACATGAAAGTTAATTGTTCTTTGGGGGCTTTACCACCGGTTTATGCAATTAACGTGGAGTTTGCCTATATATCATGATTTTGCTTACAGAAGGGAAACCATATTATTCACTTGGATAAAATGGGGCTTGTTCTCAGGGTGTTTTGAAATGAGCCCCGTAGCTTCTGGAGCCCCTCGACAGCTGCGCTCACCTGCTGCCTCCTGGGCTGGAAGGAGGTTGTCCTGCAGGAGAATCTCAGAGGAGAAAGGAGGCCAGGCCGGTCTGCACCAGGGCCTCTCCGTCTGCTCTCTCTCGACTTGGAAATGGTCCTGGATCCCATGCACACGTGGCGCAGACAGTCCTTGCACCCATAGTGCATATCCTCCAGCTCACAGCCGCTTGCTTTCATCTCCTCTGACCTCAAGGATTCTGCACAGTGGACAGACACATCCCCAGTTCTGTGCTGGTATTTTCCCATCCATTCAGCCTATTCTCTTGAAAAAGCCTAGACATTTAGATACAAAGCCTTTTTCGTTTAATGGGACCTTCTGTCTCCCAGTGAAAGTAAGTAGAGGGTGCTTGGTTTGGTCTTGAGATTGTGTGAACGCCCAGACTGTTTCTGCTGGGCTCTGGGCAGGGCTGTTCATCAACTCTGGTTCTTTTCCTCTTTGGCAGGTCTTGAGGGTCAGCGTGGGGTTGGTCTTGGGAAGAGGTCAAGGTCAGAGATTCACAGAGCAAGGATTAGGCATCATCAACTCAAGAACAGCCCACATCTGAGAGTCAGGGACGCTATGAAAGGCAGTTACTGGGAGGAAAACTGGTCACCGAGAGCTGTGAGCCAGGGAGGGAGCTGACAGCAGGAGGTGGGGCCAACATCACTGTCTCATCACAGGGAGAGTCAGCAGATCTCCTTTGGGATTCCTTCCTGTCTGTGGCTGTTTGGGGAGAAAGTATCACTTGGTCCCTTGAGAGAGGTCCCTGTGAAAGATGGACCCTGAGGAGACCCAGAGGCCTCACATTATGCCTTCGCTAATTCTCTGAGGAGAGTCATCACCCCAGGAGCCCCTGCACCGTTCTCCCTCCATGTCCACCTCCGTGTATGGCTCCTACTACCTGTTACTTTGCAGAGTGTGTACCAAAGTATCAGTGGGTGTGTGCAGAGGTCCTGAATGGTGTGTTGGCAATTGAGATCTTGTCATTGAGCCCAAAACCAGCCCTGCAACTCTGTTTTGTCATGCTGGGGCTGGGACGGGGCTCTACCACATTTGTTGGCCAGCGAGTTCCGTGTCAGCTCCACCAGTAGGGGGCGCTGAGGGGAGACGGGCATCCTGCAGGAGGCGAGGACTGGAGCTCTTCCCTGTAGCCCTGTTGTTGCTGTCAATGTTGTTCCTTTGTTCCTTAGCACCCTCCTGGTCCCCTGGGTGGATCCTACTGAAGGGTGGCATCAGTATGTGAATTCTGAGAGGGGGCATTCATGCCCAGCCAGAGCACAGGACCAGCTGCTGGAACTTCTGCAGTTCCTCTTCCAACACAGGGGGATCCCCATGCACCCCTGGACCTCGCAACACATCTGGGATGCTGAGGTCAGTGGCTCTTATCAAGGAACATGGGCGTGCAGGGGCTGAGCTGCCGAGCTCCTCCACGCCTGGTCCTCCCTTTGGTAAGTGGAGCCACCTTCACGGAGCTATGAAGACATTGACTTGGAGGCTCATCTTGACGCCTCCCTTTCCTATTGTTCCCTCAGGAACCGGTCTGCTGGCACAGACACCTGTGTTCATGCCTGTGCCCTGGCCCCCGTCTCTACCAGCCCCGTTCTGCCGCAGTCAGGGTACCAGTGAGCATGGCCTGACCTTCCCAGGTGGAGTGGATCATTTTTCTCCTGGTCTCCAGGCCCTAGTCCGCAGCCTCCACAGAAGCTGCTGTTTGTTTCCGGTTCTGACCCAGCAGCTGTATGCTTCAGTCTCCTCCTGGGCTCAGGCACAGGATGGAAGGGGACACTGCTCTCTGCATCTCGTTGTGACTTGCCTGGTGCTCAGGGTATTAACAACCTTCTGCTAACTCCTCCCAGGCCTGTCTGATGACTGGGTGTGATGGGTGCCTGGTCAGCATCTGAAGGATTTGATGCACCGAAGCAGAAGTTGGTCTGCTCTGGTGCTGAGTGGTTCCCAAGGGCGGGTCCCCAGAGAGTTGTTGAAGCTGCTCTGCACTTTGGGGGAAGAGAGGAGGGACCACTCATGGGCAGATGAGGATTTTGAAATTTCTCAGGTGATCGTTCCATCTGGATTTGATTTTGAACTTTGATGAGTGCCCTCCTGGTTTAGGGTGGCTTCACAGGAGTGTGGAAAGAGCCGCTCAGATCTCCCAGGGCCCCAGGAATCTCTTTGGACAATAGCTATTTAATTATTTGAGCCTTTGAAAGGCCTCAGAGTCTTTGAAGTTATCTCCAAGAATTTGGTGATTTCCCGAAATCACCTGCTGTTCCCTGGTGGTCTGGCTGGACGCCAGCTTCTGTCTTGGGACTGCCACAGGAGGACAGAGAAAGGGGGAAAGCTTGTCACTCCTCATCAAGGTCTCTTTCCCCACTTGCCAAGGAAAGTAGGGGTTCAGTGGCTGAGTTTGTAGTGGCTGAGAAGGCCCCAGATTCTCTCTTCTCATTTTTTCATCCATAATTTTGTCATAATCCAAACTACCAACTCTGGAAATTGATTGGAAAGTGCCCACTGTAGATTTAATTCGGGAGATTCTGTTCTTCCCGTGGCCGAGATGGTCTGATGAGGACCTAAGTGCCTGATATCGATCCCCAGTTGGCTTAATAAAACTGATTTACTTCCCAGTAGACCTGGGACTCTGCAAGACATGGTGGCTCCTCAGCAGAAATGACAGACTGGCCTCTGTGGCATGGCTGCTCCCAGTCCCACATTACGCATCTCATCTCTCTGGGGGGTCATTCAAAGTATGTCAGGCCGGTTGCATAAGGAAGCAGAGAATTTTATAACCAGGAGAGTTTAATCTAGTGCCTTCACTTTATAAAGGAGGAGATGAGACTAAGAAAGAATAAATGGCCTAGCTAATGCCATACTGCCTTTTGGTGACATTTCCAGTCCCTCACAGCCCAACTTTTCACCATCCACCAAAGATCCCTCTCTCTAAAGTGAGAATATGTGGGTAGGTTTAGAAATAAAAGAGGAAGCACTCAAAAATGAGAGTTATTTTTATTATTATGTTAAGCATAAAAAGCATAGGGCTTGGAACTGTCTTGCATTTTAATAACACGCATTGTTTCTTCTTGCAAAAATATTTGTCCATTGTTAGACAATTTGGGAGTAGAGAAAAAACATAAAGAAGAAATTAACTGTCTTCTGGAATTATATCATTGAGAGATAAGCAGTGCTAATAGTTTAATGTATTTCTTTTCAGCCTCAGTCTCTAACATTTTAGGGGCAGCGTAACTCATTATCTAGAGTAGCTGGATGAGCCCCGGGAAGCAAAGGGCAATGGGAAATCAAGGTGTGGGATGGAGACTAAGCACCCATCTTCTGAGGCCCTGTCCAGGGTTCTCCTGCTCCCCCATGCTGTAGGCAGGTGCACTCTGGCCCTGGAGAAGATGGGCTCTAGAAGCTCCCGGTGGACCTAGAAAGGCAGTGATGAGGAGGAGGACCACTGGCCTCTGGTGCTTGTCAGGCCTGCAGGTGGTGGAGACTGGCAAACCGCTGTGAGGGTGAGACAGCCCTCCCCACCTCCCGGCCTCATTTATTCAGTAAGTATTTGCTGAACACCGTCCTGTGCCCAACCTGTGTCTGCTCCCGGGTAGCAGGCTCCGCAGACTGGACCCCACGCCGACGGAGCTTAGCATTGCAGACACTAGCGATGCGAGCTCCTTGGAGCACTGTGAGTGCTGAGGAGCTAGATCTTCCAGTAGGTGGCTTTCCCTTCCCGTGCCCTCCCTTTCCCCAGTGCACCTGGGAGAACACAGCAGCTGCCCATCTGGGGTCAGGCAGCCGGTGGAGCATCTGTGTGTGTGCTCTGCCTCCCTCTCCCATCCCTGGCTGAGGACACGGAGCGACTATGAGAACTTTTAAGTTGAAAAGACAACCTAGGTCAACACTGTTTTGCAGGCAAGAAAGGCACAGCCTGTGGACACCCCCGACGTCCCTTCCCTGGAGCCTCTGCAGCACAGGCAGAGTGGGACTGGTGCCTCTGGTGGCTCCTGGTTCTTTCAGTCGGGGGAAGTGAGTGAGCAAGGAGTGTGGGCGGGCTGAGGAGGCCAGTGAGCCATCTCTGAGTGATGACGCTGCATTTGTCCAGGACGCGGGCATGCCAGGCCCTGTGGTGACGCCTTGCATCAGTGACTCATTTCCTCGCATGGTCTGAGGTGCAGACCATGAGCTTGGTGCACTGAGGAAAGCATCAAGGTCACACAGGTGATAAGGTCAGGGCAGAGAATAGACTCAGGGGCCTGTGCCCTCCACTGAGAATAATCTGAGCTGGAGCAGGCTAAGGACACCGCTTCTGGGTCACACGGGCTCCTGCTCCCCTGCTGACAGGGGAGGAACTGTCTGCAGGCCTTGTCCAGATCCTGCTCCTTAGGCCAGTCGCCAAAGGGACAGAGAGTGACTCTTACCTTTAGTGTATGTATGTTGATATTGAGATCAAAACAGCATGGGGGGCTGGGAATGTGGCTCAAGTGGTAACGTGCTTGCCTGGCATGCGCGGGGTGCTGGGTTCGATTCTCATCACCACATAAAAATAAAATGAAGATGTTGTGTTCACCAATAACTAAAAAATAAATATTAAAACATTCTCTCTCTTAAAAAAAAAAAGAAAACAACGTCAGAGTGGAAGGTTACGTGGGTGGAGAGAGGTGGGTTGCATGCCCACAAGTGGCATCCCAGTAGACTCTCAGAGACGGTGGGGAAGGCCAGAAGGAACCAGTCAGTGGAAGGGAAGGCCAGCTTATTAGGGGACAGGACCGTCAGCCCCTGGTATGTATGTCTGCATTGCCTTTGGAAGGTGCATGGGCACGGCTGGGTGGAAGGGTCTGCGGGAGAACCTGAGAAAGGGAGGTGAGGAGGAGGTACAAGTTGCATAGCTGTGGGCTGGGCACATGCAAGCGTCGGGGGAAGAGGGCGGCTGAGGGGTGAGGTGCTACTGACCCTCATTAGGTGAGGTTTAATGTCCTGCAATTCTCAGTAAAGTCCAAGAAAAGAATCATTTTGTCTAAAATGTCTCCCTGTGGGAACATGGGATACTCCCTCCACACTGCAAGAAAAGTGCTAGATGGAGATGCACCTCCATCACGCAGGCCCTGTAAAGAAATGGACAGATGTTCACAAGGTGACCTCTAGTTCTTTGCAATTGCTCTGCTGAAGTCCTCATGGAGCCTGAGGCCATGCTTTATTTAGCTCTGCATATCCACAGGGCATGCGTTGTGGGGTACCAGGAACATCACACATGCTCCGTAACCATTTGCTGAAGCAATGGTTGAATAGATCAGTAAGCTCATTGAGACTTCTTCTGTTTGTCTGGTCACTAGGGCCAGGTCTCTGGTGCTGGGCCAGGTTTTTAAAATCCCACAGCGGAAGAGAAATAACGATGATGATTAAGGTGTAAATGTGTGGAAGCAGCTTTGGGGTATCTCCTTTCCGCTACCTACATTACAGTAGGGAGGATAATGCTCCCAAAGAGGTCTGCAGCAATCCCCAGAACCTGAGGGAATGGCATGAGCTTTGCAGATGTGATTACGGATTTAAGACGTGGAGATTGTCCTGGATTGGAGTGGACCCAGAGATATCATATGGGTCCTGGTGAGGGTCAAAATCAGATGCTATGTTGCCGGCCTTGAAGATGGAGGAGGTCATGAGACACGGCAGCCTCTGGAAGAACTCCTAAACC
Source organism: Marmota monax (assembly GCF_021218885.2). Lineage (NCBI taxonomy): Eukaryota > Metazoa > Chordata > Mammalia > Rodentia > Sciuridae > Marmota > Marmota monax. Next base: position 450,189 of record NW_026694831.1, on the reverse strand, counting down.
CTCCCAAAAGACCACAGGACCACTGACCCGTCTCAGACCACAGACCTCCCAGAGTGAAAGATAATAATTTTGTATTGTTAGTAAGTTTGGGACAGTTTGTTACAGCACTAATACGACACTGATACATCCTTGAAGAAGCACAAGTTCAAGAGTATGTATGTTGTTCCGGGCCATGCAATGACTTAATGCCAACATCAGTAAGAAGCCCAGGTCTGCTGATTATCACCCCAGGAACATGGTCATGATGTCACTGAGGAAGAGAACCTGCACAGTCCATTCTGGGGAAGGTTGAGAGCTGTTCATTTTCAAAAACCACTTTATACCGATTGTGCCAGGGCAGATCGTGCCAGGGTGGAGCTCTGCTCTCCTGCTGGATGTAGTCATGCTCACCTGGTGATGAGGCTTACTGTGTGAGCCAGGATGCAGAGGGCTACTGAAGCTGAGGTCTAGGTAAAGGGGCTCACTTGTGTTATCTGAGGCTGGCTGTTGTGGAATGCCATGATCCGCCTTCTGAGTGAAGGAATTTCTACCAAGTGTCTCCTCTGTACCAGAATTCCTCTTCATTTTCCCCAGGAGCAGCAGCTGTAAGCAGCACATTTGAGAACCTAGCATTTAGAGGCGGCAGCAAGACAAAGCCCTTAGAACCATGTTTTGCACCTGTAAAAAGAGTTTGAAAGGCGTTTTTAGCCCTTGGGCCTGCCCATGCCCTGTGGGCCACTGCACAGGTCTCTAGGGGGTGTGTTGGTAGAGTTTTACGCATAGGAAGCTTTGTATTTAGTGAGCTTGGCCTTGGGGTGCAAGGAGAGATTTTCGGGGATAACAGTGAAAAGAGCTCTTTGTAAGTCAGAGTTTGTACCTTTCTGTTTCCATAATAGTGCAACAGGAATTGCACTGGGCTGGTCCAATGGACTAGAAGTTACAAGGGTTTATTGACAAAGTGATTCATTTTCTCAAGACACAGAAGTCTGGAGGTGGACAGTTCTGGGCTGGCTGGTAGCACACCTCATCAGTGGGAAGCTGGGATTCTTCTATTTTCTTTTCCTACCATCCTTAGAGGATGGTTTCTACATTCTGCTTCATCTTAGGTCAATGTAGCAGTTGGAGCAGCAGCCATCACATCCATAGTCTGAAGTGAGGTAGGAATAAAAACAGAAAGGCAAAAATGCATTTCCAGGTCTCTGTCCTATTTAAGGGACATGTCTAGAAATCTTGCCCTTGTCTAGAAGTACTTTCCACTTCCTTCTAGTGATCAGAATGTAACTCAGAGCTATAAGAAAGGCTGTAGAACTGGGGTCCTATGGCTGGGGACAGGGAAGAGTTGACCCTGGTTAGGTAACCAGGTGTCTCTTCACACGGTGTGGTTTTAGCACACAAAATCTACCTGCAATAGCGCATGTCACCCCTTTTCCACCAAAAGACTGAAGCTCTTGTAAGAGCTAACCTTTACTGTGCAGGGGCCCCGTAAAGAACAGGCCAGAGTCAGTGACTGGACATTATTGATGCTAGATTGATATCCTTGTGAATAAGGACCTTGGGCCAAGCTTCCTCCCTCCTCAGGCCCTGAACTCCAGCCTCAGCCTGAGCCAGCACACACTCCTCCTGAGAGCAGGCTGGCCCCAGGTAAGTGCACTGGGGTCCTCTCTCCAGCCTTGCTACCTTTCCATCCTACTCCGCCACACCTGCTCTGTCTAGCTTTGCTTACTGAGAGACTCCTCCTGGGCTGTGACTCCTGGACACTTGCAGAGTTCACTCCTACAGTGTTCTCTTTGTTGCGATGGTATCCCTCGCCTGGGCACTGGTGCCTTCCCAAAATGAACTTGGCAGTTCCCTTTTGGACCACTGCTGTTCCTTATGAAGTCCCCTTTGCTATTCTATTTAATAACCCCTCAACACCTCAGGCACTGGACCGGTCCCTGAGGGCGTTAGTAGACCACTGTGGCCAAGCAAAACTGAATCCCTGTTCTCCATTCATATCTAGGGATCTTCTGTCCCTGGGGGACCCATGGAATGAGAGGGGCGGTTGGCACAAGGACCCCGAATGGCCTCTGTGGTTATAAATAGCACTTGTCACAGAGCTGCAGGTATGAAAGGGCTTGCTGTCCAGGTGGTGGGAGAGCCCTGGTTAGGCAAAGTCGGACAGGCTCTCCACCTGCAGGGTTTTCACAGGTGTTCTGTGAAACCCTCAAGAATGGGCGATGGATGCTCGGACAGCTTCCCCAATTATTTGACCATGAAATGCTTTTATTTTCCAAACATCCAGAAATACCAGGTGGAACAGTCTGGGAAATGCTACTTGAAAGCCTTCTCTATCCTCTCCGATTGCCGAGTGCTGTGTGTGGAAGACAAGATTTGCCTTTGAACTGCTGGGGGGAGGTGAGATCCAGGCTGGGGAGCCAGCAGCCAGGGCTGAGAGTTGGCCTCCGGGCCTGAGCACAGAGCGGTCTCGGTCGTTAAGTAGGCGTGCTAAGTAGCCTTTGTCCCCGGGGAAACACAGCCAGCGAGTCAGATTTCCCAACAGGAAGAGGCTGTGTGTAAGACACATTTGATTTACAGTCGCTTTTGCCATGACCTTGGCTTTCCAGTTTGCAAGCGATGTCACCAGGGTGTCTGACTAATGCACGGTTGTGAATTTTTCATGGCAAGGCATGTATTTGTGCTATCGGCCTCCTGGGCACGGGAGAAAGCAAAGAATGTCAAGAGCAACATAAATTGTTAGGTAAATCTTTATTCCCCCCGGACGGCCCTGCGAAGTCCTGTTGTTCGCGTTCCAGTCAACCGTTGGCTCATTTACAAACATTTATTGAGCCACTTCCATCTCCGAGTGCTGTGGGGATACGTCGAGGTCTAAGCCACCCAATGTGGTGACGTAAGTGAATGGGCAGCAGGTGTGAGTGGGCGAGGAGGGCAGCGTGGGGAGGGAGCCCTCTTTAGCATCTTCATGAACCCGGGCATGCGACACACAGGCCTCTCCTGAGTGGTAAGTCTTTCCGGTTCTGTAAGACTCCCCTCCAGGTGCATCTGGAGGGATCAGGTGGCAGGTGTGTTGTTGGGTCCAGATCTCCCCCACGTTACCGGAGGCCAGTCTGCTAAAGCTTCAGGACTTGCTCCTCCATGTGTAACAGGAGGGCCCTGAAACAGGTAAATCTTGAAGTTTCTTCAGTAACCAAACAATATCATCCGGAGACAGAGACATACACGTACGCACGTGTGCGTGTATTAGAGGTTTTTACCTAAATTTGTGTTTATGCATTCCTGGGGAAGAGGGCAGGTGGCTCTGGCTGGAGCGTTTCGGTGAGACTCAGAGGTATTGAAAAGCAGTCCTTTGTGTGCACTTTAAATGAGACCAAGCATTGGATTTAGAGGGTGGGGATGCTGGTGACACCACTCAGGGCACAGTGCAGAGTCAAAGGCACTGGGGTAGGGAGGAGGGTGGTGCAGGGCAGTCGGCCACTGGGTGGCTAGGGCCCAGAGTGGGTGTTGGGGTCCAGGGTAGGAAGAAATCCTAAAGTAGAGCGCTGAGGCTCAGGGGCCTCATTCCTGGCAGCAGAGCGGTCTCCCCTTGCTCTCTGGCCTCTAACCTGGCCCTGGCCTCTCCCTCCTTGGGCCACTACACATGCTGAGCTCTCTGCCTGAGCTGCCCTTACCGTCTCCTTGCCTGTGGGTCCCTTACAGGCCTCACATCCCCTACCTCCTCAGGGAGCCTCCCCAGCCCACCCTGCACGTCCTGGGTCTCAGTGGGCAGCTCATTTCCCCTGGAGCCTTCAGCACCATCGGTGTTGATGTCGGCACCACGTCTATCCACCCACCGTTTGTGGTCTGTGTCCTTGGGAATGGAAGCACCACAGGGCAAGCACAGCGCCTGCCCGGTCAGCTTTAATATTCCTGGTGGCTACGCCTAAGCTCAGCTGATATTATTTGAATGGATGAATGATCTGAGGTGGGTGTGAGCAATGTTAGGGAATGCATGAAGGCTGAAACTGGGTACGCTTCACAAATGTTTGATGAATGAACAACACGACTCACACTGTGGTAAAGCCACAGAAGAAACCTACCCGCGTATTCCCCAAGTGTGCAAAGCCTACATTGCGTCACTCAGTTTGACGTCTCCCCAGTGTCTGCCAAACTTCCAACAGACAGACACAGACACAGATAAACATTTTAATCAAGACATTGAGAAAAAAAAAAAAAAAGATGTGGGACATTTGGTGCCTTGCTCCGTGAGCTTTGGTGAAGGAGTCTCTTTCCTGAGGCCCAGGAAAGGGCTTGGCTGACGTAGGCTGGGCTCTGGGCCTGTGAGAGCCGTCTCCTGGTGACCATCTCTCCCTGGCCGCCAGGCATGGCCCTCCTGAGCCTCCTGAAGCCCAAATCCCACTCCCACACCTGAAGGTCTTCTGCTAGGTGGGAAGCTCGGGTTTCCTGCCTGGAGCTGCTTTTCATGGTTCCTGAAGCCTTTCCTGTTCCTCCTCCTTCCTGCAAGTGCCCCACCTGGGCAGCTGGGCAGCTGGGCACAGCCCTCAGTCCTTGCCCAAAGCTGAGCCAGGGGAACACTGTACTCCGTGGGAGCTGCCCGACAGTGTCTCTGACCCTGCGTGGGAAAGCTGTGGAGGCAAAGGCACATATTGCCCAGTGAACACGTGTTACCCCAAAGCAGGGCCACACATGAGGGGGCCTCACAGCTTCCTCCTTACTCTCCTGGAGCCCTGAGGTCACCAGGCCACTGAGGAGTCACTTATGAGTGTAAGGCAAAGTCAATACTGCCCACAGCTAGAGACAGCACCTTCAAGCAAGCGCCGGTCTTTCGGCACACGGGCTGGTCAGTGCCTGCTCCTGCGGCACCCGAGTGCATCATGAACTTGGGATTCCTACCCTCTTAATCCTGTCCCAACAGCAGCCAAATTCCAACACGTGAATATTGGGGGACACAGTTAAGCTGGAGCCCTCACCCTGCTGGGAAGTGGAAGCCCAGGGCGGGAGCCCAGTGTCTCGGGCCAGGGCCTGAACCGGAGCCACCAGGCTCTGCTGCATCCTGTGTCCACACAGCAGATGAGCTCTTGTGACATCTGGTTGACTGGAATTCCGTCCCACAAACCCCAAAGGGAAGCATGAGATTCCCTCAAGCAGTGGCCAGGAGACGGATGACAACCTCCCCGGGTCTCCTGCGTACAGTGGCCCCGTCCCTGCTGGGTGCCCTCCACTCCCGGGAGGATTACAGGCAGCTTTGTTCTCCTGGATTTCGGAGCATCTGGACAAGTGGTGGACAGGGATTTGTTTGCGACACCTGCTCAGACCTACCAACTGTCTTCTCGCCCTCTCCGGCCCTGCCAGCAGCAGCCCTGTGGGATTCAATTGGCGGGAAAGACCTCGGATGTTCCCGGGGTAAGTGGTCACTTAGAAATTGCTCTCTCCCCCTCAGGGCTCTCACCAAACTGTGCCCAGGGTTGTTCTGTTTTTTTTTTCCGTTTCTTCTTCCCATACCAAACTACTTGCTATTTCATTTTTTCCCCTTGCCTCAGGAGTAGGGACCTGAATTGCTTTGTATGGAAAACCAAATTATTGAATTACAAAAAAAAAAAAAAAAGATCTATTACTCCTCAGAATGAAGACAAATATGCAGCTTGTGGTGTAATGCATCAATTTGAGTAATAAATACAGAAAACAGAAATGATATTTATATAGAGGCAAGGAGTAGAGAAGTCGCATTGCCATTGAGGAGAATGAAGGGAAGAAGTCAGGCTGGTGGGTAGAGCTGGGGTCCAGCCCCGGGCAGGGCTGGCTCTGCTCAGGGGTGCGGTGGGTGGGCGTCTGCATCACAGGACGGAGAGCTCTGGGTTTGTGCTCTCCTCAGCCCCGCCAGCCACTCAGAGGCCTCAGTGCGTGACGTTGAGCTTGGAGAAACCCAATTTTTTGTACAGTGTGTGCACGCTTTTTTTAAAAAGAAGAAAAAGCAATAGCTTTTTTTTTTTACAACAGGCTTTTAAGGTGGGGACGATTATTGTTGTCACTATTTCTATTAATGAGAAAAGACACATAGAAAACTGAGATGGTGACTTGTCTAAAGTTACACAGCAACTAGGGAACCGATCCCGGCCCCAAGGCAGGCTGAGTCTCCTGGGCTGGAGGCCGTGCCCCTCCTGGCCGGGCCCACTGGGTCTGTCTCGGGTCACTACAGGTGTGTGCCTGGAGGGATCTAGAGGAAAGCCCTTCGGTGTGGAGGGCTGGGGTCTGGAACCTGATGGGACAGTGAGCATTAGAGCAAGCACAAACCAGCCTCCCTGAGTTTACACGTGATCTAGAGCTGACGTGCCCAGACACCAGCATTACACAGAAACTGTCCGTTCAAGACAACCTGGACACTGGACCTGCTGTACCAGGAACTGATGGCTGCAAATTCACCTGCTGTGGGAGCTGCATGTCAGGAATTAAAGGCACTGGAGCATTCAGAGGGTGTGTGCATACACACACACACACACATGCATGCACACACACATGCACACACATGTACACATGCACACGCACACACATATGCATATCCAAACACATATATTTTAAAATTAATTAGTAAATTAACTTTTAAAGTTGGGAGTTGCTTTGTGTCCCTGAAAGAAAAGGGAGAGCAGCCCAGGGGATGGCCTCACTGGGGCCTCAGGCCTGTGGTTCTTCCCCCGGCTACAGAGGCAGCTTCTTGGGTGCAGAGGGAACTTCCCAGGGCAGCTGTGCCTGCAGGGGAGGACTTGCTGCCTTGGCCTGTGAGCCTGACCCCTGACATTAGGAGTTGCTGCTCTGACCTTTGACAGCTGCCTCATCCTCGGGTGTTACTGGGGATCCTGGACCCTGACTATGTTGGCTGCCACTTCCACACTGCATCTGCACCAGACTGCACAAACCAGGCGAATCTGTGATGTGGTGTGACCACCGGCCTCTGCTCCATCCCCATCCCTCCCTGGATGGGGCCTCGGAGCTCCTCTGGGCACCCATTTCCAGGCATCATGCTCACCTCATCAAACCTTCCCTCTCCACACAGACGGGAAGAGCCAGTGCCACATGGCTTCAGGAACACATACCTGTGCTTCCCAAGTGGCCAGTTTCCAAGAATGCAGACCTCAGGAAGTCTCTAGTGGCCCCTGGACACGTTGTGGGTCTGTGTATAGTGTCTCATCTGCTTTAACAGCGTCACTCTTCTTTATCCTTTCCCCAATGTTAAGTTTGGATTTGAGGGTCCCCCAAAGACTCATGCGTGAGACGATGCAAGAATGTCTAGAGGTGAAATGACCAGATTGTGACAGTGTGGCTTAATCAGTGGATTAATCCACTTGAATGGATTAACTGGGTGCCAACTGTAGGGAGGTCAGGTATGGCTGAAGGAAGTAGGTCACAGGGGGCATGTCTTTGGGGTTTGCATTTTGTCTCAGGTGAGGAGTTCTCTCTGCTTCCTGATCAGTTGTTCTCTGCCATGCCCTCCCAACACCGTGTTCTGACTCACCTCCATCCTAGAGCCATGGAGTTCAGCTGACCCTGGACCAAACTTCTGAAACCATGACCCAAAATAGGCTTTTCCTCCTCAACGTTGTTCTTGTCAGGTCTTCTGGTCACAGTGGTGCAGATCTGACTGACACACTCCCTCTCATGTCACTCGCACATCTCCAGGAGCAATTCCGACTGTGGAGTGTGGTCGTAGGCCTGTTTATCTTCTTCAAGAGATTATGAAGGGTGTGATTGTGCTTTCTGTCCAATTAAAAGAGAAAAGGCCCTTCATGATGAGTTTTCATACACTTGTGAAACATCATCAACTAGCGTTGACAGGCAGCCCAGTGCAGTATGTAGGTGACAGTCCTGGAGGGAAAGGGGGTCCTGTGAGATGGAGTGACCAGGACAGGCTAGAAACAGAACAGGAGTGTGTCCCTGAAAGAGAAGGCAGGAGGTTCCAGGGCAGGAGACCTTGTGTTAAGAAATACCAGGTTAATAGAGGACAGTCAGTTTAGTGTCACTGTGACCATGATACCCAACAAAAACAATTACAGGAAGACTCGTTTTGTTTGGTTCCTGGTTTCAAGGTTCAGTGTGTGATTGGCTGGCTCCAGGACTCTGAGCCCAAGGAGAGGCAGAGCATCCTGGTGGGGGAAAGCAGCTGGGAACATGGCAGCCAGGAAACAGAGAGCTCTGCTCATCAGGGACAAAAGTAAACCCCAAAGGCACACTCAGTGACGTACTTCTTCCTGCCACACCTTCCTGCCCAGAGTCACCAGCCAGTTCATCCATTCAGGTGGATTCACCATGGATGGTGAAGTAGCTCTCAGAGTCTCACCGCCTCACCTTTCAGCACACTCGAGTTGTCTCACACGAGTTTCTGGAGACACCTCAATTTAGATCAGGACAGAAAACTCTGAAAGGGCAGAAGCGGAGAGCTCAAGGGGAAATTCCTGGAAATACGTTTGAACAGAGAAGTTAGTGTTTAATTTTGAAGGGCCTTCATTTTAAGCTTATTGTACAGAAATAAATAATTAAAATTGCATATGGACGTGAGGACAGTAGTATTTTGGGGGGACTTGGGATGAGGGATGGATAAACAAAGGCATACCTTCTATTTTTTTCTTGACCAGAGCCTATAATTGAATACTCTCCAGCCCTTTGCTCCATCATGTCTGTCTGTCTGTTTGTCTGTCTGTCTCTCTCTCTATCTCTCTCTCTCTCCTTCTGTAAAGGAAGCTGGTGCCTGGGACCCACAGGATGGTATTGAAGAAAACCAAGTGGTCGAGCTGCAGGTGGAAGTGGGAGAAGCTCCTGAGAGTGAAGCCTCAGGAGCCTCCCCCAGCCTTTGCGACACCTCACAGGAAGGCGCGTCACGCGGCTCCCACCTGCTCTGTGTGTGTGCAGCTCTCCAGGAACACGGGTTGGTAGGCCTTTGCCTCCCACGTTGTAGTGCCCTGTCAGGGACGTCTCCCATCTCCAGCTTTGTGAGAGCAGGGGTGGCGCTTTCTATAGAAGAGCGCTGTGTGATGCGGCTGTTTTGACACCACTACTGTGATACACACAGCGAGCATTGTATCCCTCGCATCTGAACGCAGGCTTTCTTGATGATATTCAAATTGCGAAGTCTCGCTCATCTCTGATGATAGCAAGAGCCGTCTTGGAATCAACTCTTATTCTGCTCTACACTGTGCGGAGCACCTGGCGGGGGTTAGCCAACGCCTTCTTCCTGATCCTGCAGTGGGCGGGAGAGGCCCATCTGTTCTCTTTTACACAGGGAAACAGGCTCAAGGACTCAAAGCTGGTAGAGGGTAATGTCTGGCCTTGACCTTGGACCCCACCGTGAAGCCAGGCTCTAACCCCATTGGCCCCTGACTACCAGGGTCCTCACTGTGCCTTTCTGGCCTCCCCAGGTTCCTGGGCTGGGGGTAGCAGGCAGCTCCACAGGGCCTGTGCGGGCCACTGGGTGGGGAGAGCTGAGGTAAAGGGTGAGATGGCCCAGCATAGGAAAGTAGATGCGAACATAAAACCCTTGCCATTTTAATGACTTTTGGGGCTAACTGCTTCGAGCCCTCACCTGGACTAAATGGTAGAAGGAAATAGCATGTCCATATTTGTGCCATGGAGTGGCCACCGGAGAGTGCAGGGCACCTTGTAGTGGAAGATACTCATAAATATTTCCCAAATGAATTACTTTTTTCCTCCCATTATAATGTGAATTGATTTCTCTGTGTCTGCAGAGCTGTAGAATTTTTTTTTGTAATTAACAAAACACTGATTAAAATAGATCGTGGAAATCGGAAGGGGCTTTGGACTCTCACCAGCGCTTCCACTTCGTTTAGAGAAGGAGTCCAGAGAACCGGCCCCGGGGGAGCAGAGGTGCTCCCAGTTCCCTTCTTACACGTCCAGCCTGGACATCCAGGCCACGGAGGGCTCGACGGCTGTCTTGGTGCTATTTATGTGTGGACGGGGCCAGCTCAGCAGGAGGAGGGACCCAATGTGCTCCCTTTTCCTGCTCTGTTTTTAAGCTCAGCAGCCACGGTGCAAACTGCCACTTGGAGTGATATGTTTTTGCATATGGTGGCTTGTGTGTCAGCAGCAGGCAGTTGCCAGTGCCAGAGAAATGGACCATCTCTCAGGATGTGTTGGGAACCTGCCTCGGGTGCCAGAGAACCTTTTCTATCCTGGGGCTTCCTCTTCAGCTGTCCAAATGATTAATCTGGCCTGCCTGGAAGAGGAGAGAGCGCTTGAACTGCGACAGGGACAATACATAGAGGATTGCTATGTTACAGTGCCAATGAGTGCCCTGTAAGCTTCACATGTGAACTCAGCCGAGTGCTGGCCCCTGCAGACATGGGCATAATGATGCCCAGCCAGCCTTGGAATCCCATAGAGGTCCTGCTCAAAGCCCTTTTCTAGGAAAGTTGTGGCTTATTTTCTAAGCAGAAAGGATGATCTGGGGCCTTCCTGAAAAATTTCCCCGAGGCCTAGAATTTGAAGTGTGGTTGGTGCTTAAACAGAACATCAGACAATGAGGCTATAAGAAGGGCTTGTGCCACAGGCAGAGTCATTGCTTCTGACAGTCCTGAGGTCTAAAGTGAGTTATTTCTTAAGAACCTAGAAGTAAGAATGCCTTCGGAGTGTTAAACTTTCACATGGATACATAATAGATCAGAGCAGCAATACTGCAAAGTCATCTTAAAGACACAGGAGGAACAGAAGGCCCCCTTATTAGCTATTCGCCTTTCAGCTATTCACATATGCAAAGAAAGACCTTGACAATCAGGAAAGTGTCTAGAGGCACTGGGGGTCTCCCCAGGCGGGGGTGGGGACGGCATTACATTACTTGGAGCTCTTTACGGATTTCTGATGGTGTGCATGTGGACACCCCTGTCGGGGTGGTTATGAAAGTTTCGGTCCAGCCCGGCCCTTGTACCTCACTCTAAACTGAGAAGCTGCTGTTTGGGCTTAGACATCAAGCCTGTCAGCCTGGTCAGTGTTAGTTTGCCCAGAGAGGAATCTGCTGGTGACAGAGGGGCTGGTGACACTACGTTTTCAGAGAGGGAGAGAGCGGATGGAGGCAAGGTCCCGGATGGTGGTTTGTGAACCAGGTGATGATGGCCACCCCACGAAGACACTTCATGGAGAACCCACTGGTTTCCATGGGGTGGAACACAGTCCAGTGTCACTCCATTTAAGGTCACGAGTTTCGCAATGTTGCCTTATGGAAATACACCCGTGGATGTTCTCTGAGGCAGCCATCATGAAATGCACAGAAAAGGACTCTGTCCCTTATAATTGCTGCTTGGATGAGGCTGTCTCCTGCAGCCTGGGCGGATGAGTCGAGCCCTGGAGGCAGAGAGGCTGCAGCCTCAGAGGGAACTTCACCCTGGACTGAAGTCTCGGTTACTCTGCCAGGTGCCATTTGCATCATTTGATTTCCCCCTGACACAGGAGAGTGGCTTACTATGACAATGATTCTATGGTTCTGCTCTGTGGTGAAAAGTCAAAAGAAAATAACATATTGCTCCACTCAGGACCAGACATACTTCAAGACAAAATAAAAGGCCCTTTGGTAGAATTCGTTGGATTGTCCTTATGTATTATAAGACACACAGGGGTAGCTGTTCCCCCACCTTCTCCCATTCAGCAGCCTCTTGGTCTGGCTAGGACCCGCACCTGAGCTGATGGGGTCCTCAGGAAGCCCCCCTCAGCACGTGCAGGTCTATAGGGTTTCCATATGGCCCTGCACACTTGCTTCTCTACCCTGCCCTCATTGACTGGTAGGAAGAAGGGTGACTAAGAGGGTGTGGCCCAGCCACGTGTGCCCTCTGCAGGGCACTTTCCAGAAAGCTCCATTCAATTCTTCATCTCTTTGGCTAGAGCAGTGTCACATGATTCCTTTTCTTGCAAGGCATTCTGGGAGACTTTTGTGTTTTTATAAAGATAATACATAGTGGCCGGATTTCTGATGGAAATGGAGGAGGGCTAATAACCAGCAATCTCTGCCCCTGGCTTCCATGCCAGAAACCTGCCCATCTGCCCCCCTGCCTCACCCTTCCCATCCCGAAGCCAACGGCTCACACCAACATGCCACCGTGCCTCTCACTTATCTCCCTTCCTATCAATTCCCCAAATGCCTGCTTTGGTTCAGGCCTCGTTTTCTTCATCTAAACTGGTTCCAGGGCATCCAGGCTCATGTTCAGGTAGCACTCTGTTGTAGACCCCCAGTGTCCCCCCCCATTGCCTTCTTGGGACATCTGAGGAAGAAGGGACATCTTTGGTTCAGGCCTCCAGCTTCATGCTCTCTGACTCCGTCCCCACCGCCTGGCCTTGCAGCCCTGGCTAGGACCATCATATTGACCCCTTCGCACCCACACTGATCCATCCTGTGGGCCACCTTTAAAACACACGAAGAACGTAGCGCCTTTCCATGAACATCGAACAGAGGATGGACAAGTGGATGATGTCGGATGCGTGATGTGTCCATCAACACAGGCTGGCTCACAGGGAGCCGGTGCGTGCCTGCCGTGGGAACAGCACCAGCTTTTTAAGTGTTGATCTGGTGCCAGGCAAGGTTCATGCACTGTTTCTAACCCACCTCATGCCCCTGTGCGTAGACTCTTACACTTCTCTCTTCTTGGTTTACTGATGATGTTAACAGCTCCTCCTAGTTGGCACAGCTTTCATGCTTACCTGGGGCATATGAGGGGCTGAGCCCTCTGGATGCCATACCTTGGTCACCTTGTGAGGCAGGCTCTGTTCCAGACCCTTCTGCAGATGAGGAAACCAAGGATAAGTGAAGTCCAGCAACTGACCCAAATTCACAGAGCGGCTGCAAAGTGCTTCTGACCCACTCTCTGCACCACACATCTGTAGGACGGGGCTGGAGACACGCCACTCACGGCTTTCCAGAGCTTCAGCTGGGAAGCAGGAATTGGGGGATCCTCCTCAGTTTTTGGCTGACTCTTCTGCATCCTTTCTGTGATTTTCTATTTGCTGTGTAAACAATTCACCTTTGTGAGCACTCGAGGTATAAGACTGGGGAAGGAGGAAGGATGTCAGTGATAATTATCTTCAGTGTCACTGTCTGGATCTTCCTTTTCAGGTCATAGTTGTTATTTCCTGGGCCCCGAGGGAGATGGCACAGGGTAATAATTATTACAGTCAGACGATCTGGTTTCAAATCCTAGTTTTGTGACCTTGGGGCTGTTATTTATCTTTTCAATGCCTCAGTTTTCTCCAACACAATGCAAATGTCATAACAGATCATCTCTCATGGGGTGGTCATAGGAAAAAATTTCAAGTGCTTATGAGAGAGCCTGGTGTGTAGGAAGCCATCCACCAGGTTAACCTACAGTATCGGAAGTCTTTGGGGAATGATGATACTAGTGGCTACATTGTTGCTCTTGTCTTTGCAACAATAATATCATCAGCAACAGATACTTCTAACCTGGTTCTGCCTCTATCAGGAGGTGGGGGCTCAGACTGAGAGGGAGAAGACTGCTGCCCTTGTGAGCCCCGCCCAGAATCCCCTGGGGGCAGAGGTAGTGTTTGTGGCTAATCCCAGGAGCATGAGTGCTTCCTAGAATGGATCAGGATCTGTATAAAGGTAGCGAACATTTGTCATAGCTCAGAATCCATTTCCTTCTTTTCTGTCGGGAATGGCAGCCAGGACTTCCTTTGGGAAGTAGTTCAACATGAAAATTCTTGGGCTCTACCCCAGTCTCATAGTCAGAAATTCAGATGCCAGGGGGCTGGCAAACTGTTTTCTAGCACAATTTTGCAGGTGCTTCTGAAACACCAGTCTGATCAGAGATTTTGTGTTGGTTTGGATATGAGGTGTTCTTCAACAGCTTGGGTGAGACAATTCAGAGATGAAACGATCAGATTATGAGAGTTGTGGCCTAATCAGTGGATTAATCCAGTGGAATGGATTAACTGGGTGGTAATTATGGGAAGGCACAGGGTGGCTGGAGGAGGCAGATGGCTAGGGGTGTGCCTTTGGGTTTGTTTTTTGTCCTGGTGAGTGAAGCTCTCTCTTCTTCCTGGTGACCATGTCCTGAGCTGCTTTCCTCCACCATAAGCCCTTCTACCATGGCATTCTGCCTTTCCTAGGGCCCAGAGCTAGCGAGTTGGCCTTCCGTGGATTAACCTCTGCATCCATGAACCAAAATAAAATTTTCCTCCTCTATGTGTTCTTGTCACATCTTTTGGTCACAACTAAAAAAAGCTGAGTAAAACTGGCTTGTCACTCAAAGTGTGGCTCCCCAGATGGCAGTTCAGTCATGACCTTGGAGCTTGTTAAAGATGCAGAATCCCAGGCCCTTTCCCAGCTCAATAGGATAAAAATTTGCATTTTAACAAGAAACCCAGGTAATTGATAGGGATATTTGTGTTTGAAACCTGATCTAGGGCATCATTTCTCAAGCTGGGTTGAAAAATGAGAATCCTCTGTCCAATTTCAAGAACTATTGATGACGGGGATCTACTCTCAGAGAAGATTCTGGTTTGACTAGTCTGGGGAGCAGCTACAGTTTGGAATATTTTTAACTGTCCAGGAAACTCTGAAATGTAGCAACGTTTGAGTGACATTGACCCAAAGAAGGGGTTCTCCAAGTGTGGTCCCTGCTCAGCCCACCTAGATTAGAAACTGGAGCTGGGGCCCAGCAACCCCCTGTGTTTTAACAAGATCTGGAGTGAATGATCCGCTGACAGGCTTAGTTTTAGTGAAGCGTGGACAGCATTGTAAGAATAGAATCCAACAGACCAAGCAGAGAAACCCAGCCAGGTCTTTGTCAAGATGTTTCTTTGTCCCTCAGTGGTAGCATTTCTTACCTTCTGATTGTAAGGAACGACCCTCTGAGATGAAAACCTAATGTCTGTGGCCAGCTGTTACACAGGGGTAGGAGAACATTAGAGTAATATTGACAAGTTTTATGGCTCTTTGGGGGAAAGGGTTCGGTTTCTGTGGCCCACCTTGGGGAAGAGGAATTCTTGTTTCCACGGCTTTCCTTGAAGGAGCACAAGGGCTGAGACAGGAGGCAGCAATAGGCTTGGCTTCCAAGGCCTTCATTTTGGGGTAGCCTCTCTTGAGCCTCAGCAGCCGCACCTTGGTGCAAGGGAGGCTGACACATGTGCCCAGCTATGTGCCCAAGAGAACAGGAGTGCTTGGTGAGGAGCAGGAGCATCTCTGCCAGTGCTCCTCTGCCAGCCTCATCCTCTGAGCACGCTGGGCCGCAGGCATCTCGAGATGTCTCTCCAACGCGCTTGCTAGGGAGGGCACATTCTGGTTCCCCAGGGATGCTGTGCTTGCTACCGACTTCTCTCTGCCAGTTCTCTGATTGTGACATCAGCATCTGGTATTAGCAGTTCAACAGGAAAAAGAAAACAGTCCCCAGCCCTCGCCTGCAAGTCTGCTCCCTGCTTGCAGGCGGGCTGCAGCTGGGCTGTGGCGGAGTGAGCATATGGCTTTAGGGAGTCCATTTGGTTCACTTAGCAGAGTTCTGTGGCCTGTGAATGTTCAACACGTTTTAACATTAAAGTCGGCAGGCAGCTGGCTCCGTTCCTGCCTCCTCGCACTGCCTGGCTATGACGCTGGCTGTGCAGAAACAGAGACGGGGGCAGATGATTCCTGCCGAGGCTGATGGACAGGAACAGAGCAAGGGGCTCTCTGAATGCATGGCCCACTCCTGAGCATCTTGATTCAGGCTTTATGCAAATGTCATGTCACTTGCTGGGGCAGGGAGCTTGTGCTCTAAAGAGAAGGCAGGCCAGCCCCCTTTGGTCAGGGGGCTTCTTTGAGGCAGAGGGAAATCAGGACACATGCCTAATGCAAGCCCTTGGCCTCCAATGACACAGAAAAGACACGCTGTGGAATATATTGGAGCAGGAATTGCACATGGAGATATAGTTGGGTCCCTCTGGGTGGCAAGGTTTTAGAAAGGGTTGTTTTTATCTCCCTCGAGGGAGGCCCCAAGTGTCCTGATCTTTTGGACTGTGGGCAAGGGGCCCCGCGAGGGGTGGACAGAGGGCAGGACAAGGACCTAGAAGACATGAGCCTCGCCTTCCTCCCACGCTGCTCATCCTGGATCTGCTCAGACTGCACACGGCCACTTAGGTTCTCCCAGCTCTCAGGGCAGAGACGGGAGCCTGGGGTGGGGACAGGCATGGGCAGGAGACGGGAGCCTTCAGATGCCGGAAGGGCGATGTGGACCCTGGGCCTCAGAGTTCAGAGGTGAGAATGCAGAGGGCAGTGGTGCCATCCAGGGCGAGGCTGGGAGGTGGGAGCTGGAGGTCCTCCGTGGGCGGGAGGGACTTGGACGCTCGGCCTGTTCGTGAGCAGGGCTTCTTTTGACAGGTACTTGGGTAGATGAACTTGATCTTTCTGAAAGGATCTTTCCTCAAAGGCACTTCAGTTACATCTTACTTTTCCCTAAATATTAAACAGACCTAGAAATATCTTCTTGTTTCTTTTCATTTTTTTCAGGGTCTGTATTAGTTTCCTATGACTGCTATGACAAATGACTACCAATTTTGTGGCTTAAAACAATACAGATTTATTCTCTTGTGGTTATAAAGGCCAGAAGTCAGGCTCTCTGGGCTCAAGTGTGGGCAGGACAGCTCCTTCCAGAACCTTTAGGGAGGAACCTGCTTCCTTGCCTTTCTGGCTTGTGGAGGCCCCTGTGTCGCTCAGCCCACCACCCCTCCCTGGAATCACCCCCCCCCCTCAATTCCCTCCCTTCCCTCCTTATGTCCCCCACCCTCTCCGCTGACTTTCCTGTCTTTCTCTGACATGAACCTTGTCACCACCTTAGACTCACCCAGATCATCCAGGACCATGTCCTTATTTCCAGACCCATAATCACACTCTCAAGTCCCCTTTGCCATATCTGGCCACACTTCCGGGTTCTGGGGATTAGGAATATCTTTGGGGATGCTGTTATTCAGGGTACCACACCATCCTTCCTCCTGTTCTCCCATTTGAAAACACTTCTTGAGGACATTTTGTGTCAGGTCCTGTACCTGATACCGGGGACGTGATGGGAAGCAGAAATAGACCGGGTCCCTGTTTCGTGAGCTTAGACTTCAGAGGGGAAGGTAGGTGAAAGCCCAATCCTAACACAAGTAGACATGAAGTTAGATGACCGTGACAGTGTTACACAGTCTACAGAGGCTCTGTGGTGCAGCGTGGGCTTGGTCTAGGGGAGGGGAAGTTAAGTGGCTTCTGAAGGATCTACAAATGGCCACAAAAACCTTGCCAGGAGTTCTGGTCTTTCCCCTAAGGACAGAGGAGAGCCACTGGGTGTGGTATGAGAGACGTCTTGACGGGACGGCATTCGGAAGCTCTCTGTGGCCACCACGTGGAGACGAGGTTGGAGGGAGCTGCACGTGCTTGGTGAGAGCAAGGGTGAGCTGGGCAAGGTGGCGGCTGGCCGTCCAGAGACATCTAGATTCTCTCCCTCTCTCTCTCTGGGCGATGGATTGGCTTGAGATTAAGTTGTAAAGTGAGATCATTACAAGGTCGGGCTCATTTATATGTGCATATAACTCACTGTGAATATGAACTAAGATCTCTGTGGCCACCGAGAGGATGGCAGAGGAGCACAGCTCGATCCCCGACAGAAGAGCCAGCTCTAGCATCTGCAGATTGAATGCCATGCTCCAGGGCTGGTCTAGAAGGAGGTGCCTGGCTCTGAGGCTCCGAGCTGTCTTTTTGAGGGGAGGGGTTGTGGCTTTCAAGGGTCGAGGACAGTAATCAAGCTTACGTGAGAACCCAGGAGTATGTCCAGTGAGGTTTGATCTGAATGTGAAGTCCAACTGATGTGGAAGGTAGATTCCAGGAATGGACCTTTTTCAGAGAGAGAGCCGAGGTAGTGGACACCAGAGAGTGTGAAGTGTGTGAGTGTGGCTGAGAGAGCAGGAGTCTCAGGCACAGCCCAGTGGCTTTGTTCTAATATGAGGTGGTCACTGTCCCAGACTGGACATTTGTATCCCTCCAATATTGATATCTCAATGTGATGACATTGGAGGCAGGGCCCTTAGGAGATGACCAGGGCATGAGATTGAAGTCCTCATGAGTGGGACTAGTATTCTTATAAAAGAGGCCCAAAGAGCTTGTTTGTCATCTTTCTCCATGTGAGGACACTCAGAAGGTGGCATCGATGAGGAACAGACCCTCACCAGACACTGTTTCTATGGGTAGCTTGATCTTGGACTTCCCAGTGTCTAGAATTGTGAGCAAAAAATTTCCATTGTTTTTTGAATTCCTACTCTTAAGATATTTTTTTATAGAATCTCAAATAGACTTAGATGGAAACAATAAGGATTTAGGCTGAAAGGAGGAAAATAGTCTAGAAACTAGAGATATCTAATAATAGGATGCTCTGGGGAACTGTTCTCAGAGAGAAACCAGGCAGCTATGAGTCACTCCCGCAGGTAACTGGGGATATTATGAGATATCAAGCACGCTGGGGGATGTGGAGGTGAGGAAGACATGTCCTCGGTCCTGAGATATATAATTTTTGAAGTCAAATGGGACCTACAGCTATAATAATGGTCTCAGAGTATCTTATTCAAAGTTTTCATTTATTAAAATGGAGATTCTCTGAGACCACTGAGGGTGGGCAATCATGTTAGCTTGACCTGGAGATCAGGACGAACCAAGACCGGACTGATGATGGACCATGAGTGCAGGCTGGGACCTGAGGACAGGCAGTCTGTGGGGGACGAAGATCCACCCAGGCCTGCAGCTGGGGAAGTGCAGGGAGTGGCCAGCACACTGAAGTGTCTTCTACATCTGAAGAAAGGCCATGTGGGGGGTCCTCATGCAGTGTGCAGGGGACTTTCAGAAAACTGCGTCTTTTCTTCCTCCACCCTCCCATGCCCACATTCTGGAAACGACCACCTTCTTAGAGTTAAGTCACACTAACAACATACAATGCATAAGACTAGAGAGGTGTCGGGTCTTCGCCGAGAGCCTGAATGTCTCCCACGCCAGATTAAGACTTGATTGATTGTGTTAGCTGATCAGATGAAGAGTTGCCCATTAGTCAGTCATGGAAGCATGACGGGTTAGTCACTGAGCAAATGCTGGTATTGCTTAGGCACAGATCCTCCGAGAGGGACCTTGACCCAAGACAGAGGGTCTGTTTAAAATGGTAGGTGTAGACTGCTAGGGAGGATCATTCACCCTGTGGGGACCTGACGGCTGAAAACGGATCATGAAACAAGCTCCCCAGATTCTTCGTCCATGCCCCAGAGATTCTGCCAGAGTAGGATTTCCTTGTACAGGAAATTATGTCACAGACCTTTAGAAATGTCTCCTTGGCCAGAGGGTTACTCTGGTGTTATACATTTGAGAATTTTAGATGAATTTCATCAGAGTGAATACATTTCCAGAAGTCAATAATTTGTGGTTAGAAGGAGGTTGTGGGTTGTGACACTGAGGACCAGACCCCATACTGTAATGAATTCACTGACACTCTGTCACCCTTTTTAGCCTCTTAGTGGCACCTGATGGACTCTGGTGAGAGATTGGAGGACAGAAAAGAGGAGAAGCCTTGGCAGCTACTATTGCTCCTCTAAGAAGGATACCAGTGCACAGTCCCCACCTCCGGCCCACCACAGTTCCAGCTGAGAGATGGGCCCCAGCTCCTGGGTTCCAGCAATCCTGCCTCTACCCTGTCTCTCCCCAGCCATGGGGCAATGAGTGGTCATGGTTTATCTCTTGATCATCTCACTGCCCCCACGTGGATGCCCCAGCTCTCCCATCCCCTTTCGATCCAATTTCTCAGATAAAATTCCCTCCTTTTCTGATACTTGGAGTGGCTTCTATTTTTCTGCCTGGGCGCTGGTTGAATCCATTTCCATTTATCTTCTGTGTTTCCTGGACTATGGACCTTCAAATGTTAGCCTGAAATATTTAGAATTTAATGCAGGGATTCATCTTTCGTCCTTAGGTGCACAAATTAACCATTGCACGTTTTCTCGAGTCATCCATTTTGCCTGCAGATTCAGGACAAACAAAATAGCTGTGATTTTTATGCTAAGACAAACATAATGTGGGACAAGAGTCACAGGGATTTAAGATGCAACAGGGGACTTTAAAATTTGTACTTGTGAAAGGCCAATGAGTATCCTTTTCTGTTAGAAGAAGTGCTTTCACGAAATGTGTCCAAAGCATTGGCATAGATGAGAGGTTGGCAAACAGCTTCTCCAGTGGGCTGGATGGTAAACATTTTATGTGCTGTAGGTCATCTGATCTCCATGGCAATGACCAACCCTTGGTTCCAGTGTCAGTGAATCCTCAAGTCCTTTTTTATAAAGTGGTGCGGGATCTACATAGAACCAACACACATCCTTCTGTGTTCCTTAAGTCATCCCCAGGTGACTCATAATACCAAATGCCATGTGAATACTATGTCAGTAGCTGCTGTACAGTATTTTAAGGAAATAACGACGAGGAAAACAAAGCGTGTGCATGTTCAACTCACACTTTTTTTTCCCCCACACATTTGGGATCTGCTATTGATAGAAGCAGCAGATGCTGAGCCATGGGTAAGGAGGGCAGACCATACTCCATTCTGCCATCGGAGAGCTGAGTAGCCAGCCGTAGATTCTCTGTAAATGAATGGCTGTGGGCCGTGTTCAAATAAAACTTAATTATACATCAGCAGCAAGTGGTTTTTATCCTAAAATAGGTGATGGGTTGTGGGAGTGTTCAAGATTCTTAATAGGCAATTACCTGGTTGAAAGTGTGAGAGGAAGATTGACAACAGCTGACTATATTTGCTTGTAGAGGCAGAGAGGCCAGAGAGGCCAGAGAGGCCAGAGGCAGGCAGATGGGTTAAATGACCATCTCTGCTTTCCAAGAGGGCTGGGTAACCTAAAGCAGTAAGGTCAACAGTTGCAATATCAGCTCCTACCTTCCCAGGCATGACTCCCAGAGGGATGGTTGCAATGTCCCCTTCTTTCTCCTAGTTTTGGGAACTCTGAGGCATTATTTCTCCCTTCTTTTCCCCTGGATACCTGCAACTGTTTGCAGAACTCTTTTGGTTGCTTCAGTTTGTTCTGAGGTACCCCACCTGGCACAAACCTGGATTCCTGCCATTGACCTACCAGTTCCATGGAGAAAGTGACTCAGGGCTTCTCTTCCAGTTGGCAAGTGACTGCCACATCCCCCAGGGGCGGCCCTGAATGAATCTGACTAATTAGCATTTGCAGAGTGATTCCAACAGGCTAAGATGAGAGCTACCCAGAAGGGCCAAGTACAATCACAGTTATATCTGTGGCTTGCATACTTCCTGGTCCACCCTGGAATGATTTTTTAAGCCTTGTTAATTGGGGAATTACAGTGTGAGTGCTGAAAACCAGCTGTGGTTTTAAGTGCTATGAACATTTCTGTAGGTGGTATAGAGCTGGGCGTAAATGTTGACGGATGTGTTAGGGAAATTACAGCTCGGGTTCCTGTGCAGCTGCTTGGAGGGAATATTGGACAAAGGACATTTCTCAGCAGATGTGCAATAGGCAATTAGATGTTTTAAAAAGTCATCTGATCAATATTTATGCGTGGTGAGAAAAAAAAAAGATATTCCCTGTGTATCTAAGATCAGAGTGAAACCAGAACAGCAGTCCCAAGTGCCTGTAATAAGCTTGGACTGGAAGTGAAATGACCCGACCACTCTCAAAGTGACAATGTCTCGTACCTAGCAGGTGCTTCGTAAGAGTTTGTGAATGAATGATGAGTGGATGAGTGAATGAGGGACGCAGCTGAGCCCCCTATTTCCAAGTCTCTTACTTGGAAGAATTCTTCACGGAGGATCATTGGCTTCTAGTGAGGCTCCTTCACTGACCGGATGTCCACAGGTGGAGGACTTCGGGCAGCCTGAGGCTTTAACAAGAGGTGCATTGACCCAGTTTGTTGGTTGAGGAAGAACCCCAACTCGCACTGTCTGCCTGGTGAAGGTGAAGCCTGTGGAAGGCTCCAGAGCCAAGGACCAAGTCCTGACCAGTTCCTCCATGCCAGGCAGCGTGCTGGCTCATTCCAGCGCCGTCCCTGTAACCTCCAACCACTGCTGTCCATTATCATGTTCACTTCATGTAACTGGGAAACGAACCGTCAGAGGTCATGTGGAATTTCCTGGGTCAGGTGGTGCTAAGATTTGGATTCGGATTGTCCCTCTAGGGTTCCTGTGTTGGAAGTGTGGCCACATGAAGACATGGAGCCCAATGTGTGATCCTTAGGTCACTATGTTAGGGGACAGACAGATGAGGTTGGTGGGAACACAAGGCTAAAGAAAAATTATATAAAATGGACCCACTGTGCTGACCCCCATGTGCTTTCTTTGCCCAAAAAAATAATAAATAAAATATTTTATAAATAAAATATTTATCTGCAGCCCTGCCTGGCCTAAGTGGACAGGATATGTCACATTCCTCAGCAAACTACCTGTTATCTGCAAGGAAATGCAGGTAGGAAATACGGTTGATAAGAAGAACCCAAGTTACTTTGAAGGAAGAGACTTTTGTGACCCTTTTCACAGACCAGATTCTGGAAGATAAGGATAGTTCCTCCAAACCATGAAATCTGTAAGAATGTATGGTGAAGAATCCAATTAGAACGGTCAACAAGGGCCAAGGGGACTTAGAATTGTCATGGTAATAGGTACTCGAATGTCTGAAGTCATCTTGCTGTCAGTCAAAAGCCAAGAGGTAGACCTGGGCGGGACTTTCTGGAAACTTCTCTGGGATCCCCAAGAAAACTGGATGCAGGAAAGGCAGGATTCCTCTGCTCTGAGAGGACCCACTCCTTCCCTTAAGAGAATCTCCTTCCCCTTCTTTTATCCCTTCAATAACCTCATTCCAGTTACTATGAGTGACACGTCTGAAATTTTTCTGACTCAATTGCAAGAATCAGAGTTTGAAGGGGGATCTTCATCCTGCCTCAGTTTCTCAGAAGGCCCCAGTTCTGTAACAACTGGAGTCTATGCCCTGGCAAGGGACTAATGTCATTGTACTGGGATCCCAGTTCTTCTGGGTCTATTGCTGACTTCCTGTCCCACCACAGGATCTCTCACACATGCCCCCACCATGATGCCATTTGCTTGTGGGAGCCTCCTGAGCTTAGCTGATATTGGGGCCATGCCCTTGAACCTACCAGACTGTGAGCCAGATAAACTTATTGCCTCTGCAAGTTCCCAATCTCGGATATTTCATTATAGAAATAGGAAATGGGCCAGAATGGGGCAGAGCTGGGATCAATACCAGGCATCTATGACTCTAAACCTCGTGCTTGTCACTGTCCAGGAACTGGCAGCCTCTCTGCAGCGTCCTGAGGATGTGGTATTATTGTTTTGCGTTGGATAGCAATTATTTTTCAACTTGAATTTCAATGCTCTTGGAAAGGGTGTGCATTGCCCCTTCCCCGGTCTGCACTGGGGCAGTTTTCTGTACTTGTGTGCTCTGTCCAGCCCAGAAGCCACCTGCATGTGCATCTCCTGCTGGATGTGACACATGGGATCTTCATGGTCACGCGTCTCCTGTGCCACCTTCCTGTTCTCATGGAGCAATCTTTCAATGCTTCTCGCAGGGGCTGATGTGTCTGACAGCACCATGAGCAGTGCATAGGAAGCTTACCCATCCTGGCTCCATATTTACAAGAGAAAAATGATTACCCCTCACTTTCAATGGGTATGGTGCTCAATCCAGTGCATAACAGGGCTGCGGTGCCAAGACGTTCATCGATGCGAGAAATAAAGCGTTTGTTTAGGAAAGCAGGCCAATCAGAGGGCGGACTGGGGTGGAGGTGGGGGCCAGGAACCCTCCACGAAGAAAAAGGGTGTTGATGGATGGGACTTGAAAAGCCATGGAGCATGAGCTTCCAGCTGGGCTGCAAGACAGCTGGGCCTTGAGAACCTGCCCTCGACCCAAGCCCCCCGCCAGAGCAGGGAGGGTGATGCCCAGGGCTTTGACAGGTGCTGGGGAGGGGGAGCCACGCTGAAGGGGAACGCTAGTATTTTTTTTTGTGTGTGTTGTTTTGTTTTTTGCCTGGTTGGCTGTTAACACATGATGGTTCTTGAGTTTAATGAATGACACCGGATGTCACTCCTCACGACACCAAAGCCATTCATAGACTCCCTCCTCCTGCAGGGAGCCATCGGGAAGCAAGGGGCAGTGGGAACAAATGTGCAGTGTCACTGTGGTTCTTCTTGCTTCTGTCCTCGGGTAGCTCTTCCCTGACAGCTGGGCCAGCCTTCCACTTGTTTACCTGCATGAGCCACAAGCCCCAGCATAAAGCCACCCTAGAAATAATCAGCTTTGTTCTCTGTGCAGGGAGCAGAGAACAGGCCATAGCAGGGAACAACAAGGATGGCATTCAGAAGTCAGCGTAGTTGGGTCCTGCTGCTGTCAGCCTCGTGATCTGTTGCTTTAGGAGATGCTTTGCCTGCAGCCAAGCTGCCAGTACCACGGGGACAGGAAAACGCACGTGGCTTACCCTGGTGGGCTTGGATTCTGCGTCTCGCCTTCTGTGGCTGTCTGGGTCATAAGACTGGGTGGGAGAGACTCAACCACAAGCCAGCCATCTGCTGGTGAGGGGTGCTGATCCTGGCCCTGGTGGGCAGTGGCACACACCGTCTGGCACTCTTAGCCATCTCTAAGGAGGCTGCTTCCAGCTGGGGCAGAGAGGGAGCTGCCCTGGAATGCACAGTGCTCTTGGTGTTGGGAGGAAACTTTAACAGGGAGAGCATCCCTGGCCTTTCCAAAATGAGCTCCTTGGTGCAATCTTTGTAAGAGCAATTTTGCAAAACTGTAGCAGATGCATTGACAGTGTCTCAGGACTTTTGATCCTGTAATCTCATGTGTATTAGGAAAACCAAGAAAACAGAAACCAAAGCTCCAACTCCTTCCAGTGCGTGGTGAGTGGGGAGGCTCAGGGCTGGGCCACATTCAGGACTGTTCCTGGCCTTTTGGGGCTCTTGCATCCCACCCCTCTCAGCCCACCCAACCCTTTGCTGTGGCTGCTACCCAGGACTTCTTTAGCAGAAAACTGAAAAAGTCTCTTTTCCAAGTTGGGCTTCAATGAGAACTTTAACAATTGGATTTTGTAATTGTTCTTCCTGGCTATGGACGATCTCAGTATTAAACTCACACATTCAATAAACGGAATGATAAGTATACATCAAAACTGCCCTCTCAGTATTTTATTCAAGCTACAAAAACAAAAACAACAGAAAAAATCAATACAGCTTGTTCCGATTCAATACATGACCAAGAGCAACATGTTCATAAACGTGTGTGTATAGCAGCCGGCTTTGTTCTTGAACATCTCCCTTTTGCAGAGACAAACACTGAGGCAGGAGAAGGTGGGTTGGTTCCCTGGGGCCCTGAGCAAGGGAAAGAACATGGGAAAAGACAGTCCAGTCAAGGCCCTTTGCTCCCATCCCCTGGCAGGCTCTGGAGAAACCTGAGCAATTAACCACAAAAAGCCTCCTATCCATCCCGAGCATTCCCCGGGCCTAGCTGGGTCTGCAGCTTGTAATGTGTTATTTATTTTGGGTTTTAATTGCTGGCAGTCCCAGAAACATTAGTGTTATATATAGTGCTGGGCTCAGCAGGAGTAATTAAAAGGCGGGGGCCCTCGTGGTCGGTAGTAAAATACCAAGTACCGGCTGTTTAAGAAAAATGTGCCATTGATTTGCCATCAGCAAAACACAGGGTGGTAGGGAAAGGACAGAAGCCAGGCAGAAAAATCACACTGAACAG
Source organism: Marmota monax (assembly GCF_021218885.2). Taxonomy (NCBI): domain Eukaryota; kingdom Metazoa; phylum Chordata; class Mammalia; order Rodentia; family Sciuridae; genus Marmota; species Marmota monax. Next base: position 424,461 of record NW_026694831.1, on the reverse strand, counting down.
GGAAGGTTTATACACAGGCCAATGTGGCTGAGTTTTGTTGTGGGGAAGAACAGATTCGGATCAAGATCCTGAGCAGCACCATGACTCGGACAGAATAGCACTTGGTAAAATTGACACCAGTCACTCGGATCTGTGTGACCTCGTCTAATACTTATGACACCCCTCCCAGGCCAATGTGCATGCTTATGTCTATTTCTGTTACGTGGGGCACAAAACCAGGGTCCAGAAGGACTGCCCTACCTCGCTCAAGAGGAAAATATAGCAGAGTATTCGTATTAGCTGTCCCTTGGAGGCAGATCATGGGCAATCTCTTTTTAATTGTACTGTTCCCCTGATGCTTTGGGAAGAGACTGAGGAAAGAGAAGGAAAATCAGGTGGCAAAGGTGACTGGGGAGAGTTTGCCGAATGATCTAGAAAGAAGTGTGCATCCTCCAACACAACTTTCATCAGGAGTTTGCCAAAAGCTCTAGAAAGAAATGTAGGAGGAGAAGGGGCTCTGTTTGCGTACCCATAAATGTACATAAATGTATGGATGACCCTGTCCTCTTTATGCACGACCCTACTGCAGCCTAAGGCACATTAGGGAGGGCTCCCCCATGTCCTTCACTAAGGATTGGTTTAGTGACTTCTAAAACCTTCCTTGAACCACTTTCAACTACACAGAAATATGGAAGGTGCCTACCAGCATGGTAGGACTGTATCACATTACAGCACAACTTTCATCAGAGGATCATCATTATAATCATCATCATCATCATAATTAGCACATAAAAGGAGCTAACCATTGCATGGGAAAGGTACTGTTCCAAGTGCTTTCTACCTGCTAATAGAGTTACTCCTTCTGCTAACAGGGAAGGCATAGGTTACTGACCTCATTTTATGGGGGAGGTAACTGAGGCACAAAGAGCTCAGGAAAATTGGTCAGGTTTCTTCAACTAAGCAAGAGGTAGAGCACAAGGAGCGATTTATAGAGTCTGGTGGCAGAGCAAGACTCTTCACCACTCTAATAGGGGCGATTATTAATACTCTTTGCAGGTACTAATTATTAGCATCTCAGAGGAACTGAAGCAAGAGAGCAGGGCAGGCTCCCAAAGGGCAACCGGTCTTAGGGAAGTCCAGTGGGCATGCCCAGGGAAGGCATAGTAACTAGTGAGTGGGGTTCCTGGTCAGTTTGGAGACCCGAGACCTCCCTCCAGTGGACTTTGCAGGAGTAAATGCCCAGTAGAGGATCTGGGTAGGAGTGAGAAGGGCAGCTGCTCTTTGAAATGGGGCTACTGGGCACCACTGAACAGCTGTGCTCTGGACAGTGCACTGGACTGAGGGGTGAGAGGGGCTGGAGTTCAATTCCAGTTCCACATACTTGTTGTGGGACAGCATCCACCCTAATGGAGTCCAAAGAACCACAGGCTTCCTGAGCCATGTGTCCTGGGATTTCTATCCACCCAGAGTAGACACCTTTTCTAATTTGCATCATGGAATCCTATGGACTAGCCCTCAGTCCAGAGTGCCAAATATAGTGAGTTGTTCCCCTGAAACTCACTAAGATGCCCAAGGCCTGGGAATTCCCTTTCCTTGACCTTGGATCTTTGGCGCAATCCATCTTTCCTCATTTCTTAAGTGCCTGGCCGAGGGCCAGCACTGGGCTTTTATGAACAGCTGTAAAAACAATTGGAGAAGGGAAAACAGAGACTTAAAATGGGCCTGAATTTTAAAGTCTTTCTGTCCTGTGCTGAGTCTCTGTAGGTTTTAAGATATATGGAAAATCCCAGGTAAGAGTCTGCTTTGCTCACCTGAATTGGCACCAAGATCCGGAAGGTGGTCAATGTCAGCACATGGATGTCAAGTGGGTGTATTAACAGAACAGGAACCCACTGCCCAGGATGTCAGGGTGGTGACTGAAACTCCTGGAGACTCTCGGAAAGTACCCGGAGGTGGGTTTTTGTTTTTCTTGGTTTATTTATTCAAGTTTCCTTTATTTAAATATTTATTTATTTAAGATTTGAAGTTCTGCTTTTTTTCCATTTAATTAGCATGTAATCATTATACATGTTTGGGGGTACAATGTGATACTTCTATATGCAAATACAGTGTGTGCCGGTCAGATTGGGGTGACAGGCATCCTCTCTCCTGATCATTTCTTTACATTGGAAGACTTTTTGTTCCTCGGTTCTAGTCCTCACATGGCATGCAACAGATGACAATCTCACATATGAAAGAGACCCTGTGATGCTTGGCCTTCTGCATCTGGTTTTCCTGGGGATGCTGGCTGAGTACCTGAGGAGGTCAGGAGTGGGGTGAAGCTGCCCCTGAGGCTACTGCAAGGCCCCGAGCTGGATGCAGGGCAGGGTTGTGGATGGCAGGGTCTCACCCACCCCTGTGTCTTCCTCGCCTCTGTGTCTTTTATTCCTCATCCTTTTCCAGCCAGTGGTTAAGCACGGAGCCTGGTACAGACGGGCCCTCTGTCGCCATGCACTGGGGGCTGTGTGTGGGTTACTGGTCTGCAGCGGCTCTGAAGGGCTCCTTTGTGCTCAGGACCTTCTGGTGCCAGCTCCTGCAGCGAGGAGCTGCCCAGGGACAGCTTTGCCTAGGATAGAGCACGCGAGCCTGTCAATCTGGGGCTCTTAACAGCCCAGTGGGGAAAAGTGAGAGCAATTTCTCCTCTTGGTTTTGCCTCAAATGCATCACAAATTGGAATCACTTCGTGTCCGAAGGCTCATTAGAAAATGTTTCTGAAAAGCAACGCAGCCCATTAGGGCTCATTCTGAAGAGTGGTTTTATGTTCTTCACATTTGTGTCTATATTTGTTAAAGATCAAGTTCAATTTCTGCAATTGCCAGATGTCTTGGCTCAGCTACAGAGTCAAAGTCAGAACTCTTGGGGGATACCCCACTTGGTAATAATAAAGTCTCCCTCCCTTACTAAAGCCTGACATTTTAGCCAAGGGAATCATTATTGCTGCTTAAAAATCAGAATTGCAGATTGAATTAATTTTATCAGAATCATTTTGTGTGAAATGACTGATCTCAAGTTTCAGTAAATTTAACTGATCTCAGCTGCCTCATTCCGTACCAGTGGTAATGAGGTAACTTTTTGGATGGATGCTCATTCTTAGGACTGGGTTCACTCCTTCTTTCCTCTCTTTCCCACCCCCCTTCCTCTTCCTGTCACTTTCAATCACTGGCATTTTAGTCCTGAGTTGCAATTTTTTGAGGCATATTGGTATATTAAGATCTCCAATTTTTAAACTTCTTTCTTTATTTTTTGGGGGTACTAGGGATTAAACTCAGGGGCATGTGACCACTGAGCCACATCCTCAGTCCTATTTTGTATTTTATTTAGAGACAGGGTCTCACTGAGTTGCTTAGGGCCTCACCATTGCTGAGGCTGGCTTTGAACTCACAATCCTCCTGCCTCAGCCTCCCAACCCATTGTTAAATTTATTTTTGATTGACACTTAATGATTGTACATATTCCTGGGCTATATACAATGTGATGTGTCAATTCACTTATATATTGTATGATGATCAAATCACGGTAAGTAGTGTGACCATTACATTAAACATTTATTATTTATTTGTGGCTAGAGCATTCAACTTTTTTTTCTTCTAGCTATTTCAAAATATACAGTACATTGTTATTAATCATTCCAGCCTACTATGCCCCAAAACACCAGAACCCATCCCTCCTAATAGTGCCACTGTATCCGAACACCAATCTTTCCCCATGCCACCAGAGAAGAACAGTGGGTGTATTAACAGAACATGAATTAGAAAATGATTAGTGACAACCTGGATGGACTTGGAGGACATGCTGTTTAATGACATAAGCCAGCACAGAGTGACAGGTAGCACATGGCCTTACCTGTTCCTCATCTGTGGAATCTAAACAGTTGATCTCCGATCTTCCATGAGGAAACTAAAGCAAAATGAAGGAGTGATTGGGCTGGAGATGTGGCTCAAGTGGTAGCGCACTCGCCTGGCATGCGTGCGGCCCGGATTTGATCCTCAGCACCACATACAAACAAAGATGTTGTGACCGCTGAAAACTAAAAAAATTAAAAAGATTAAAATCTTTCTCTCTTTAAAAAAAAAAAAATGAAGGAGTGAGACCAAGTCCCCCCGACATCTAGTAATTCCACACTCCTCTGTGATGGGCCAGGCCAGGTCCACCGTGGCCTCAGCTGAGGTGTGTCCTGCTCAGGCTGAGTGGGTGGGTGGCTCCTTAGAGTGACAGATGCAGGCGAAGCCAGGAGGACAGGAGGAAACTGTGTGCAGGACACAGCTCCAAGGGCAAGAAACACGGGGGCCACACATGTGCTCAGGACCAGAGATGGTCTGGGGAGGAAGTTACTGACCCCAAATGGAGAAAGTAGTGGAAGAGGGGACCACAAGGAGGAAGGGCAGGGACGGCTGTCGGAGTAGACCCTGGTCCAGACTGTGCTGGGGTGGCCGGGGTCCGTTTCTGAGTCCTGGCCGCAATAGCAGGTTGGCCTAATTTCAAGGCTCTTGCCAGCTGCAATGGCAACATTTAGGACAGAAATGAGGCTTCCAGTCCCTTAGAATGCCACATTCAGTCCTGCAGAACATTCGTAGGATGCATTATACATGAACCATTATACATGAACCATCTTCAGTTGGCGGATGTCTTTATTTGCTATTAGCAGTGGATCATAGAAATTTCCCAGGAAGGTGAGCCCAGAGGCCTTCAAATCCAACCAACCAAACAAATGAATGACTAAATGAACAAACAAAGGGACAAGCAATAGGGCAAGCTTTCTGGGGCTTCTCTAGATAATGGATACTTTAAAACCCGAGAGCTTAATTAGGCCCTCAGAAATTACTTCCTCCAATTAAGCCCATTTTAACCATTGGAAATAGCAAGCCCCAGAGACCCAGCCATGCCAGCCGGTTAGTGCTGGTTTCCGGACCAAAACCAGCTTTCCCACCCATTTTAGAGATCTGTTACTGTTTGCCTCTGTTAACAAAGTTTTAACCCTTACCATGTTTATGTTCTAATATTGTCTGTTTTTTAATGCAGGCCCAGACTCCAGGGAAACACTCCTGGACATTCTGGAGACTTGGAACACTGGTATTCTGCCTCCAGTGACGACGTAGGCTGAACAATGCTTATTCTTTGACAGGCCTGGTCTTGCAAGAGAACCCTCTGCAGCTGCCTGCGCCCTCTCTTCTGCTCTGATCTGGCCAGCAATGTTCGGCACACAGTTAAAGACAGCAGGAGGGTGCGGGGGTTCATGGTTTTGGAGAGGACTGTTTCTGGGTTTGAAACATGGTTGACCTCTTTACAAGGCATGTGAGCTGGGGGCAATTCTCTTAGCCAACTAGTCACTTTTTTTTCTTTACTTGCAAAGTAAGGAAGATAATAATGACCATAATCTTAATGTTTGAGGCTGTTAAAGAAAAAATAAACAACTCAGTGAGGCATGTTAAGGCCTGGCAGGGAAGAAATTCTTCAAGGGGGGAAGGACCATTGTGATAGGTTCAGGGACCACCATGATGGGATTTTGCAGTGGGGGGTCAAGGCCTGGACTCAGCTCCAAACAATGTGGGCAGGGGGGACACACAGCCAGGAACGGGGGGGTCAGTGGAAGGAAAATTACTGAGAAGAAACCCCAGGGAGGGGTAGATTCTGGCCAAGTCAAACTCACAAGCTTCCTGCTGAACCCAGGCCTCAGGGGAGGGGTGGTAGAGAGTGAGATTTGACCAGACGTCACAGATGATCAGACTCCAGACAGGGAGGTCTTGTGCCAGGAGGTAGTTTGGAGTTTGGTGGCACAAACATCACAGAGCATGCTTACACAAACTGAAAGGGCCCTGACTTCACTATGCAACAAGAACTTCCCAACTCCCTTATAACCCCGGGAGACCACTGCTGTGTATGTGGTCTATTGCCTGGAAGGTCACCTGACTGTACCTAATAAGGGAGTATTTATCCAATTATCCACGAGTTTCTGCAAGGTGGATCCTCCCCTAGATACTCAGGATTCCCCTTTCCTGGCCTGTCTCTGGGAACTTCTACCCTAGCTCCCCAAGTGAGTCTCTCTCCCTTAAGACCTTCAGTGTTCCTCTCCTAGCAATTGGTCTTTCTCCCCAGAGTCAGATCCCCAGGATGACGCCAGTGCCTCTTGTCACTGCCTATGTCCTGGGTCGGCCTGGGTGACTCTCTTCAGGTCTGGCCCACAGCCCACATCTTTTGGGAAGGCCTCCAAGAGAGCATTGTTCATCTCATTGCTGAACAGGCACCTTGGGTGCTGTTTAGAACAGGTGGCCAGGGCCAGCTTCATGCCCTAGGACCTGGCTATTCTTACTGGCTCACAAAGGCTTGGTTTAAGCTCTTACAATGTTGTCTTGAAATTATTTATGATTTAAAAATTTATGTTAAATTTTAAGTATTTTTGAATAAGGATCCTCTAAATTTTTATTTTGCACCAGACAAAATTGTAGGTAGCTGTCAAGTGAGGACTGGGTGCAGATGAATTTATTGATCACTCTTACTTGAACAGGTTAAGCAAAGGGAAGTGGCTTATTCTGCGGGAACATGGAGGGAAGGAGGTGTTGGATCACAGTGCCCCTTGGTAGCCATAGTGGGAACATAAGTCTGCTTGTTCTTTTAGGAGGGATTTAATCTCTTTGAGACTCACCAGATTGGAGTTCCTCATGGAAGGACATTGTCAATAGCAGGGAAGGAGGGAGATTTCTCAGCTACTAGATGGCCAGGTGTTTGCAACACCTGAACATGTATTTGTTTTGGAGTAACTTGAAAGATTTCTCTAGAGAAAACTTGATTAAGGTCAACTCAGGCACAAAACACTTCCTAGATTAGGTCCACATGGTTTCCTGAGCCTGAAGCAGCTTGCAGATCTGACTACTGATCACAGGAGCCAAAGGAGGGGGTCCCGAGTGTGCCTTATTGGTGCCTGTGTGTGGGCTTGGGGAGTCTTGGTGGATTACAGCATCCTCTACTGGGGTCTGTGGGCCCGAGGTCCCTCTGGGCATGCTGAGGACCATGGATTCAGCTGTCAGGACTCTGTACAGCTGTTTCTTTGTCACCCCGTCTTTGAATTACCCAAGGAAATCACAGTCTTCATGCCTTTCCTTGACAAAGCAGAAGCTCGGAGATGATCCCTCTTTCCTGGAAGGGACATTCACCACTGACTGCACTCTCTCAGTAGCAGCCATGGCCAAACTCTCTGTCTCTTGTGTTCAGGGTTCTTAATCTCTGAAATGAGACAACATTATGAAAGCTATCATGGAGATAGATCTCTATGTCTGAAAGCATCATGTACTTAAACATAATCTCCTATACAAAGCAGATGGATCTTTCAAATCAGATTTGTGGGAGGTATGTGTGCATGATAATGGTTCAGTTGACAGGTGGCTTAGTGAAATTTCTTTGTCGAGTTATTTTGCCTGGTGTGTTTAAAATATACTTTCATTTAGAAGAAAAATGAATATAAATATACTCATTCTTGAAAAATCACTCAGTACTGCATGAGCTAAAGACTGTTTATATAGCAAACAAAGATGGCAGAAGGATTACTACAGGAAAGAAAAGGGGATCTTTACATTTCCCAACAGCCAGGATTCCAAGTGAGGTAAAGATTTAAGATAATGTGAATCACATAGCGTACCACAAACACGTGTGAGGGAAAGCAGTCAAACGCTGTAGCACTCACAGAGTACAGAGGAGAAGGACCTCTTCACTGGATACACCGGGTCCTGTGCCCCAGCCCAGGTGGGGCCACCCCATCAGTTTGGACTGTGTTCTTTTATATCCTTCAATATGCATTTCTTTATCTGATGTGCATCAATCTAACCTCACAAACTCTGATGTGCAAGAAACGTCATGTTTTTCATTTTCCTTATCTATTTTAATATTGATTCCAAGCCCTGGTTCTGTCAAGTTGGTAGAAAATTTAATTTCAGACGTTTGAGGACTCTGCCTTGTGACTGGGCTCTGTGGTGGGTCCTCTGCTGTGCTGAGCCATGGCAGGTGTCCTCAGGGTTTTGGCCAATGGCTCCCCACAGTTTACTCCCCAGAGGTCCCTTGTCCCAGTGTCTCTTGTAGTTATCTCCATGCCAGGTAACGACCATCTTATTCTTTCAGTTGCTTTGAAGAGAGAAATCTGCGTCTGTCACACCTCACAATGACTCCGTTTTTAAAACTGTTGGGTCTACCCTGAACCCGCAGCCAGGACCCCCTGGCCCCCTGCCATTGTCCAGGTCCAAGGCAGCAGCCTTTCTCACTGGATCTTGTTAACAGCTTTCTCCCCAGGAACCTGTTCTCAGCACAGCGGAGGGAGTGGCCCCTGGGGTGCAGAACTCCCTCCTCAACCTGTCTCTGCCCACACCCGCGCTGTCTAATTCAAGGTGAAAGCTGAGGTCCTCAGATGGCGCCCAAGCTCTCTGTGTGTGGCCCGGCCACCTCTGTGCACTGTCCTTCTAGCTGCTTTGCATCTGCTCTGCCGCCCCCCCCCCCCACCGCTGCCGCCCTGTGGTCCCTCCACCTGGGGAGCTTCGTCCCCATATGTTAGCATGGCCCTCTCCTCCTTCAGACATCTGCCAAACTGGCCACCCGGTGCGTGTCTCTGCCACGGGGCCTCCTCCCCACCACCCTGTCTTACCTTCCTCCGTGGCTTCCACCATCAGGCCACACCTTGGCTGTACTATCTCTACTTACCGGTTTTATGTCTGTATCTTCCCACTATTGCTGAAATTCTGCAAGAGTGAGACCTTTTACCTTTTGATCATGGTCTATTCTCTTGACACGGAGGCTGTGGCCTGGTCCGCCCCGGGAACATGGGGTACGCCTGTCGCGTGAAGGACTAACGGGACAAGTGATCACGAGGAGCATTTTTGGCTTCCGTGTTCCATATGAACTTGATCGTACCACAGGGAGGCTGCCACAACTTGCTACTTTTTGTGTTTAATAATAGATGTTGATGGTCTTTCTATGACAGTACATAAAGCAACACACGGTTCTCTCTTAATGACTGCAGCAGGATTCAGTGGTATGGCTGTGATAAAGGGTGTCCAGCTGGTTTCCCTCTGATGGACTCGTTTGCATTTTCCTCTCTTACTCATCATGCTGCCTCTTTGTGTGTTCAGGACATTTCTCCAGGAGAAACACCAAGATGTGGGGTTGCTGGGGGAACAGGGGAAGTGGATTTCAACAACCTCATTTGCATTTCTTCTGTGTCCCCGTGTAGGTGGGCATGTTTACAGTCCTGTACTTTCTCTCCCTCCCTGAGTTTCTCTTCCTCCCTCCCTTGGTGGGGGGAAAATTTCAATGATTTCCCGGTGGCAGTACAATTGGTGGGAGTGCACTATTTTCAGCTGCTCTGTGCGTGTGAGCCACGAGTTGGAGATTTTGCAGAATCAGCTGTGATGGTTCTTCTCTTTTTCTCCACTCTTTTGGCATTTAAAATCTGCACTGCCCAAATTGGGGCTTGATTGTACATTCTCTCACATTGTTCCACGGAATTAATCTTACTCTTCAGTCAGAGAGTTAACTCCTTGATGACAGAAACCAGTGAATCCTAAAAAATCCCTGCATGCCACCCCGTCCCTGGGCCTGATCTCACCAGGTGGAGCGTGTCCATTGTTCACCTAAACCATCATCTTGTCATCTCTGCAATGGTTTCTAGCAAGGTGTGAGCCCAGCCTTGAGGGAACAGATGAGGGCTTCCAGATAGACCCATCGGGGAAGAATGTTCTAGAGAGAGGAAAAAGACTACGCAGATATGGATTTGGGAAAAGGCATGGAGGGGTGTGGATTTGAGAAAAGGCATGGTGGGTTGGGGGAACCACAGCGATTCTCTGTGGTGTGAAGTTGGTGGGCAGGTGAGGGAGTGGCCAGAAACAGGCCGAGAAGGGTGGGCTGAGAGCTTTTCCTGAAGGATGGTGATGTCATGATAGGTTGGTGTGGAGGCTGCGTCTGCTGAGGTCCTCCTTGGTGGACAGAACACCAGCTTTCAGGCTGTGCCTAAACTTGAGTTTCTCCATTTTTGTAAGGCAGTAGTCTGCCGTGAGCGGCTCTATTTGAATACAAGTGCCACGGCAGAGTGCGTCCATACCTTGTTTGTACAAGTGAATGACCACCCTCTGCCCAGTACAGCCACGAGGTACAGATGGATAAATACCTTATCCATGCCGACTTACCAGACTAAATCAAGGAGCACCTGGACACGTGGACATCCCACATCATGTCTGGAACACCAGCCTTGGGAGCCTGTCAATCTCCCCAGCTGCAACCCCTAACTGAGACCCATAAAGGGAGGAATCCCCGAGACTTCACATGGCAGCACCTTGACCCTGTCACCTGTCACCTGTCAGGAGCCTTGCCCAGGAATTTGGCCACAGTGACAAATCTCTGTCCTCAGGCTTTAGGAGAGAGTGGTTTCCTCTGCCCGTGGTGACCATACACACCTGCTCAGAGCTGATTTCTCGAGCTCCACTCCAGGCTGACACTCTTGTTTTATCTATTTTTTTCTTTTTCTGGTCCCAGGGATTGAACCCAGGGGTACTTGACCACTGAGCCACGTCCCCAGCCCTATTTTGTATTTTATTAGAGACAGGGTCTCACTGAGTGCTTAGCACCTCGCCGTCGCTGAGGCTGGCTTTGAACTTGCGATCCTCCTGCCTCAGCCTCGCAAGCTGCTGGGATCATAGGTGCCCCACTGCGCTGGCTCTCTTAAACTATCTGCCTGGCTCTCTTAAACCCTCTGTGTTGAGAGCCACAGCCCAGTCAGAATGGCTCCTGGCATTTTGCCAGAAGTAATGGTTGAGAGGCGAGCCATTAAGATGATGATAATTAAGTTAAGCTGTGTATAATTGCTGTGACTGGATGATGCTGGATTGAAACAGGCTGTGTATTCAATTGTATATAGACTCCTGCTGCCTCGGGCACCCGCTACTTTGGAGTTCTTCCTGGGGAGTTCCAGTTGGTTGGTGAAGTTCCGGTGGAGGGAGTTCCGGTGGGTGTGTGGTGTCCCAGAGAAGGCCGCGTGGGTGGCATTCGGGGGAGTTTGGAAATAAGGTTTGTTCCTGCTGGAGTGGCTCGTGATTTGTGCCCAGACAGACTGCGGCACCTCTGCTTTGATGATTCTGCAGAAGTGGTTTGTTAAAATTCTGATCTCATCACCCACAGTGACCCTGGCTCTGCATTCGCCTCTCTGCCTCTCTCTCTTTGCCTGTGCTCTTGGCTCAGCCTCCTGAAGCTCTGTGGCCATCTTGACCCTTTCTTAGTCTTTCTGTGACCTGTGCATATGATTGTTCAAAGCATAATGTGTGACTTGAGTGTTACAGATATTAGAAATTAAGATTGGAAGATAAGAACTTGTGCTTGCCTGGCTCATGACTATCAGGGGACCTGTGAGCATCCTGGAAGTGCCACCCCGGATGTGGTGTAACCTGTGACTTGACTGTTATCCACACATTCTGACATGGTGGAGAGACACAAAGGTGCTGGGTCTGTGTTAATGACATTGCTGGCTCATGACAATGACAGGGGTGTTTCTGATCCAAGTGCCAAAGACCCAGCGGCCTGGCTGAAGTGAGAGGGGGGCGCTCTGTTCTGTGATCTGGAAGAGCTGGAGATTCGTGGGGCCTGGAGATGTCGGGGCTCCAGGCAAAGCCTTCCTTCCACCCCTGTCATCTTTCCGGCTTCATCAGCCTTAGAAGGAAGCTCTGCTTCTCTCCCCACTCTCAGGTTGGTGAAGCCTGGGCTAGGCGTTGACGGGTTCACCTTGGCCCGGGTTCACCCTTTGGTCCTCGCCAGGTGGCAGGAGTCCTGAGGGTTTCATTGGAGCAACAATGTTTTTTGTTTTGTCTTGTTTTATTTTTTGGTTGGGAAAAGGAGAAGTTCTTCAAATCAAAGAGGACACCCCCCCCCAAAAAAAAAGTGGCAGCCCTCTCGTTTTGCATCTGCTACAAATGATGATGAAGTCTGGCTTCCTTCAGCGTCTTCAAAGGATGGTGCGGTGTGGAGGGCCTGCACTTTTATTGCTCTCTAAGGAGCCCAAACAGCTCTAGTCCCCCAATCGGGGCAGAGCTCAAGTGCCTCATTAGAGAGGAATTTCTCACTTTCCAAATCTCTAACACAAAAATCCATTTGATGTTATTTTAGGATCATGAAAACCTATTTCTGCCCCTCAAATGCGGCTGAAGACTTGCCTTCAGTCAGGAGGCCCCCAGGTGCTTCTCAGGCCCAGCTCCGTGTCCTGGTCCTGACAAGCTGAGCACGGGGCGGTGTGCCTTAATTCTTTGGTCCCCTCCATCTGGAACCAGCTTTATAAATGCGCATGCTTACAAGGACGACTGAGCACCTCTCTTGATAAAACATAGGTCCCTTAAGAAGGAAAGGCTCATGGGAAGGAGCATAATTCTTGATGACTTGAGCTTAAGGTTTAAAAAAATAAGGTGTGATGACAATGATGACATTGCCTTTAATGACTAATACCATCTGGTAGGGTTTGAAAGGAATTTATAATTTTCAACACTTTGACTGCTGTAATCATATTCATCCTAATAGAAATCTTGGGTGGGAAGCAGAGAAGCCATCATCCCATTTCATAGATGAGCGCCTTGGAGATCTTCCCCCTCCATCACTTCCCTTTTTATTGGTCCAAAAGCCAACTCCAGGTCCCAAAGCCTCAACAGCTACCCAGTGTCATGACCCAGGCTTCTCACCCCCAGGCTCAGCCTGGGCGTGGCACCCTGCCTGGTGGGCCAAGTGTCAGGGGGTAGCAGTCAATGCAGAAGGGAAGACCTTGATCTCTGGCAGCACAGAGGGGCCCCAGGAAGCAGGGGGAGGTGGCCGCTGTGCAGCTGCCAGCTGTGGAGTTTAAAAGAAACATCAAAAATGAAATAAGAGAAGTGACAGCAGAGAACATAATGAAGTATATAAACCTGGATAAAGTAGTGCAATGGGTAATAAAAAGTGAAATAGGGCGGAGGGGGCGAGCAACTGCAGCCACATACATCACCGAGGCGTTAAGCTGGTGAGGCAGAGGCGGGAGGAGAGCAGGGCCTCTTGCAGAGCTCATTAAAGGAGTCTCCAGGTGCTTTTAGGGGGAGGCCACCAGCTCTGCGGCTTAGAGATTGGCATGATGGCATTTATTTCTGCAGCTCTCACAAGGCTCCTTGAGCCCGAGCCCACAGGACTGGGGCCAACACAGAGTTCCATTCCCAGGGTGGAGTAGACCTTCCTTGGTCTCAAGGTGACTGCCAACTTGTGTGAACCGCCCAACAGGCCCTGAAGGTACCACCCACCAGGAGCCTGTCTGGGGGCCCATACTAGCCAGGGATCCCCAGGCATTTCCTGCCATTAATGAGCAGCAGCCTATCGGACTTGGATTTTTTGGAAGCCTCAAATTTGGTACCATGCAGAGTTCAACCAAAGGGTCATTTTTCAGTACTTATTTCTAATGTTTTTTGGGGGTTGGGGGGATAATCTTTAAGCAGGAGAAAGAAAGCTTGCACATAAATCTTCCTAAGCAAACTCGTGTAAAGTACTGATGCACTTTATAAGCTGTAAACTGGGCTTTTATTAGCCATTTATGAGCCATTTTTTATGAAGCAAGTTTAATATTAAACTATAAAGTTCACAATGCACTTATAAAGACAGATAGACTCCTTCCCTTTATAATTCTTGACTTGGACGCTTGGCAAAAACCAACCGTATCCTGTCATTTCAGTACCCTGGCCCAGTACCCTGGGAGTTTGGACGCTGGTGCAGGATTAGGTCTGGGAATTGACAGGCACCGGGGTATGCCGGAGGCGGGAGTGGGAGGAACAGTCAGCTACAGCCATAAAAATAAATGCACGAGCTGGGAGGTAATTTTTCTTCTGACTTTTCTGGAGCATGGGGCCTTTATAGCCATTTAGGAAGGGAGTATTCTCCAGAGGAGCAATTCTTTTTTAGAGCAGCAGCACTATATTGCCATTTGATCCTGGGCTACCTCCCCCTTTTCCTGATAGATCAGCATGGCTGCTGTACTTTATTCCATGTGATGAAAATTAAGTTGGTTTGGAGCGCTCCACGCCGCATAACCAAAATAATAAGAGATAACCAGGAGCTTGCCCAGTTTAGGACGGCAAATGTTCATTTTACCTGGGAAAGAAATATTCGGCATGTGGAAAGTGCATGGCCCTCAGTGGACTCAGGCTGAAGATGGGAATTATCAATGGAGGATGATTTTCATCCCAAGCCACACACCATATTAAATCTCAAGTGCTTTTGCTTTGAACATGCTTTTGAAATACTGGAATTTTTCTGGAAGGTGGTAGGACATATTTGAGGGAAATCAAAGACTCAATATAGCAACCAGTGAGTCAAGGCACCACACTAGAGAACCCACACACTCTGTCCAGGCCCTAGAAGATCTGCAGTACCCCCCCCCCCCACCGGCCCCAGTTACCCTTGGTGGCCTTTCCTTTCTGGATGGAGCTATGATAAGAGTTAAAACCCCAACCTGTCTCTTGAGGCAGAGTTTTTATGAATTCCAGTACACCTGGAATTCATTAATCAATGAATTCATTCTCAACCCTCTATCAAGTGCCGGGCTCTCTCCTAGGTGGAGAGTTTCGTTGGGGAGTTTAAACTGGGCCTTGTCACCATTTGATAGACACCTTCCTGATCCTGGGTTGTACTTGGCTGTTTGGTGCCAGAGTGCCCGTAGTTGAATGGGCACTTTCTCTCTGAAAGACCCTAACAGTACACAAGTCAATTGTGGGAACACTAAATTGTACTTTTTGATAAAAAACATGGTAGTATGTTCAGAACACTTCATGTGGAAGGACCCCAAACCCTTGGGACTGTGGCCAGTATTGGTTACCTCCACCTTGAAGGGCCTCTCAGGATCATGCCCACCTGATCTCCCATCTCTGGGGTCCCTGGAAACCCAAGCTTCCCATACCTCCATCGCCTCTTGGTTCCTGTTTCCATGTTACTCTGGCCAACCCATAAACCTGTCCTTTCGTATCACCCCTCATAGCCCCCTTTCCCGTGCCTCCCCGAGCTCTCAGAACTGTGCTCCAGAGCGCGGAGCACTCAGTCAAGTGGGGGATGAGCCCTCTGTGGGACATTCCAGGGAGGGAGGAGACTTCCCCACCCTACAGGGCCACCTCCACTTCATCTGGGAAGCGCTTGCAATCTGATCAGAGTACTCACCTGCTGATAGCCAAGAAGGACGCCCTTCCCCTCCCTCCCTCTCCTTCACAGATCTTTGGGATCTGATTCAGAGTCCCTCTCATCCCTACAGTTGGGACCTTGGCCGCCATCTTTTCCTTCTGCACTCTGCAGCTGCTCACTTCCAGGTGTACAGATGGCTCCTGGCCTGTGACGGTTCCCCTCTGGAGTTTTCATCTTTATGACAGTATGACAGCGATTCACATCAGATAGACCCACACTTCAGACTTAAATTGTGACCAGGCCAGCTATGGGGTCCAATCCTCTGTCATGACGCTGGTCAGAGCAGCGAGCCACAGTGGCCAGTCAGCTTGAGACCACAGGACAAGCAGCTCTTTCTCTATAGTGTTCTCGGTGGCTAGGCTGGGGGGCTTGGTAGGTGTATTAAGTGCAATTTCCAGCTTACGACATTTTTCACTTATGATGGGATTATCAGAAGGCAACCCTGCCGTGAACCGAGGCGTCAGCTGTGCTCCTTCTTAACACCAGTGTCCCCTGCCTGTGAAAGCCCCATCTCAAGCCTCCCTCCCTGTGTCACCACTTTCTGCCCTGCCACTTTATTCACTTGGCTCCCCCCAGTGCCTCTCATGTTGAGGATGCCAACTCGTTATGTTAAAGCTCTCCCGACTCTCTGCTCCCTGGAGTCTCCATTTCTCTAACAACTAAGCCTGTGTCCTATAATCTGGCCAATACCTTAACTGTCTTACCTGGCTTTCTCTTGGCTGTGGCTGACTGTATGAACCCTGCACTTGACGGGCCCAGTGATCTATGTCCCACAGTGTTGGGAAAGGGATATGTCACCCTTCAGCTTGTTGAGGGCCACAGCTGAGTCGGGATGACGCATGGCATTTTTGCCAGAAGTAGTGGTTGAGAGGTAACTCCATCGAGCCATTAAGATGATGACTTTTGAGTTCTTGCGGAATTCCCGTTGGGTTCCCGTTGAGCTCTCGCGGGGATTCCTGAAGAGTTCGCATTGGTTGGGGAAGTGCCAGAGGAGGGTATTTCCGGTTGGTTTTTTGCTGGAGGAGCCACGTGGTGTTCGGGAGAGTTCCTGGGGAGCGTGTGTGGAGTGTGCTGGTGGAGTTCAGAAATAAAGTTTGTTCCTGCTTGAGTGGCTCGTGATTTGTGCCCAGCCAGACTGCGGCATCAGCTGGCAAATCATTTCACACAGGAGACAACATTTTGGAATTGGCTTTTTTTTTTTTTTTTTTTTTACTCAAATGATTCCTTGGGATTTATTCAGTTGTTGTTTGTATCAACTGTTAATTTTGTTGCTGACTAGTTTTCTTTATATCTGGTAAGGAAAACTTCCATTGACCAGCAACCTGGGACTCCCTTAGGAATGCTCATTATTCCTATGCACATCCAATCTGAGAGATGTGATAGCCATCAAGTTATGTTATGAAAATTAAAATAAGAAAATTGGAGTCTGAGCCCAAAGGTTTTAATGCCAGCCTTTCTGGACGCTTCCTGCCCTCAGTGTTTAATTTCTCCCAATATAGGTGGGAAGAAATTATCTAGACCCCATTATTTTATTGGTAGTTCCTGTAGGTCTCAGATGACATTTTCTAACTTATAAGAATCTACTTCAGACACTAAAAACTTAATTGATGGAGAGAAATGTTCCTCCTAAATAACTTTGTTTAACAAAATCTCTTCTGTTTTTGTACTGTTATTGTTTTATGCATATGATGCACTGTCATAATTATTGTTTTATATGGTTTTATGTTTTTAAAGATGTTAAAAGAAATAATGTATATATCTGTATATCTTGCTCCATTAACCTTCACATGGATCTCTCTCCATATTTCTGTGAATCTGAGTTACCATTTTTCTTTTCTTACTCCAAAACTGATTTGTTTCATTTACCTCCTCTGTGCTTTTATAAGCAAACACATTACATTTCTTTATGTTACAGGACCAACAATACAATTACATGTGAATTTTTTAAAAAATTTTTTTTACAATTGCTTTCAAAATTGAGAAGAAAAGAGACATGAAATTGTAGTATCTTTTATTGGTAGCCATGTGATTCATGACAGGTGCTCTTGGTGGTGTGTAATTGTGTGTGTGTGTCACAGGGGTCCAACAAATTTCCTGAGTTTTCTGAGTGCTTGATATTATCTTTGTTTTTCCTTCCTTATTGACTGATAATTTTGCTGATATTAGATTCTTATCTCACAGATTTTCATCTTTCAGTACTTTGAATGTGTCATTCCATTGTCTCCTGGCCTGCATTCTTCCAGATGAGAAATCATCTGCTAATCTTTTAGAGGTTCACTTGAAAGTGATGACTCATTTTTTCTTGATATTTTCAAGATTTTATCTCTCTCTTTCCATTCTATGTCTCAGTGTGGATCTCTTTGACTTTATCTTACTGGAAGTGTATTGAGTTTCTTGGATGTACAGATTAATATTTTCTACAAAATATGGGAAGTTTCAGCTGTTATGTTTCAGTCAGCTTTTTCATTGTTGTGTCCGAAATACCTGACAAAAACAATTTTAGAGGAAGAAATGTTTATGTGGGGCTCATGTTTCAGAGGTCTCAGTCCATCGGTGGCCAACTCCTCTGCTCTAAGCCTAAGGTCAGGAAGGACATTATGGCAGAGCTCAGGGTATGGCAAACAAGAAGCAGAAGAGTTCCGCTCACCATGGACACAATCTATACCCCAAAGGCACACCCCCCCCCCCCGTGGCCCAACTCTTCCAGGCACATCATAGCGCCCGTAGTTACCACCCAGCTCATCCTGTTCATTGAATTAGACCACTGATTAGGCTACGCCTCTCACAACTCAATCGTTTCACCTCTAAACTTCCCTGCATTGTCTCACACAGGAGCTTTGGGGGGACATCTAGAATTTCTCAAAGGCTATTTTACTATCCACTATTTCATCCAACAAAACCCTGTTCAGTCACCCCCTGAACAGTAACAGGGTGGTTCTGAAAAGACAGTGCCCCAAACCATCCCGAGAAGGAGACTGGGTTGGGACTTCAAAGAACGAAGCACTAACCACCAGGGTGAACATCATTGGGGGAATGGAACTGGAGAGTGCTACTGGTCCTCCTCATGACCCATAATGAGGGTGAGGGAGGCTCTTCCTAGGCTTGTGTGCATGAGGGGGAGGGGTGTGGGGTTTACGCAGGGCCTCAGGACTGTTGGCCCAGGGCCCGGGCTGGGGGTTTTAAGTTCTTTGGGTTACAACCTAAACACTTGCATCAGTGACAGGAAAGATTCAAGGCCCTTGTTTGGGATCCAGTCTGTAGCTGGTGTATCACAGTGAAATTGAGAAAACTCTTGAGACTTTTGCTGAGGGTAGAGAAAGAAGTAGGGGAACCATGGGACCCCACCCCTGTTCTTCTCCCGCCTGCAGAAGGGTCGCACTTTCTCTATTCTTTGCATGTCTCATAATTTTTGTTGAAACACATGCAGCAATTCTGGATACTGATCCTCCCTACCTCCTTTTCAGGGCTTTTTGGTCTCTGTTATTATTTACATGTTTCTTTGTTTAGGTTTTTGGAAGAATGATTTCAGAGAAGCCTATCTGGACAGTGTGCTGCCTCTGATCTAGCTTTAGTCACTGAAAACTTGTTGAAAAAAAAATAAATAAAATTTACTTTTCCATTCTTTATTTTTGATGATTTTAGTTGAGACATCTCTTTTTGATAGCTCATGTATTACTTTTAACCAAAATCTGAGAACTTTTTTTTTGGCTTAATGTGTGACTGGACCATTACTTTGAAGATGCAGAGGGCAGGTGTGAAAGCCAAGAGGTGGCTAAATGGCATGACGTGACCATGACCTGCTGTGGTTCCGGCAGATGCTGTCTCGGTTTACACTTACCATCACATTTTAATGAACTTCACCTTCCCTCACAGTGCTCGTGGCTTAGCTCTAAAGACACCCACCACCAGATGGAAAACCCGCCTAAGCTCTGCTCTTTCCTTGAATTCTTCCTGTGACTGGGTATTGGTTGGCTCACCAGCAATATGGCCATAAGAACGTTTTGCCCTTCTGCCTTGAAAGAATCTTAAGTGCTTAAAATGAGATGACAAACATGCTTTGAAAATATTTTTGAAATATCAGTATGGCAAGATGTTGTTGTTGCGATTGTTAGTGGTTAGGAGGACTTAATGTTCAGTGGCTCGAGGACGTGCATGTGAACACACACACCTGTCAGGAGAGGCCATGAAGAGAGGCCACACCTGTTCTGGCCACAAAAAAAGCCATTCACTCAGGTTTAGAGTCTACTGCAGCTAAAACCTGCCTTTTATAAGGCGCCTCCTAGACGAGCCAAGGCAGGCAAACACGGATTTTGAGGTTGGTGCTACGAGACTGGAGCCTGACCTCGGTCCCTGGAAGTCTGGTGTCACCTGAGGGCTTCATGTGGGGGGCTCGGCTGCATCCTTGGCCAATGCGCATCTTCTTTCATGATGGCAGGAGGAAGCCCCCACCGGGGTCCTGGCCTCAGGAGAGCTCAGTGTCCACGGGAAGCACCTCCTTGTACTTGCAGCTCCCCTGGTCCCTGGCATCTTCTCAGTCAGAAACGTGTAGTACAGATGTCTCCCCTGGAGGGGGGCAAATCTCATCCTGCCTTTCTGACGCCTGCCTCGCGCTCAGCAGATGAAATGCAGAGCCCTGAAGTGGTCAGCACTGAGGAGAAAGGCGTATGTGGAACAGGGGCCCATCAGGTGGAGCCGCATGGGGACAGGGGGTCTCTTGCCACTGCCAGAGGCCTGGGTGTACTGAACACTTGGAAGTAAATTAGGAATGAACAGGACAATGCACCCTCAGGGAGCAGGAGCTTTTCAAAGAGCAAGTTTCAGATTCATTGTTTCAGAATTAAAAATGAGGGGTGATGCCCACTGGCCGCCCCCACCCCGTGTCTCCTCAGGGTGCTTTCTCATTTTATACTGTGGAAATCTTATCTTGAAAAATTTTATCGAGTAAACAGCACATTTATGTCATTTATTAAGTTATTTATTTTCTCATTTTTAGTCATCTACCATATACCCATCTGTGGAAGGGAGTTTCTGGTCTTTACGAGACAAAGATTGAAAATGACCTCTCCCCTCTCTTCTTCCCCGACAGCCCTCTCCCTCTCCTCTTTTTGAGCTTGACTTTATAAAACTGATCCCATCAAGGTTCTGCTTACCAAAACCTGTGCAAGTGATGGTCATTCAACTCTGCTCTGCCCTGTCGTATCTGCCACAGCCACTGGCTGTACCCATGGTGCAGCAGCTGCGTCACTGTGCCCAGGAGGCCCGAGAGCACTCATCGCCAGCTTCTCACCCAGCGCAGTGTGTTCTACATGAATTAAATCATTATCGACTCTGTCATCAAGACAACAATTTTACTCTGTGCCTACAAGAAGAAAATCACAGTGTTATAGATTTGGCGGGAGCGGTGCGCCTGCTTTCACACACATCCTTGCGTGGGCAGGTAGGCCTTTGGTACACAGAGGTGGCCCCTGAACCGCAGCTCTTGGGCGAGCTGGGCAAGAGCACGTGGTCTTCAGCATGAAAACCAGGCCTCAGTTGTTTGCTTCCTTTAGAAAACATGAGCCCACAAACAAGAGGAAAAAAATTACTACCCAAAAGGCTTCTGTCTGATCATGACTTTCACTAGCTCTGTCAAGCAGAGGGAAAGTATTTCTAAGCAGCCTCCCCGTTGCTCATCTCTGATTATGACCAGGGTGTGGAGAGTGGTCGACGGTGGGGCTGGAACAGAGTCTACTTAATTAACTTCTGGGATGCATTCCAGTCTCCAGGGTCTGTTCTGTAGGATTTATAACCAGGTCATTCTTGTTATTGATGATAATAATAGATCCGTGCCTCCCGTGGTCCTCTGGGTGATTCGTTCCAGGACGCCCGATGATACACCAAGCCCCACAGGTGTTTAAATCTCTTACATAAAATGACATACTGTGCGCAGAGACCTACGCACATCCTCCCACACACTTCGAGCCGTTGCTACCTCATATATGGTACCTAGAGCAACGAAAATGCATGAAATAGTTGTCACACTACATTGTTTAGGGAGAGAGACAAGAAAAACGTCTGTACGTGTTCAGTACAGAGGGTGGTTTTTAAAAGACTAATTTTGATCCATGGTTGGTTGAATCCAGAAATGTGGAACACATGGAGATAGAGACCACAAAGTAATCACATAATTCATTCACTGAGTTCACATGCTTAGGAAAGTCCATTTTCCATTTCAAAGTCCATATCCCATTTTTTTTTTTTTTTTTTTGGTACCAGGGTCTCTCGACCACTGAGCCACATCCCCAGCCCTATTTTGTATTTTATTTCAAGACAGGGTCGCACTGAGCGCTTATCACCTCACTTTTGCTGAGGCTGGCTTTGAACTCACCATCCTCCTGCCTCAGCCTCCCGAGCTGCTGGGATCACAAGTGTGTGTCTCCACACCAGCCAATGTCCACATTCTTTCCATGGCATTCTGACTTGGTTTCTCCTTCTTCCATTCCAGATTACTAAAGCCACTCAGCTGGGACAGTCGTTTTCAGTGGTTGGAAGTCTCTTCCAAGTCCCCTTAAATCCTCAGATGCATGACGTGGCCTCGGAAACCCTGGTAGTGCTCTGGATGCCTTCCGGGCCAAGAGCGTGTGTGCTCCTGGAGTTGGTAGTTTTGCTCTGTCTCTGGTTCCTTAGACACTGGGCACAGTTTGCGTGGTTGTTCTCCCAAGTACCATCCTCTGGATGTAGGCTTATTCCCTCTGCCTTGCTGTGGCTTGTGACCACGTGATTCCAGCCACGGCTGAGTTTGTGAGGCACAATACCAGGTATCCAGTAGCTGTCCCCTTTTCCCTAGTGAGACTCCTCTCAGTCATTCCGAGGGCCTGGTAGACCAGTTGACCACGCTGCCCCTGTGCCTGGCAAGTGACCAAGTGAGGCCATCAGGCTCTCCTAGCAGTAGACACTGGGTGGAAGGGGACTCTGGTTCTGAGGAGGACATCAGTGGTCATACCTGGAGAGTTCTCTTCACTGAGTTTCTGGCCTTTGCCTCTCGGAAGTCCTGGTTTGTCTGACATTTGACCTTTGACCAGCTTTCCAAATTCTGTCCCATAAATCCCCTTTATCCCTTCAGTTCAGCAAAGCAGAGGTGTGGGTGCTTTGAAGGGTCTTCTCTGGCTGATGCTGAAACCGGCAGAGGTGTGAGGTTGTCTCAGGGTGGGACTTGTTAGGATGCAGTCAGTTTTGTGCCTGAGGAAACCGTCATCTTGGACAGGATCCTGGAGCGGTTACCATGGTGCGTGCTGCATCTTTTTGTTAGAGGTGTGAGGAGCATTTTGCAGAGAGCTGTTTCCATACTCCCAGCACAAGTCCTTCCGTGCCACCAGCCTGTGTTCGCCCAATCGTGGGTGGTTCTGGGTGGAGAGGCAGAGGATCCAGGGCTGGGGAGTCCAGCCAGAGTGCAGGCTCCCAAACAAGAGCCCTGCAGGTGACCTGCTCTTGAAGCGATACGGACGTTCTGGGACCTGTACTGGTAAGGGACATACTCCAGGATCCTTGGCTGGTTGAAATGGTGGGGAAGGAGCAGGCCTTGCCACCCAGCGTTTCATAAACTCTACTACGAATTAGGTTCCTTGGGCCTTCATGTGAGCAGCTGACACTGCTCCTAGATGTTGCTGTGTCCTCACATCCTCAGAAAAGTGACAACTATCACACAGAACACTAAAGTCACCAGGGGTTTGAGGATGCACCTAGGGGGCTTCAGAAAAAAACACTGTATATTCTTTCTTTCTTCTTTTTTTTGGGGGGGCAGGGATTACCAGGGATTGAACCAGGCACGCTTAATCACTGAACCACACCCCAGCCCCCCTTTTATATTTTTTATTTAGAGACAGGTCTCGCTAAGTTGCTTAGGGCCTCAGTAAGTTGCTGAGGCTGGCTTTGAACTTGCAATCCTTCTGCCTCAGCCTCCCATGCCACTGGGATTACAGGTGTGTACCACTATGCCCCACTGTATTTTTTTATAGCATATCATTAAGACTTTAGGTAATTATTAATATTAATTAGTATTGAATGCATGCAACACTTTCAAACATAATCTTTTCAAATGTTATAATGAAAAGCTTGAGCATGCTTCTTTCTGCAAAACATTTTTCTCCAGTTTCACCAAGATGTAATTTATCATGTAATAGAATTCATACATTTTAAATTCATCTACTTTGGACAACTGTTTACAGTCCCATAACTACCAAGACTAGCAAGATGCAGAAGAACTCAGCATGTCCCAAATTTCCCTCTCATTATTTTGCAAAGGATTCCCTAACCTGACTCCCCACACTGGGCAACACTGATCTGATTTTTGTCACTGTGTCACAGGTAGGTTTCTTCTGATTTATTTTTATTTTTTTTTTGGTACTGGGGATTGAACCTCAGGGGCACTCAACCATTGAGCCACATCCCCAGTCCTTTTTTACATTTTATTTAGAGACAGGGTCTCACTGAGTTGCTTAGTGCCTCACTTTCACTGAGGCCGGCTTTGAACTTGTGATTCTCCTGCCTCAGCTTCCCAAGCCACTGGGATTACAGGCGTGTGCCATCACACCCAGCCTCTTTTGACTCATTTCCATGGTTCTTAGTAGTATAACAGTAGGTTCATAAAGTAAATTGGGAAATAATGCCACTACTTTCTGAGAAGAGTTTGTGTATAATTTCTTTCTTATATATTTGATATAATTCACCAGTGAGAATATATCTGGGTTTTCCTTTTGGAAAGTTTTTTCTTCTTTAATTCAATTTATTGACTATGTATAATGCTATTCGAGTTGGTTATTTTTTTCCTGGGTCTGATTTGGTAATTTTGATCTGCAAAGGAATTTATCAATTTAATTTAAGGTGTGGAATGTGTCACGTAAAGTTGTCTGCACTATTCTTATTTTCCTTTTTCTGTTACATGATCTACAGTGATACCTGCTATTGGTCAATTGCATGCTTTCTTTTTCTCTCTCCTTCATTTGTAAGATAGAGGTTTATCAATTTTATTAAACTTCCCCAAAAATCAGCATTGGGTTTTATCGATTCACTTATTGTTTGTTTTTTTTAAAATCTCATTGATTTCTCTCCACTCATCTCTATGAATTATTAACAGTCAGTTAGTTACCTTGGGCATAATTTTATGTATAATTTTTTTTGCATTTTAATTTGGGAACTAGAGAACTGAGTTTAGATCTTTGTGAGAGCTTAAAGCTGTACAATTCCCTCTAAACGCTATTAAAGCTACATCCCTAACAGGTTTCTAAGTTGAATTGTCATTATCAGAAAATTATTTGAGTGCTTTTAGAATTTCAGCTTAATTTTCCTATTGCACTTTAACTTGATTTGTAAAAAAAAATTTTTTTTAGTTGTAGTTGGACACAATGCCTTTATTTTATTTATTTTTATATGGTGCTGAGGATCGAACCCAGCGCCTCACGTGTGTTAGTCGAATGCTCTTCCACTGAGCCACAACCCCAGCCCCAGCTTGATATCTTTTGCCAGCTGGGGATTGAACCTAGGACTTCTTGCATTACATTCAACTCATTGATTGATTTAGATTACAATACAAATCCTCAACTTTTAATAGTTAACTTACAGATGATTTAGAGCATTTCATGGAAAACCCATCCACTTTGCCATGGGGTAGGTCCACATTGGCTGCAGCCTCGGCACTACTCAGATACATCCCAAGTCCACAAAACAGGTTTGTAATTTTTTCCCTCAAAGACTCATGAATATTATAACGAAATCATGAGGGGAACAGGCAAAAGCCGTTTCATATTTGCTGAGAGTCTTGCTATTTTAAACGCTCCTCATTTCCTTCTGAGGATCTAGTTTCCGTCTGGCACAGCCCCCCCCCCCTTGTGCACAGCTTCTCTTAGCTCTTGTTGAAGAGCTGCAGCCAGCACAATGCCTCAGTCTCCATTGGCCTCATTATGACTTTCCTTCCTCCACATGTTTAAAGGAAACTTCACCAGCCTGGCACGGTGGTGCACACCTGTAATCCCAGTGGCTCCGGAGGCTGAGGCAGGAGGATCGTGAGTTCAAATCCAGCCTCAGCAAAAGAAAAGCCCTAAGCAACTCAGTGAGACCCTGTCTTTAAATAAAACGCAAAATAAGGCTGGGGATGTGGCTCAGTGGTCGAGTGCCCCTGAGTTCAATCCCTGGTACCAAAAAAAAAAAAAAGAAAGGAAATTTTACTAGACATAGAATTTTGTGTTAACATCTTTTTCTTTCAGCACTTTGAGACTGAAAAAGAGAAAAGAAAATATATTGGTCTGCTGTCCTCCAACCTTTGAAATTTCTAACAACAAATCTTCCTTTAGTTGAATTGATTTTTTTTTCTTGCTATTTCCACTATTCGCTCTTCATTCATTTAACTTTGGACTTTGGGCAGGGGTTTGCTTCTCATTTTTATCCTGCGTGGCGGAAGCTCCCAGGTTTGAACCTGTGAATTTCTCTCCTTCATCACATTTGGAATATCTGATGATCATTTGATCAAATCCTCTTTTCTACCTGATTTGTTGTCCATTGTCCTTTTGGGACTCCAATTATGCCTGTGTTAGACTGCACTGTGGGATTTAATAAGTTTTTGAAACACTTCATTTCTTTTCAGTATTCTCTCTTTTTTCTTCACACTGGGAAATTTTTATTGATTTTTCCTCAAGTTCCCTTTCCTAAGTCACTGGCCTGCTGGCCAATTAATGACATTACAAAGCCACCCAGGGACTTTTTATTTCAAATATTGTGTTTTTCAGTTATGCAATGTTCCGAGTGGATACTTTCTGATTCTATTTCTCACCTCCCACTTTTCTCCTAGTTACCACCGTGCTTGCCTCTCTGTGCAGAGGTGCTGATGGCTGGGAGCGCAGGCTGTGCATCCCCCTGCGCTGGATCTAACACATGCTTCACAGCAGAGTTAGCGGGAACGTACCCGGTGGGCTTCCTAGTGAGCATGTGTTCCTGTTTCTCCTGCCTAATTTATCAGCTTGGTTTTCAGATATCCTGGATATTATAAATATCTGGCTGTGGAGACTGTATTCCTTAATTTTTCCTCTCTTGAGAGTGGCTGGTTTTATTTTGGTAGGTGATTAACTTGGACGGCCACCTCTATTGTCTGGTGGCAGTTCTGACCCCACTTCTGATTTCTGGCATGTTCCTGAGTTCCTCTAATTCTCCTCCATACATTCAAGGTGTAGGAGTCACCCAGGGATCCGGGAAGATAGAACTTCAGCCTTTTGCAGCCTCCACTTGACCAGATGGAACAGCTCCTGTGGATGGAAGCTGTGGTTTGTCCCTCTAGCACCTCCGCTGCCCCACGCTCCCTGCCAGCCATGTTTGGCTTCAGGCTAACCTGTGTAGGAGAAGCTATCCATTCCCCTTGACCCTCCTCCTCTGGGCATGGACTCCCCAGAGGAAAACTCCTTCTCTCTGGACTCTTCAGGGCCTTAAAACAACTCCGATTTGTGTTATGCCCACTGTTTATTTGCTGTCTGCACATAACTTGGGCCGTTTGGATGAAGCCCCACTATTTCCCTCCATGGACATCAATTTTCACATCAGATTTTATGCTCAACCAGGCTATCCTCAATTCTTGATTATGACCTTTCAGTGATGATCTTTTCAAATTTTTGATAGTCACCATTGGCAAGAAAATGTATTCATACTGGTAGGTGATAAAAAATTTAAAGCCATTTTTACAACTATTCACAAATTTGCAACAGTTGAAGTGTATTTAAAGGAGCTAACAGCTCGTCTTTCTCTGCACTGTCAAATGCAATGTTGAAATTTCTTGTGATAATGCAAATGGGTTTCAAATCCAACAGAATGTTTTCATATCAAGTATTTCAAAATAATGATGATGCTCTAATTAGTAGAAAGCTCACGCATTGTTAGAGCTTCACCCTGCAGCTAGCCTGTGTGCTGTTCAAAGGGCATCTCAACTGCCAGAGCTTTTGATCTGGGTGAAGGCAGTGAGTTGGGGCCCTGGTGCTGCTCTGCAAGGAGCACCTGCTGACCCTGCGGCCTCTTCCGCTCCAACTTTTGCATCTTCACCCGTGAACTTGACTGCTTGGGGATTTGGAAGAAAACAACACCAGTCAGTTCCCAGACTTCTACTTTAGGGTGGTGAGGTACACCTTGAAGCTGGCTCTACCACAGAGGTTCAAGATATGGAGAAACCTGTTGGCTGTGCTTAGAGAATAATGGCAGGTAGGAGGTGCTATGCTCAAAGTTTTCTGGGGTTTGGGATCCACTATCAGACACAGCTCCACTCGGAGCGGTAGTTTAAGCTGTTAATGGCTTCCACACACAAGCCGTGGGTCTCTGTGGACTCCAAGCTCCACTTGCATGATAGGAAGGCTAAAGGGATCAACATATGGCAAACTGCCATAGACTTGGGTAGCCCAGGGACTGATTTCCTTCCAATAAGTCCCTACAACTAGTACTACTGTTGACATTCTGAAGTACTTCCATGGTGGACAGCCAAAAGCCTGGCTTGTTCCCCCTCTACCCTAATTCCTGGCCCCTCCCAAGGACCTATCCTTAATTCCTCTTTCTGAGTGTGTATTATCAGTACCATTTGGGTTGATGTTGTTCAGTGTTTCTTTGATGTGCCTACTGGTCACTCGGAATCTTGTGCAAATGCAGATTCTTGTTGGGTGGTCACTGGGAGCGAGTAGATTCTGCATTTTTAACAAGATTCCAGTGAATGTGAAGCTATTATGGACCAGACTGAAGTGATAGGGACATACTTTAAATGCCACAGATCTCTGCATGTACTGCAAGACACCAGTTGGTATGTGAAATGGCCTAGTGGTTATGATTGTTGAGGGACAAGGAGCTCAAATGCATTAAATTCAAATGCTAATTCATTTGCTGGCTAGCTTTGCAATATTGGGTGTGCTAGTAAAACCTGGGCCTCGGTATCTTCATTGGTAAATGACATGGTACTACATATCTTCTGTTGGGGTTGTTGTGGTGATTAATGAGGCAATACATGTAAGAATTTAAAACAGTGCACAGCACCCTATATATAGATTTTATGTCTCTTATTATGCATGCTCTCAAGTTACTTACAAATTTATTGTAGAGAGGCAAAATCTCCCAATTAAGTAGAAACACAAATTTATCATTGGATAAACGGAATATAATCAAATTCCAAAATATCTAGTAGAAAGTATATGATGTGTTTCATTTCAGTGTGTTTCATTGGTCTCAGGGAAGTTTCCTCTGAAGAGGTAAACCCAGCAGGTCCAGTAGAATTTAGAAAGAGTCACCCATGTGGGACAGAGCCTTGAATCCGGATGCTGTCTTTGAGGTTGAGCTAATAAATTTTAATCGGGGTTTATGGACTCACAGGCTGGGAAGAAATGCGGTGATTATTCTGGCTGGGGATGTGTTGATTGTGGGAAATGGAGCTGATTCAAACTGCACAGGAGTATGGGATGTATTTACAGGATTCTCAGGCAGGGTAACTGAGAGAAAGCTAAAAAATGAAGATTTGAGGAAAGACAGAAATAGAGGCCACCCTGGGGTCACTATCTTATTTTCATCTCATTTACTTGGTTTCTTTCCTATGTGCCAATGAGCCATTTCCAGTCTTTCCCTTATAAATCAATAATGTCTACAGAATGTCTGGCGACTGCCTGCTCCTATTTTAGACACCAGCATCAGATAGATCTGTGACGCCAAAAGAGGACATCCCTGTCCTTCTGGAGCTTCTACTTAGCAAGGGGAGACAGACAATGAGAAAATCTTCATAAATAACTTGATCCTAGAGCATTTAGGGAGGTGGTGTAGGAGCACACGGAACAGGGAGGGGAGGTGGTGCCCATAACTGGGTTACAAGTGGCCAGGATAGGCCTCTGGAGGAGGTGAGAGCCAAGCCAAGGCTGGAAGGAGGTGGGCTACAGAGAGGTGTCCAGCCACACAGAAACCAAGGGGTGGAGAGTCATGGACAAAGGCAAGGGCGAGTTCATGGCCTCAAGGCAGAAGTGTGTCAGGTGTATTCAAAGCGGAAGGGAAGCCTCATGGGCAGGCCAGAGTCAGGGGTGGGAGGAAATGGAAAGGATAACATGTGGCTGTGATGGTGCTGATTAAGCAGACACGGGGGACTTCCGCCTCTCTGCTGGTCGAGTGGAAGCCATTGGAAAGTTCTGTCCACAGTCGGAACATGCTGTGGCTCTTATTTTAAGAAGTGACTTCCTGCTGTCTTTGGAAAATAAAACGGAGGGACAAAGGCAGACCAATTACAATGCTGAGAAGTGACAAGGCCAGACTCTGGACCTAACGAAGGGCAGATCCCGTGGACCCATAGGTGGATCAACTGCACAGGGAGGAGAAGGAGGAGCCCTGGGGCTCAGGATGCTTGGTTCATGCAGATGCAGTCAGTAAAATGAGGAGGACAGCAGGTGGAATGGC
Organism: Marmota monax; assembly: GCF_021218885.2. Classification (NCBI taxonomy): domain Eukaryota; kingdom Metazoa; phylum Chordata; class Mammalia; order Rodentia; family Sciuridae; genus Marmota; species Marmota monax. The sequence goes on along the minus strand of NW_026694831.1, from coordinate 394,830 downwards.
TGAGGAGGGGCACTCAGAAGTTCCAGGGTGAACATGTCCAAGGAGAAACATCAGGTGACAGTTGCATGGAGAAGTCCAGCGTCCTCGGGAGAAGTTGGGGTTAGAGCTATGCAATTGGAAGAGGTGGGTCTATATGGTCTTGAAATCTCTGAGGCTGGGAAAGAAGGTAGAGCAGAGTCCAAGGACAGAGACCTGGGGCACTATGATCTCCTGAGCTTGAGGAGAAGAGGAGTCCAACAGGATGATGAGCTGAGTGGAATGTCCAGAGTTCCCATGTACCTGCTGTCCTCCGTACGCATGACCTCCCAACTATCATCTCCTCTCACGGTGGCACATAGATTGAGATCAATGAGCATTCACTGGCAGACCATTGTCACCGAGGTCTGCAGTTTGCATCAGTCTGTAGTTGGCTCTTCATGTTGTACATCCTATAGGTTTTTTCAGACATGTTAAAAAATAACATGGCACCACTTTAGTCTCATGAGAGTGGTCTTGCTTGCCTATGTGCCTCTTGGATCTGCCTATTCATCTCTCTTTCTTCCCAACATCTAGCAACCACTGACATTTTTTTTATTGGCATGATTTGTCCCTTTCCAGAACATCATGTTCTTGGGCTGCACAGTATAGACAGCACTTCCAGATGGGCTTCTCTCACTTTGTAATATGCATCTTCTCCCTGTGTCTTCGTGGCTGGTGGCTCGTTCTCATCAGCACTGAGAAATGCTCCATTCTCTGGATGTACCACAATTTACTCACCCACTCACCCACTGAAGGACATCTTAGTTGCTTCCATGTTTTATCAATTATAATTAAAACTGCCATAAGCATCTGTATGTGGATTTTTGTGTGGACATGCATTTTCTGTTAATTTGGGGAAACATCATGAGGTGTGACTACTGGATCATATGGTAAGAGAATGTCTTGTTTCGTAAGAAGTCGTCAAAACATCTTCCAAACTGGCTGAACCATCTTGCATCCCTGTGAGCAATGAATGAGTTCCTGCAGCTTCACATCCCCCCAGCATTGGGTGGTGCCAGGGTTTTGGATTTGGGCCATGGTCCTAGGTATGTGGTGACATCCCATTGCTGTTTCATTTTCAGTTCCCATGGCACATGCTGCTGGTCATCTTTTCGTAGGCTCTTTCCCATCTGTATACTTTCTTTGAAGAAGTGTCTGTTTGGGTCTCTCACCAATTTCAAGATCAGGGTATTCCATCTCTCATGGTTGAGTTTGGAGTGTCCTTTGTTCATTCTGGATAATGGGCCTTTACCAGAGATTTTTTTTTCAGATATTTTCTTATGGTCTGGGGCTTGTCTTCTCCTGACGCTGAGCTTTGCAAGAAAACTTTAATTGTAACGAGGTCCAGCTGAATGATTCTTTCATGGATTGTGCTTTTGATGTTGTATCTAAAAAGTCGTCATTATATTGGGTATTCTCCTATGCTATCTTCTAGAGGTTTTATAGTCACATGTTACATTTTGAGGTGTGAGTGTGCCTGTGCACGTGTGTGCGTGTGTAAGGTGTAGAGTCTGTGTCTAGGTTCTTTTCTGTGCTCTTTTGCATGTGAACATCCAGTTGTTACAGCACTGTTTGCTGGCAGTTAATAATTAATTAACTGCATTAATGCATAATAATTAAGTAATACATCCTCACCTCCTGGGGCTGCCTTTTCTCCTTCGTCAAGAGCAGTTGACTAAGTTTCTGGGGGTCCATTCTGGGTTCCCTGTCCTGCCATGGTGATCTGCTTAGTCCTTCACCTATACTATACTGTCTCAATTACTGTGGCCTCTGTTGGGAGTCACCCCGGCTCCAAAGACTAACTTCCCCATCCCCTGAGAAGAGCCGTCCAATGGTGAGCCCTGCTGACTCACATGATCCTTACCCACCAATCAGACTAGCCCTGCTGGCTCACATGATCCTTACCCACCAATCAGACTAGCCCTGCTGGCTCACATGATCCTTACCCACCAATCAGATAGCCCTGATGGCTCACATGATCCTTACCCACCAATCAGAAAGCACCCCATGCCAACTGTCAAACCCTTCAACCATTAAACTGTCATAACTGTCAAACCACCCCTGGCTCTATAAATATGCAGAGCTGTTCCTCAATAAATGGGCATTTTTCTCTGATGACAAGCCTTGTTCATTCTTTCAGCCTCAAAGGAAGTCATCAAATTATCCTTGTCCTTCTTCAATCCTGAGCTGGTTACTCTGGATCTTTTTTCCTGTCCAAATAAACTTAGAATCGATTTGCCAATATCCACAACATAATTTTCTGGGATTTTGATTGGATTTGCGTGTAAAATCTATAGGTCATTTGGGAAGAATTGACCCCTGACAGTACTGTGTTCTTCCACGGATATGAAGTATCATTCCATGTACGTAGGTCTTCTTTGATATTTTTCACAGGGGTTTTACAATTTTACTCATATATACGTAGGTCTTCTTTGATATTTTTCACAGGGGTTTTACAATTTTACTCATATAGGTCTGTATGTGTTTTCTTAGACTTGCACTCAAGTATTGTGGGTGCTTATATAAACTGTAATGTGGTCTCACTCCAAGCTCCCCTGTTCCTTGCTGGTGGGTAGAATGGTGATTGGCTTTTTTACATTAATCTTGTATCCTACAACTTTGTAAATACTAACTCCTCAGTTCCAGGAGGGTTTTTTTTCCCTTCAGATTTCTTCTTTTATTTTACATTGAGAATTTTAATCATAAATGAATTTGCATTTTGCCAGATGCCTTTCCTGTCTGGATTACCATGACCATATTATTTTTCTTCTTGAATCTGTTGATGGGGTGGGTTACACTAATTGAATTTTGAATGTTGAACTAGACTTTCATACCTGTAAGTGAATCCTACTTGGTTTTGGTGTATAATTCTCATTATACACCATTGGAGACTGTGAGCTTTGTGTTGAAGATTTGGGCATTTATATTCATAAGAGAGAGTGGTCTGCAGTCTTGTTTCTTGCAATGTCTTTGATTCCATATGCATAATTCTTGAGGAATTGCTTTTCTCTCTGCCTGTCTCTGGGGCCACACCTGGGCACATGGACATTGTCCTGCCAGGCCCAAGAAAACTTGTGGGGGTGGTTACTAAGCCCCTTCTACAGGGGAGAGATGCCCAGCTGCTTGGTTTCTGAAACCTTGCACTCTATTTCTGTCTATAATAAAATAATTCTGAGGACTAAGAGGTATCATGCTACATAAGAAGAGGCTTGCCGAGGGTAACTGTCAGGAAAATAAGCAGATAGCTCTTACGAATTGCAGCCTGCTGTTTAAATTTTGTCCCTTATCCTCTGTGGTTGACTGATCTGAGACACATGTATTAGTAATCAATGTAGAGACCACCATCACTACTATCACAGTTCTTCTGGAAACATCTTATGCATTTTTTCTGTACAGTTTCTTAGAGAAAGAGGTTGCATCTTTCGTTATCAACAGTATAAAGAGATACCATATATTTTTCTTCTAAGACAATCTTGCTCATGTTCAAAAATGGAAAGAAGGGGTGGGGATCGCTGATTTTACACTTAAGTGAACATTTTAATGCCTATGCTGTGAATCAGAGACAGATTGCAGGAAGCACCCTGCTCTTTGTTCTTTAGTACATTGTTGTGGAAAGTGTCTATCTTCCAACAAAACACTCTTGTAACTTATCTGTTTCCACCATCTTTAGAGGCAGATCTCACTTACAAGAACTGGTTACAAGGCCCAATGTTCCTGATCATGCCAAGAGGGCTTGTGACCAAAGCTGAGGTCCCTGAGGACCTGCTCAGAGCAGATCCTGTGTTGTCCTTTGGGTGTGGATGTCAGGTGACGTCTCATCGTCACCCATTCTGCTGATGCGCGAAGCTCAGGGATATTGGCCTCTCTGATATGGCTGTGATGTGATCGGAGGGAGGTGGCTGTTCTCCTGGCCTGGTTATTTCTGCATTTCCGAGTTGTCACAGATGAAGATCATTGATGAGCAGCCATCAGTCCCTGTCTCTTTGCACACCCTCAGCTCATGATCTCTGACCCCCTGCAGACTGTCCCCCAGGCCCCCCGGTGACTGTCTCTGACCACCAGAACATGAACTCGGGAAGGACAAGGTCAGTGGCCTAAGTTTTAATCAGAGACTGTCATATCCACTCAGGGTTCAACACTGCACTGTAATGACACCACCTTATTATAGACAAGCGATAGAGCTTCTTAAGAATAAAACTGACGTCAGGTGATGTTCAGGGGGTCCATTTCAGGGTGACATCTGTCCTTTGTATATCATATACCATCTATTGATTTGAATACCATCATTATGTTTCTCACTGACTTAATCAGGTTCACACCAGACTCGGCTTCGGAAGTGAGGGTGGAAGATGCATTGTTTATTTGGGATTTGCAGAGACATGAAAGGGTGGTGGGGAGGTCAGAGAGGGGAAGGTGGCAACCAGCCCTGAATCCCAGCTCCCTTTAGGGGCAAATGAGGCTTGATCCTGCAGGGAGCTTCAGGAAATGCTGTAAAACCCATATTCAGAAAGACCCTGGCAGAGAGATCAAGGAGCTGAGGTCATATCCCCAGCCCATCGGTCCTGGGTTAAGGCTGTGACATCCGGGCAGATGTTAATTTCCAGGCACTTGCCCACAGGCAGAGCCAGCTCTGGCAGCTCAAGGCAGTCAGCCAACAAAGATGCGGACTCCTCCGGGTCACCCTGCTGTGCTCAGAAATGTAACAGAAGCCAGAGGGGGGGGGGGCAGGCAGGGCAGGCCACAAGACCAAGACCAGGCCACAAGACCAGGCCCCGCCGATTCAAAAACCATGGCTTGCTCTGTGTATGCTTTCCACTCTTGGGCCTACTGTCTGTTAATGTAGGAAAATACCCTTCTATCTGAGAGATAATGCATGTGAAAGCATCTTGGAATGCATTTTATAAACTATAAAGTGTGATACCAGTATATTGTCATTATCGTTATTGTAATTGTTATTATTATGATGGCTTGATTATAGTTATTAGCACTCGAGTGTTCGTAGAATGCACTTCTTGGAATAAGAGTGAGACGAGAAATTTAGATACAATTCCACTTATACATAATCAATAATTGTCCAAACCAAGGCCCAGGGTTTTGCTTGAATCAATTTAGAAATGAAAGATCATTCAGACATTTGCTGATTGTTTTTCCCTTGGGGAACAATGGCCATTAAGACGTTTATCAGGGGCTTATGTGTATACAGCAGATTTTAAATATGTTAGAACCCGACAAAATGGTTTGTTCTTGGGGAGGAGACTGTTGTTTGATCCCAGTTTGACATCTAGCTCTTTTACTTGGTGGTATTAAAACTGCCTGATCCTACTTGGAGTACTTAGTCGTATTTGAATCCACACAGGGACATCTGAGGTCAGTGTTTTGGTTTCCAGCTAATGCACATGACTACTGTCCAGGATCATGCATTCTTTTCTGGCCCAATCCGCTGAAATTAGACCATTCAGATAAACATTCTGATCTGGATTGGATTTATTTCTCTTACATCTGTGGCATTTAGGGACTTAAATGGCCAGTCCATCTCTGGAGAGTTTTGTTCTTTTTACATACATCTGTTCCCAAAGCTACCACTTAATTTCTTCTTCCTTTCCCACTGGAACCTCCCAGGATGCCCTTCTGTGGGGGGCTGTCCGCCATGACAGTTCCTGCTCGAATAGGGTTGTTGGCAGCAGGAAGGAGAGGAGAGAGCAAATACGAAAGCTATGTGGGAAAAGGAATCATCAGGATTTGTGACTGATTAGACACGGAAGTGAGGGGGAGAAGCAGGTGTCAAAGATGATGGATGATCTGTGCATTGGTGCCTTCAACTGAAATGGGACTTACGAAGAGAGAGCAGATCTGAGCAAAAACGATACATAGATACAGGATTTTTCCCCCCACTTTGAATAAAATGCAGCCCATAGAAGTTATGGGTAAAATCAAACCATACTGTTAAATGATTTAAATTGATTGACAACACAATTATGGATGACAGATGAATTATTTTTCTGGTCATCTGCTCATTGCGCTTAAATTTAGTAACATTCAAATAACTAATAGAGTACATTTTCTATTGGCGCCATGTTTGGAGTCTGGAGAGGAGTCTCATTCGTGAAAGGCACAGGGGAGCAATTTCATGGTTGTGAATCAACCCTATTTAATTAGAAACAATAAAGTCTCATCATATTTAACCAGAAAGATACCTGGAAGTGTTAGGCTGGGTGTAATCCAGCCACGCTCCCAAGAGTCCGGCTGAGACCCAGGGAAGGATGTCAGGGGACACCTGCATTTTGTACTACTAGTGCTGGCTCTGCTGATTCAATTAGATTTAATTTGATTTCTTGCTTGATCCTCTGTCTGGCCTGTAGCTGAAAACCTGAATATTTTTTTGTATTGCTATTGTCCTCAGACAAAGACCTCTTGAATCCACAGAACCATCTATAATGTAGCTATCCATTTCCTGCATGCTCTCTGTGTACCTTAACTGATAGCTATTCAGGCATTTATTTTAGATAGCAAACTGAGGATCCCTTTGAGTCTGGGCTTTTGAGATCCAAATTGGTAGCCTTGGAAAATTATTCTCTGACAAAGGTCTGTTGAGGGCTCCTGTCTTCTGGAAGAAGAAGGGGAAGAAAAAGAAAGGCTTATAAAACCTTCACAATTCTCTTTCATCTATAGAATTACCAAAAAATGTTCTTGTAAGAATGGTCCATGCAGACTCACCTGACATTGCTCTAGTATAAGTAATTTCTGATTATTTCTAGTCTCTCTGTTTGAATCTGTGTCTGACCTAACAGAATCATTTTCCACTGAGTGGAGATGATGAGATTCTGAGTGAGACACAGGAGAGAGGGAAAATGAGTCCATCAGCCGGGTGCCAAAAGGCAGCGTCAGCTCTGTGTTTGGAGGCAATGGCCGTGGGTGGGCAGTTGAGACTCGAACATTCTGACTTCCCTATGCACCCAGCCAGTGGACCAGTGGCCATGAGTCCTGTGCCAGGCCTGCCCTAGACAGGCTCCATCATGCCACTTAAGAATCCAGGTCTTAATCCTTGATAGATAAGGACCCGGGGCCCGACGAGATCTGTGCCTTGACCAGGGTCATAGCGAGGCAGCTCAAGCCCAGATCCCACCCCAGGCTGCCTGATGCCACAGCAGCTGCCCTGACAACTGTGGGACGTCCACTGCCTGCCCAGGCCACAGGCTAGAGCCCACATCAGAGTCCTATCTGACAGTTCAGTTTCTTGAACCCTGTTAAGTGAATCTCCTTAATAAAGGATGTGGCATTAGATTCAAAATCTGGTAGGCAAAAAAGAAGGTTTTTATTAATATCACAAAAGTATGATGTTTAACCACAGGAAAAAAATGATCTTCAAGTATTTAGCCATGGTAAAGTGTTTAAGCCATGTTTGTTAAATTAATTAATGCTTTTTGAATGAGTGAGTTTCATCATCTATTATTGGGGATTTGTTATGCTGTTATTACGAATGTCGCCCAGCCTGCACAAATAGATGGTAAGGAGCCCATCTGGATCGCCCACAGACCCTACACAGTTTATGGGATAATAGAAGAAGCCCAATAAACATCGATTGATATGGTTAGATTATTGACTAAAAATGTCCATCCATTATCAACCCCTATATATGATAGCAAGTAAGTATGTCACTGTTTGAGAAGAAGTGCTTAAGAAATATTATTAAATCAAATTTAAATGTTTGGCTATTGGAAAAAATTCTTTTATATAAAAAAGCAGGAAATAAGGAAGGAATAAAAGGTTTTACCACAGTCTCGTCCTGAGGCTGGAGATGGGGTGGGGGGCTGAGCCAGAGTGGGCCGTAATGAGAATGGCTTAAATGGTGAATGATCAGCTCTTGTCTACAGGTTTACAGAAATGAAATTAAACTTGGGCTTTCTATTGCAAAACAATAAGCAAATTGAAGGCCAATTATACCAGCTCATCAAAAAAAAAAAAAAAAAGAAAAAGCTGGCGAGCTTTAGAGGATTTTGCATCTCTGAGTAGAACGACTTTTCAGATGAAAGAACTTATTACAAGAAATTGAGAACATCTGGGCCATCAATGACAGAACACAGTGAATAATTGGACAATCATAGACTGGCATCATTTGAATAAGAGGCACTTCCTCAGTTCCCACTAGGGAGAGTGCTCAGAATTCCTCATCGAAGGGGAAATGAAGCTCGGCTTTTGAAACACGATTTTTTTTTTTAATACCTGGTTGTATTTGACTATGAAAGAAATCTATTTTGGGAACTCCTGTTCCACCAAGTTATTCTGGTAACCTAAACCAGGGCAAAGTTGCAGAGAGGTAGGTGAGTGGCTGCGCTCTTCCTGTGTCCTCTTCTGGCTTAACTCTTGTCCACTGCCCATTTAAGATCCAGATGGACGTGATATTCATGGTAGCCAGAGCAGCTCTGCTTCTATCTGCTCTTCACCTTTCTTCTTTCTGACTTCTCTACAACCAGGGTCACCTGCTGAAATCCTAAACTGAACACCATGGTTTGGATCCTCACTATTACCCAAAGGCCCTTGTGTTAAAGGTTTGATCCCTAGAGTGATGCTATCAGGTGGTAGTGGAGCCTTTAAGAGGTGGAGCCTAAGGGAAGGTCTTTAGGTTATTAGGGGCATATCCTTACAGGGGACTTGGGGATCCCAGGGCACTCCTCATTTTCTTTTTGTGTCCAAGGTGATTTGAGTGGTTTTGCTCTGTAATACACTTCCGCCATGATGAGCTGCCTCCCTCTGGGATTAAAAGCAATGGGCCAATCAGTCACAGCCTAGATCCTCCAGAACTGTGAGTCAAAATAAACCTTTTCTCTTTATAAGTCAATGATCTCAGGTATTTGTTACAGTAAAGGAAAGTTGAATAACAAAATGCCAAAGAAATATTTGTTACAAATGAAGGAGACCCTCCTGGGGGTGAGCTCTGGGCACTCCAGGGAGCCCTAGAGAGCTCTGAGCAGTTTTGTGCTCACTTAACCCCACTCTGCTCAGTGCCTTGTGTCCTCCATCTATGTGACAGTGACAATGTCCTTCTGTTGTTATGTCCTATTTTAGGTTCAACACTGAGTTAGGTATTTTGTACATATACATTATTTTCAACTCTTTAATGGTCAACCTAGGTAGTAAATATTATCTCATTGTACAGCCAAGAAAACCAAAGATCAAAGAGATTATATGGTCAGTCAGAATAATCCAGATTATATTGTGGATTTGTTCAGAGCTTGATGGTTCAAAATCACACACATTTTTTTCTCTCCCTTTACCTGTCTACCATGGGTTGGCAGGGGCTGTGCCCATTGGAGCTATTTGGGCACTGAGGGAGATTCAGCAGCCACCCCCCCCCCCAAAATGCCAGTCTCTTTGTCGGAGGGAAAAGACCGATTAGAGCTGAGTTTTGCAGCAGCAGTTGAATGCTTATCCTAGGAATGGCGTTCACTACCTCCACTACCCTCCAGGGCCAGCGCTGGCTGTGTGGCCCCACCAACCAGAGAGCAAAGGTGGAGGCAACAGAAGCAAAGAGTCTCTTCGCGCCTGCCCCCATACAGACAGCAAGATGCACTGAGCAACGTCAGGAAGAGGGGTGTTCAGCATGGCGATGACGACTGAGGGTTTGACTAAAAAGCTTCTTCTCAGCAAAGGAAACAATAACGTGAAGAGAGAGCCCACAGAATGGGAGAAAATCTTTACCACATGCACCTCAGAGAGGGCATTCATCTCCAGGATATATAAGAATTCAAAAAACATAACACCAAAAAACAAATAACCCAATCAATAAATGGACCAAGGAACTGAACAGACACTTCACAGAAGATGATGTATAATCAATCAGCAAATACATGAAAAAATGTTCAACTTCTCTAGCAATTAGAGAAATGCAAGTCAAAATTACAGTGAGATTCCATCTCACTCCAGTCATCAAGAATATAAGCAACAATAATTGTTGGTGAGGATGTGGGGAAAAGGCACACTCATACATTGCTGGTGGGACTGCAAATCGGTGCAGCCACTCTGGAAAGCAGTATGGTGATTCTTCAGAAAACTTGGAATGGAACCATAATTTGACCCAGTTATCCCACTCCTAGGTTTATACCCAAGGACTTGAAATCACCACACTACTGTGATGCAGCCATATTATTGTTTATAGCAGCTCAATTCACAATAGCTGAATTATGGAACTAATCTAAGTGCCCTTCAATAGATGAATGGATAAAGAAATTGTGGTACATATACACAATGGAATATTACTCAGCCTTAAAGAAGAATGAACTTATGGCATTTGCTGGTAAGTGAATGGAGCTGGAGAATATTACACTAAATGAAATAATCCAATCTCAAAGAACCAAAGGCTAAATGTTTTCTCTGATATGAAGATTCTAATTCACAATGGTTGGCGGGAGAATAGAGGTACTTTGTACTGGACACAGTGAGTAAGGGGGTAGGGGTATGGGGTAGGAAGGATAGTAGAATGAATTGGACATTATTACCCTATGTGCATAGATGATTACATGACCTGTGTAACTCTACATCATGCACAATTAGAACAATGAGAAGTCACACTCCATTGTGTATGATGTGTCAAAGTGCATTCTACTATCATGTGTAACTAATTAGAACAAATAAAAAATTATTTAAAAAAAAAAAAAAAGACTTCGGATTTGAATTGCAGTTCCACTGCTGAGCTACGGAACCTTGGCAAATGACTTCAATGTCCCGAGCTCCAGTTTCCTTACTTGTTAAGTGGGAGAAATAACTACACCTTCCCCAGGGAGTTGTTATGGGATCCAGTAAGGTGATGCATGCACAGAACTTAGCACAGGGCCCGAGGAGCCACGGAACTTGGGTGTCTCTGACTCCAAACCTGTAAGGTCTCCATTTCACCATGAGGCCAGCCCACGTCCTACAAAACCTGGGGAATGTTTGCATTTAGGCTGCTGGAAACACAATATCCAGAGCTGGGAGAATGTGGGAGATGCATATTCAGAGATACCAAGGAGAACAAAGAGTCAGAGTCAGAAACCTTGACATGTAGAGGCAAGAGAAGAGACACCCAAGGAGACCAGAGTGGCAGGGTTGAGATGTGGCTGCATGGCCAGCCACCTGCTCCCATGAGCACATAAACTCTGTGCTTCCTCCTGAATCTGTCAGAGCTGTGACGTCTTTGACCCACAGAACATAATAGTTGAGACACCGTGGGACAGTTTAATGTTGCGTCCAATGGGACACATTTCCATCTTGTTTGCTGGGACCATGGCTCTTGCATCCCCAAACCCCACTGACTACCCTGAGATCACCAGGCTGTGAGGAAGCCCCACACATGAGAGGGTACGTACGTGTGGACAGACGGTTTACACTGAGGTCAGGCCAAATGGTCACGTATCTTAGACCAGACACTAGATATGTGCATGGAGAAGGTTCCAGCCCAGAGGACCCCAGCCCTCAGATGTTATGCTACCTGCAGCCACCTGGGTCTTCCTAGTTGAGGCCCCAGCACTGGGGAGTAGACACAGTAGTTTCTCCTGTGCCTGCCGTGGTCCTCACCAGAAGCATCCTCCAGAATAAGAAGATAATTACTCTGGGCCTTTCCATTTCAGCATGGAATGTCACACAGCAGTAGATTCCCAAATCATGAGTAGGGGCATGGCTCGCTGAATGGGTAACTGTCATCACCAGAGGTCAGAGGCTGGGCGCCCACCTGATCCTTGCTATGCAGCTTCCTGGAAGAAGAAGGTCCAGTTGGAGGACTGAGGCAAAGCCTCCCTTTGACTGGACTTGGCCCCTGGTGTTGGATTTGTGTAACACTGTGCCCTGGATCTGCATCTCCCATCTTTACAGCTTCATTCCTAAGCCTGGCCTTGCTCCTGCCCTCTCTTCCTACAGAAATCAGATCCTGACATCTTCTGCTCTCCCCAGATTTCAGCTTTAGAATCTTCTTGTCCTGCTAATGTGAGAATACCCTTCTATTCTTCCTCTCCTTTTTCTCCTCCTCCATTTCCTCCTGGTCCTTTGTGGGTGGTCTCAGACTAGTATTGATGGCTCACAAAGAACACATTGGGCTTTTCAAAGGTCCCTGCACTCGTCACAGCTGAGCCATGTTCAAGAACCCAGGGTGGCCAGGGGATGCATCTGTCTGCACTGACATTGCCCAAGGGAAGCCTGGTTAGTAGCTCTGAAGCCTCCTCTCAGATTTACCAAAACCCTGCAAGGAGGGAGGGGAGTCCTCCTGTCCCACACACCTTCCTGGAAGTCTCACCTCGATTCATGGATAAGGCGTGTGAAGCACATAATGGATCTGATGGTGGCCTGGCATGAAGGGGTGGCTCCCTTCTAGAAGTCATCCTCAGAAACTGAAGAGCTCGTTGACCCACACTCACTTGTTAGGTCAAAAAATAAAAGACCTGATTTAATATCATATCACCATTTTAATTTCCTCTTATTCTCTTTCAGATGTGGGTGGATTGTCAAAAAGACTCAGGCCTTTCCTAGAGTCTGAGGTTCCCAAGCCGTGTCCAATAAGAAGGTTTTCATAATTTTTGCCACCATGTCCCTTTCTGTTAAAAACACATTCTCTCCTGAAAGTAGACTTCACATTTCTCATCTCACTTCCAAGTTCACACACCAGCAGAAAGCCTGAGTCTTCTGTCCTTCTTCCCTCTGACAAACACGGCTGGTCTTTGTGAAATGGTGTTGAGGTGTTGCTAACCTGCATGGGAGAGTGTGCAAACACAATTGCACTCACTGTGTTACCGAGTAGTCAGAGTTCTCCAGAGAAAGAGGAAAGAACCAGTAGCCCCCCCACACACACACACACCACACACACACATGCAAGTTTATATCTTATTGATTCTGTTATGTGTATAGATATCCACACACATACATATATGTTTATATATGTATATGTTTATATGTTCCTGGTTCTATTCTGTGTGGGTATGCACACACACACGTTTGTATAAGTCTTTCTGGTTCTGGTACGTGTGTGTGTGTGTGTGTGTGTGTGTAGGTAGGTATATGCAGACACATATATGCATATGATTTATCAGGGCTCACATGCTTATGAGGCTGAAAAGTCTTGTGGGGTTCCATTTCTGCCAGCTGCAATGCAAACCCAGGAAAGCTAATGGTACAGTTCAGCCTGAGACCCAGGGAAGCTGATGGGGTAAATCCCAGTTTGAGAATCAAAGAAGATGAGATGTTGTAGTTCAAGTTCAAACAGTCAGGCAGGCAACAGGGGCCAATTCCTCCTCCCTCTGTCATGTTTGCATTCAGACCTTCAATGGGAAAGAATGATGCCCAACCACATTGGGATGTCCACAGGCTCACGTGCTGATCTCCTTTGGAAACACTCTCCCAGATGTGTCTAGAAAGTGTTTTTCCTCTGTGCACTTCATGGCTTATTGGGGGTGACATAGAATTAACCATCATATCCACAGGAAAGAAAGAATGGATAAAATCGCTGGCATTTTGATCTGTCTACCCTAATGACTAAATCTCTGACTCCGAATTATCTGACCACTTCCTTTCTGACAGATATCAACTGCTCTTGATTAAATTCAGCCAAATGAGAACCTCTCAGAAGATAAACACTTAAGCTCTCCCTAAGCCTCCGTTTCCCCAACTGTAAACAAGTGAGCTGGAGTGTGGATTTAGGTGAGATGTTGTAAGTCATTGTGCAGCATTAAGTTCTCAGAAATGGGGATCATTACCATTGCCTTCAAAAGACAGCCCCCCTTCTCCAGTGGCCTCAAGTACCCTCAACTGCCTGCCATGCCATGGAGTCCAACCCAGCCTTCAACCTGAATTCTAGGCACGTTGGTTCTCTCTTTGCCGAGGTTGACGTGAGGCTGTGACATCAGGCTGGGTCTGTCTTCACAGACCGACAGAAAAATGACCTGGGTTGGTTCTGGAATTCAGGTCGGGAGACAGTTCACATCTTCCTGCCTGTGAGGCCCACTGTGAGCCCTGGGAGAGGCTGGTTTCTGACAGTCAGCAGATTTGTCCGGGCAGGAGGGGCTCATGAGAGTCAGCAGCTCTGCTCCGGCAGGGTTTCCAGGAGAGCTCGCCTTTGCCTCATTTCATCTGAGTTCACTGGAACGGAATGATTTCAAGGAAACAGCAATTTATACCCTTGAGTTTCTCATGGCCCTTGGACTAAATCATAAATCAACTTCCGCTCACTTGAAATGGAGCCCCCACCTGGGTCTTCCAGAAACTTCTCAAGAATGTAGCTGGCATGTTGGTTAGACCTGGGAAATTTCCAGAAATGTAGATAGAAAGGGTTGGTTTTTTTTTTTTTTTTTAAACTCTCTTTTCTTACTTAATCCATAGTAGTAAAGGCTGAGAATAATGATGCTTTTGTATCTATTTTCATTTCAGAGGTGAGAAATCAGAGGCTTGCAGAAATGAAGTAATTCACTCAAAATAAACTATCTACCGGAGAGTCTTCCCCGCCACTGCCCTGTGCCTTCCCACTGCGCGATGCCATCATTGTCTCAGCAAATATTATGACTGCAATGCTCCATGCCAGAGATTAGGACTTGGAGATTGACTGGTGAGACTGGACAAGCCAAAGCTAAAAACCAGTGTAAGTACGGAGATCTGATTATTACATGTTTGGCAAGCTAACATAGTTGTAAGAGGAAGACCTTAAAGTTGTTGGGTCCAGCTGGCTGTGTTTAGGCATGGGGCCTCCTGGGTAAAGCACAGAGGGAATGACATTGTAGGGTCAGTCAGGTGATACAAACAAGGCAACATACATCATCTCATTTTTAGGAATTGTGACAACCTTGGTGTCGGGGGATTATGACAATCTTAACATTTCTCTGGGATGTGGTGGCCCTCGCCCAGCATGATCTGCAGTCTCTGCTCTGCCAAGTACCTTCCTGCTACCGTAGTCTCTGCTCTTGGTCAGGTGCCCTCTGTCTACCAAGGAGATACAGGTAGGAAATGTCTGGCCGCTTCTGTGCTAGCACTACATCTCATCTGAATATTACATTTTAGTTTACTGTTTTAGTATGATTTTTATACTGTTTTAGTTCCTTGCAAAATGAGGTTGTGTACTAATAAATGAGTATGCATCATATGGATTGTTCAGTTACTTAAAAATGTACATGATACATCTTCATGGAAAATATAGAAACATTAAGGCTTATTAGAACAATCATCTTGTCAAAAGATAAAAAAATGATTCATATTACACGACTTTGGCATTTAGTTACCATTCCTTTAACAATGATGGATAATTGGACAGCTGACGACTGTACCTTCTGCCAGTCTTTCCCTATTTAACTAATAATAAGGACCCGAAGACTTAGTGACAATCATTATGTTGCTTCCACTCCTAATACCATGTATGACTGAAGTATAATTTAAGAAGAAATCAGAATGTTTCCGTTCTGAACTGCATCTCTCCATTACCAAAGACAGGAGTCTTAGCCCAGTTTTTAGGGAGTCTGCAATATTTAGAAGAATACAATGATCAGCTTTTTCATTGTTCTCAAATTTGAGCTGATATCAAAATCACTTGGAGGTCTTATTAAAACCCATATTGCTGATCCACACCCAGAATTTCTGATGTCCATAGGTCTGGCCTAAGGCCACTTTTGTTTTCAACAATCAATGTAGAACTGCAGGTCCCCAGAACCACACTCTGAGAACCATGGGCTTATGGTGATGTGCCTGTGGGCACATAGCACAGGGACCGAGGCTCGGTATAAAACAGGAGGGTGCAGTGGCCCTGGAGAATAAGCCTGGGTGTGTCAGAGTTCATACTTTGGCTTGGAGGACAATTCACAGGCCTAAAAGACATCAGGGTAATTCTGACCCAACGTAAGTGAAGACGGACTTGAGTACAGTGGAATTTGAGAATCTCGACCGTCAGGGTGAGATGAGGAGATGGTAGTGCAAGGGGTTTGGCAGAGCTGCAACTCTTCAGCCCTCTTGCGAGTACTACTTCCCTGGGAACATCAGCACCTTCTGGTTTCTCTGACTGCATTTGGAACATTGCTTTCTTGGTGTCTTTTGGAGGTTCATTCTTTTCTGCCTACCCCCTCAATATATGGTTTAAATTGCTAATTTCTAGTTCATCTTGTTCACTTTTATGCTCTCAAGTGTCACCTACCAGTGACCTCTTTCTTGAACTTCAGAATTGCCTTTCCTAAATTCTTCAGGTACATGTCCTGTAAGCAGCAAAATATGACATACTCAATATTGGAAATATTTTATATTGCTCACCATGTATCTTAGTTAATGGAGTCTCATCCACTAAATTGCCCTAATGAGGACCCTAGGTATCCAGGATTCTCCTGCGCCCTTCTCTGGCCCATCTACTGATTGTCCAGAACTCAACTTTCATTCTGCCTGACTCTTGTCTCATTCCCCCAGCCATGCTTGCTACTCAGACCCTTACCAGAACCTTCTGAGACTTCTGAACTTATGCCTCAGCCTCCTGAGTCACTCCCTTTCACATGCACCCAAACCTCAATCACCACAAAGTAATATTGTTGTTGAATTGTCACGTCTTTCATCCCACTGACCTTGACCATTGGCTTTGTCTGCTTGTAATGACTTTCCTTACCTCCTTTGCCTTTTATAATCTTATTTGCCTTTTTATACCCAACTGGATTATCCTCACCTCTGTGAAGGTCTCCTCAACTCTGCCAAATTATGTTGGTTATTCTCCTTTCTGTGATTTCCTGGCAATTCAAGAATGGACTCATTACAGAACAGAAAACATTGAAATCATTGTTGTGCATCTGTGTGCTTCATGAATATCTCCAGGGAGGTTTATTCCATTTTTCTGGCCCCAGTCCCTAACATAGTATCTGGGAAAAAGCACATATCAATGTATGTTTCTTGAATGAATGTTCTCAATTTCATGCTCCAAGAAATAAAATCCAAAGAGATGTCAATACTACACCAATGTATTTCTTTGTTCCAGTAAGAGACAATTCAATATATAATTTTCATGATCTTAGTAGCATAAAATAAGCAATGTTTGGGCATTACTAGGAAATGTATTCAATTTTCCTCTTGTCTGGATCATTTCCAACACGTGTTTGTGTCAACCAGTCCTCTCGACTGTAATCCTCCTCTTGGAATAAGATGTTCATTTTATACTTCTACTGCAGCCTTGTCATGAGTTGTAAGCTCTGTAAAAGAAGCTCTCTGCGTTTATCACAAAACTGGAAACTGTAATTAGGAAATGCACAAATGTGTTGGCAGAGTCTCCCAGCTGGACTGCTACCAAGCAGAAGACGGAGAACCTTTACACTCCTTAGCCTAAAAAGGAGAGGAGTGCTCAGTCTTCTGTGGAAGGGGGTCTTAGCAAAGCGGGGGCACAATGAACTACTTTGGGAAGACTCTGGCCTGGAAATGAGGGTTTCTGCATTTATCTGGAGATTAACTTCCATATATATACCTGCCCACTGGGTACCTGACCTTGGTACCAGATGAAGACATTCTTCATACCCCCAAATGTTTAGCCTTTGCAGGAATTGGACACTTGTTACCAGATGCACAGAAGGTGGTCAAATAAAAGAGGAAGTATTTCCTATGTATCTGCAGCCCCCGTGGTCAACATTAGAATAAGGAAGGAGAATTGATTCTGAATTAAATTAAGCCATTTTTTTTCCCAAAAACTAAGTGACACTCTGCTCAGTGAGTTAGGTTAACCTTCCTCCTCCCCACATCACTGAAAGATGGCCTGTATGGAGATGTGCCCTGGATCATAGAATGGCTTACATTTGAGGAGGATTATGGAGGGGTGACCTGTGATCTTATGAGGCAGATCATTCTCTACAATCCTGATTTTCTACTTCATCATCGTGACTCTTCAGAAATGGGATGCCTGCCGGCCACACCTTGGATGGCAAATGCCTTGGTTCATTCAGGCTGCTATAACAAAACCCCCTAGACTGGGTCACTTACACACAACAGAATTTATCACTGGCAGCGCTGGAAGCTGTGGAGTCTAGGATCAAGTCCCAACAGATTCAGCAGCTGGTGAAGCCCGTTCCTCATAGAGGGTGTCTTCTTACTGTGCCTTCACATGACAGGAGGGGCACCCAGGCTCCCCGAGCCTCCTGTACAAAGGCACTGACCCCATTCACCAAGGCTCTGCCCTCAGGGCCTGATCACTCCAGAGAATCCTCCCTGCCCTGCAGATGAGGCCCCGATGTGCAGATTTTGCAGGAACACAAACATTTCAGCCTAACGAACACCATCTTGACTCCTGAGCTGGTGAGGAAACTCTCCCCCTTTCTCTGGCTTACACAAAGCTTTGAGTGGGTGTTGTGTGGAGAGGGCTCCTGTAAGAACTCTCGAGGCGGAGATGTGAGGGAGACAGATTCAAATAACAGCAGGAATGTTCCGTTTTGTCCTGATTTCATGGCTTGTTGAACAGCCATTCACATGTTTCCCTGTATGAGCAATATAATAACCAGCTTTCAGAAGGACAGACAGCGTAATGAAGGGATTGAGAAACATGCTCATAAAAACAGCAGAGTGTGTCTAGGAGCGTGTGTTATCTGCTGTTGATTTACTGTGCTCCCTGTTTTGAATTTTCACTTCATTTGCACATTTTCTATTAAAAATAAGCATTTAATGGGCACGCAATTAATTTTAATTTTTCTTTCTCTTCCCAAGGTAATAAAAAAGTGTGCATGTGTGGGGCATTTTAAAATCCTGACAGAACATGGATATTATAGCCATGGAGTTCATTACAGCGTAATTAATGCACGTGAAGTATCTTGTAAATATTATGTGGTAATAGCTCTAAATAAATACACACTCCAGTTGGAAAGGTCTGCTCCACCCCTGCCACAGGGAATGAGATGGTCCTAATTAATGCCTTTAGAAGAGGAGTCTGTGTCACCTTGGATCGTCTTGGGAAATTACAGCTTTAGTTGGTGGAAGGCAGCGGAGATGGTTAATTGGGGAGCCTTGCCATCTTGCCATGCTTGGCTCCTGCCTCACCTGGGCCAGGCGGGGTGGACAGGCCCACCTGGGCTGCACTCCTCCTCGGCAGCCTTTGTTAGAGTGTGGCTCTAGCCAGGCCCGCGGGAGCCATTCCAGCCCAGGGAAGAGAGCCTTGGAGAAGACCTGAAAGCGCCTGATCAACTTGGACTCTGCACCCTCCTTGTCCAGGCAGGAGTTGGGGCTCTCGTTGTGAGCCAGGGGAACTGCTGCTGCCCTTGGTGTTTAAGGTCTGAGTCAGAGTCATGTTTCCTCCATGTTTCCTGGTCTACAGACGGGCCTGTCAGGTGCATGGGGATCGGCTATGTTCTCTGAGCCCTAGAGTCCTGAGCGCCTCCAGGGTCACTGTCCTAGAGACTGTTAGGGGTAATGGGAAGTGACAGGGAGGCTCTTGCGTCCCCGGATGCCTTGCATTGCTCAAGTCTTCTGGGCCTGAGTGACGAGCAAGGGGCCAAGGCTGTGGTGCAAGATAGCTCTCGGGTTGGTGGGTTCAGATCAATCTACTCTTACTGTCACTGAACCGCTTCACAGGATTCAGAGGTCCCCCAGCTCTAAGTGTGTTCAGTGGTGACTTCTATGTTGCTCAGGGATGGAGCCTTTGGAGATGAGCCATCTGTATTCAGGAGGCTTGTCAATGCCCTGGCCAAGTCTTTCTGCCCACCTTCAAAGCAATGCCTCCCTCATCCTCTCCTCTGCACTCCTGAAGAAGGAAGCCCAGCCTTAGCACCCTCCGAGGGGGGTTTCACAAGCAGACCTCCAGAGGTGAGGTCCCCAGAGGTAAATGCAGGTACAGAGCAGGTCCCTTAGCAATGGCAACATCCTGAAGTCATGAGGTTCCTAAGAATGATACTTACAATAGGAGACAGGCCTGGCAGGCGAGGTGGGGCTGAGAGGACCCAAGTCCAGCCGCACCTACTTTAAGACGTCCAACACAGTTCCACCATGGACATGGAGAGCTACTTTGCAGGTGATGCGGCAAGAAAACGTGGGTGAATTCCCCGAGAACCAACATCCGTAGACAAACCAACAAGGAAGCGGAGCTCTGGGCTCCTGAAAGGTATCAGCTGAGGTACGGGGCACGGTGCCAATCCCTGAAAAGTGGGTCAGGCAGGGCTGGCCAAGGGGATGGCCAATACATGCTTCATGTTGTCACAATGAAGGAGTTGTCCCTGGGCCCCCAGCATAGGGGTGTTACAGAATGTCACACGTCTGGTTCTGATGGAGACATAAAGGGACCTCGGGGAAACAGGAGGTGGATGTTATTGAGTGTCAGTGACGTCTTTCTGATGCCTGATCAAAATGGCAAGGAAAAGGCTCAGACAATAAAGGGAAGGTTGACCTGGAGCGTAACAGGGACGAGGAGGCACAAGATAGCCAATGGTGGGTGAGCCAGTGCCAGGAACTTGACAGGGTCTGCTGCAGGGAGCTGGGCGGGACACGGTATGGGGTGGAGGAAGAAGAGCCTGGTGGCTGTCAGGGTGGATTCTTTGCTAAAACCGAGCTCCAAAGGTGAAGGACCAGGCCTCCCGGAGAAGGAAGCTCACGGGGTTTGAGGGGAGTGGGAGGAAGAGGGGAGCCACCCAGTCCCCCTTCTTGCTCAGAAGGAAGCTGTTACTCCTTCCTCTCGTCTGGTCACCTCTTTTCACCAGGGACCAGCAGAGCCGTCTGTTGGCACATAGTGGTGGAGGACGACTGTTGGGTGGCACGAGCCCTCAGGCCCTTTAAGAAGATCTGGTCCTGGGAAGCCATCAGTCCCACTTGGGGAAGATGGGATCTGCTCCCAGAAGAAAGCTGGATTTGCAGCACAAACGGAAGAGCACACGGGCCAGGGCCTGACCGAGGGGCACAGCCATCAGGGAGGGCACGTGTGGCTTTGTCTGGTTCGGGGATGCATTTGTGTGGCTGTGGCGGCTGGCTGAGGCCTCATCCACAGGACTTGGCAGTAGGATTGGCCGCTTGTGGCCCAGCCCCAGCTGCTCTTCTCCTGGAACGTCTTCCTCTCTCGCGACGTCCCAGCCCTTCTGTCAAAGCCTCCTGTTTGCTGATCAGTCCCACCCAGGTTACCCCAACCTGGCAAGGGGGGAGGGGTGGAGCCAGCTTGGAGTGTAAGAGGGACTTGTGGGGACTTGGAGCCTGGCTATCTATGATACCCCCCAATTTAAAGCCAGCCGATTAGGGGCTTTAATCACATCTGTAAACACCTTTACAGCAAACCCGAGGGCTGCTTTTGATGGGATGCCTGGGGACTGCAGTCCAGCTGAGTTGGCATGTTAAAAAAATGCAGTGAAGCTTGTTTCAAAAAATTTAGAAATAAGACAAAAAATAAGGCAAAAGATGCCCACAGGACCTTTTAGTGACATGACAATGCATTTTCTGATTCGTCCACAAGGCAGTCACTTCCCTCTTTGGGGACTGTAATGGACCTGAACAACATCCAGGCCTTCCCTGGTCCTGGAAGTTAAGGGTCTTTTGTGGGAAACGGGTAAGATGGGATGACTTTGTTTTTTTCTCCTTGGGAAAGAAAATGGCCCCAGAGCTGTCCTTGCCCTGTAGGCTGTCCCTGGTGTGTCCCCAGCTTGGCAGCCATCATTCCCCATGGATTGTGAAAATTCAAGTTGCTGCGACTCTGTCGATTCCTTTCTGTCACTCTGCCGCTCTCCTCGGTGGATCACATAAGGCTCTGACATGTACTCATTATCTATTTGTATGAAAATTATGTTTTTAATGATTTGGGAATTATGCTCTGACAGGAAGCGGGAGGTAGGAAGGGGCTGTTTGGGTAGGAGTGAGTCTGCGGGGGACGGGGAGGAGGCTCGTGTGTGTGTGTGTGTGTGTGTGTGTGTAGTGGGGGGGGGGGTCAGCCCAAGAAAGTCAGAGCGGGCTCCAGACAGGCCCTCGCCCCAGTACTGCAGCAGGAAAGAACGTGGTCGGCCAAGGGTTTGAGTTTGTGGAATTAACCAGCAACGATTTTCTATGTCCACGCTCCCTTAACCAACCCAGGGACCTGGGGGAGAGAGAAACACACATGTACACACATGTGCATGCAGACACACACACGCCCACACACACAGAAGGGTTGGGAGAGAACGTCCTTGTGCAGGTCATATGGACCACAGAGAGTCATCCCTCCACAGAGCTGTGAGTTAAAGGTCAAGGTCAAGACGGACTCCGGACTATCTATCTCCCATTGGGGTCTGGGATTCCCAACAGTAGCTCTTTCTTTGCCGTCAGTCTTTGAAGAACTTGATCACGGGCTTACCAACTATAATACAGCTAATTCCTAACGTTCCCGTCACATAAGCAAATCTCATTCGAGGACAAAGTTTTTGATGTGGCGACAGTAAAATACACAACATGAAATTCTCATTGTATCCTTCACAAGTGAACAATTCAGTGGCCTTGAGCACACTGGCAGTATCATTGCCGATGCCCAGTTCCAGAACATTCCTTCACCTCTGAGGGAGACCTTTAGCCCCCCAGCCAGTCACGCCATATCCCCCTCCTCAGTCCCCGGCAACAGGCAACCTACTTTCTGTCTTCAAGGTCCCGCTGGTCCTGGTTGTCCTGTGCAGGGAGTCTCTCGTGCTGTGTGGCCTTTGGCGTAGTTGAAGAGTTTCTGATGGAAGGAAAGGTGGGGGCCAGAGAGCTGAAGTCAGTGGAGAAGAAGAGACAGAGTGTCTGAGTGTGCGGGATGCGCTATGGTCAGAGGCAGCTCACGGAGCCCGTTGGCAGGTCAGGAGCGGGTGTGGAGGGAGATCCATTCAGGCCAGCTCCATTCATGATTTCCAGATAGATGCGAATGTTCAGAGTGAACAAACTGTGCTGAATTTTAATGAAAAAGACAAAAACCATGGTGAGATGGTCCCGTCCAAGGACAAGGGCAGGCACCTGCACTCCAGCTCTGTGCTCAAGATAAGGGGCTTCTGGGGCCTGCTCAATACCACTTTCTTCTCATGGACCTGTTTCCCTCTCTCTAGCCTGTAAAAAGACATTGCTCTCTTCTCCTGTGCATTCACACCCCCAACCCATAGCACAGTATGCAAACCCACAATTGAATTGCCAGGCAATCTGCAGCCCCGCTGTGCCCCCACAATCCAGGCAAAGCACATGGGAGCCCTTTCCAGAGCCGGGCATGCTACAATCAAGCCACTCCACGCACAGGCCTCTAATAGTGCAGTAATCAGTGGTAATCACCCATGTCGTTTATGTACAGGAGGGCTGATAGGATTCATGGCTCAGCAGTGAATACATTTTCATTTATAGGACTGAATGCAAGCATACATTACCTGTTTAATTAAAAACAAAATTCTCCAGCCCACAATTTGCACCCTCTCCTGGGTGCATGCTATATACATTACTGATGTTTCCTTTAAATCTACTGATTGCCTATTCTTCAAATAATGTGCCATTGTGTGAGGCTGCTTAGAGGTTGGGTAGGTAAACTGTTACTCCTGGTTTCTCTGCTGAGAAGTCAAGGCCCCTGTGTGCTACCTGTGTGCAAATATGTGATTGAGGGTTCTCAAGCGCAGCCTGGTGAAGTCCCCTTGTGTGGATTATGACTCTGAACCCAGGGTGCTACAGGCAGCAGCTGCCTGGCCAGGCAGGGAGTGATCACGGGCAGCTCACTGTTCACAGGAGCCTTTCCCTGGGGCCCTCTCCTGAGCCCTCTTCTGCACGCCCTAGCAGCAGTGTGGCTGTTTGGAATCGTGTTCTGATTTAAGAGGAACAAGTCTTTGAGAGAGATGGAAGGCTTACGTGGGAAGAGGGACTAGGGTCAAAGGGACTAGGTTGGAAGTAGGGTCAGGGGGAGGACACGCATCACGGGATGTCACTGGATGTCACCAGGCATTGAGGACATACTGGAATGCTCCTTTGTGTTGCCAGTGCTGTAAGAGGCACCTTGCTTCTGTCTTGGGTTCTTTCATGTCTCCAATGCTACCCTGACGTATCTGCATTAAGAGGACAGCAAGATGACATGATTCCTGCCCCCAGGAGCTCATGGTCTGGGGAGGACTAGAGGGAGCAGGCAAGGAATGCCAGGTGTCTTCTGCCATTTCTGTCTGTCTGTCTGACTCTCTCTCTCTCTCTCTCTGTCTCTCTGTGTGTCTCTCTCTCACACACACACACACATACACACACACACACACTCTCTCTCACCCTCCCCTGATTAAAGTATGCAAAGGCAATTCAGTGGTTCAGGATGGAACGCAGGGTAATAAGAGGGGAGGGACATTGAATGAGGAAAGTGTATTGAGCCGTGAGCACCATGGCTTGGATTCAGACCCCCCAGATTTAAACACAAGCTTCCAGCTCTGTATGTTGTCCCTTAATGCTATGGTCAGAATATCTTCTCCAAAACTTGGGTTAGAATTGAATTTTACTGCAAGTGTTGAGAGGTGGACCTGTAAGATAGCAGCTGAGGGCTGACTGGATTAATGCCACATCACAGGAGGGCTTCATTGTCACGGGAGTGGGTTCCTAATACAAGGATTAGTTCAGCCCAATTTCCTCTCTCTGTCTCTTGTGCCCACTTGACCTTCCACCTTCCACCACGGGATGGAACAGCCCGAAGGTCTTTGCCAGACACTGAGGTTGTGCTCTTGGACTTTGCAGCCTTTAGAACCATGAGTCAGATGAACTTCTACTGTTTATAAATCATGTGGCTTGTGGTATCCTGTTATAGCAACTGAAACAGACTCGACACCGAACTTTTTAAAATGGGAGTAACAAATCCACACCACGGAAATGTTCTGCAGCATTAAATGAGGGTTATCTCCTGCCCATCCGCTCCCTTCCCCTTCCTCAGATTTAACACTTTTTGGACTCCTGATCTTTTTCCTTTGGTTTGTATGTAGAGAAGAATTAATATCGAAGATTTAACTGCCGTCCTTTGAAAGGCCTGCTTACAAAGTGTGCCGTTGGCTGGACTCTGAGAACTTGGA
Organism: Marmota monax; assembly: GCF_021218885.2. Classification (NCBI taxonomy): domain Eukaryota; kingdom Metazoa; phylum Chordata; class Mammalia; order Rodentia; family Sciuridae; genus Marmota; species Marmota monax. The sequence goes on along the minus strand of NW_026694831.1, from coordinate 369,889 downwards.
GTTCGGGAGGGCTCCCACTTCCCGTGACTCACTGTATTTAAACCACTCTTACAAACAAGGTGCTCCTGCAGAAGACTGGCTTTCCTCCAGGGAGGATGGGTTTCCGTATGTGCTACTCAGGAGCCCATGTGACCAGCCCCCCAGGGAGACCTGGACATGGGTCTTCCCTGGCACCATTAGACCCTTGTGCATGCCGTATCCCCACTGGCACAGAACTCTTGAAAACTTGGGCCTGGTGTCCTTGGTGCACCCAGGAGCCTCTCGCTTTGTATCCTTTCATTGTAATGAACCTTAGCCACAAGTGCGAGTCCTACCCACCCTTTTGGCAAACCAAAAGGGAGGATGATCAGCTAGAGTGACCTCCTATTTGCACTAGGAGGACGGCACAGCAAATGCCAACATTCATTAGTTCTTGACTCTAAAGCCTGGGCCAAGAAGACCCAAGCCCAGAGTGATGGACATTCCTGCTCAGCCACTTCCCTCCAAATCAATACTCAAGTGTATTCCCAGGAAGAGAGACGAGGGGCATGGGAGGGGATGGTAGACACCAATATGCCCGCTGTGTGGTATACTATGGCCTCTCTGCTCTGGGCAGGACCCCTGGTATCAGGCAACAAACACATACAGTTCAAGGACATCTGAAAGCAAGGACACCTGGCACCCCTTGGGTGACACTGGATAAAGTGCCAAGACCTGTGGTAGACGTAGAAATTCCAGGCTTGGGAGGCTATCCTGGCTTGGCCTTGCGTGGCACTCAGTGATGGAGGATGACATGGAAATAGACTTCGTAATGGGATGCCAGTGACCACAGATGAAATCACTCAGGAGTGGAGGACCCAGCCTTGTCCCAGGATGCCTTCTGACACGGTGGTGCCCAGTGAGACCTTTACAACACACATGCAGTCCTGAGAAGGAAGACCTCGAGGGCTGCGTCTTGTGCACAAAACTTAGTCTGCAACCTGCAACTTGCAGATCCTCAAACACCAGCCATCTGGTTGTGTTCAACACCCTGCAAACCTCCTTACCTAACACAGAGCCTGCTGAGTGCTTCCGAGTGGTAAACCCTCAGGTGTTTGCCATTACTGATTCATACATGTCTCCAAGTTATTCAATAAACCTGAGCAAAAGAGCCACCTTGAGGGTAGGAGAGATGAACACCTGTTCTGCAATGGGATCAAAGCTTCCTAGACCACCCACCCTGGGAGTCTCCTGGGCTGCTGCAGCTTTCAAGGTTCATTAACAGGACCCTGCTAGTAGAGAGGTCCTGACACCAACGCCAAAGCCTTGTTTGTCCAAAGCCTCCTTGTGAAGATGGGCCTGTTCAAAAAAATAGTTCTTCCTTTGAACAGATTTTATGATATCCTCAGGAAGCTCTTCATTGTGTCCACTGCAGGTCTGTCTGAGGCCTGCCAGTCTTACACAGCATGATTCATTATCAACGGAGCCAAGGAGTGGGGTGCGGGTGGATAGGAAGAAAATGAAGGAGTGATCACTCCCCAGAGGTCACGCTCTGGGTGAAGCCATGCTGAGAGCTTCGGGAGAATAAAACGGTGACAGTGTCAGGCCAGTGGGTGAGGGAGACTGGGGAAGGCTTCCTATGGAGGTGGTGGCTGAGCTGTGAGGGATGAGTGGGGGTCTCCAACATAGATGGCTTCTAGGAACAGGACGGATGGGAAATGGGGCAGAGACTGAGGACGTGACAGCTCGTTTACGGACTAAACATCCACCCTTCACCAGGCCCTGGCTAGTTTCCAGGGACCTAGAGGTAAGAAGAGAAATTCAATCCCAAATGTGTCCACATGCAGGGAGAGAACTTGTCCTGCTCAGAGGCTCAGTCGCTCAAGGACTAATTAGCAGGGGCTCATTGATTCCTTTGACAGATACTTATTAGCCTTCATGATGTTGGCATAAACCAAAAGAGAGAAAAATTCCATTCCGGAACTTACATTCTCGTTAGGGAAGCATTGACAGATGAGATGGAGAGGCAACTGGGTGGTCTACCAGAAGTTTGGAGGTGTCATGGAGACGCTTCATGGGCAAAGGGAGATGGAAGTGCCCAGGGGTGAAGCAGCCTGCTATTTTAAATTGGAGCAGGTTGGTTTTATAAATTGAAGGATTAAGAAAAGCCTCACAGGGCACAGTGGCACACATCTATAATACAGCAGCTCAGGAGGCTGAGGCAGGAGGATCATGAGTTCAAAGTCAGCCTCAGCAAAAGCAAGGCGCTAAGCAACTCGGTGAGACCCTGTCTCTAAATAAAGTACAAAATAAGGCTGGGGATGTGGCTCAGTGGACAGTGCCCCTGAATTCAACCCAGGTACCAAAAAAAGAAAAGTCTCGCTCAAGGTGACACTTGAGAAGACCATCGTGACCTTGGGTGGGAGGTGTTTAGGTGTTTATAGAGTCAGAGCAGAGAACGTGAAGTGCTATTTGAAAAACTGGATGATAGAAAGAAGGAGTGATATTGGACTGTAGATGGACAGACTTGAGGTCACAGGGCAATATGTTATTTGAACTGAAGAGACTTTAGCTAATTTATTATGATTCCCATTTTAGAGATGAACATTAATTTTAATGGGAGATAAAATGACTTGCTCAATTGTCCACACAGCTAGTAAATGACAGGGCCAGATTCATCCCCAGGTAGGAAAGGGGTTCAAGTATTGGATTCAAGTGGCAAGCTCAGCGGGACTAGCCACATGGATCCATGTCTGTACGAATAGACTGCTGACCCAGGTCTGTTGGCTGCCTCCCTCCGTCTCTATACTGGATGCTCAACGTCTTCGCCTCTTCCTTCAAAACCTTCTGCAGGGCAGTTGGAGCATAGGAATGCAGGGATTAGAGGACATCGTCAAGAGTGGGCTAAGGTAATGGGCCCTTGGCCTCTGGCAGAGTAGAGACAGAAGGACATCAGAAGCATCCTTGATCATCTGGACTGCAGGTGAGATCTCTTACAGAAGTAGGAAGTTGGACCTTGAAGTTCAGGACATATTTCTCTAGGAGATTAGGTAGCTCTTTGCTACCCAAGAGAGACCGCTGCTTTTGAGAAAGTTCTGATTAATGGTGTGAGGTTATTAAGTTATAAATTGCCTTTTGAATTGTCTATAAAACTATTGCAATTGCTCATATTCTATTTAAATTTCTCCTAGCCTGTCTTCCATTCATCTATTTTGTTATGCTTCCATCGTCAGCATCTTTAATCTTTTTCTCTTTCTCCTTTTTTTGTCCTTTATTTTGGGTCCTATACGGTGGCTCCTACTTCCCAACTAGTTCTGTAATTTAAGTGTGAGGGGATTTCTCTTACTGTTCTCTAGCTTCAATCAAATCTGTGTCAGTCAGCTTTCCGCCACTATGACAAAGTATCCAAGAGGATCAGTTTATAAGTACAGAAGATTCATTTTGGCTCACAGTTTTGGAAGTTACAGGTTTTAACTGATTGCCCCATTGCTTTGGGCCTTTAGCAGGCAGTACATCATGGCCAGAGCACAAGGCAGGTCAGATCCACTCACTTCCCCTTGGTGTTTCTACCTGGATTCAAGTATTGCTCTCTGAGACTCCTCCTCTCAAAATTCATTCAGCTTCCCCATTCAAATGCACTCCTCTGCTGTCCCTGTGCCACTGTCACACAGGCTCACACCAGCTGCTCCCTTTCACCATGATCATGGCCGCTGTGTGCTCATCCCCCAAACAGGAGAACCCATTGGGCTTTAAGGGTGTCAGTGGGGATGACATCTAATTCACGTGAGGGGAGCTCTGACTGGGAAAGGCTTCTGTTGCCGAGAGACGCAGGAAGGAGGCACGGTGGGGTGGCCATTGCCCAGTTTGCTTGGATCAGAAATCTCTCTCTGGGTTGGGCTGTGGCTCAGTGGTAGAGGGTGGGCCCAGCACATGGGAGGCTCTGGGTTCCACCCTCAGCACCACTTAAAAATAAATAAATTAATAAATAAGTAAAGTCATCTAACAAAACAAAACAAAAACAGTTGCTTCTGGGTCAGGAAGTGAAAGAGAATGAGTAAGAGGCCAGGGTCCTGAGTGCCCTTGAGGGGACACCTCCTCTCACCCGAGTGTCTTCCTTAGGCTGCCCCCACAGGTCCCACAACTCTGGGGACTAGTCCTGTGACACATGGCTTATCCAAACCATAGCAGAGTCATTAAGAGATGTCCCCAGGCCCCCCAGGAGGAGATGTCCAGACTGACCTGCAGCACGTGTGCAGATAGGGCCTCGGGCCTTCAAACTTCTCCTGTGGACACCTTCCTTAACTCTTCCAGGAACTCACAGGAAAACCCCATCAGCTTGACTAAATCTGTGGTAATGGAAATCCTTTTTTTTCCCCCGTGATTTTGTTATTTGTTTTAAATAAAGCACTTTTAATTAACCAGTCTTAAATAATATAATTTGAACCCCAGGTATAAATCGGGAATAAAGCAGCGTAACAATATTTTGTTTCTATTTATGTCTCCCTTGCTTTTATTTTTGGTGAAGTATGTATTCCTAAGTTTTCATGGTTTGTGACTAATTTATACTTAGTCCTGTAGTAAATTGGATTTAATGCATGATTCTAGTATTTTTTTTCCAAAATTTCGTCATTTGTTTCTTGGCTAAAGGTTGCACTTTGATAGCTTTTTAAGAAAGGCTTTGAGGAAACACGTTACCCAAACATTTACAGGACCTGGATTTGTCATATTTGTTTATATTTGTCATTTTGACTTGAATGACAGTTTGGTTGGATATAAAAGTTGGGACTGATACTTTACCCTTACTGGTTAACTGTTTTCTAGTGACAAACTTTGGAACGATAGGAGATCAGCCCCATATTTTCTTTTTATAGGAGAAACTTAGTATCTTTTCCTCTGTGATTTTACTTCTTTTTTTTCCTTATCTTTGAAGTTTTGCAATTTGATTGTCTGACTGACATTGATTTGGCATTAACCCCCCCACACCCCCAGGAATGTGGTATATACTTTTAGTACATAATCCAAATCATTTATATTTCACAGATTTTCTTGAATTATTCCTTTAATTTGAGGCTCTGTTGTTTAGTTCTTTAGGACATCAGTTATATGTATGGTGAGAAGCAATGTAGCCATGCAGGATCTGAATATGTCCCTTCAAATTCTTGTGTTGAAACTCATTTTGCGATGTGAAAGTATTAAGAGGGGGCCCTTTAGAGGTGATTAAATCATAAGGCTGGGGCCTTTATGGATGGGATTAGGGTCCTTATAAAAATACTTGAGGGAGTGAGCTCATCTTTTTTGCTCTTCTGCCATTTGAGAAGAAAGTGTTTATCTCTCCTGCCAAGTGAGAACACAGTGTTTGTCTCCTTTTACCCTACTGCCTTCTACCATGTGAAGACAAAGCATTCCCTTCTTCTGCCATGTGAAGATGCAGCAATTACGTGTCATATTAGGAGTAGAGAGAATGGCCATCACCAAATACTGAAGTTGTTGACATCTTGAACTTGGGATTTTGAGTGTCCAGAACTGTGAGATATAAATTTTTCTACTTCATAAATCTTCCAGTCTCAGTTATTTTGTTATAGTAGCACAAATGGACTAAGATACCACTTAAGAGCTACATGATCTTAAACAACTTGAATAATCTCTTGATTTCTTTATCTAAAAATTGAGTAATAAACCTCAGAAGATTAAGTAAGTTAATTCATGTAAACTACTCTGAATTCTCTCTGGCATGTGTCATGCACCGAGTATCAGCTCTTGTTCTTCTTATCTACTCTACCTGATTTCCATGTCTATCATTTCCTCTCTCATCAATAATAGATTCTAAAGACCTAAGTCCAAAGCTAGAGTTTTAACAGGATGCCCTTTTCCTGGTGGTGCCTGGTTTGGACCCTTGTTGACACACATGTTTATTCTTTTTTTTTTTTTTTAACTAATATTCATTGCTGGAAAGCTTTTTTCACATGGCTTTTGAATATCTATCCTACAATTGCTAAACATTGTTTCTAGTTTATTCAATCAAGAATATATCAAGTGTCTATCATGGCCCTACACTTACGTAGATATTAAGGTGACAAACATTAATCCCTTTTCTCAAGAAATGTTAATTCTTGTGGGAAGATATAAAAAACATCAATTGTTAACTTAGCTCTTGCTGCTTCTGACTATAATCACAATCATTTGTCACATAATGACATTTCTGTCCACTATGGATGGCACATAGAGCAGTGGTTAAGCTTATACCATCTAGTGAGGTTGTAGACATCTTAATTTGTGTAAGTTCATTCTATGATTCTTGCACAACAACAAATCACCCAATGATGCATTTCTCAGACTGTAGTCCCATTATTATTATAATTATCTTGTATTTTGTGGTGCTGGGAATTGAGCCCAGGGCCTTGTGCATGTGAGGCAAGCCCTCTGCCAACTGAGCTGCATCTCCAGCCCTGTATCCCCATTGTTAAGCAGCATATGACTAGAAAACATGAACGTAGCTGAAGAAGGGCAAGCGAGGAAGGTATCATGGAGGAGGTGAATTTGATTGGAACGGGGCGGGGGGGGGGGTGCCGGTGACATTGGAGTGAGTGAAAGAACATTCTGGTAAGTCATGATGAAGATGCGTTCTGTGTTTTCATTCAGGATTTGTGTGCAGTCAGGACGCAGCAAGAAACTGGCTGACCAGGAAACCTTGCAAATGGCACAAACCATGGAGGCCAAGAGGACCTGGCCTTTCCTGGAGGACCAGGGCCAATACAATTTACTTGGGGAAATTACATACAACAGAAATGAATGATAGAAAGTTCTAGATATCGAATCAATCAGGAAATAGTGTTTCCACAAACCACGTTAGAAAAGTGAACAACACATGGGTTAGAAGAACCCTATGGGGACTGGGAACTGAGTAAAGTCTGCTCTGTCTGTGTGTTGAGGTCATGACCGGTGGGGACAGAAAGATTCCTAGCTGGAGGATCCTGAGGTCAAACATAGGGAGACGCGCGGGGAGAGCCATTCAGAACTTCCAGGTGACTGTCAAGATGGCCTTTTATTTAGCTTCGGGTCAGTTTTTTTTTTTTAATTGTTCTAATCAGTTATACAGACAGCAGAATGTTCTTGGATTCCTTGTGCACAGATGGAGCATCAGTCTGGACAGGGCTGCCACCCAGGGCTGAGAAACAGACAAGCAGAACCCTACATCATGGCCAGGGAGGCCATCTTTATTCTCTTGTGGGATCACAAGGAAGCCTTGGGTTTTCACTCCACTGGGCGACCGTCTGAGGCAGGTGGCAGCCAGAGGCTTGCGTTATCTGTTGGGCCGGAGGGGGAAGCTGATGGTGTTTATTAACGAGCCATTCCTCTTGCTTTTGCCCCCCCCGCCACACTGGCTTTTGTGCATGGGCCTCCCTGGGTGCTGTGCTCAGAGGGGCTGAGGGATGCTCCCCCAGTTCACTTCCACGCTGAGGTCCACTGAGGACCTGGGAGGAGACAGGGTAGGGTTTCAAATCTGAGTCTTCTCGTCCTGTGGCTCTTTGTTCCACAGACACTGAAGGAAAATTCCTGGGCACAGATGGAGCGGAAGGAAACCGAGCACAGAAATAAACAGAGCTTGTCATTTGAAGCCTGCATTTGTAAGGATTGTTTTCGAGATGACGACCCTGGGCTGATGACTTGGAGTAATTGGGGCAATATTTCAAGTGATATACACATCTTCCTGCTTGATAGATCTTCCCCTCTAACTAGCCATCATCCTATTTTATAATGTTATCATATTTTTAATTATATTGTACACACTTGTTTACAGCTATTTGCTGTATATCCAGGGTGACATTACAGTAAATTAGCTTTTACCCATTGCCTCCGACGGCTCTTCGCTTCCCACCAAACCGTAAATATTGCACCTGAGAAAGCTGGTTCAGATTATTTATCATGTCGGTATGTGACCAAAATACCAATGCCCCGGAGCACAAAGTCCTGGGAGCCTCTGAGGCCTGTCTGCACCCACAGAGCAGGTTCGCACACTAGCTTGGCTGGAGGAGAGCCGTTGACGTTTGCCGGATGAGTGTTTGGGGAGAGTCATGATGCTCAGCTCCTCTCTCTTCCTGGACTGCTGCGTGGGTTGAGGCAGTGACAGGCCGTGGAGAAACCGAGAGGGAAGAGAGAGAACCTAACATCGCGGCTGCCGGAGGCTGCCTGAGGGGGATCACCCAGACCCATCCTGCCTCCGCCAAGGAGCAAAACGATCCATTGGCATCAGGTAGACTAGAAAAATCTAGCTCAAGGGCCTGATGGTAACTCATGGTAGCGGGGGGCCAGGAATAGGAACAGATTTTAAAAGCTCAAACTTTGGAGTAGGAATAAATGATTGATAGGGTCCTACCATTTGGAAAGTAGGGAAAAAATGATACTCTTGGGACTCAGCGCCTGGCCCAAACCAAGGCTTCATCAGAATCAAAGAGAACAGGCAGCCCGCCCCCCACTGTCCCGATACAGACTGGGTAGAAATCAACAGGAGGATAAAGACACAGTGGGGTGCAGTGGGAGAGGGACGAGATGGGCTCCCCATGGGCAGCAGTGCAAAAGGAAGCCCCCAGCCAAGTGGGGAGAGCTGAAGTCAGGCAGAGGGTGGACACGGAGGGAGACCTGAAGGTCAGCTCACATCCTGCCACTGGAGACTGCCAGATGACCTGAACCTGAGCGCAGGACGGTAGCCATAGCAGCGGTGGTGAATTCAAACCCAGACCCCATTAGCACAAACCCCACACCAGAACCACAGCGGAAGGAATGTTGATCTGGGTACCTCCTGACCTGCCTACCATGCCCGGTCTTAACAGTTACCAGGCCTAACAACAGGACCTGCGGAGAGCAGGCAGGCCATCAGTACACCTGGACTCAGGACAAAGGTGCCAGAGCTTTCAGGCAAGGGGAATGAAGACCTGTTTTCCATGGTAATGGACATGAGGGGAAAGTAGATGGCATGCAGGGTCAGATACATGACTTCAGAAGACAGATGGAAAATTCACCCCAAATGCCAGAACTCAAATATACCAGTTTCTGTGAAGCTGACCTGCGAGCTCTGGTCTTTCCTGGGAGTGGAGCCCCCTATGCCTGCTTAATCCTGTAGGCTGGCTTTGGAACCCCTTTGTCTCCTTGTTCCATTTTTGCCATTATCCAGCCGTGGACATTGCTTTCAACCAGAGGGAGCCACGCAAGGCTCCAGATCACATGTGCTTCTCCAACCAGTGCCCCAGCAAGGGCAGTGCTCCAGCAAGGGGCAGTGCTCCAGCAAGGGCAGTGCTCCAGCAAGGAGCAGTGCTCCAGCAAGGGACAGTGCTCCAGCAAGGGCAGTGCTCCAGCAAGGGGCAGTGCTCCCTGAGAGAGATGGTCTTCCTGCAGCTGCATCTGTTATTCTACACTAGTTGTTTATTAACCTATCATCCACTAGGTTGTGTGCATCCTGAGGGTAAATTCATGATTTTTGTTATTTCCATAGTTTTACAAATTTAATGACTCACTAAAAGTCCATTGGATTGTCTGCATAGATGAATTTCTTCCAGGTTTTACCTGTGTTGAATAATTACGTCAAGAATGAGAAGTCATTGAGGGAGTTGGGGGTGGCACGGTTAGATTTATATATAAAATAGCTGCAGTGTTGAGAATAAAGTGTAGGAAATAGGAGCTCCCAGTGCCAAGAATCCCCTGGGGCCCTAGAGCTGAGGCTAGAGAACAAGAGGCATTAGCTCTGCTTTACCTTTAGTTGACAGGGAGAAAATCATGACATATGGCTTCGGTGGACAGATCAAATACTCCAAGAGAGAAAACTGCTGATTCCAAGCTGATAACTTAGAATCATGTCTAAACCATCATTTGCTTGTCTTTTCTCATGAGAAAGAAATGAAACTAATTATAGGATGTGTTTGGATTCCATGTTGACAGGTCCAACTCATGGGAGTGAGGGAGAGAGATGGGGAGGTGGAGAGGAGGAGGAGGAGGAGGAGGAGGAGGAGGAGGAGGAAGGGAGATACCTGGCCAATGCTGAAGAGCCAGATGTGGGCAGAGCTGACCCTGAGCACATGAGCAACAGAAGGGCTGAGCAGAACTGAAGGATGGAAACATTGTCCAGAATCTGAGGCACTAATTCCTCCCGAAAGAAGATTGGAGGTGTATACAGAAAGCGATGTTATACAGATGTTCTATCTTCTAGACAGAAAGACGAAAGTGAGTCTTGATCTTCAGGGAGTAAACATATATTTTCCACCTCATTTAGTGGCCAGCCAAGAGGGGTACCTGTGGAAGTACAGGAAGGAGGACGCATGGCTGATTTGGAGCGTTGACTTGACTGGGCCACGAGATGCCCAGATATTTGGTGAGCATTATTCTGGGTGTGTCTATGGTGTGTTTCTGGAGGAGATTGATATCTCAGTTAGTAGATGGAGCAGAGCTTTCTGCCTAGTAGGATGGGACTCATCAAATCCACGGGGACCTCCACAGAAAACAAAGAAGGAAGTGAAGGAGCTGGGATGAGAGACACCTGGTGGGACAGGACGGCACCACGGCTTCCCTGGGCCTCCGGCGCGCTGCCTCCTGCCAGTGCTGGGACTGCCAGCCCTTCTCTCCCCACCTGTGACTCAGACTTGTCAGCCATTGCTCTCCCTCCTCCTTCTCTGGAGGACCTGCTATAGAGGGTCAAAGAAAGAGTCCAGTGACCACTGGACAAAGAGGGAAAGAAGCATGCGGAGGAAGTAAAAATATAAAATAGGAAGGAATGTAAACGATGAAGAAAGAGCATCGTGCCAGAAGCCAGGCAGGCATTCGGGAAGAAGGAGGGAGTGCCCTAGAAGGGGACATGAGGACATTAGGGACACTGGTACTGACCTTTATTTCTATTTTTTTCTAGATATAAGCTTGTGTTTCCTTTTTAATCCACACACTATAACTGTACCTGTTTGTGGGGTTCAGAGTGACAGTCCACAATGTCAAGGTGTGGGGTCGACTACGTGTCCAGTGCCAGCTCGAGTCCTTGGCTTGGTACTGGTTGCAGGGTTTCTCACTGAACCACATTTTGTGCACTTTTCTGCATTTGCATTTTATTTTGCAATAATAAAATTGAAAAGGAAAAGAGAGAAAAGGAGAGGGGTATAACAGAGTGAGAAATGGGGACAGGGAAGAGACACGCAGTAGGCTGTGAGGGAGTTTCTAGAGGTCTGCCTGGAGCTCCCTGTGTGGGACCACAGTCTCCAGAGGCGTCTCCTGCATTTCGACGGCATGACCACAGCCTCTCCTCTTCCAGCAATGTCTTCTTCTCTGCCTCTGAGCTTTCTTTTTGCTTGCATGGGGACCACCACTTCCCAGGTTCCTCCAGTGGGTCAGCCCTGTTGGTCCCTGTAGAACCTGCTTCTTTCTCTAACTGGTCTGGGCTGAGACTTCCATCTCTTAAATTCTCCCCCAGGATTCCCACACTCCTGGTCCTTAAGACCGCTGCTTTTCACATCCTGCAAACTGGATAAAACCCTGTTACCTCTTTGGTCTCTGAAGTAGGTGACTGTTCAACAAACACTGGTGTTGAGAGCCACAGCCAAAGGGGCCCCAGCAAACTTCCAGCTGCCAGCAAACTTCCAGCTGCTGGCTGATGATTGGCTCACAGCGGCCCCAGCAACATCTAGCTGATTGGCTCCTCGGCCCCAGCAACATCTAGCTGATTGGCTCCTCTGCGGTGATGCTCATTGGGCTGTTTCCCTGCCCTTTCAGACCACGGAGCTGCTCATTGGGGGACTTTTTTGGCTCCGCCCACGTGACCCAGCCAATCGGCCTCAAGAGCAGGAGGATTGTGGGAGGTGGGGAGAAGCTTGTGTGGGAGAGAGAGGCTTGGGGAAAGCCGGTGGTGGCAGTTGAGGCTCTGAGGGTTTTTCCTGAGAGACTATTTTGTTTGTCGTGTGTGGTTCTAAAAATAAAGTTAGTTTCTTTTTTCCAGCTGCTGGCAGCTGGAAGTTTGCTGGGGCCCCTTTGGCTGTGGCTCTCAACACACTGGGAGCCTGCTCTGGGCAGGTGCTGGTCTAGGTATAATGGAGACGGCAGTGGCTTCCAAGAGCGAGGTTCCAGAAGACCCATGTAGGAGTTATAAGATCACCACGTCGCTTCAGAAGACGCAGAAGTCAAATCAAGTCACCAAACCCAACTAAGACCCCAGGAAGGGGAGACAAGTGCCTTGGTTTCTTCTGGATGTGGTGACAAAAACACCACGGAGCGGGTAGCTGAGCAGCAACAGAAGTTTCTCACAGTTCTCAAGGATGGGAAGTTCAAGAAGGAGGCACCAGCAGACGCCGTTCTGATGAGGACTGGCTTGCTGGTGACAGACGATGGCTTCTGCTCTGTCCTCACATGGTGGAAGGGGTGAGCGAGCTCTCTTGGGCATCTCTTGCAAGGGCATGTTCCCCTCCTGAGAACTTCACCATGTCTCACAGGTCCCACATCTTAACACCACCTTATTGAGTTTCAACTTAGGATTTTGGAAGGTTGCTTTCAGACACAGCAAATGGACTCCATTTTGATGGGAGAATGGCAGATGCCTATGCGGGACAATGAGGGTCACTGGTCTTGGAGGCAAACTGCTGCAACTCCTGCCCTTCTACCACACTGCCCGCTGCCGTTCCATGAACACATTCTCTCTCACGCCTCTGAACTCGGGAGCAGTTGGGTTCCCTGTGGGATGTTTCCTTTCTCCCTTGTCCGGCTTGTCTTTCAAGACAAATTCGTGATCGCCTCTTGAAGACCAACCAGAGCCTGCCTTTTCCATCCTTGGGTTGAAATGTGTCCCCTCCACAAACAAGTTTCAGTCCTGACTCTCTGCACGGTGAATGTGACCTTATTTAAAAACAGTCTTGGCTGATGCAGCCGCATTAAAATGAAATTATTAGGGTGGAGAATGTGCATCCAGCGTGGACGGCATGCTTTCAGAAAGAAAGGACACAGAGAAGCTGCAGCATTCTGCCGTCAGCCCGCGACTGACGGGGACAGTAGAAGCTAAGAAAGGAACGGAGGAGACTCTTCCCAGGCCTCTCAGGGGGTGAGGCCAGCTACCAGCTTGTCCCTGGTGGCCGGGACTGTGAATGCATGTGCTCTGTGGCTTCAAGGGACCCATCTTGTGCTACTTGGCTGTGGCAGCTCCGTGGTTTTGAAATTAGGGAACAAATAGAAATACCTGGGTAACCATGTACGTATTTCAGACTTAGAATTTGTAAGATTTTATCAAATTGACTTTTATAGGAGCAATCGTTATTTGTTGAATAAATAATTCCATTAATATATGAATAAGTGAAATAAACATGAATCGGGAACATAAGAGCAGGGCTGTGTCCCTGTGGGCACTCCCTGTGTTCCAATGATTCAGAGTTTTATGAACAGAAAGTGGGTATGCAAAAAACACTTGGCTAGCCTTTGTTTACAAGTCCTCCCCTGCTCTGATGTGCAGAACACAAAGTGAAATTATTCCCAGGCGTGGCCCCCGAGCCACACCTAAATACCGGGACACCTTGGGGATACTGGAGCACTTACAGAGGCTTGGTCCAGGGCTCCACCTTGACTCCAGAAGGTCAGGGCCTTGGAAAATACGAGAAGCACTCCTAAGGTGCTCGAGGGACAGTCCACGGCTCTGCGGAGCTGGCGCATCTCAAAAGCCCTCTGAGGGCCTCGTGGCAGTGATCTAGCGCCTGGAGATCGGGCTCAGAACTCTGTGAAGCCAGACCCGGATCCCGAGAGGTTCTGTCCTCCCCACCTTCTGATAGGGCTTGGGATACTGAAGGCGAATTTCCAGGCAGGGGGTGGGTAGGGGGCCTGAAGCTCCCTGGTTCCTATCACTCCTCCCCTGGCCCCCACTCCCTTGCCTGCTTCCTCCCCAGATCACACTCACCTTCCCCAGAAGGCAAGGTGGGCAGTGGGGACGAAAGGCTCCCGTCCTCAGCCTCCTCTGCAAGTCCTGCCCACCTGGCTCCCGCTGCTCCAGTCGCCCAGTGACCTCTACTGCTTGGGCATCAAGGGGCTTTGGAGCAGAGGACCTTGAGGCATGTTTGCAAGGCAGGAGCTGCTCAGATAAGCACGCAGAGCTGCACACAGGCACACACCCCACAGGACAACGCCTTGCATCACAATTACCTGTTTACACGGCTTTCTTCCTCCCCAGGAAGGAAAGCGCCCAGGAGAGCAGAAGCTGTCCTCTCCCCCTCTCTCTGCAGCTCAGCACTTGCATAATGTTTTCCGCAGAACAAGTGTATAATAAATGTTTGTGGGATGAATGTTAAATATACACATCAACACGCTCATGCACACACAGAAGCCACCGTTTCAAGGACTCTTCTCCGCTTGGTCTGGGCCCACAGGGGAATGCATGGGCCATTTCGTTGATTCAGTGAGCCTCACGATGGGGGAACTCGGCACTGCTGTGACTTGTTTATGTAACACCCATTTTGCACGTTATTTTGTGCATAGATTCGCTATCAAAACGAATAAAGGACTGGAACAGCTTCTTTCCCCAAAGGAGAAAACCAACTTTCTTTCTCTCCCAGCGCATTTGCAGGAAGTGTCCAAAATATCCCTTTGCCATTGGCCCGACCCTCCCTGGCGTGGCCTTCCCATTTCCCTGATGGAGAGCTCCTGCCTGGTGAAACGGCTAAGGCCTTTTGTCACTACGGAACAGCTGATGAGGCGGGGAGGGTCCAGCACATGGGAACAGCAACTGTATTGACTGTTGCCAAAGTCAGGAGCCCGGGACCTGAGCGTGGAAGACTGCCCCAGGGCACCCTGTAGCTGGAGGAGATGGGTGGCTGGTCTAGACTGAGCCCGCTGGGGTGACTTGGGTCTGGTCTGTGTCTCTTGCTCTCCTCTAGGGACTGGCTAGCCGTGTGACTTTCCAGTTCCTTTTGTACAGAGGCAGGACAGATCCTTGGTCCCTGACTCCAGGGTAGACTTGGGGTCTTGCTTTGACCAATAGTAGCCAGCACACGTGGCCCTGGAGGGAGATTGCTAAGGGTTCCGCCTGGCTGGACTTGTGCTGTCCACCCCTACCTTTCCCACAGGAAGAACGTGGCTGGGCTGGCCTGCTGGTCCCTCGAGGAGAATGAGAGACCTGGGCACAGAGCCATGTCACTCCAGTGGAGCTCAGGTAGAGTGGCCACCCAGTGTCCACTGGGCTGCAGGTACACAGGGAGCCAAGCTGTATGAATCCAGCCCAGAGGAGGAACGGGCTGGTAAGGTCAGATGCTGCTGTAGTAGTCTTTGTGCTCCGGCACAGTCAGGGCCATGGCATGACCATGACCCTAGCTAACTGGAACAACAAGGTCAGGCAAGTCTGCAATTAGATGTCCAATGTCCATGGACCGTCTGAGGTGTGGGTGGGGCCAAGATTCTTCAACCTGGTGACTCTGTGGACAGGCTCCCGTCCCCACTGCTTTATCCAGGTCCAGATCGTCATCAGCTCTCACCTGGACATCTACAGGAGCCTCCCCCCAGCCTAATCACTTCCACACCTGCCCTTATGAGGCCCTTCCCGAGTGATGGCCAGGGGTCACTTCAAACCTATAGCAAATCAGGACACTTCTCTGCTTATAAGTGAATGAAACCTGAGCTCCTGCATAATCTAGCCTCCTCTGCCTCTGCTGAGCTTCCTATCCGTCCCTCTGGCTGACCCACAGCAGGTCGTTGACTGCCTGCTTCCTGCTTCTCTTCCTCTCATGCTTCAAGACAGTTTCTTTTTTCTAGGCAAGGAATTCCCTCTTGAACCCAGGGGTGCTAAACCACTGAGCCATGTCCCCAGCCGTTTTTGTAGTTTATTTTGAGACAGGGCCTCACTGAGTTGCTTAGAGCCTTGCTAAGTTGCTGAGGCTGGCCTTGAACTTGTGATCCTCCTGCCTCAGCCTCCCAAAGCTTCTGGGATTACCATCATTTTGCAATGTTACTGCTCCCTCCGTAGCTTGAAGGTGCCCTCGCCGAATGTCTCTCCCTAAATTCCCTGTCCAGGTGCCCCTGCCAACTTGTCACTTACTGCCCTGCCAACCTGTCACTCACTGGGGACCTCTTTTAGTTTGCTTCCTGTTCCTTATCTGTCTTTCGCCCTAGATCACAAGCTCTGGCGGAGCAGAGGGCTGGTCTCATTTGATGTTGTATACGCAGTGCCTGGAACAGCACCTGACACACAGTGGCTGTTCACAGAGTGTTGACTGAGTGACAGAAAGAAGGGAGGATGGGACCAAGGGGGCCACCTAGAGGGGGCCTGGGGTCTTGGTGGTGTGCTCTTGAAGGGCTGGTGGCATTAGGATTTGGGTTTTCCCAGAGGCACATGCAGGACCATTTGTAGAGCCAGCACCTGTGGTGGACAGACACAAACCTGTGCCCAGAGTCCCACAAAAGACGAGGCCAGGGAGGTCAAGAGAAGTCGTGTGGCAAGGCCTTCAGGCCACCTGGGGGAACTCAGGTTTGGCTTATTTATTTTTATTGCTGTGACTCACCTGAAACGAACCGCACTGATCTTCCGTCGGGACCCTCGTCCTCGATCCCAAACAAGGAGCTCGGCCCTTCCGCCTGCACCACGTCCCCCCGGGACCCCATTCTGGGCCACTCCTTCCTCTCTCCCACTCTTCCCTTCCCCGGGGGAAATCACCTGCTGCTTCCCATGAGCAGGTGGCCTCTCGTGGCTGGACTTCCAGGGTGGGCTTGCAGGCCACCGGCTGGCCCTGCTCAGCTCCATGTTGTCACTGCAGCAGCCGCTTCCTGACCTGTCCCCGGCCCTGGTGGTCACTGCCAACTAGGCCTCCGCCACCTCCCAGCACCGCCCACCACAGCTGCTGTTTCCCTGGGGCTTTCCTGAGTGAAGATGATGCTATCAAGGACGCGGTGGCTCAGGCCCTCGAGGCCTGCCGTGTCCCTCGGGTCTGGTGCACACCCAGGAGCAGGACTGCAAGGCCAGGGCAGGGACCTACAGGGACCTGCCAGACTGCTCCTCAATCCTCTCTCTTCTGCCCCCAGTGAGCAAAGCATGCCAGGCCCCCTCCACAGTCCCCAGGCTGGAGAGGCCACCCCCACGGGCATCCGTCCATGGTCTTCACTGAGGTCAGTCGTTCTGGAATGGGCAGGGCACTCGGGTGCACGGACGGGTCATGGTATTCAGTTCCCTGCAGACTCCTCACGCCGCTGGCCCCTCTGTTGGTTTGTCTTCGGGTGGATTCGTGCTCTGTGGGCTGGGGCAGAGCACCTAAGAGGTGGGGCCCAGGGAGGTCCCTGGGGTCTTTGGAGGTTGCTCTTGGACGGGGTGGTGGACCCCGCCCCTTCCTCTTCCTCTCACCCTCATCCTATCCCTCCATGAGGTGGGCAGTCCTGCCTTGTGCCGCCATGATGCGCTGCCTCGCTCAGGCCCAAGCCTATGGCCAGCCAGTCACCAACCTTTCCTCATTATAAACTGATCACCTCAGGCACTGTCTGACAGCAACAGAGAGCTAACACGGGAGCACCTTTCTAGATCTGCGTGATGTACACATTCTCTTCCAGTCCGTGTCTAGTTCCTCCTTTTTAATGACATTCTTTGAGGAGCTTTAGTTTTTTATTAGATGAACTGTAGCCCGTCCATGTTTACTGATGTGCTTCTGCAGTCAGTGAAGCGCTCCTCGGGGCTGTGAGGATCTTCTCCTGCTGTTCCTTCCCAGAACCTCCTGGTGTGGCCCTTCTGCTGGTGTCTCTGAGACACTTCAGATTCATGCCTGTGTGTGGAATGAGGTCGACACTGAGGCCCGTTTTTGTTCAGGTGGCTGTCCTGTTTGCTCCAGCACCACTCCACAGGGACACTCTTTCTGTCAGGTTGACCTTTTATCATTGTCAAACATCGGCTGGCCAAATGAAGTGGGCCCAGGACACTCATGCCTGTATGTTACACTGTGTTCCAAAGAACCCGCACTGTGAGCAGGAGAGAGAAGTCTCTGTTATTCCACTTGGTGTAACAGAAAGACTTGTATATCCAGTTCTTTCATTTTTAACCATTCTGGGGATGATGAAGTGATATTTCATTGTGATTTACTTTATTTTAACTCAATTAACATGAATTAATTGCTCACATCAATGAAGCTCAACAGGTTTTTCAATACATGCATCAGCATTTGCTGACCAACTCCAGCCTCCCTTTATCTGACCTCCTCTGTCGCCATCTCCATCTCTGGTAACCACTATTCTGCATCCAGTTGAGTTTTTAAAAACTTTCCCTCATGAGAGAGATTGAGAAGTCCTTGTCTTGGTACATCTGGCTTATTTCCCTTATCTTCATTTCTTCTAGTTCTATCTGCATTGCTGCAGATGCCAAGATTTCATTTTTTATGGCTGAGTAATATTTCATTGTGTAGATATGCCACACTTTCTTTGTCCACTTATCCATTATTGGTCACCTGGCTTGATTCCATAAAATTTAGATCTTTCTGATGACTGATGACACTGAGCATCTTCTAACTCTCTCATTGGCTATTTATGTGTCTTACAGAATGATCAAATATTTGTTCATCAAAAATCTTCTCTTTATGCGTTTCTATTCAGTTGTGAGAATTCTCTCCACTTCATTGCTTGGGCATTTGTGTAAAAACCTGTTAGTTATGATGTGTGAGTCTATTTCTGGACTCCATATTCTGCTCCATTAATCCATACACCAATTCTATACTTTCTTTACAACTACGTCTCTAAGTGATGGTCAAAATCATGTTTCATACTTCCTCCAACTAATTTTTCTTTTTAAAATCATTTTGATTCTTTGTGATATTTCATGCTTTCATACAGATTCTAGGTTCAACTCATTAATTTTTACATCAAAGCCTCATGGAATTTTGTTTGAGATTGAGGTGAATCTGTGAATCAATCTGGACAGGACTGGTATTGTAACAATATCGAGTCTTCCAATCCATGTTATATATATAAGATATATATATCTCCATTTATTTAAATCTTCTTTATTCTCCTTAAGAAATACTGTGTGGTTTTAGTGTACAGAACTTATGCACATTTTATAAAATTTATTCCCATAAATTTTGAGTTGCTTGATGTTATTACAAATGGTACATTTTTTAAAAAAAATTATCTTCTAATACTTTTCCACTGGCCTCTAGAAATAAAATTCATTTTTACATAATGACTTTGCATTCTCTGATCTTGATAATTCATTTAGCAGTGACAGTAGCTTTTTAATATAATACTTATGATTTTCTAGGTACACAATAATGCCGTCTGCAAATAGAAGCATTTTTTGCTTTTTCTTTTCGATCTGAATGCCTCTTATTTCTCCTTGTTATTCTATCGTTTGCGTAAGACGTCCAGGGCTCTGTTGCATAGAAGTGACCGGCGCAGGCAGGCTCCTCTTGCTCCTGGTGGGTGTGAAGAAGGAATGAAGGGCTTCCACACTAAGCCTGAGGCCAGCTTCGTTTTGCTACGATGTCCCGTATCACACTGAGACGCTCCTGTCGGGGCCTGGTATGCTAAGAGTCTTTATCACAAGTGGACATTAAATTTTCTCCAATGATTTTCTGCATCTTATTGAGGTTACCCTGTAGCTTTCCTCATGCATTTTCTTGATGGTGAACGACATTGATTTTAACTTATTGAGTGAACTTCCAAGTCCTGAGATGACTTCATTGGATCATGAAGTTTTATCCCTTTACCTGTTGACAGACTTGGTTTGCTAATGTTTTCTAAAGGACTTTGCATCTGGACTTAGGAGGGTATTGGCATGTGGTTTTATTTTCTTTTATTTCCATCTTGATCGCAGTGAGTATAACATTGGTTTCATAAGTTAACTTCATAAACTAAGTTAGAAGTTTACCTTTATGCTCCATATTGTGATAGAGTTTGTGTAGGATCAGCACCACCCTCTCTCTCTCTCTAAATGTGTGGTAGAATTCACCAGTAAAGCCCTACATCAGGAGGCTTCTTTTTGAGAAAGTTTTTATTTCAAAGTCAGTATTTTCAGTAGTCATAGGGGTGATTATTATGTTTTTCTTTCATTGTGTATCAATATGGGCAAGTTATATATTTCAAAGAATTTGTGCATTTATGTCCATTGTCAAATTTGTTGACAATAAGTTGTTGATATTATCTCCTTTATTATCTCTTTGTCGTCTGTAGGATTTGTTGGAATGTTTCTCCTGCTAGTCCATGTTTGTAAATTGTCTTTTTCTCTTTTCTTTTTTTCTTCCTACCTTCCTTTCTTCCTTCATTCCCCCACATATATGATCCCTGATTCCCTTCCTTCCTTCCCTCCCATGAAATTGGGGAATGAACCCTGTCTTTTTTTCTTGATTTTTCTTAATACTAATACACTGATTTAATCCCCCCCCCCCCAAATCCCAATTTTGACTTTATTTTGTCTTGTTTCCAGGTATTTTGGGTATTTTGCTTTTATTATTTTTTCTTGCTCTGAGTTTAATTTGTTCTTTTTTTGGACTTTCTGAAGGTGGAATAAATTATTTACTCTCTATATTTTTGTTTTCCAATGTAAGAAAACACTAAAGCATATAAAGCTATAAATTTCCTTCAAGCAACTGTTTTTTATTTGATTTCAGTGAATGTTGATGTGTCTTGTTTTCATTACCATTTGATCCCAAATATTGTGTCATTTTCTTACAACTTGTTTATTGATTCACAGGTTATTCAAAAGCGCTTGCTTAAATCCAGCATGTTCAAACATTTTCTAGATGTCTACTATTTATTTACTTCTAATGTACACAGATGTGGTCATCAAAATGCTCTGTATGATTTTAGTAATTTAAACATTTTTTGTGTTGCCTCTTGATACATTACATGATGCTTCTTGGTGAATTTTCCATTTGCACTGTGAAGGGAATTAAAAGAACTGGGAATGAAAGCCATTATGATGTATCACTCCTCCCCTGTAGGGATGTCTGTTACCCAAAAGACAAAAGGTAAGGTGTTGGCCAGCATATGAACAGTTGGTGGGGATGTAGACTGCTATAGCTGTTATGGAAAGCAGGATACAGAGAGAACCACGTGTGATCCAGTTATCCAGCCTTTGTGTATGTATCCAAAGGGAATGAAGTTTCCATCTTGAAGAGATAATTGTGCTCACATGTTCATGGCAATATTGCTCACAAGAACCAAGATATAGAAATGACATAAATTCCCACTGGTAGATAAACATATAAAAATGTGGTTTATAAGTACAGACAATGGAAAATAATTAAGTCTCAAAAAAGAATTTGCAACACCATTTGCAGTAGCACGGATGGACCCAGAGGACACTAGGCTGAGCGTGATAAGCCGCGTACATGAAGGTGACTATGGCAGGCTGTCACTCATGCGAGGACTCTAATGTGGCGAAATGTACAGGGTAAGTGGAGGGATATTGCTCCAGTGCTACAAAATCTCAGGACTTCAGTTGTGCAAGTCGAGTGAGTTCTAGATAGAACGCCTTGCACTGTGACTACAGTCAGTGATGCTGAACTGGGTGCTTATAATCTGCCAAGAGGGTGCGTTGTCGGTGTTCTCACCACACACATAAACAGGTCACCATGTGAGAAAATGAATATGTTGATCAACCTAACTATGTTGAACAATCCACTATATCAAAGAAGTTAATTGTTTACTTTAAATATATGCAATTTCTATAGGTCAGTTATAACTTACTTATACTTTGACCAGGTGGAAAAATAATATATAGTCTTCCTACATGTGGGGTTGACTCGATCAACATTGCTGAGAACAGAGAACACGGAGGGAACAACAGCTTCTCAAACAGCTCTTCTCACCTGCATCCACATCACTTCTGTTTGTGTTCTGTTGAGTCAGTTTTCTGTTACTGTAAGGAAACACCTGAGGCTGGGTGCTACATAAAGAAACAGGTTTGTTTAGTTCACCATTCTGGAGGTTCAAGGGCACCAAGCGAACTCTGCAGAGGACCTCATGGCAGATGGCATCACAGGGGTGGAGAGCATGTGAGAAAGACAGAGAGCCCGAGTGGGGAAGGGCCGCTGTGGCTCTTTGACAGCAATGCTCTTGTCAGTAACTTGACAACTGGCTGCACCGCTAGGCCCCACCTTTTAAAGTCCCCACCTCCCACCACTGGCACCCAAGGACCAAGCCTCCAATGTCTGAACCACTCAGATCATTGCAGACTGTGACAAGTCCAACTACTGAAAACCAGCCACTGGGGCCAAGCAGGAACAGGAGAGGACGTGACATGTCATCTCTGGCTAGAAGGTCATTGTCAATACCCATGTAGGCATGATGCAAGGACACGCATCTGCAACAGCTCTAGACGTTGTTAGATGTTAGTATTAGAAAGATCTTTTAGGTTGTGGCTGGAGGGGCAGGTCAGTGCACAAGGAGACCACTCAGGAGGACTTCTCAAGAATACCAGCAAGAAATGAGGAACTCAGATGTGACGGAAATGGGAAGAATGGAAACTGTCCAGAGAATCTAGATGATGTGAGGCATTTCAGGAGGAGATATTGAGCTGCACTTAAATGTTTTCTTTTTTTAGTCGTAGATGGACAGCATGCCTTTATTTGTTAGTTTTTTTATGTGGTGCTAAGGATCGAACCCAGCACCTCACACATGGCAGGCAAGTGCTCCGCCACTGAGCTACAGCCCCAGCCCTTGAGCTGAACTTTGATGTGAGGTACTCCCGAGGAATCCAGGTGGGACATCTTGAAAATGGGTAGCTCAAGAGGATGCCAGGAGGCTACCTGCAAGTAGTACAGTCAGGAATCTGTGGCTAGGATGCAGTCGGTCTTGGGCGAGCGTTGTGGGTTGGGCTAGGGAAAACCACAAATCAAAATCATGGCCTTCATGAGGGTAACAGAATCTACGACCTACACCAGCCATCAGATCTGGCTGTTCTCGATTCAGGGAGGACATTCAGGAAATACAGTCCAGAGTCAGCAATGATAAAGCTTTATCTGTTTCTTGCAGCGTGGCAGATTTTATAACCCTCCTGTTTAAAACAACTAGAAATACTGTATTAAAGCATTTTAAAGAATTCTGAGCTGGCAATAAATTAAGAAATCTCGGAGGCTAAAAATAAAGTGAAAGTTGCAATAAGAGCATAAAATAGCTGGAGTTTTGGCTTTGACATTGGAGGCCTTTGCCAGAAACTGCTTTGATCCTCCTGTAGTTATGGGGTGTCTAAAGAGAGAGTTCATGGAGCTCAATGGGGGGGACTCATAGAGACCCCCACGTAGAGCTGTGATCTCTAGACTATGCTGTCACTGTAAAAATAAACTGGGAATAAACCTGCTCCACATAAGGGACAGCATAGATACCAGCATTTTCCCTTGTCCTGGGCGGAGGGAACAGATACATCTCCCTTTGAAGGTGCGATTACAAATTAGCCTTCGTGCAGGTTGGCCCTACCTGGCTGGCTCAGAAACCTCCAAGCTGAGAATGTATTTCAAAGAGATCCTGGGTTGGTGGTGTCTCCTAGATCTATGATGGAAACCTACATAAATACCCTTTAGAAAGTGTCTTCAAAAGAGTCTCATCAAAAAAAAAAGTCCTCTTACCAGAGGGTGTGGAATCATGGCTCACAGTCCACATTTGTAAAATAAAAATGGAGGCACCAAGGTCTAGCTGGCTGAAACTACAGGCAAAAATATCCAACGCACCAATATTCCAATACCAGAATTATCAGAGCATATGAATTACCATGATTCATATCTTTAAGGAAATAAAAAAGATAGGAGTATGGGTATAAAATGAGAAAGTGCAGAAATGACCAAGTAGATTTAGAATGTGAACAAATAGATCTTCCACAGGGCAGAGTTTCTTTTGGGGTTTTATTGGCCCCAGCTACCCTACTCTGTAACTGGGGTCACTTCAAGTGTCTTCTCCCCTCCACTACCAACCTGCTTTTGGTTACTTTGCAGGGTCCTTAGATTTTGTGTGTGTGTGCGTGCGTGCGTGCGTGTGTGTTGTCTAGATTTCATAGTTGGGCTCAGCAGAATGAATGGACCACAGTGGAGTATCCCGCCACAGTGGAGTATCCCGCCATATCAGAAACAAAACTCTGCCATAGCACAAGGGTCGAAGCTATTAAATTCACATGGATACCATACTATTGATTAACTCCTAGACTTTATTCATATTTTCTGAATTACCCAACTAATGTCTTTCTGGTCTAGGATCTAAACCAAGATAATTGCATTTAGTGATTCCTTCGTCTCTTTCCATCAAGAACATTTCCTTGGTCTTTTCTTATTTTTCAGAACCTCAACACTGTGTTCAGTGCTGGAACTGGAATCCAAAGCCTTGCCCATGCTCAGCAAGCACTCGACCACTGCGCTCCACCCCCAGCCCCCACCCCTGACACTTTCCAAAAGTGTGAGGCTGTTATTTGTAGAATGCCCTTCAATTTGGATGTGTTTGATGCTCTGGCTTTTATTTGGTCATGCATTTTTAGTAAGTCACAAAAGCAACACGTTATGATATGTAAAATTACACCACGGCACTCCATAAATATGTGTAATTATTATGTGTCAAATTTTACAAAAAGGGACACTGTGTCCTCAGTGCACTGCATCAGGAGGTACTGCTGATGCATCTCATACTGTCAAAGATGAATTTTACCCCTTGGTTGAGGTGGCACTGTAAAGGTATGGCTTTCTTTTTTGTCACTAGTAAGTGTCCTTGGGAAAGATCATATCCCTCTCCTTACATCTTCACAGATACTTGAGATGGATACTAAGTGTGCTAAATCCTTCACGGGTTGTTGGTGAGCACAGATTTGGGAGTGAAGAGGGGACAGCATTGAGTGTCCGTCCCCCAGAGGGTATTTGTACTATTGATGCCTGTGACACACTTACGGGAGGGGCTCTGTGTTTTCCTATGGCATCAACCAAAGGTTGGCCGACACAGAGCCGCCTAGACAATACTTAGACGGTCTACTTGGAGGCACCACCTTCGACTAGAGGAATAGCTGTTGGCCCAGGGATACGCAATGCGTTAGAGCATCCTGAGAAGGTGGCGCAGTGGCAGGGCGTTCAGCCTCCCAGAAGAACTAGGATGGCAAATCAAGGACCCGTGAGGTACCCTCGAGGATCATACAATACAGGAAACGAGAGCCACCGGACTGGCATGACTTAAGCATCCTTGTGGAAGGGAGGGGAGAGGGCACCAAGGCTCCTGATGGCTGTGTGGACAGGACAAGGTCAAACATCCAGCAGCTGCTCAGCCCAAGTCCTCTCTGCCCATCTGAGAGCACCCACTGTGACCACAAAGGGCTTTGTACGGTGCAGTTAATAGATGAGTGGAAGTGGCCTCTGTTCGGCCTGAAGCCATTGGGCTCGCCTGGGCCTGACAGACTCTTAAACCTCATCCCCTTTCTGGGAGACATGCACCCATGAGGAATTTCCCACTTGAACAAGACAGGGGTAATCAGGACTAAGAGACAACAGGATGACAGAGATGAAAGACGGTCCAGATAAAATTGGGGAACAAAAGAGGCTGCCCGTCCACAGCACAGATTCTTTTTCTAAAAGACGGGGTTACAGCTTCAGCTCCTGTCTTCTCTCTGGAAGGAGCCCCCTGCGGATTCCTCAATTGCCTTCGCAGGTCACCAGGACGTGGTTGTCCCACGCTGCAGACATGGCTCTTCTCAGAGCTCTGGCAGCTGGGAGCTGGGTTGAGGGGGAGACAGGCCCCGCTCCCTCTGACGGCCCCAGGAGAGAGCCCTTCCTGCTCTTTGTTCCCGGGTGGCCGGCAGTCCTGGGGTCTTGGTTCGTGAGGGTAATTCCAACCTCTGCCTGCTTTGCCACCTGTCTGTCTTCTCCCAGTGACTCTGCCTCTGTGTGCCTCCGCTCTTGGTTAGGATCCATCTTAACCCAATCTCACTTCTTCCCGACTTCACTAGATAAGTGCTGTAACAAATAACATAGCCTGTCACCCAGAACCTCCCCTCAGGACTGAAGCACTCGTGTCCCAGATCCTGGGGCGTTGGCAGCTGATGGACCCCAGGGCAGCATCTCCCTGAGACTTGCCCTTGCCAAATAGGCCTGCATGGCCCCAGGCCATGCCCCTTTCCCAGGGCAGCCTTTATACAGCGTCTTGTCTAAGCAGGGGACAAAGGTTCAGCTCCCTGGCCTGTAGCCAGGAGATTCTGAAAACTCTTCCTTGCTCACGCCAGAGACCCCTGAGCACACTGAGACCCTCCTGCAACTTCCTCCCAGCTCAGCTCCCCCGACAGCCCAGCACCTTCACTCCCCAGCAGGTATCCCCAGGTTCCTGCATGCAATTCTCCATCATGGTCTGTTTCCTAGAGAACTGGACATAGAAAGGATGCTGAGGACTCAATGAGTTCACATGTGTTTGTTAGAGGATGAGTTCAGATGGTGGGAGGAGGAACACGTTGATGATAAACTGCTTTCTCCCCTGGCTGTGAAATGAGTCTGCACTGGATAAAAAGCTGTTTCAGACTTGTCTTCACATGTTCTGTGGACCCTTTTAGGAGTTTTGGACCTGTACCAGGAGAAGGACAGGCCCCAAGTACTTACTGCCCCTGGGTTGGGGCCTCCCAATAAGATGTGTGATAAATTGTCTCCCCAGCCAATGCACAGAACTGTGAGCATGAAAACACACACTCATGGTTGCATATCACTGGGTTTGGGGTCATTTGTTACACAGTGTGATGGTTGCTGACTAATATACCCTCCTTATTTGTGATTAATAAATAGAATAAGGGATGATAAATTATAGTCCTGATCCAAATCTATTCTACATCCTGTTTTCTTAAGGCCCTGGATCTAAGAATAGTTTTGATATTTTTAAAGGTTATAAAATCACTTTTTAAAAAGCAGCAGGGATTGAGTACAACCCACAAAGTCCCAAACATCTAGCACTCAGCCCTTTATGAAAACGCTCTCCTGCAGTAGAGGAAAGGGCATCACATCCAACGCAGGGAGCCCAGGCTCTGTGGGTGCTGGCTTAGGCTCTGGAGCCTGGTTTCCCTCAGTGTGCGTTAAGTTGGTCTTGACTATAGGCTTTGAGGTCCTTTCGGTTTCTAAGATTTTTCTGTGAAATACAAAAGACACTTACATTTGGAGTCCGTTTGGATGATATCAGCATCCTCACATTTGGGTAAAATAATAATTACAAAGATGAGATATAAAGGGGCTCCCAGAACAAAGACAGGCTCCCTCAAGAAGGCGCGATTTGAGCCCCGAGCTGGGAAGGGGATGAGGGGACCGCCGATGCCCGTGGAGCAGGGTGGGCATGTAGCATGCATTCATTAGCCCTGTTCCCTGCCTGAGGGAGCTCTGTGACTCAGACTACAAATCTCTAATCTATGACTAACTAGCAAAAGGAAGAAAGAAAAAAAAAAAACCCAGCGTGTGTGTATGTGCATGTAACATCTGATTTGACTACAGCAGCAAGAAATTGGTCTTTTGTGAATTGATGTGATTTAGAGACGCCTACAAAATGAAAGTATGGTACTTCAGGAAGAGATGAATAAAATACCAGTGTTTTATTGGAATGACGCTGTGCAGCTGAAGAATTGTTGAGTTTTGGAAATGGAGAAATTGCATCTTTCAGAGTGCCCGCATGCGACAGGCACCTCGGAAGCATGCTATTTGGCTGTACTTCAGCTCGCACTCAGCATACCTAATATTTTCCTGTCTCCCCTGCCCTGCGAGGCTGATTTGGAAGGGCGGCTGGTGAAAGCCATCGCTAGAAGAGTGGCATGGCTCCCGGAGTGAGCCGTGGCAAAGCCCACCCTACCCCTGATAGGATTCATGTCGGTGACTTAATTCCCTCTCTTCCTTGGAGGGAAATTCAATCCATTTTAATATCATGTAACAATGTTGAATGATTGAAATGCTAACACAGATCTTTCTGATTAACATTTTATACGGAGACTATCTGCTTGGAAAATTTTTGCTTCAAATATTGAAGGGAACAAATGTTGCATCCTTAGAGAACAGAAATTTCTCCTTCAGAGAAGGATAAGCATGGAGATCATTGATGAGACCGAGGTGCGCTTCTTCTCCTTTGGCCTGTCGCTTAGTACAGTCCGATCCTCCTACTGGCAATCTACCTGGCTACCGGTAGTGCCCGACATTGAGCATTCCATATTAAATCAGTGTGCAACTGAACATCTCTAGGGGAGCAGTTCCCCAGGAAGAGACTTGACTGTTGGTAAGAGAGCTCTTCTTGACTGAACTTCTAAACTGGTCCCCATTATCTTTGCAGCTCAGACTCAATTTCCCTGGCGAGGGAATAACATGTCGTAGTGACGCAAATTCCCCAACGCTGGGAATGACAGAGTTTCGAAGTTCCTGCTGCAACTCTTCTCTCCAGTCCATCGGGGTCTTTCAGGGAAGAGAGGGACTTAGGTGGCTTTAAGAAAAACCAAAATCCCACATCTTCAATCCTACTGGATGGGCTCCGGGCCTTTCCTGGCAGTACTTTGGTAACTCACAGTGAACAGTCAGAGGCTGGGAACAGGACTGATGTTGAGAGGAAATGCAGCTTAAATCTCCATCCCACGGACAGGACTGGACACACCAAGGTGCCACCAAGTCCCCAGGCCCTTGAACAGCCCTTTGAGAATCTCACATCATCCAGTCTGACCTCTGGGTCACTCTCATGTCACTTCAATGAGCTGTGTCCCCACTGTGCTTGCCCCACAAACAGGCCTCAGAAAATACTAGAGCAAGGGACGTGGCTTTGAAATGACGGTGTGGCGAGTGTGGGACCAGAGAGCGAAGTTCCACTTCACAAATCGAAGAACTCCATTCAGAGAGTCAGAGCTGGGCAAAATACTTACACACGTTTGTTTTATGCCGGGCTCAGGGTGCTCTGCTGAGCTGGGGGCAGATTTAAAGTGACTGAGCCTGGCTGGGTGACTTCATCAGCGGGGCCATCTGTATCGCAGCAGAGAGCAGGAGTGGTTTTGCCATCTTGGCCAACCAAGGTGGGTAGTGCAGTTGATCTGGCACTTGCATTAGTTTACACAAAGACGAGCCACGTCCTTCCTGGGAGAACCCTGGTGGGCCCGGGTGGCTGCTGACCTCCCCGTGTCCCTGCGGCCACCTGCCTGCCTCCTCTGGGATGTCCAAGCTCTGCCCACATCCTCCCTTGGCCCTTTTAGGCTCTCTGGATTCTACTTCTGTACTATGTAGTCAGGATCCCCTGGAACTGCATCCGTCAGCCCAAGGAGTCAGAATATGGCAATCCATGACTTGCAATGGCAAGGCACATGGTCCTCTGTGGCCATCTGGCCTAAGATCCTCCAGGGACTTAGTGACGAGCTGCAGGGGATCCGTATGGAGCACCCGAAAGACTCGGGGTCTCAGGCAGGACGGCTGCTTCCACAAACAGCTTGCCCCTGAATGTCAGCCACCGGCTCAGGTCCCCGTATTCTTGATTCATAAATAGACACAATGAGGACCCGTGACAGTTGGGTTAAAGAAACACAAAAACCAAAAATATTAGACCCCTGTGGTGTGGGTCTCAGGTGGTCAATGCCTCCATCAAAGATGAATTCCTTGGCTGCTGAATGTCAGCGACAGGGTCAGTGACAGGGTCAGCGACAGGGTCAGCTGCCTTACCAGGTTTCTCCAGTCTGACCTCTGGGTCACTCTCATGTCACTTCAATGAGGTTCGGGCACAGATCAGGAGCAATGGGCACGTGTGAAGATTCCCAGGACTCTGCGGATGGGATGTGTGCTCTTCAAACCCAGGTATCGCGTCCCCTCCAGCCCACGACAAAGCCCTTTCCTCTGCCTGTTGAGGCCAGTTGATCATTTATGATGACACTGTAATTCACAGTTCTCGGTCAGATGCCACCACACCCTGGGATGGCGATCACGAGAGCCGTGAGGTGATGAGACCACCAAAGGACCAGGAAGACAGAGTGGGCCAGTGGGGAATGTGTGGAGAGGGCTCTGAAGGAGATGGACCCGGGAGGTGTCCCATGAGAACAGAACCATCTGAATGGGCTGCCCCAACGGGGACACTTCAGAGATCCTAAATTGTGTTTTCTACATAAGAAACTTGCAGTAGTGTTAATTTGGGGTTCTTGTTGGTTAGTTGAAATATAAGCTCCATATTTTTTCCACTCTGAGTGAGGCTTAGACGTGAGGAATTACTTGAAATAATGTAAAAGACTTCAGGTCATAAGAATTTTGCAGTAGATTTATCATATGGCTTCTAACTCACTCCCTTGCAGTAATGTGAGCAAGAAAAATCTTATTTTAAGTCTTCTGCAAAAGACCTGTAGCCATTTACCAGGAATAATGTCCTAGCTGTCTGGATTCGCTAAGCCAAGGCTCTGAGTTAGCTCCGGTCCCAGCACCAGATCCCGCAGTCAGTTTGGAGTTTTAACTCAACTCTCCTCACAAACGTCCCTGAGTTCCTAGACTTTTACTAAAGTTGTTTTTCCAATTTTTATGTGTTAGAATAATTATCTTTGGCAAATGGAAGAATGGGCCAAATAAATGTCCCTGAAGTTCCTCTGAGCCAAATAGCCAACCATTCTTGGAAAATCAAAAGGAATAATGTCGCTATCGATGTTATGGGACAGTGGGGGCTTGGCACATGCTAGGGATGGACAGGTCTCAGGGAATGACACTCGATTACTACAAATTGAAGCAGATGGTCCTTCCAATGTGGTTGCGGGTGCCGATGTGGTAGTCTTGGTGGATTGGCATTGGTGTGACAATTATTTTATCTTTATCTCATTAAGTCCATCAAAATCAGATTTCTTCCTCTGGTTAGAGTTATTAGTACGTCGTCATAATCTTGCCTCAGGTTTCAATCACTTATCCGAATCTGTGCCACACAATTTGTTCTTCAGACACATTAATTATCTTTCCAACTGGTTGACTACTCAGACGAGTCAAGACTTATACAAACGGAAGCAAGGGGCACTTCTGGTACCAACTGCACTGGGAGGGAGCTCCAGCAGCTTTGAGATGCCTGACAGCGGTGGGCCAGGTGGGCCAGGGCGGATGACGGGCCCGTGAGTGGCCATGTATGGCCGTCAGAGGTAGGGCGGTCGTGATTGCTGTGCTGGCAGGAAGGCTGGCGAGGTAGCGGGGCTCCCGGACCTGCAGGTCTCTGTTTTGACAGTTAACCATGCTATTCCCGAGGGGGAAGCCTGTAGGAGACGGCCTAAGGCATGGGTTCAGCTGCGTTATCAGCAACAAACCAGATTTGGAGAGAAAGATCACAGCGGTTTCCCCGCCTAAGCCCGTTCAGACCTGGTGGCATGGATTGAGGGGAGCTGGAGCCCTGGAGAGACCTGCCCCATGGACACCAGCCTCCTCCTAACCTGCCTCTCTCTCCTCCTGCCTGCAAGTGCTTCCTGAAGCACAGCTCCCTCTCCTGCGTAACTGTACCCTGGAAGAGTGCCCAGGCTTTCTGAGGCCTATCAGATACAAAATGAGTCTGATACCAGGGGACCTGAGAAGCCACCCCCAACCCCACCAGGAGAGTAGGAGCTTCTGGAGTCCAAGTGATAAATTTCCCCCTTGAAGAAACTGGGTTCCTTAGGCACCCAGATCTACCCAGGGGGACTTCATCAGCTCCCACTGTATCATTAGGATTAGCATCTGGGTCACGGGTCAGGCTCTCAATTTTACCTTCTCAGGTGTGAATCAGGATCATGGAACTGGGAGGGCTGCGTGGGAGCTCCTGGGACATATTCAGGAGTAATTCCGAGCTCTTGGAGGGACTTTGGGGCCAGTGCCAACTGACATTATTTTAGTGACACAGCGGTGTCAGTCTTTATCATGGTCCTTTCTGATGAGCCAGTAGATTCTCCAAAAAATAGAAGGATCTCGAGAAATGGTGACAGATGGGAAGTTCAATAGGGCCATCATCCCATTCGAAGCTTCATTTAATTGCTTAAGGACATGTGATGACCTGAGGGGGGACCCTGGGAAATCTCAGGAAAAAAGCGCCCACACAGGCTCCAGTGATCTAGAAGGAGCCACCCCGTCCAAGCTCTGCACCAGTTCTCTTCCCTACCGTGTGGCTTCGGCCTGCTTTGCTGCAGCTGCCACCAGAGTCGCTGATGTCAAAGGGCTCTTGAGATCCCATGGCCCTGACCCATGCCTGAATCCACAGCTGCTCCTACACTTTCCGTGGAGAAGGAGAATCTCCCCAGACAGTGGGACACCAAGCGACATTTCTTATCCTCCGATTCTAAGAAGTGGCTCTTAAGGGGCTTTAGGACTCGGTGAGCAGATTAGAATACCCCTGCCCAGGAGCTGGGGCACATCCTGGGAGTGGGTTTCCAGGAACGGGCCTGGAATATAGAGAATGCAGGTGTCCCCCGTGGGAGCCCACAGAAGGCCTTCACTGCGCAGCTCTCAATAACTAGGGAGATGCCAGCCATCTTCCTCCTTGGTGAGCTTAGGAGCAAGTGTCCCCAGAGGCCCCAGCATGGCCTATACCCTGTCAGAGAACTGGAACTCAGCCTCTCTGCTTGTGACTTGCCTGATTTCTCGGCACTGGGTTCTAGTATGACAACCTGGTGGGGGACTGCAACCACTAACATACTGGTGTGTGGTTTTACTGAACTGGATGGCCATCCTAAAGTGGAGTGAAGACTTCCTTCCTGGGACAGAGACTTCTTCTGAAGGCAGATCTTTTTCCTTCTCCATTACGCTTTCTCCAGTCAGAGCATCTGTGGGCTTCCTGGACGCCCACTGGGCTGCTCCATTGAAGTTGCTCTGGAACAGGTACATTTCATGTGAAAGAAGCCAGGTCAGGGGCTGAGAGCCACGGCGTTCATGTGTCTTGCCAGGTGCCCTCAGGAGCAAGCCCAGTGGAGCAATTGGGTAGCCTGTCAGAATGCAGTTATGACACTATCTGGGAGACAGTCCTTTGCAACAAGCTGTGCATGGACCTATTTGTCCAGAAGAACAGGGCTGCTGCGGCTGCTGATGCAGGAGGAGCCCTCCTGGTGTGCACTGCATACTGGTGTGCTCCCGGGGCCATCGCATCTCCATGCAAAGACGGCCACCAATGACTTAGGTGTCCTAGGAATGAGGCTTCAGATCTCCCCGAGGTAAAGAAATGTTCCATTTTCCAGTTTTCTGAGTGTGATGGAGGTCCCAGGAATTGCAAGGACTGAATGGCTGGTTTGCCTGTGAAGGGGAATCTGACCTCAGGTCTTCACAGCAATGCTGAGGATACACCCTGGAAGAGACTTCCCTCTGTTGGTGGGTTTGGAGCAAATGTGAACGCATTTTGCACACAGGATGTGTAATCATGGGAAGAATGGCTAGGTTGGCACTAGGTGAACAAGGGGGTGACCTCAAGGGACATGTCTGGTCATTCAACCCCAGGTTTCTTCTTCACCCTGCAAATCACAGGAGATAGGCATTTATTTCCTTCTTCCAGAAACTAGAGCATCAGTATGCCTTATACTAGGACAGTGGGTGACACAGCCTGATAATTTGACTCTTGACGGAGTGCCGTGTGAAGCACATCATGTGCTCGTCAGCTTCCTATTATCATGAAAAAATATATCAACCTAAAAGAGGAAAGGTTATTTTGGCACATGGTTTTGGAGGTTTCAGCCACGGACTGGCCAGTTGCTTTTTTTGATTTACACCAGGGATTGAACTCAGGGGCACTCGACCACATCCTCAGTCCTACTTTGTACTCTACTTAGAGACAGGGTCTCACTGAATTGCTTAGTGCCCGGCCATTGCTGAGGCTGGCTTTGAACTCGCAGTTCTCCTGCCTCAGCCTCCCGAGCCGCTGGGATCACAGGCGTGTGCCATAGCGTCGGCTTATGCCGTGAGAGCCGGGAAGAAAGGGAGAAGGGGCTGGGGTCCCACAGTCCCCTCTGAGGCGCGTCCACTCCTCCCCAACTCCTCTCCCTGGGCCCCGCCTCCCAGAGGTTCTGCCACCCCCAGAGCGCCACGCATGGGGCTGAGCCTAGAAGACCACTTGGGCCTCTGGGGAGGGAAATCCCAGGTCCAGATGACAGTATGGGGGACAAAGAATGTTCCAGGCGGTGGTGAGAGCGGAAGCAGAGCCGCAGTGGCGAGGGTCCAGCGGCGGAGTCACCAGCCTCCCCCAATTGAACTGCCAGGCGAGGTGTTCCCTTGGCCACTTGCTTTTACCTCCTGCCTTTTGAGTTTATTGCCCCAATAAATTCCTTTTCTGCAAAAGTTACCCAGTATTGATTTCTGTTGTTTACAACCAAGGAAACAATAAAAGACTAAGAATTAAGGCAATTACCAGTCTGTGTGATTGATGCTCGCTGGCCCATAAAGTCCTAGGAGGAAACGGTGAGTCTTGCTGGTGTGAGTCAGGAGACTTCTCAGGGATGGTGACAGGGGACTCAGACCAACAGGCTGTCAATCAGGCTGCATGTGGGACCTCAGGCCCTTGGTAGTGATTTTATTCCTGAGTACCCAAAGTGGAGAGTGGAAGGCAGGGAAAGTCGAACTAGCCATGTAACTCTCATATTTTTATTTAAATTCTGAGCGATTATCTATTGAATTTATCTCAACAAGTTTTATGTAAATTCTTAGCTACAAGACACAATTTTTTTTGGTCTATTTTTTGTCTTCTTAAAAGATCTAAAAAGTAGAACGGGGGCATAGCTCGGTGGTTAAACACGTGCTCAGCCAGCACGAGGCCCTGGGTTCAATATAAAATGAAATGAAATAAAATAAATCTAGAAGTAAAGAGTGGCTGTTTACAAATGATTTCTGAGACTTGTACAGCTTATGATGCTGTTTAATATATAATGTGTTACAAAGTCATTCATTAAGAGACAATTTGGAAAGAAACTCAATGTCAAACAGAAGAGGAAAAGAAGGTAAATATGATGCGTTTTATAAATCCATTAAATATACTATTTGCCAAGAACTTTCTATTGGGAAAACACTTGGGATGTAATCTTCATTGAGAAGTATGAAGTCATCTGCGGTCTGATTTAACCCGACGAAGTTCAAGCGCATCCATATAAAAGATGGCAGAAGGAAGTAGATGACTGCAATTGCTCTTTTATTTTTTAATATCCATATTTTGTATTTCTAAGAATTCTAGGAAAAATAGGTGTGATTTCTATGGTGAGGAAAATATGGTGCCAGGGCTTGGGTTGGGTTTCCGTGGGTTGCTCATTTCCTTGTGCTCATTTCCACCCAGCTGGCCCTGTCCCGTTTACACCCCGACTCTTCAGCTCCTGGGCCCCTGCTTTGCATTTACTGTACCTTCACTTTGCAATAAAAATGAACATGAATCACCTGGAGACCTTGTTAACGTGCAGATTTTGAATGGGGTGCTTGTTAAAATGTGCGAGCCAGCGTGTGGCTGAGAGTCTGTGTTCCTAACGAGCTCTGAGAGGCGCGGGCCTGGGGGTCACAGCATGAGTGGAGGGGACCCGGGAGGTGAGATGCAAGTGTGTACTTACAGACATGGAGGCAGGTGCTCTGAGCCAGCCCAGCCTCTACCATTCTCCAGCTGCTATTTCCCCGCCACCCTTCGCACCCTCTCACATGGCACTGTGTCGCTCACACACTTCAAAACACTTGTGCTGTCGAGTGGCTACCCTACCAAGCCACCTGCTCTCAGCATCTCTGTGTGCCTTTGTCCTTCTTTTGCCTGAAAGGACTGCCTCTTCACGGTGTCACCAACATGAATACCTGGCTGCCCCTGCCCCTTCAGCGCCTGCCTGGTTGCTGAGAGCGCGAGCTGGGGGGTAGTGCTTACCTTTGTGCACGCGGCGGGTTTGTTGGAATCTCTGCTGCTTCCACTAGACGATGAGCTACTCCTGGGTGAGGACCAGGCTGTGTTTGTTTATCACGTATCGGCAGCACATGTGTCTGCCTCAGCAAGACACCTGAGAAATATTTCTAGAACGAATGAATGACAGAAAGAATGATTGGGTATAGGAATGAATCAATACGCCATAGGCCTGGCCACATGTTTCAGACAGCAGCAGTCGTCTATAAACACTTAGCATGGTAAAAAATGAAGCATGCATTATGCACATGCACGCATTATGGTATTAATATCTTGTGTGCATTTTTAAAACAAATGCAAGGTAAATGAAGGGTGAGCTAAAAACAAACATATACATAAAAGGTTCAATTTTTTATGAGCATATCCCAGTATGTCTTGCATAACCTAGAGACCCCTGGCTCGAACAATAAGCCAAGTTAGTGAATTTACCAAGGGACAACACTCACTGAAATCATGCTCTAATGAACAGGGATAATAAAAAGGATACCAGGAAGGAATGGTAGTCGGGTAAGGTTGGGACTCCAAGGGCCTGGGGCTTCAGGTAGTTCTGAAGAAGCCTCCACATTGTAGCTGTGTTCTAAAACATGGCACAAGAAATCTCCAAGCCTTGCTGGTAAAGGCCCTCTCCTCTGAGGACCAGTGATAGAATTTCAAAACTAAAACCGGAGAGAAGCAAGTCCCGGGTGGCCCACGGGGGAAGTTCAAGACTCATGCTGAAGATGCCTGGCCTGAAAATCAAAACACTGCAGTGAGCATCAGATAATTTGAAGGTGGAGGTTAACAGTGGCCTTTTGTACAGAAAAGAGGTCCCTCTGGTTTCCCTGATGGCTGAAATTCAGAGTCTAAGCCTCATGTCATGGCCGAGTGATGAGAAGAGCCAGCCTAGGACAGCAGGCAGCCCCGCTAGGGAGGCAAGAGCATTGGAACAGGCTGCTGAGGACACAGAGCCAGGATGGGCGACCCAGGCAAAGGGCTGATAGTGCACTGCAGGCTGGTGTCCCCCCAACACCCTGATGCTGAAATCCCAGCTTCAATGTGACGGTACCAGGAGGTGGGACCTTTGGGTGTGATTAGGTCCTGAGGCAGAGCTGATCTATCACCCCACTAACCACGGGATTAGTGCCCTTGTGAAAGAGACCTGAGAACCAGGTACCTAGAGGTGCCCTCTCTGAGCCAAAGGAGAAGACTTCCCCAGTCTCTGAATCTTCTTCACCTTGACCTTGAACTTCCCAGCCTCAGGAACTGTAAGGAATAAACAATAGATTTCTGTCGTCAGTCAGCCACCTGGTTTGAGGTGTTTTTGTTATAGCAGCTCAGATAATTGGGGCAAAACACAAAGGAGTGAGGCAGCTGTGTCCCAGAGGGAACTTACTAGCTCCTAGAAATGGCCAACTGCAGAGCTGGCCAGCACCCTTGGTGACCCTGGCTCTGCTCATCCACTTCCTCCCCTCCATGCCCAGCCCCTCAGGAATCCCAACTGCGGGTGCCCGGAGGACACCAGATCCCCTGCAGCTGAGTGTCCGACCCCTGTGACCCTGGCTCCCTGCACAGCCCGAGCTTTCCTTGGAGCTGTGTGTGAGGGAGACTCGACTTCCTGGGAGGGCAACGGCAGTCACAGAGATGCCGTATAGAGTTCGGACACCTTCTGTGGGGACTGAGCGTCAACATCGCCTCCTTGATTTGTGCCTGGGTCCCGAAGGGGACTTTTCACAGGGGCCCAGGGTAGGTCTCCACTCACTGGTCCGTCCACTCCCCCAGGCTTATTGATCTTTGCTGTCCCCTGATGAGTTCCTCTTAAAACAAACCAGAAGGAGCCAGGACTCTGGTGGCCCAGGCCTCTGAGCCCCTCCTGGACCTCCCTCACCTGGAGGGCGGTGCAGGTGGCCCAAGGCTCAGGTGTCACTGTCTCAACTTCCTTGCTCACCAGCTGTGTGGCAGACCTACTCCTGGCTTCCTGCTGTCCCCCTTCCTGTCCCAGCTCCCAGGCGACTTAAAAAAATGCACTGTTTTCCCTCAGGGGAGAGTACCTTGGCTCTACCTCTGAAACCCCACAGCGAGGCTGTGGCCGGGCAGGGACTTGCTCTTGGTCCTTCCAGCTTTTCCTCTCACACTCGCTCTGATGTTTCTGCCCTAATTTATTTATTCAATAATCAAGACACACCAAATTATCACCTTACTTTTAATAAGTGTTTGTTTTTAAGTGGTTTTTACTGGTGCGTTACAATGACGGCAGTGACATAGTCCTACATGCACATGGTGGTCCCGTGTCATCCCCAGGACTTTCCCTTCCTCTCCCTTATCCTCACTGTCCGTCTACTCCCGGGGTCTCCCCTCGAGTTGTATGTCTACATTTCATGATCACACTGTTACGTCATACACATATGACACTAGTGTATGATGCACATGACTGTTCCGTTGTAGCTCGAGATGGAAGTGGGACAGGGATCAGCACAGCAGAGGTAGCGGGTTGAGGGGAAGGAAGAGGGGAGGGAAGGGGAAGAACCCGGGGAAGGAAACGGACCCAGCGCACTCTTTGCACTTTCCCAAAGACGCCACTGCAGCTCCTGCAGCTCCTGTGCACACTCAATGCCCAAACCTCCATCTGCACAGCCGCCCTGGGAGGAAGGCGTTTTGATCCAGCCCGTGTTACAGATGAAAAAACGGAGGACAAAAGGAGGAGGAAGCCATTCTCTGCCGTTGTAAGAACTGCATAGGGTTTTTAACAGAATTGAACCAAGGTCAGAGAGCCTGGTTCAAGTTCTGCACAAGCCATGCAGTTTTTGGACAAGCTATTCCTCCTCTTTTCTTGGGTACCATAGGGTCTATCAAGAAGCCTTCTTTCTGGGGCGGTTGTGCAGATTGGGGTTTGCATTTAAAGTGCTCTCGAAGTGCCCGCCAGAGAGCAAGCACTAGCATGTGTCAGCTGTCACTGCACACACTCCTACAGCTCTGCTGTGCTTCTCTGCCTCCTGACCAGACTGCGATTTCAGAGAGGCCGAGACTCCATCTTGTGCACCTGTGCATTGCTAGCCTGTGATCAGTGACAGGCGCAGAATAGATTTTCGATAAATGTTTGCAGAATAGATCAATGAAACCACAGTTTGTTTAGGAAAGAAGTCTTAAAATCAGCTCTTTTCTCATACAGTAGACCCTACTCTCCAAGTAAACCTTGCACACCTGCCACATGGCACCCTCCGGCGATGGCTTCATCCTGATTGGGGTCAATATCGCTCCTGTGGATCTTTCTAATATCTGCTTCATCCTGAGTCAGATAATCTCACATGGCTTATTGAGTGTCTCAGTCTGTTTTGTGCTGCTGTGACAGAGTCCCCGGGACTGGTTAATTTATAAGGAACAAAGATTTATTTCTTACAGTTCTGGAGGTTGAGAGTCCAAAGTCTGGCGAGGGCCTTCTTGCTGCATCGTCCCATGGCAAGAGACAAATGAGGACATGCAAGACGGGGGTGGGGTGCAACACCCATCCTCCCTGTGAGGACTAACCCACTGCCTCCATGCAGCGGCCGTTCCCTCACAAGGCCGGGCCTACCACTCCCAACACAGCAGCTTTGGAGATCATTCCCAGCTCATGAACTTTGGGTACATTCAAACCATAGCACTGGTTGTCGACAAATGTCCTCCAAGTTACGGGACATTTTAAATGGAATCCACTAGTGACTCTAGAAGGTGCAACCAAAATCGTCACCTTCCCCGTCCCCTGCATCCCCATATCTAAACTGTCATATTGCAGCTCGGTTAGAAACTCTCACATTCCAAAGGCCCTGGTTCTGCCGAGGGCTTGGGGGTCCTTGGCCTGTGCCTTGCTCTGGGTTACCTCCATGTTTCTTCCTATCCCCTGGCCTGGCTTCTTCCTCCATAGCTCTCTGTCACCAGTGGCTGGCAATGTCCCCTCTGAACCCTTCACACTTCATGTGGGAGAGCAGGGGCCAGTTGAATGCTCCCATGGGATCCAGCAGAGATGGCAAAGAGGACCAAGAAGCAAAACCACTGGTCAGCTCCCAGCTAGAAGAGCCTGTGTCGCGTTCACAGGAGAGTCTGTCTATGTTCAGTGCCTCAGAGGCCAATCATCTACTACAGAATTGGGGGAAAAAAATCACCTTAACTTTATGCAGAGTCAGTTCTTAGGAAAAACTATTTAACGCTTAGAGTTTATTTTCCTGATAAAGTTTGGTGACAGTGATGTCTTGTATCAATTAACTCAGAATTAAATCACTTGTGAACGAATCTATCACACGGAAAGGCTCACAGCCTCAGTGAAAAGCCAGTTCATTGTGATTATCTAGTGCTGCTTCCAGAACATGATTACCTACATTTTAATGGCGGTATCCGGAGGCCTGACTATAAGCTTCTAATTCTCATTAAGAAAACTTCATGCTTGGCTAGCAGGCCTTGAACTGCCATCAGCTGCAGTAAGGAAACACCGCTTTGGATGTGTTAAATCAAGACACCACAATCTTAATTAGACATTTGAGCTAAACCAAATCTTAGACATCGAGGGTTCCTTTAGCTCTTCCTTCTTGAAACAGATCTGCCATTTCTTGCCTGAGTCAAAAATAGAAAGAGCTTTGGAGTGAGAGCTGGGGAGGGGTCATTTGGTTCTGTCCTCCTGCCTGGCATCTGCACAGCCATTGATGGAATTCAGACAAATCAAAGGGATGATTAGCTCCTGTTGTTGATTGAGCAGGTGTCCGTTCTGCTGACCCATTAAGAGAGCGTAACTGTTTTCCATCTGTTTCTGCAGAACTACGCTACTGATGAGCGCACCTTTAATGATGGTCCAAGCATGGCTTGAAAGATGAGGAAAACCGCTCCATTGAGCTGCTTAAAACCAACACTCCCTCTCATTCACGCAAGTGATCTCTGTGTCCTCACAGTACCCACAGATTTAATAGCAAGCCATCTCCCCTCTCCATGTTGCTCCAATAGGGACAAGTGACAATATTGGGAGCAATTCTAAAGTTCTATTTCCTTTTTTGCAATATTTCAGATAACATTGAATGATTGCATGGTGTTCCCAGATCTTTAAATTTACAGACACACATCCTGGAAAAATGCCTCTGAACTTGAATATCCTTTATCATCTCAAATCTCGTAGGCTTGCTCAGTCAACTTAACCAGCAGCCAACTCAGGTACTTAAATGTGTGTCTCTATTTAATTGATTGTGTGTGCAAGAGGGACAAATGCTAGAGGAGATGTGAAGTCACCCGGGTCCTGTAAGCACAAGATGTTCAGATGAGAAAGCAGAGGAGTAGAGGTGACAGGATTGTGGAAGTTAAATCTGCATTCTTGCAGGAGGGAACACCTGTGAGAACCCAGAGGGCGTATCTATAGAAGCAAACCAGTCCTTCCCGATGGGCACCACAAGGACTTGGGATCTGAGGGCACCAGACACCTCAGAGTCCCCTCCTGTCCAGCAAGCCTGGAGGAGTGTGGGCTCCCCATCCCACAGGACAGGACCAGCTTCTCTGGAGAAATGTAACTATGGATGTTTCAGGGCTAGAAGCAGCTATTCCAGAGGAGGGAGAATGAAGTGAGATCTCTCCAAATAAATCCAGCATTTCCCCTCAGTGTCTTTAGGATGCCACAGCCAGGCATTAAGACCCCCAAGCAACAGCACTGAGCCTCTTTCCCCAAAGACATTGATTTTTTTCCAGAGGAAAAAAATGGCGGTGGGGATGGGAGAGATTTCCCAGCAAAAATTCAGCTGCCCCTCAGTTGTGAAGTCAGTTGGTGGATGAGCTTCATCTATGAATGAAGAACTCAACCCTATTTTCAGGATCTTATCCAGAGGGTCAAGGATCAATAGAGTTTTAGGAAAGTTTTTTTGACATATAAAAGAACAAATTGGAAAAAAAGGAAGGAATTAGGAACAAAATGAAGGGAGCAGAAAATTCCAAAAAGACTGTAGAGTACTGTCCCTTGATATCTGAAGGGGACTTGTTCCAGGACCCTTGAGCATGCTACAGTCTATGGAGGCTCATGTCCCTGAAGTATGTGGCATAAGCTATGTGCACCCTCCCGTTTATTTTAAATGACCCCTAGATGACTTATGATGCCTACATGATGTAAGTGCTATGTCAATAGCTGTAATGTTAGGGAATAAAGACAAGAACAATGTTCAGGACAGATGCAGTTTTTTTTCCCCCAAATATCTTTGATCCTCACTTGCTTGGAACCATGTATGTGGAACC
This sequence comes from Marmota monax, assembly GCF_021218885.2. Classification (NCBI taxonomy): domain Eukaryota; kingdom Metazoa; phylum Chordata; class Mammalia; order Rodentia; family Sciuridae; genus Marmota; species Marmota monax. Next base: position 327,991 of record NW_026694831.1, on the reverse strand, counting down.
CACAGCTATGGAAGACCAGCTGTACCTTTGATCCCCAATGAGGTGGTAAGACACAGGGTCCTGGGATGCCACCAGATGCTCTGAAAAGGACACAGAAGCAAGAAGGAGCTCTTAGAGATTAAAAACATCATCAGACTTAAAATTCTGTTAAAAATGGATGTTGCAGTATGGATAATCCCAGAAAGGCAAAAAGAAAGATGGCGGCATGGAAAATAGGAACTAAAATGTCAGAAAGTGAGAGGACCAATCCCAGGAGTTCAAGAAAGACGGAACAAAGAAAACGGGGCTGAGGAAGTGAACAAAGAAGTACTGTAGGGAATTTCCAGAATGAAAGGACGGTTCGTGCAAGGGATCACGAAGATCCAGCACAAAGGGATAAGGAGGAGTGATTTCCAAAGCTTCCAGAGAGCAAAACAGAGGACCAAGAATACCCAAAGGCACCCGGTTTCTAAAATGGAAGGAACATTGGAAGCCGAAAGACCGTGGAGTCATCCCACCAGAAACTGGGTAGGAAAATGGTATCCGACCTGGAATCCCACATGGGAGCCAAACTATTTCCAGCTACCGACAACAATACATTTAATATGAGGGAAGTAAAGGATTTCCAGGACTGCAAGTTGAGTCCAATAACAATGACTGGGAAGGGGAAGGGACCAGAGGTGGAAATCCAGAAAACAAACCAGGAGACTAGGAAGCCCTACTGCTCTGTGGGAGGCACGTCCCAGGTATGGTGGAGTGTGGATGGTCCCAGCTCAATGAAAGAATCAGGCCAGTGGGGGCCAGGTGCTAAATGCAGAGGAGGAAGCCTCCTTTGAGGAAAGGTAACCGGTCAGTGTGCGACTGAGCTCTGCAGTGGTGACTATAGCGTGCCGAGCCACAGTGGCAAACGTGCTGAAGGCAGATTGAGTAAAAGCCATAGTACCTAAGTGCCTCGGGAAGATAAGACGGGAAGGAAAACCCAAGTCCTCATCTGTCAAAACTAGAAGTTCCTATGTCTTAAGATGAACTAACGGATCTGGTGGTAGCTAGATCTTATTTAGCAAAAATGGAATTAGTGGAGAAAGTAGCTGGAAGTATGGAACTCTCTTGTGTTGGGTGGGAATCTGCTGTTTTAGCACCAGCCTTTAATTTTTATATGACTTTTATAACCAACTTTTATTACTGCAGAACATTTAAGGTGAAACTTAAATATGAGTGATGAATGAGCACCGGGGTACAACAGAATAAAAGGCCTAGCTTCTAGTGCTCTACCACAGGGTACGATGCCAGGGCTGGCCATAATTAATGGTATGTCTCAAAATAGCTAATGAAGAGGATTTTAATTCTTTCCAATATAAACCAGTGATACATGTTTGAAGTAGCGGACAGGCCGACTACCCCTGTCTATTCATCACATATTACACGTGTGTATGGAAATATCACTCTCTACCCTATGCACATGTATGATTATGATGTGTCAATTAAAAATAAATTAATTTTGAAGACGAATGGTAGTGCATGCGAGCATCTCTAGGGCTCAGGGATGGCAAGCAGCCGGCTGGTGCCACACAGCTCCCTCATTACAGTGTCTGAGCCTGCCCTTCGTTAGTGTGCTGGTTGCTATGATATGCTTTATTATAATCCAAGGCAGAGGGATGTCTATTTATATGTACTTCAGCATTCGTCTAGACCAGGGGAGAGCCTATGGAGAGGCCGTGGAGCTCCAGCCGTCAACGGCTTATATTGTTAATTCATTAAACTTCATGCTTTATCCTCTCTGGAAATCACTGCAAACCGACACTAGCAGGCTCACTGCTGCAATTGCTGACAATATCAATTATTTAGTTTTCTGCCAATTCCTATTAGACTTTTTCTAACTGGAGAATTTACACTGTGTTATTGAATTAAAAACAGTGGAAAGCTTTGGGGAATTTAAACTAATTAGCCAGCATTTGTAAACCCCTTTGTTCACAATAATTTGTTTACATGACTAATTCAACCTTTTAATTATGGGGGCCCACGCAGACCGGGAGGTGCCTCTGTGGCCATCCTGCACCGGCCATAGGGGTGACGATGTGACAAAACTCACTTTTCTTTGTGATGTGGTGTGATATAGTGTGATGTCCTGCTCACTGGCACCTGACCTTGCACATTAGCATGTCTGTAATCACACCTGAGAGGAATTCAGGCTCCCCGGGTCTCCCACAGTGCCTTGCTCTGGCCAGTTCCTGACCCGGGTCAGCAGGGCTGGTCCAAATGGCTGCCTTGCCAGTGTCCTACCTTCTCAAAGATTTCGTCACCCCTGTTCCAGATCTCACCCTATTGATCTCTGTGTGTCTCATAAGCATGTTGATTCTTCAAGGCTAAGATGCTTCCACCATCCCTCGGTCAGTGGTCCCATGTGTAGCCAGTAACTGTTCACAGTCCAGTCTGGGTGGCCATCCTGTTGACCACGTGGCTTGATCTGCCGTGGTAAAGGGGGTAGGGCCGATTGCCATCCACCTGTCTACTGTCAACATGAGGGTGTGGGTCTAGCGGATAGAGGAGGCCCCTGTATCTAACCCACAGAGCTGAGAAAGAATCAGATGCATCTCCAGATCGTGTTCTTTGTGATTTATTGACTCGGAGTTGCTGAGACATGCTTTCTTGACAAGAATGTGGACGTACATTCCTGAAAGTGACTCTGAGAAGTGGATCCCTTCTGGTGACATTTGTACATTTTAATGAAGGACTTTGGTTAGGAGTTGAGGACAAATAACTTCAGCAGAAGAGTCTTGAGCATAAGTGCTGGTCAGACCTCTCCTTCATGGACCCCCAGAAGGATGCTCTGAGTCCTGAAGAGCAGGTGGCTGACGCACAGTTGGATGTGGAGATGAAATGTTCAACCTCTTCATATTTGCTAGATCCAGCGAGAAGTGATCACCTTCAAGATGCAAATTAAAATCCTTGGCAAGGAGTTCACAGCGTGGGTATCGAGGCTTCCTAAGCATGGAGCACCAAGGAATCTCTCTGCACACTGTCTAGGAGGCAGCTTCCTGGTTTAAGACAGGCCGTGTCTGTTTTGTGGTATTTATACCTCAAGTTCCTTGTTCAGTGTTGGAATTAATTAAGGTCTGTCTTGCCATTTCTGCAAAGTGGTGGTTTGGGCAGATTTTGGAGGCTGTTAGTTAAAATTCAAAGAGGGTTCTCTTTCTATCTACTCCTGATCATAGCCAGTAGGAGAAATTTCCCCACATTTACCCCATTGCACAAAAGAGGGCTATCCTGGCAGCTAGCCTCCATGGCCAACTTTAAAGGCAGGATTTCCTGCAATTGTACGTCATCTCTAACGGGCAGCACTGATTCCGGACTTTTGCAAAGGACAGAGACCAACACAAATTGATTTGAGAAAAATGGCATTAACATTCTCACAGTGGGAGACCCTAGAGGTACATGGAGCTTTAGAGCTGCTGAAATCAGTTGCTCAGAACTTGCCTCCCTGGGAATCTCATTTCAACCTATTCTGGTAATATCACCCACAAAGGGTAAAATCACACACACACACACCCACACACACACACACACACACCCTGACACCTCCCATGAGAAGCTAGGGTGTTCTTTATCTCTGCTGTTTTTTGCTATATCCCTAGAACTCAGGACATTGCCTAGCACATAGTAGATGCTCAATGATATCTTTTGAATGTATGGTAAAAGATTTCTTTGGGGCTCTCGTGCCCAATCTGAAAGCCAGGGCTGGGATCAATTCCAGCTAGTTCATGTGGCTAACTGTGGAAGGGTCTGCTTCCTAAAAAAAATAAATAGGAACTGTGGTCAGACGCTGAACTGGCAAAGCACAGTAGGCACACACTCTGTGGAGACCAAGAGCAATGTTCCCGATGAAGTTAGGGGACAGGGATATAGTATATGGTGCCCCGAGGTCCTAAAACAGAGGGTAAGAGAGCATGGGACACTGAAGGAGAATCGAGATACTATTACTAAATAAAGGGGAAGAGAAAAAGCGAGGCCAGTCGACAAGGTCTGCTCCTGAGGGTGCCACCAAGGTAGTGGACAGGTTCAGTCCAGGAGCAGCAGGGCTGAGAGGCGACCCATAAAGAGGCGGCAGCTGGAGGGAGCCTGACCTCTGCCTGCAGACCTGTGTGCTAGATGGGCACTAGCATCTGAGAAGGCACATGCATCCCTTTTGGCTTTCAGGAGGGACTGTGTTGCAGAGGGGCAGGAGGGAGCCCTAGAGCCCACCGGGAGCCTCCACCCGCCTCTTTGTTTTCCAGCCTTCCTTGCCGTGGACTGGCCTTGTGACTTGCCTTGGCCAATAGAATGTGAGAAGGACGCTCATTGCTGAAGAGCAGGGGTTTCAGTAGGGGTGACCCTTCTCCAGGCTTTCTTCACTGATCCCTCCCCCTGCCTGCTACACTGGACCAGGGAGACCTGGGGGTCCCAGGTCACCGCAAGAGGGAACAACCTGTGCCTCGAGTCCCTCCTCCAGCTGGAGCTGGACCACAGCCGACAGAGACAGGAGCAGAAAGCAAGATTCCGTGTCTGTACGAAGCCATTGATATTTGGGGTTATTAGACTCTCAGCCAGTTTTAGCTCTTCCTGAGTGAGATGCAGGACAAAGGCAGAGCAGAGAGAAAACTCAGGGGACTTTTGCAATGACACAGACTGAGAGGTGGTAGCTCGGAACAAGATGGGAGTTGAGGAAGTGTTTTAAAAAGTTGGGGTTTTGCACATATTATCAAGATAAGGCCAATAGCACTCCATGAAGGTGTCACTTGGGAAGAGAGAGAGAGAGGTCTTGACGTGACATGTCAGATGGTTGACCTGAGTGATCCGGATAGAGCTGGCCTTTACTTAAGCCAAGAAGATGGTGGGAAAGGAGGTTGGAGGGATGGGGAAATAAAGAAACCAGGAGTTGTTATGTGTTAGGCACGTGAGTTTGAGCTGTGTCCAACGGGGCACTCAAGTAGAGGTGCCAAGGGAACGGATGGTCATCAGCCTGGAGTTGAGAGGAAATGTCCAGGAAGTAGTCATAAATCTAGGGGGTGGCACTGTTTGGAAGCGTTTTCAGCCACCATGAGAAGAGATGAATTCACTAATGGAATAATCACACAGGGAGCAGAAAAGAGGCGTTGGGTCCCGGACAAGCTGTTCCAACGAGGACAAAAGCCTTGTTTTGATGGCATTAAAGAGAGGATAGGAGTTGGGGATGGAGCCTGAGAATTTGGAAAGAGTTAGCAAAGGTACCTTTTCTAAGGAGGTCGCTAGCCAACACAGTGCCCGGATTTCACTTGGTGGGAAAAATGGTCTTCCCTTGTTCTGGTTGTCCTTTCCTACGCCATCTCTGCATTAGCAGCTCCCTGGCCCCATCACCTCCTGACACCTCTGCCCCGCTCCTTTTTAATTCCTCCAGCACCAGGGGAGCCGTCTCCTCTGCGCACCACTGCGGCCCATCCATCCCCCAGCACCGGGGAGGGACTCTCATTCCAGATGCCACCCTGACCTGGGCCCCCAGTGGCAGTTGAGACAAGCTGACACAACAGAAGAGGGTCTTCAGGCCTAAGACAATTGTGAAGCACTATGAGGCCACGTCCCCATCCCCTGGCCTCACCTTGGGCATCTCCATAAAAGTGTTAGGAAGGACCTGTTAGGGCGTGGCCTCCACCTAGGGGATTTTGTGGACACTGGGCATTGCTCTCAGGCGCAGGCCACCAGGAGGTCAGGGAGACTCTATGATGGGCCACGGCGGTGAGCTGAATGTATGTGTTCCCCTTGGGGTCAAAACTCGGAAGCCTCCCCTTCGTGACGTATCCGGAGGCCTTTGGAAGATGACGAGGAAGAAGGTGGAGCCCTGGTGAGTGGGTCAGATCGTCCAAGGAAGCTCTCTCCCCGCCCGCCTTCCTCTCTTCCTGCCTTGTGAGGACACAAAGAAAGTCTGGCCATGTGCCGATCAGGGGACAGCTGTCACCAGACGTGCCAGCCCTCCATCACGGACTCCTCAGCCTTCCAGGAGGCGTTTCCTCTGGTCTGTGGTCCTCCTAACAGCAGCCTGAGCAGGACAGCTGTCTTCGTCCATCCTGAGGGAGAGGAGGACCAGCACGCTAGGTGGGAAGGAGGCTGTCCTTGTGACCTGCACAGAGTCGTGGCCTGGTCTGCGACACTCTCCATGGTCTATGTGGAGAAGGCTTGGTCCTCAGAGTGGTGCTGCTGGGAGAGGGAGCCTTTCGGGGGGGAGGCCTGATGGGAGGGCTTTTGTCACCAAGGTGCCTCCCTAGAAGGTGATCGTGGGAGCCCAGGGTCTTCTCTCTTCACTGTGGCACGTGATGAAGGGCCTTGCTCGGCCCCCTGCTCCGGCCATGAGGTGCTGGCTCACGCCAGCTCTGAAGGCTCTGGGACCCACAGACCATGGACTGGGGCTGCTGAAACTAGTCAAGATGACCCTCAGTCGTCATAAGTCACCCATCCTGGGTGTGTGCTGGAGGCTGGCCAGCCACGGGGACTCTCCATCCCCACTGGTCAGGACTGCGAGGTGGCCTGAGTTCGTGTTACTCCGTCATGACAGTGGAACTGCTCTGCGACATGGTTCACCCCAGCAGAACACCACAGTCCAGTCCTAAGAGAGAGCCGTTCCTGGACACTCCACGGCCTGCTGTCCTTGCAGAGCAAGGGATGCTGTCCTCATTCTTGGTGTTATGGTTTGTATCTCGAATGTCCTCCAAAATCTGCTGTGTTGGAGACTTTGTCCCCAGTGCAAAAACATTCAGAGGCGGGCAGTGGGGAGGCGATTGGTGAGGAGGGCTGTGACCTCATTGGTGGGTTAATCCATGAAACTGATGCATGATTCATATGAACTACAGGAAGGAGGTGACAACAAGGGTGGGGCATAGTTGGAGAAAGTAAGTCACTTGGGTTATGGCCTGGGGGACTATACCTTGTCCAGGAGCCCAGAAGCTTCTTTCCACCAGGACCTTCCACCATGATGTTTGGCCTCAGCTCAGGCCCAAAGTAATGGAGGCAGCTGACCATGAACTGAAACCTTGGAGACTGTGAGCCAGAACCCGCTGGTCTTCCTCTAAGTTGTTAGGGCCACCCTCGGGCCACAGGACATTGATCCAAGCTGTCCAGATTGTGGGGTTCTGCTGATCGAGAGCAGGAGTGTTTCTCTGAACCTCGTCTGCAGGTAGAGTAGGGTCACGCTCTCCTCCTGCTGCCACTGGCAATGAGTCGCAGAATCATTGAACTTGCCGGTGGCTCTGCAGTAGCATGAAGAACCTGGGTCCGTGGGCAGCAGTAACACAGGCAGCTAACCACAAGACATTAGTCCTTGGAACTGGTCTCAGAGCACAAGGCCTCGTCTATCAAACTCCTGTCTTGAAAACATGCCCCAGACTCTACCTAGGACTGTTGGAGAGACCCTGGTGGCTTTCTCTCCTCCTCTAGTCCTGATGGATTTTGTTTGCTCTGTGCTGTCTACCGAGGTACAGGGAGTGCAGAGGAATTGCGAGCCAGGCGATGGTGCAGGCAGCTCCGGCCAATGTGTTTACACCAGTCCCTTGGCTCCCAGGGCAGACGCTGTCTTCTTTATGGTACCTGCTAGGGTCAGGGGCAAGCTTCAGGTCACTGCAACTCAGAGTTTGCATGATGAGGGCATGGGCTTCCCAGGCGTGTCCCTCTTGGGGGTCTGAAGGGTCACAGTTTTAGATGACCAGGCGTCCCCTCCACAGGATATGCTGGTATAAATGGGTAGGTGGAGGTTGGTTATTTGCTTATTTGGTTATTTGATCCTGGGGGCATGCTGAGAGCCATAGCCGAGTTGGAATGAGGCATGGCATTTTTGCCAGATCGGAGTGGTTGAGAGGTGACACCAGCAAGCCATTGAGATGATGATGGTTATGTTAAGCTGTGTATTCAATGGTATATTAGACCCCTGCTGTCGGCCTTGGCCTGCTACTTTGGAGTTCTCACGGGGATTCCTGGAGAGTTCCCATTGGTTGGGGAAGTGCCGGAGGAGGGATTTCCGGTTGGTGTGCGGTGTGTCCCGGGAGAAGGCCGCGTGCCTGGTGTTTGTGGGAGTTCAGAAATAAAGTTTGTTCCTGCTTGAGAGGCTCGTGATTTGTGCCCAGCCAGACTGCGGCAGGGGCACACAGGCTCTGTTGGGTGTGTAAATATCATCTATCACCACAGGATTGAACCTGTGTGGTGTTCGTTTATAGGGATTTCTGTAGTGGTCAGAAAATCCTTTTGTTTTACAGTAATTTAAAGTCATGGAGTAAGGCCAAGCCGCTCTCCTCCGTGTTGTCAATACTGTCCTTTGTATTTGTGCGTCGGAGGGCCTGGGTGACAGCGATTCCTCTCACCCTCTAAACTGCCTTGATTTCTATGAGAAGCCTGCAGTTTGAGGGTAAAGTTAGCCTGTCTAGCAGAGCATCTGGGTAATTTTTAACTTTTTCCTTCTTTTTTCAGTTTGGACCATCAATGAGAATAATTAAATCAGGAACATTTAAGGAAGTCTCTAGAATGTCTGAAAAAGGCAAGAATAGTTCCCTAACAGAAGTTGCTTTTCCCCAAACAGAAGAGGAAGCCAGATGATGGAAAATCAAGAACTCTTTAGCTCATTTTTTTTTCAATGAACACTCATATCACTTAAGATTTGGATGAGAAAAAAGTTAAATGAATAAATATGAATCTATAATATCATCCAACACAACCGAACGATTTGCCTATCTGTCACCATTTCAAGAAGTAGGGCTAACTTAGACGTAGTGACCAACGTTTTGAGTCTGGTTTTCACTTGGGTGTTGTCCAGGCACCCCAAGATCACTGACCCTGAGATCACTGACCTTGAGATCACTCACCCTGAGATCACTGACCTTGAGATCACTGACCCTGAGATCACTGACCTTGAGATCACTCACCCTGAGATCACTGACCTTGAGATCACTGACCCTGATATCACTGACCCTGAGATCACTCACCCTGAGATCACTCACCCTGAGATCACTGACCTTGAGACCACTGACCCTAATATCACTGACCCAGAGATCACTGACCCTGAGATCACTCACCCTGAGATCACTGACCTTGAGACCACTGACCCTGAGATCACTGACCCTGAGATCACTGACCCTGAGATCACTAACCTTGAGACCACTGACCCTGATATCACTGACCCTGAGATCACTGACCCTGAGATCACTCACCCTGAGATCACTGACCTTGAGACCACTGATCCTAATATCACTGACCCTGAGATCACTCACCCTGAGATCACTGACCTTGAGACCACTGACCCTGATATCACTGACCCTGAGATCACTGACCCTGAGATCACTCACCCTGAGATCACTGATCTTGATATCACTGACCTTGAGATTACTGATTTTGAGATCACTGACCTTGAGATCACTGACCCTGAGATCGCTGACCTTGAGATCACTGACCCTGAGGTCTCTGACCTTGAGATTGCTGACTAATTAAGCATTTGTTCTGAGGTCTTCAAGCAAGTTGTGGTTCAGAAAGTTCTTATCCCACTGACACATTGTACCCTTTTGACTTGTAGCAGCACAAGAACGTTTCATGTCATTCAACCCTTTAAGGAAACATCCATTATGAGCGTTTCATATATGGAATATAATTTATATGTGCAATTTTGTAAAATTTTAAACAACCTATGGAGACAGTGATAAGGCAAGTGACCCACAAAACAAATGCCAGCCATTTAGAAAGTTTAAATCGGAAATCGTGAACTCTCCATTCCACAAATGAAATTCCAAGCCCACCAGTTTTTTCACAGGGTAAAGTGAGTTTTAAGGACAGAAGTTGCCCCAAACACTGACTTTGTCTTGGAGCTCAAGCCTCCCCCTCCCACCTCATAGCTATAGGGACCACGTCTGTGATATAAATGTACTTCTCAGAAAAGGACATTCTGCTTAGTAACTTATTGTGTGAACACAACAGTTGAACAATTTTAAAAATTAAAAACAAAACAAAAAAAACCTTTAACCTTTCTTTCCTCAATAGAGGGAATAAGGGACAGGAACAGGAAAAAATATGAAGAAATAGGAGGCAACGAGCTTCAGGAAGGTATGAAATTATCCCCACAAAAGGCTAATTATGTTTTCTCTACAAAGACAGAAAGTTTAGACATAGAAAAACAAACCTTGACATATATACACACAAAAGAAAAATGACACGCAGCTGGTTTTGATATCAATTGTTCTTTTTTGACAGTTTTATCAGCCCAAACAATTAAAAAGTCAGTAATTATTAATTCCCAGGTACTGAAACAAAGGGGCTGGTGACTCCTGGGTTGGACAAAATGATCTCTCTTCTAGACAAACAAGACAAAATGTCCCCTCCTGAGGATTTATTCTCTTTTAGTTCAAAGATACCTTTTCCATGAAGCATCTCGTTGCTATCAAAACTCCCAAAAGTGGCCCTGGCCAATTAAAATTGTCCCTGGTGAACCTGTCCAGTTAAAGAGAGAAGCAACCCATGACTGTCATAGTGTGGACAGGAGAGGGATGCTGGGGACTGGCTCCAAAGGGGCACCGCTGTGGCCGAGGACACCTGTGAGAACAGCCGGGGACTTCGGGCGGTCCCTGTGTGAACTCTGGGGGGTCCCTGTGTTTACTCATGCCTCCAGATCCTGACCAGAGCCCCACATCACCAACAGGGAGACAAGATAAACACCTCCTAGGACACCACGTGTTGTGGTGTAGACATGAGGCGTCTCCCTGCAGCTCATGCGTGAGACAATGCGAGAAGGTTCAGAGGAGAAACCACTGGGTTATGAGAGCCTAAATCCAATCCGTGCATTAATTCCCTTGTCAGAACTAACCAGGTGGGGACTGTAGGCAGGTAGAGGTGGGTCCCTGGGGGTGTGACTTTGGGGAATACACTTTGTTTCTGGTGAGCCGAGTTCTAGTCTGCTCCCTTGTGTTGGCTTGAGCAGCTTTCAACTACCCTCAGCCTTCCGCCATGATGTTCTGCCTCATCTCCAGCCCCAAGGAATAAAGTCGACCTTCTCTGGACGGAGGTCTCAAAAACCATGAGCCCCAAATAAACTTTTTCTCCTGTAATTGTTCTTGTCGGGCCTTGTGGTCACAGCAGTGAAAAATCTGACTGAAACATCATGTTAGTCGGCCATGTTACTACAATAAAATACCTGAGGCAATTCACTTATGAAGAGGGAAGGTTCATTTAGCTCATGGTTCTGGAGATTCCAGCCCAAGATCGGGCAGCCCCAGGCTTTGGCCTCTGGTGAGGGCACAGAGGCAATGACGGGCCACCATGTAAGAGCAAATTGCTCACATCACAAGCCAGGAACAGGGGCAGAGAACACCCCAGTGACCTCAGAACCTCCCAGCATGCCCCACTCCCAAGGGTCCCACCACCTCCCAAAGGCACCACCCTGGAGACAAAGCCTTTGACACAGGCCCTTGGGGGACACTCACCCAAGGCACAGCACAGCAGGACAGCACTGAGGAAGCCTCCTTATGAGGTTCTAAACTGGTGACCCAAATCAAAGTTTGTCCCCAGAGAGGCCAGTCTCAGTGGACACACTCAACTCTTCTGCCCTGGGGACAGCTCAAGGGCACATTTAGTAGAACTGTCCCCACTGTCTGCCTGTCAGTGCTGCATGTCACTTGGCCAAGCTTTAACCAGTCCCTGTCACCCAGTCAAACACCAGACGGTGTCCTGCTGGGAAGTGCTGCGTAGACACGATTCCAGGCCACGGTCAGTTGTTTTAAGTTGAAGATCGTCCTGGTCATCTGAACGGCCTGATGCAACCAGCTGAGGGTCTAAAAGGGCAAGTCTTCCAGGGGATCTCCCCTGTGGCCAGAAGCCTTGGCCTGTGCCCAAGAGATCCAGCCCACCTTCCTGGTGGTCTGCCCCCCAGGCCCTGGACCCGCCTGGCCAGCCCCAGCATCGCATAAACCCATTCATGGCAAAGAGTCTCTCAGTCTCTGTAGCGCCTCCTGTGTCCACAGCTCCCAGCGGACTTTTCCTAAGACAGAAAAGCGACACTCAAGACAGACAAGCAGACAGACTCCAGGAACAGGTGTTAAACGACTAGGAAACAATCGCACCAAAGAACAAGGTAAACCTGATCAGGCAAATAAAAACGCCAGAACGGAACGAGTTCCAAGGAACCCGAGATAAACCCAATGCTGGGGTGCGGGACATGCTGGCGCTGGCCTAGATGTGAACCTACACCCCAGGCACGAGAAGGGGCCTCTCAAACAGCTAGACACAGAGGGTCTCGGGTGTGAACAATAACAGGTCCAGCTCTCAGTTTCAGGTGACAGTTGGACCTTGGTGACACAGCTCTTTCTGCCAGTGTCCTCCAGCAAAGCATAGTGGGGACGCACCTGTGGTTGACAAACTTGGGCTCATTGCTCAGCACAGTGGGGGGAGCACAGCAGGGGGAGCACAGCAGGGGGACCTATGGGGCACTCAGGAAGAGCACTGGCCAGGGTGTGGGAGGGGCTTGGACACTGAGGCCATGCTGGCGAGGGCGGAGATGCAGAGGGCTCTGCTGGATGGCATGTCGTCGGGAGGAGGGGCGACTCTACAGTCAGCCGCCTTGCTAGTCTTCCCTGGACAGAGGCAAGACCAGGGCAGAGGACAGTCAGAGCTGGAGAGTCCTGTGTGGTTTGATGGAGGAGATGCATTCTGAGAGCTGTGCTGTTGGGCCATTCTGTCCTCGTGTGAGCGTCACAGAGCATATGTCCTCCAGCTAGGGTGGCCACAGCACCGCCTGTGACTGTGGTCCATCGCTGATGGACACTGGCTTATGGGGCACAGGACTGGTTTTGAGGAAGAGCAAGGGTGACCCACACCCACTGGGAAAGGGTGCTGTTGGGCACTTCGGTGGTTTGGTAACCACAGCTCTGTCTGGGCCATGAGTCAGGGAGGATCTGGAGCTGTTCGCTTGTTACAGTTGCTATTTTTTCTCTCTGCAAAGTGGCCACAGGACGGCAGGGTCCCCGTTTGATGCCAGTGCTCTGTGCGATGGCTGAGATCCAGCCAGAGGACATCAGGGTCCAGCTGTGACCAGCAGGCCAGCGCCAAACAAGCTCCAAGGCTTCCCTGTCGGAGGCAGGCCAGTTCTCAGCCCATGAATCAAAATTGTCTTAAATTTTCTATGAGCTAAGATTCATTTTTCAAAATATGGGCTGAGCTTCAGTATAATAATTATTATATCCAGTTTTCCCAAACAATGCAAAGATCTAAAACATTGTGATCACTACTAGACATTAAAGTTTATTGGAAATCTCATCTCTTGAGTCCAAAAGAAAAATTTTCATTGAGGTCATGCATCTATGAATAAATGTTGCTTATTCTGTAAATGAAAAGAGTCAGTATCAGTTTTATTCCTATTTTCTGTTTTGATTTATTTAAGTGCTGAAAAAAACTCATCTCATTAAAGGAGAAGGGAGCAGAATTTTAAAAAAATCAAAACAGTGGCACCCTCATTTGTCAGCTTACCTGTGAACCATTCGTGTTGACGTAGTACCTTCAAAAACTAATTTTAGTCGTCTACTGTATACATTGTGTGATGGTTAGGAGATGAGGTGAAACTGTGAGCCCCAAATAAACCTCCCTCCTCTGACTGTTCTTGTCAGGTCCTTTGGTCACAGTGGTGGTGAAGCTGACCGAGACACTGAAGCTGGTTATTGTGAAAGGACTTGTCACTCAGTGGTCAGAGCTGGTGCATCCTCATCCCCAAGATTGTTCAGAACCCAGAGGGCTCTTATTCCCTCTGTGGAGTACCATACAACAGTGTGCATGGGGACCTTTTGTAAAATGGGAAGATTGTTTGAGGAAGACTGAGGGCTGAGGGTCCACGCTGCCTCGGCTACGGGTAGGTTTCGGGCAAGACAGTTTTAGCAAAGAACACAGAGGACAGAGGAAAGCCACACATGATGATGCCTGGGAGAGTCTGTGGGCACCCTCAGGGTCACCTGTGCTTTATTTAGCAGACTTACCAAATGATCTGTTGATGTTTTTTCCTGTAGTATCTGCCTTACCAATTATAGGGTCATTATGGACCATGAGCCTTTGACCATGAGGGGATCTCAGGATCTCAGGATCCCCTCCCATCTGCTACAGTGCCTAACACATACCTGCTTTCATACAAAGAAGGTTCTACAAATGAAAAAATCTGCTGTGTTGCTCTAGGGCAGAAAAACCATTGTAAATGGCAGCCATTGTTCACCATGAGGAACGGTGCCTGGCAGAGCTCCTGCCCATCATGAGGTGGAGAATAATCAGTTATGGATTGAATGATATTATTTATTGCTTACAGAGCACCTATTGTGTCCTGCCACAGTCTGGCTGGACACAATTCACAAGCCACTTATCAAGCAGAAACGAACTTTATTTTTAGAACACATACACCACACCACACGAGCTCTTCAGGAATTCCCTCAGAGCCCAACTGCCACCCTCCTGCTCTTGAGGCCGATTGGCTGGGTTGTGTGGGCGGAGCCAAAAAAAGGCCCCCAATGAGCAGCTCCGTGGTTTGAAAGGGCGGGGAAACAGCCCAATGAGCATCACGGCAGAGGAGCCAATCAGCTGGCAGCTAGAAGTTTGCTGGGGCCACTGTGAGCCAATCATCAGCTGGCAGCTGGAAGTTTGCTGGGGCCCTTTCAGCTGTGGCTCTCAACACTGTCCTGACACAACGTACGTGTATATGTGAATACACAAACATGCACACACATACACACATTTTGTGCACACATGTGCTGCAAGAGCCCTACAAATTGGGTACTGCTGTGTCTGTTTGATAAACGAATAGTTCAGAGAGAACTTGCTCAAGTCATGGGGCTGAAGAGGGCTGTGCAGAGATTCTGGTCCAGTTCTGAAGCACCTCTTGTCTCGATCACAGTGCACTATCTTGACTCATCTGGACTTCAGTCCTGGTTCTTTGGAAGAACCATAGCAGTTCCTTAAGCAGGGCTGAGCCCCCCTATTTTCTCACCCTACAAGCAGGAAGAAGGGCAGGCTGGTCTTGTACCTGGAGGAGGACATGGGATAGAACGGGCAAGATACCAGACCAGGGTGTGGAACCTCTTAGTAAGTTTTGGCCCCTCTGTCTCTCTCTCTCTCTCCTCCTTCTTCTTTTTTTAAAATCTTTTTTTAGTTGCAGATGGACACAGCACTTTTATTTTATTTATTTATTTTTATGTGATGCTGGGCTCTAACCCAGGGCCTCACACATGCTCAGCAAGCGCTCTACCAAGGAGCCATGACCCCAGCCCTACCCTCTGTCTCTTGATAGGAAAGAAATAAAAACAAATCAGCAGAATCCCAAATGGATACCTTTTGCTTTGGGTTTGACTTGATGACATTTTGAAGAAACAAAACCTTTTCCAGTTGACTGGGTCTCCAACTCAAGCAGACCAGCTAGCTGCGTGGCTCTTTGGAAAGCCGGCCTTCACGCAGGCCCACTCCAGAAGGATCCAGGGGAGATGGATCCAATCCAAACTGCTGAGGTTGGAAACTCTTCGCAGTTTCCCATCATTCTGAGAGTAGAATGCAGCCTGAGAATGGGATATAATTGAGGGCACAGAAGCATCTCTGGGTTTCTTAATTTATTCTCATTCCCCCGGGGAGCGTGCCTACTGGATCTCGTGGTGGGCAGATGCGAATCAGAGCGACTCAGGCTCTACCTGTGAAGCCAGCGAAGGGCACAGCTGTGTGTCAGGCACGCAGGAGCCTCACCAAGCCAGTGACCTGACCTTTAATGGTGAGCAGCTCGTGGCCTTTTCAAAGGTGGAGGGAGCTCCACAATATGAAGACGGGCACCATGACCAGAGGGTTCCGTTCCCCGAAGAGCTTCTTGCCTCCACATTCAGTCGCAGGGGGAGGGAGTCCTCATGGGTCCCATTTTATTGACTTGTCAATTTGGTGATGAAGCAGGCTGAGACTTTGGTCATCTATATTTCCCTAATTACAAAAACAGATCTTTAAAAGGAAACAGAACTCAGAGGCAGCAGCCACCCCATGAGTCCAACTGGCTCTTCATGCCGTCTGGGTGTCAGGAGGGGGTGCCCAGGGTTGAATGGCTGTCAGGGGACTGGTTCGAAGGATGGGGAGTCTTTGAAGACATCCTCTGCTATTTTAGCTCCATGCAGGGTTTTATTCTTGCTCTGTATTATGGGTGGATCGGAGATGTCTGTCCCCTAAAAGCTCACACGTTGCAGGCTTAGTCCCCCGTGCAGCAAGGAGGAGCTTGGGAAGGGTTGGGTCGAGAGGCTCTGACTTCATCAGTGGATCAAGTCCTCTGAGCAGATTATAACTAATAGGGAGAAGGTCGAAGCTGTAGACAGGGGCACGGTTGGAGGACGTAGGCCCTTGGCTGGTGCTGGGGTCTCTATCTTGTTCCTGGTCTCTTACTCTCTTTCCCTCTCTCTCTCCGCTTCCCGGATGCCATGGGCTGAGCTGATTTACTCTGCCCCACCATCCCGCCATGTTGTTCTCTCTCAGTTCAAGCCCAGAGCAATGGAGCCAGCTGACCATGGACCGAAGCTCTGAAACCATGAGCCAAAGTGAACCTTTCCTCCTCTGAGTTCCTTGTCTCAGGTATTTGGGTCACAAAGATTAAAAGCTGACCAACACACCTTGTGAAGGGAGCCATGGTAATGGGGGAAAAGGGTGCATATTTCACCTTCTAGTCTTGCCTGGTATTTGATTAAAGGTTCCTGCTCTGACGCTGCCTGTAAGCCCTGTGTGCTGTGAGGCGTGAGGTGTTAGGAGTGAGATGTGATGAGCAGAACAAAGCTGCCCATCTTCACAACTCCTAGACATTCCCCTGGATGTGGTCCAGGGTATATTTGAGATTGGCCACCCTGTTTCCATAAGAGGCCATTATGAATGGGCTGTCTGTCTTCATGGTGCTGACCTTACCATCCATGTCTCCCGGATGGTAGAAAATCATACTTTTAAATCTGCCTGATGGCCCACAGGCAATAACACGTGAGCAAAGGATTGTGGTCTTCAGTGGTCATGGAGCTCACAGGCTGTATTAGTTTCCTCCTGCTGCTATGACAAAAGGTCACAAATTTGGGAGCTTAAGACAACACAGATTTTTTTTTTTCTCTTACAGTTCTGCAGGTCAGAAAGTTAAATGGGTCATCAGGATTCTATTCCTTTTGGAAGCTCTAGGGGAGAATTTGTTGTGCCTTTCTCAATTTTAGGAAAACTGCTTACATTCCTAGACCCGGGGCCCCCCATCATGGTCTCCTTCATCTCATTGCTTCTCTGACTCTTGAAGGGCCCATTGTGATTCTATTGGGCC
Source organism: Marmota monax (assembly GCF_021218885.2). Lineage (NCBI taxonomy): Eukaryota > Metazoa > Chordata > Mammalia > Rodentia > Sciuridae > Marmota > Marmota monax. Next base: position 310,707 of record NW_026694831.1, on the reverse strand, counting down.
CACCCACGTTATCCAAAACAATCTCCCCATTTCAAGATCCTTAGCTTAACCACATCTGCAAAGACCCTCTTTGCCAAATAAGGGAGCTTATTTATAGGTTTCAGGGATTAAGCTGTGGGCGTCTTTGGGAGTGATGATCATTCAGCCCATCTCATGTGCCCAGTTGTCTTCTTACAGTACAGGATCTAAAGCAAGTTCACTTTCTCCGTGGGCCAAGTAGGCTTCAAGCATAAATGTTTGAGATACAGTGATTACTGGTGCATTCAGAGCACAACTACGAAAGTCACCTCCTTCTTGTACTGAGAGCTCCTTCAATACAGGGAATGGCAAGATGACATTCTTGGTGAAGCCAGGTCCTGCCACTTACCAGGTGCCCAGTACCTGCTTCTTAATGAGATGACATGGTCCTTCCTAGGTGGGAGAAAGTAGTAATGGTCAGGGAAGCTACAAAACAAACGAGACCCACATTTTATCTTCCAAAGCTTAAAATGCTCCCCTCCCCCAAGTGGCTCCTTGATAAAGTGTCAGCCATGTGAGGTGGCGGTTGATTGTAGGGAAATGCACCATCACCCCAGAGTGTCTTGTGTTTCCAGAATACAAGGAAATGCTCAACACAATGTAAACCCACCTGGCCTTCTAGACAGACAGAAAGAAGACAAGATGGGTCTTGTAAAGAGGGAACAGAAACCAGTGTTGTAGCAGGTCCCAGGGCCACACCCAGATCTGGATTAAAACCCAATGCCTAACACAGTATCCACGAGTTCACACGGCACAGTGGTGGAGGGTCTGTGCAGGAAGGGTGAGCTCGGTAGCTTGGACAGTGCTGTCCTGAGCTGAGTGCGTTTGCTCTGGTGATTTTCCCTGGTTATGTAAAGTGTCATCCTCAGGAGATGCTGCACACATGCTGCGCGGTGCTGTCCTCTGTGTCTAAAAAAGTATCTTAAAATGAAAAGTTAAAGCTAAAATAGAGCATGAAAGTAGTGCTGGAAAATTTTGTGTGTGATTGTAAATGCTCCAGTTGTGATTATCCCGCTGACAAAAAAAGACAGGATCTCCTTTTTGTTTGGGTATCAGGGATTGGACCCAGAGGCACTTCAGCACTGAGCCAAGTCCCCAGCCCCTTTAAAAAAAATATATTCAAGACAGGGTCTCACTAAGTTGCTGAGGCTGGCCTCGAGCTTGCCATCTTCCTGCCTCAACCTCCCAGTCTCTGGGACTACAGGTGTGCACTCAGCTATGAGCAAGGAGGCTCCCTGTGCCTTGGCTTAAAATTCTGCCTCTACGGTGATCAGCCGTTCGAGCCTCTCAGCAATGTGATTGGTGTGGGGAGGGTTCTGACTCTTTAGGCCAGAAAGCAGGTGTTTAAGGAGAACAAATTGCTTCCTTGTGGGGCTCAGGGCTTTTCATTTCCAGTCCCTGACTTGCCATGCGGGGTAGCTTGTCAGTGTCTCCATGTTTTGTAGTCTCAAGGAGCTACCATCTTGGATTTGGAGATTTCTTCAAATTATTTTGTTTTTCCCTTTCATGGAGGAAATATATATTTTAAAACCTCTGATTGACAATTATTAATTGTACATAGCAATGGGGTCAGTGTGATATTTAATTCACGTAGACAGCATGAACTGATGAAACCCTAAAGCATCTGGCCTTGACCTCGTGGAGGGATGCCACAATCCATCCATAACTGTACCGAGGCTTTTCTCCCCAATAACTCTGCAAACGTCAGAGAGGGAGGGCAAGCCCTTTCTTATTCTCTACCACATTGCAAGACCCCAGAGTTCTGCAAGGCTGACGGCCTTATTTTCATGGACCTCAAAGCTTTGGCTGACTCCTTAGCTCTCCTTGATCCGCCAACACAGCTCCAGCATGACAGGGACCATTAGGGTTTGGGGTTGGGGGATGATTCAGGATTTCTACATTTCAAAACCACTTTTGATGGAGACGGTGTGGGGAGCAGGTACGTGAGCCCCGTGGGGAGATAAGAGTCTCTGTGGCTGGTGCTCAGACAGACGCTATTTATTCTCATGTTTTGATGTGGCAACTGCCCTTGTCACCGCTACCTACATCCATTTGGGGCTTTAAGCTTGTCTATTGGTGGCCTGGATAAAAAAAAGAAAAAGGAAAAGAAAAATCAAGTGTATTCATTCCACTATGCTATAGAGCCCTTTCTTTTTTTTTTAATATTTATTTTTTGGTTGTAGGTGGACACTATATTTCATTTTTATGTGGTGCTGAGGATGGAACCCAGTGCCTCACACGTGCGAGGCGAGTGCTCTGCCACTGAGCCCCAGCCCCAGGCCTGGATCCCGTTCTGAAAGCAGGAGAACGGCCCTGAGTTGGTTTATTGGGCTGCTACAAGGAAACACCACGTAGCAGGTGGCTTCAACAACAGACATTAATTTTCTTCCTGTTCTGGAGGCTGGGAGTTCGAGGTCTGGATCTCACAAGGTTGGCTACTTCTGAGCCCCCCGGGCCTTCTTGGCATAGGTGTCCTCATCTCCTCTTCTAAGGACACCGGCCACCTTGGATGAGAGCCTAACCTAAGGACCTCATTTTAATTTATTAACTCCTAAAGACTCTGTCTCCAAACATGGTCACCTTCTGAGTGACAGGGGTTCATGTCAACATGAGCTGGGGGAGGTGATGTCAGTCAAACACTTGCACCAGCTCCAAAGCCTGTGGTCCACCAGGTACCCTGGCCCAGGGCCTGGGGACCTCAGTTCCAATCTCTGGCAGTGGGTTTGGAGTAAATCATGGATGCATTTTGGAGCTTGGTTTTCTCACCTGGTACAGAGATCAGAAGGCAGTGAGCAAAGGAAGGGAATGTATTATTCGGGTGTATGTGGGATCCATTCTGATGTCACTTTAAGCCCTGATATTCTTAAATCCATCCTGAAGCCATCCAAGCCAGTGTAGAGACCCCCAGGAAATGGGAGCGAGGCCACAACATCTCAGCGCCCTCCAGTGCTCACAGATGTCACCCACCAGTTCCCCAGGTAGGAGCAAGGGGTCAGGGAAGCCAGGTCACTCTTCAGAGAGGTGACCGCAGGCCTTGCTTCCCCCTCCTGGGGAAGCCCCATGCGGGGTTGGTGGACCTGCGACTGGGGAGCCTGAGCTGGCTGGGAGCGGAGGGCAGCCGAGCTCTGGAGGCAAAGGCGCAGGCTGGTGAGCCAGGCAGAGACTCGGGGCAGTGAGGGCACAGGAAGAGCTCTGCTCGGCTGAGGACAAAGTTGTGACTGAGGTAAGCAGGGCCGCTGAAGCCACTCCATCCCAGAGGGAGGGACAGGCAGGTCTGTGTGGGAAGTTGATGCACGTTCAGGGAGAATGGTCACCTCAAGAGAGAGGACTTTGGGGTGAAGCAAGGAATGTGCCCTCTGGGGGGGGACTGTGACCCCTGGGTGTGGGGCTGATATTTGCTGGGTGGGGGGGGCTGGAGGTGGAGCAAGGGCAGAGACTGTGCTCCATAATGCCCTCATTTTACAAGGGCATGGGTCAAGGGCTCAACCAAGGGCCTGTCGCTCAGGAGTTAAAATTGTTCCCGAGGACATTTCTTCATTGAGGTGCCTCCTGGGCGGTTCCTTTGAGAGTCTCTCTCTCTCTTTCCCCCCCACTCCCCAAGTTCCTGTCCCTGCCACAGCGTCCTCAAATGCTCCAGGATAAGGGTGACCACCTTTGATATGCTGGCCCTCCCCTGGGGCCCAGGATAATAGCTTGTTGGAAGCCAGATGCTCCGTCCACAGGGCCGAGCCAGAGAGCCGTCAGGCCTGAGCTGGCCACTGGCTCCCAGCAGCCCTGGGAACAAGGCCACCATCCCGCTTTATGGGTGGGCCTCGATGGCTGAGCTGTTGCTCAAGGCCACCTGGAAGAAGAAGGACTCAACTCAGCTGTCTGCTTCTGACACAGCGCCCCTTCCAAATCATCAGGCGCCTGGTGACGAGCCCTCAGCACGAATGGGAGCTGAATCGGAATTGCCAACCTGGCCAATCATTCCACCCGCCCACTCGCGTTCCTAGGTGTGCAAATCCAAGCCTCTTAGTAGCATTTTGACTCACAGCTAATTAAATCATACGGATACACCCAAAAGATGAGTGCATAATTTCCAGTTTTAAAAATTTTAATGAATAAATAACAACTCTATTCTTTTTTTATCTAGTTTAAAGTGTTAATGAATAGCTCCTTTTCTAATTGCAAAGCTGAGTATTTAAGAGAACCTGACACTTCATAAATATCGAACCGTGAGGTTTCGTGGGTTGGTTTTATATAAACATAGGAATTGAGTAATTACCACCCTGCTATTCATTAAAATTCAAAATTGGATAAACAATAAGCAGAAACACGTGGTTCATTATTATTCATATCCAGTGCTCGCCTTATCATCTCCCTTCTTCTTTTCATGATTTCCTTTGTGCTCTGGTCTCTTCTCTGAATGTCCTTTGCTCCCTTTCACTTTTGTTTTTCCAGCTGAGTTATCACTTCATGTAGCAGTGATGGTGGTGACAGGTGGCAAGACGGGAAGCCCTGGCCTCGGCTCGGTCACTAGCTTGCTGCAGCTCCCGCTCCCCGGGCTTGGTCTCCTCATCTGCCAGGTGGGAGATGGCACCCGATGACCACTCCTTCTAATTTTATCTCTCACACATAGTTTTGAGTACCTATGGGCCAGGCACTGCACAGGTACAGAGGTTCTTTACAGCAGTGAATAAGAAACTGCTTTGCCCGATAAGCCCATGTGCAACTGGGAGATCGCAGTCACATCACACTCACTGATATAAAAGAGATTGTGTAACTTGTGAGTCTTTGTAAGAAGATTTGGAGGCAAAAAGATCAGAGGAAGCTTTCCCAGGAAGAAAGGGTGCTTGGGTTGTCATCTTGAGGAGGAATGGACTTTAATTAAGTCCACTAATTAAAAAGTCCAATTAAAAAGTGAACGAAGAGAATCCCAGGTGCCCGGAGTGTCTTGCGCAATGGCCCTGTGGCCCCGGGGGGCAGGGCCTGAAAGGTCCACTTGCCTGATGAGGACAGAGGGAGCGAAATTAGGTAAGAAGTGGGATGGGAGAGGAAGGTGGGGCCTGCCCAGACAGGCCATGGCAAGGAGATTGCCTTCACCCCGAGAGCAGCAGGCACGTGCACCCACGCGCATTATTATCACATTTCCTAAGAAAGCCGTCCCTCTGAGACATGAGGTTGGATCCATTTATCTTGGGATTCTCTCCTCCTCTTCCTCTGTCTTTGGAGCCCCCTAACTGGTTGTGCTTGCAAAGCTCTCTTGGGGATGTAAGAGCCACCGACAGTTTGTAGGTGTGTCAGGAAGTGCCAGGTCACAGGTGGGCAAAGAGGGTGGTCTTGGTTCTCCGGCTTCCCTCCCTCGCTCCATCCTTCGGCTTCCCTCCCTCGCTCCGACCTTCCTGCCTCTGCTGCTTCGCACACAGAAAACCTCGAGCAGACGCCTCTGCACGGTAGAACCGTCCCGATGTGCTGTTCCTAAAACCACCCGGTGAACTTGAGCATGGGGCTCCATGGCCACCCCCAGGTCTGCTGTCTCACGCACACTCCTCTGATCCTCCCTGGGAGACGGAGAACGCACGCTCTTCCTCTCTGCCCAACAATGTGTGGTTTCTGCTCCTCGGGTGCGTCCTTTGGTCTGATCTGCTTGTAATCTTCATGTTATTTTTTTTAAAAAGGAGAGGACAGCATCACAGAGGGCGTCCCTGGGAAACAGGCTGCACCGTGAGTCGGAATGACTGGCCACAGAGGCCTTTCTTCATGCACTGGATGGGGCGAGGGGCTCCAGGAGGCTGGATGCTAGCTCGGTGGCAGGGCCTGCTTTGGAGCTGGCCCCAGGGGACATCACTCCAGGCTCCAGTGCAGTGTAGCTGGAGGGTAAACTGAGGCCAGTCTGGACCCCCCATAGGTCTGCTGGGTAGACGGGGAGTCAGGTCAGGGAGTCGGTGGGTCTTTCTCTCAGCTTCATGGAAGTCTGATTGACAAATATACCTAGTGCCCACTGAAGAAGGCACGAGCCTGGACGGCGTCACCTGTTCGCGGCTGTGCAATGATAGCTCAGGCCCACCAGCATATCCTTCGCCTCTGACAGCAACGTGCTGCAGAGGTGAACTGCCCAGGAGGGTGGATGGAGTGTCCACGCCAGGCAGGAGACAGAGGGAAGGGAGGGAAGGAAGGGACCGGGAGTCTGCAAAGGCAGCGGCTGTGTTGACCGTGGGGATCGAGTCCAGTGCAGACGTGTGGCAGCCATCAGGTCGTCACCTCCGACACACGGGGCTCGTATCTCAGTGAAGCTAGGAAGCAGCCGCGAGTTCTCCTCTGGGTAGGAGAGCTCGTCTGCCCTGCCGCAGGCCCCGCGCCTCACTGTCCAGAGGTCGGAGGCCTTTCTGGACACTCTCTGGGCCAGCTCACCCCCCTCCTCCTCCCAGGCCACGTCCTGTGTGCTTCTGCTGAGATGCCGAGCTGGCAGGTGGCCAGTCCTGCCAGGTGCTGTCCTCACCCGGGCCTCCTACAGCAGGGGACGGCGGGATCTTCAAGTTGTAGGACTCATTCATCAAGGTCCTGATTATAAATAATGAACGTGCCCATTTAAAAGTGTATTTGGACGAGTTTTGACGAAGCATTCGTTGTTATGAAGTATCGTTATTTGGTTGTGCATTCTGGGGGGGGTGGTGCGTAGTGTGATGATCTGATACACTTGTGACCTCACCACCCCTGTGGCAGGGAGCACGTCCACCTCACTTCACGAAGTTCCTTGGTGACCTTTAACCCTCACCCCACTGCCCGATACCTGACTCCAGACGGTTGCTGACCTTGCCCTGCGTCAGCTCCATCAGGGAGCTTTTCAAAATACACCTTTTGGGGACCCTCTCGCACAATGAAACCAGACTCCCTGGGAGACCGGCGAGGCGAGGGCTTGCGAGGCCCGACAGAGCCTGCTTGGCTTCTGCGTAGGCCCCGGGGTCTGGCTGGGGTGAAGCCGCACTGGGGTGAAGGGCCGTGGGTATTGAAGGAGCGTGTGTGTGACTGAGAAGCGGCAGCGGCCTGGAAGCTGCGGCTGGGACCCTCTGGGCAGGTGGCCATAGGTGGACCTGCTGGTGACTTCTGAGGAATCCTGAGGTGGAAATGGGATTTGCAGTAATAAGACCTGCTGCTCCCCAGGCTGTGACTTCAGTCGCGGCTGCAGGTGCCGGGATCACGAGCAGTCAGCCACAGTGGGCTGGCCCGCGGCTGCAGTCCGCTGTGTCACTGCTTAGGCTGGCTTTGTGCGGCTCAAGGGGGCTTTCCAGGCTCCCCTCTGCAGCCGGCTGGCCAAGCGGTGGGATCAGCCAAGGGTGCTGCTGGGGCTTCCCTCTGAGGTCTGAGCTGTGCTCAGAGCCCCCTGCTCTCCTCTGGGCTCCATGCGGGGAGGAGAGAGCCTGGCCCTCCCTGTCCAGACGAGTCCCTGCTGTCCATGGAACCCTGAAGCAGGACCTGCCTTGGCCTTTCAAGGCCGGGGTCCTGCAAAGGTGTCCAGTGTGATTGTGGAGAGCCGAAGGGTTTTCCAGGGAGAGAGGAGGGAGAGGATCTCCCAAGACTTGAACCACCCTGTGGGGGCCTTCCCTCCCGGGCCTTCCCTCCTGCTTGGTAAGCACTGGGGACGTGTTAGGTGAATGGATCTGAGTGGAAAACAGACTCCGTGTGGATTTAGATGTTTTACACCCAGAGCCAGGTGTGTCTGGCGTCCTGCCTGATCTGGGCTTCCTGGATGCTCCTTCCCGGCTCTCTCTGCTGCTGGGTTGTTCTGCCGCAGCATGAGCTGATGGGCCGCCCAGAGCTCCCAACGGTCACCAGAGTTCGCTGGGCCTGCAACATGCTATGGGCCGTCCCTTCATTCATTAATCTCTATGTGCACCGAGGCCTCTCCTCCCTGCCAAGGAGAAAAACCATGTGAGCAAGAAGATCTCAGAGCTTTCCTCCCATGGGATGCAGAACACAGGTAGGGGACCTATTGGGGGGACACTGCTGCGTGCTGGACCACTCAGATTCACTGGGCTAAATCACAGACTTTTATCATCCTGTGGGACAGGAATTAGGACCCATACAAGGAGGATCCTTGCTGGCTCTGTAACATCCAGGACCACAGGAGAAGGTTCAAATGGCTGAGAACACCATTGGCTCTAGCTGGAATCATCTAGAACCTTCTCCACCTGCAAATCAGGGGCTGGACAGTGTGGCTCAAAGGCAAGGCTCTGCCGAGGCTGCCCAAGGGGGCATCTCTGTGGTCTCTCTGCATGGCCTGGACTGCTCCTAACATGTGGCTCCTGGTGATCAATTTCTCACACGGATCCCGGAGTTCTGAGAGCAAACCAGAAGCACCAGGGACACACAGGGTGACTCTTGCCATCTGGCAGCCAAAGCAGTCATGAGCCCCTCTAGAGTCAGGTCGCAAGGTGTGGCCTCCACGTATCACCGGGCGGCACCTCGTGTAGTCTGCACTTCATCCCACCTACCCAAGCCTTGGCAGGAAGCTTCGCAGCTGGAGGGGAGCCGTGGATCCGAGGTCATCAGCTCAAGGAGCCTCGAGTCCCCTCAATGGCAGCTCTGCTGCTGGGTTTCCAGGGGAGCAGGCGTGGTTGGGCCTCCAGCGCCCCCCGAGATGCTTGGCTGAGATTCTCTCCTTGCCAGTTTCGAGGCAGAGTGGGGCCTCCTGCTGACGGCAGTCCTGATGGCTGTGCTCTAGAAGGATCCAAAGGTGCAGGGGAGCTGGGTGGAAGGCACAGGGGCCCCCACAGGCAGGGATATGGACTCCTGAGGCTCAGAACTGGGGTGGGGCCATGCACACAAAGCCAAGGAGGGGTGTGGCTCAGCATCCTGGGCATGGCAGAAAGAAAGCCATCACCTGGTAGCACGCAGCCCGACTCTGGGGCCAGGTTCACAGGTTCCTGGAGATGTTGTCACTCCTCCCAGCTGAATGGCTTTGAATGGCTGCAGCATCTCAGCCCCACAGAAATCACATCAGAACCCGGTCGGTGGCAGCAGCCCCCTGTAGCTAATGAGCCCCACGAGCAGGGGCTCCTCGTGCCTCTGCCTTCGCCGTACAGGAAACGTATGAATTTTTAAACATCTAGAAGGCCCATTGTTTGTGATTACATTAGACCTTCAAAGGCAAGCGGGGACATAAATTCTGAGATGAACAGCGGAGCGCTGGAAGCCGCCTCTCTGCTTGACTTCAATAACTTATCTCAATGAATCCCCAGCAGAAAGCATCTCACACCCTTCAGTTCTCGAGAAGATGAGACGTGAATGCTGGGGAATTATAAGACGGAGGGGCTTTATTGCAGCAGTGAACAAGCTGAAGATTACAAGGTAATGGAATCCCAGTAGGAGGGCCTCCTACCCAGCCATTAGCTAACTCAGACATGATTGCTGCAGAACCGGCCGGGTTACAGCAGCCAGCGCCGCGCGAGGCTCCGACACCGCGTCCTCATCTGGCTCAGCCCGGAGGTGGGCTCACTTGCAGGCAGAGGGCACACCTAGCTGCCAGACGCTTGGCCTCTTGGGAAAAGCCTACACAATTCCCTGCCGGGGAATCCCTTACCCTGTTGGAGATGATTTCATTCTGGGCTCACAATGCCGTGGAGCTAAGGCCTGGGAGAAGGTGCTGATCGATCAGTTGTATCCGACGCTCTGCTTGGACACTCAGTGTGACAGGGACACAGGTGGCACAGGTGACAGATGTCCTGACTGCAAGAGAATGAATCCCCCCCCCCCCGCTGCCCCTTGGTTCCATTTTGGGCTCCCCGTGGAGTAGTGCTCATCCTCGTTGCAGAGGGTGGGTCCTCTTTACCTAGTCAGACGCTAATGATTTCTGAAACCCCCTCTAAGACACATCTATGTTGAACCCACAGTCTGTGCACCGCCTAGGCCAGGCAGGGTGACACAGAAGATTAACCACCGCACTGTCGCTCTTGTTACTGTTTATACCCGTTGGCCATCTTGCTCAGGCTCGGCTTTGTCAAACACAGGACAGGGGTGGGATGCTGTCGTCCAGCAGGGCCTGGCTACTGGACCAATCCTGTCCCACTAGGGTGAAGCTGACCCAGGCAGGCGGTAGGATCTGTCAGGAAAACCCCAGAAGACACCTCCCCACAAACTGAGAAAGCACCAATGGCTTCCACAATTTTTAAACTGAGACTTGTGTGCCGACTTGCTCTGTGGTTCTCAGTTTGTGGGGAGGTATCTAAGTAGAACTTGATTAACTTAATCAGAATGAAAATAGCTTTTGTGCATTAATAAAATTTCATCCTACTTTGCCAAATAGTTTCTTTTCCTTTCCACATTTGTGAATCTGTTGCCTGTAGAATGCTGATCTGCAGGTGAACTGATAAAACTCACTGGCTCAACTCGGGAGCAGGTGGACACTTTCCCATGTCACAGATTCCTCCAGCATCTTGTCCAAGGGGCTGTTATTTTGGTCTCTTTCCAGTGGACGTGATTTTACATCACAGTTTAAGCTGGGATGAGGCTCCCCAGCCTGTTTGTCCTGTAGAAGGTTTCTGTGGACCCTGGGATGGGTAACCTGGGTATCAGTGTGGCTAGGTTAAGGTGCATGCAGAGGGCTGAGAGGGCATTATTTGAGGGCATGTGTGTGAGTGTCCTCAGAAGAGATAGGCATGGTACCCATGGACTGCGTAAGGATGGCCCCATCTCGCCCAGTGTGAGTGGGCACCCTGCCACTGGCTGAGGGCCTGGATAGAACAAAAGAGAGGAAAGGAAATTGGGACATTTGTCTTTTGCTGGCTTTGGGAATTGGGACTTGCCCCAGTAGCACCCCAGGTCCTCAGGCCTTTGGCCTTGGACTGAGAGTTACACCTTCAATCAGCCTCCCTGAGTCCGAGGCCTTGAACTTGGGCTGGCTTTTCTGGGTCTGCAGCTTGCCACCAGCCTATCATGGAACTTTGCAGACTCCATAACAGTGTGCACCGCCTCCCCTGACCAGTGGCCTCTCATCTATCTGTCACCTATCTATCCTTCCAATTGGTTTTGTGTCTCTGGAAAACATTGAAATCGTTCCATCAAATATGCTTTGGAGTAATATACTTTGGAATGTGCTGGTGTACACAGCGTTAAGCGTATTTTATTGCTGCAGCAGTTTTTAAAGGGTTGGCTATGCTAATATCGTGTGCAGCCCTGCGGAAGGGAGGCCCTGGGACACCACCTATCCCCATCTATTCACTTGAGTTCTCTGTTGACTATTAACAAGGAAGCACTGGGCCAAGACAATGTTGAGCAATAATGATATTTATTACATTTAGGGGGTTCAAGGCAGGAGTCTGTTTTATGCAGTGGCCCAGGGAAAGGAATATTCAGGGACAGTGGCTTCAGTTAGGGACAAACTGAGTCTGTACAGTATTCTAGGTTCCACAGATGGAGAGGCTCAAGCGAGTGTGTCTCTGCCTCCAGGGACCTCTCAGCAGGCACAAGTCCTGCTCCCCAGGTGGAAAGCACGCCTAGCTGGACAGGGAGGAGAGAGACACCGTCTGTCTTCTTCCAGCTCATCTTTGTCCTTCCCCTTGTCTTGGCTCTGCGGGCAGCTATGACCCAGCTGACTTTCCTGGCCAACATCACAATGCCAGCAGGCATGGAGTGACTGTCCCCACCTGGTTCCTTCACTCTGTTGGCTCTTGGCCAAGTGCAGGGATGGAGCAGGGATGGGGGACACCATGGGCACTGCTCTGCAGAGCTTGGGAGGTGACATTTTCTGTCTTCAGTGGGCCTCACACAAGCATCATGTGCTTGCCACTCAGTGGTCCTCAGCCTTGGCTGTGGGTCAGCATCACCCGTAAGCTTGAGGGACAATGGCCTGACACGGGCTGCACCCCAACCCAGTGCCATCAGGTCTCCCAGCCTGGAAGCCTGACATTAGCATTTGGGACGCTCCTCAGTGAGTCCACCCTGCAGCCGAGGCTGAGAGCAGTGGGTAACGTTCATTGGACCTGGGGAGGAGCTGGCACTCCCAGGGCTCCCCTAGTTCTCTGTCCCAGAGGGACCCTGAGACCACACTCCAGGCTCTCCCAGAGCAAATACTGCTTCCTCTTTTTGGAATTCAAATAACTCCTATATTGATGGGATTCCAAGTTCCTTGGAAAGAGCAAAAACTTGGACATCCCATTGACCAGGGTTCTGCCCTTACTGGCCAGCCAAGCTTGACAATGACTTTGAGTCTCTGAACCTCAGTTTTGTTGAATTGCGTGGGCAGCTGCTACCTCCCCACAGCGGCTACAAGGGGCAAGGGAGAGAGACATGAGTTACCTGGGCAGGATTTGGCAAAAGCGGCTGCTGCAACCCTAGTGTTCTTCTTTCTTTTCTCTACTCTCCCCTCTTCTCCCTAAAGGTAAATGCAAAATTAATTACTATTCTTTAATTTTGCATCCTGTCCTACCTAAAACTGGGGCTGGTGGCATTGCCAGGAAGTCCAATCCCTGGGATCTGCGAGGACACAGAGCAATACCATTTCCGATTTCCTATTAGCTGAGGCTACATTATCATTACCACTACTTGGCCCTTTGTTTAACTTGAGGACTCTGAGTCAAATGTTCATTTAAATCAGTGAAGCTCAACGGAGACAAATATGTATATATAGTCTCCATTCTTACATGCACTAATTGCTTGCCCGACTCACTAAATTCTAATTAAAACCATTCCACCAGATGATTTTATTTTATTCCTTTCAACGTGTAATTAAAGCACTTATTGGCCAACTCTCTGAAGGAAATGAAGGGACTCTGGTTTTGGTGTTCGAGGAAATAATGGGACAATGGCCCCTGAGCTTGTGGCTGGGCCCTTGGTGGTTTCACTCCATCAACCAACTGCCTGTTGATTGCAGGTGACTTCAGGCGAGCGCATGACTTCCCTTGGGATATTCAGGTCAGTTAGTCTTGGGTTAGTTCAAGAATTCTTCATGCAGTTGTTGGATGCTGATACACACCTGATACAGGTAGAGCTCCCTATTCTAAAACCTGAAATCCCAAATGCTCCAAAATGCAAAGCTCTTTGAATGTCAGCATGACGCCACAGACAGAGTATTCTAAGCCGTGACACTTTGTCTCCTGTGCTAATTTAAAAAAACCATTATATAAATTAGCTCCAGGCTGTGTATGAGATGTATATGAAACAGAAATGACAGAAATGAGTGTCATGCTTAGACTCTGCCTGCTCCCAAGAGATCTCATTACATGTATACAAATATCAAAAAAAAAAAAAAAGAAATTCCAAATTCAAGCAATTTGGGATAAAGGGTGCTCAGTCTACAGCAGGGCCCCTCTGGTCCTGACCAATTCAGGAATCAGTAAGTGGCAAACCCAGCCTCAGGCGGTGGACTTCCCAGTGCTGTGGGCTGGTCTGCTTTTCCTGGTCCTCGTCCTCCTGGGGGTCAGTTGGTTCTGAGCCCCTCATTGCTTTAGTGGCCCACCTGATGTCACAAGCAGGCAGAGCCCTGGACTGGTCCCATCTTCTAACCTGCTAGACAGGCCTCTTTTCCCTGTGGTAGGAAATCAGACAGAACCACATTTCCAGCTATGGTTTATTGGGACCTATGTGGGGGTTACTGGCCTGAATCTAGAGAGAGTTTTTACAAGCTTCTAAGGAAAACTCTGAGTCCAGTAGATAAACCACGAACATAAACCGTTAGGAAAACAAAAATCTGAATGAATATTTTGAGAGTGCAGGTTGAAGCGAGCTTGTTACATCGCTCTTCACCACCGAGTTAGCAAAGGCAGATCATGGTCTGGGATGCTGGAGGACAGGACCCTTCCAAGATGCTGGTGGGAGCTCCTCCCCAAAAAGCCCAGGACCTAGGACAGCGGGGGACATGTACTGTCTAAATATGTGAAAGCTTTGAACAAAGCTCACAAACAAAAAGTTAAATATTTTTAATCTCCCTATCTTGACAAGCACACTTTCAGAGTGACCTGGATTCCTGGGAGTTCTTTGTTAAACTTGGTGGTAGGGGGACAATGAGCCCAGGCGGCCACCCCTGCCCACCCCTAGCTCATCTACACTGCTACAGGCTTTCTGCATGGGCACGTGGAGACCCAGCTAACATCCGGGGTCCTTCAAAGCGCCCACCCCACACATGGGCCAGGGGCTATGCACACCGCTGCTGAGGTCCAGCTTGAGATATGGCCCCAGGGATGAGGCTCTGAGACCCGGGAGGCAGACATAGTTCCCATGGTGCTTATTTTCTTGACTCTTGACCCTAGGAAGTGTCATGACCCCAAGAAGGCCAGAGAGGGGACCACAAAAATGAGGGACCAGAGCAGGGGCCCTTCTGGACACAGCCAGTGCCAGCAGGTACAATCTTTCTAGAACAATCTCACAACGTGCTTCAACAAATTTAAAATGCTCAGATCTTTTGACCCAGACTTCAATCTCATTCTGTACAGCTGAGGTCCAAATGAAAGAGCTTTAAAAGAATTAGTTCATACCAAAGTTATTAAAGATATAGTCATGTCCCCTCATCCCTGGTTGGCTCTTCTGGTTTTACTTCTATATTCAGAAAAATGAACTAAAAAGCATGAAATACTTATGTATAATATCATTTGGCAATGTTATTTATCATCCTCCCTTTAATGCCCTCTAAAAATCATATAGCACAAGGGTCTAACAATAAGTGGGTGGTTAAATTATTGCAGTGCCATCCAAATTTAGCTTATAAAGTTCAATGTCAAAAGTAATAAAATAGAATCAAATACATAATGTCAAGTGAAATATTTAAGTGAAGTGTTTCATACATAACGACAATTTAAAAAAAAAACAGGATGTGGGACTTTCCATATGTTGTAACTTAAAACTGTAGAAAATATTTAAATGTCAATATGCCAGAATAGAATATTAACTGATGTTAACATGGTAGGAATGAGGGGATGGATTGCAGATAATATTTTTCTCTTTATGCTAGTCTATAGTTTGCAGCTTTCGAAGTTTTTCTGAATAATAGTTTTATTCTTAGAAAATACTTTAAAAAAGTTTTTTTGAGAAGGGGTCTTGCTGTCTTACCCAGGCTGGCCTTGAACTCCAGGGCTCATGGGACCCTCTTGCCTCAGCCTCCAGAGTAGCTGGGATGAAGCTACCACCATGCCTGCTTAGCTCGGGGGCAAGAAGCAGAAATTCCTGCAGCTGTTTTGGAATAATGAGTAAGTGTATCATATAAGTTCTGGCTTTAGTTTAAGAGTGAGTTCATAGGTGCTTAATGCATTGTTAAAACTAAATCATACGGAAACAAAGAGCAGGCAAACCCAATAGCACAAGGGAGCAGAGGTCAGTATGTTGAGAGCCGTGCCCGACTGATCTGGTTCTGCCCTGCTGGCCAAATGTGAGAGGAATACACTCACGTTGAACTTGTTGAAATAGGGCTACACTCTCAGCTCCCCTGATCTGGCTTTGGTTTTCATGGTTTTAGTTAACCTTGCAAGAGCCCCAGAGAGCAAATGGAATATTCCAGAAAAGTGAAATAACTTTTGTTGGAGAATATTGTAATAAGTATTCATCTTATTGTTAGCTACTGTTAATCTCTCACTGTGCCTAATTAAGGAATTAAACTTTATCCCAGGTAAGTGTGTAGGAAACCATGATCGGCACAGAGTTGGGTACTGCCTGCGGTCTCAGCATCGGCAGGGTCTTGGAACGCACCCCTTATAGATAACGGGGCCAAGAAGAGGAGCAGAGGCTGCCCTGACTGGGAGGTACCTGCAGGTGACATGAGTTTTCTTCCAAGCTGACTGGCAGGTGCTGCAGAGACTGGTGCACAGCCCTCCCTGTTGGATCCAGTACCTGGAGGGGTAGATCGTCCACACGTTCGCTCGGATCTGTCCCCTTCCTGTGGGCTTCATGTGTAGACGCAGTGCTTCTCCTCTCTGCATTTCCAGTTATGAGAGCAGCACAACAAAATTAGGCGGAGCTGGGCTCTTTCTGACCTTTAATACACCTTGTGTCTCTACTTGTGAGTCAAGGTGCTTCTCTGTCCTCAGAGTTCCCAGGAAGGCTAGGACAATGACTCGAGTTGTGTTTGTTTGTTTTTGTTTTGAGCTATCCTTGGGACCAGCCAGAGGACAGACATTTGTCCCTATCTGAAGAGAGAAGTGGAGAGTAGCTGATCAAGCAATTAGGATGGGCAGTGAAGGAAGACCTCAAGTTCTTGTGGCAGAAGTGTTTCTGGAGACATTTCCTGAATAAGTGTGTGCGGCTTCCCAAGGCCACCATCCCTTGAGATGTCAACTGGAAGTTCAGTTCCAAGAGTGTCCCCAGGATTGCTACAAAGATGCACAGACTCTTGGAAAGCTGTTAGACTCAAAGTCACCTTTTGTTACAACAGGAGGATACAAATTAAAATGGGCCAAAGGAGGAGATGCCCAGGGAATAGGCTGGGGGACTTCCACCCTGGACTTCCCGTCCTGCTCTCCCCTGGAGCTGTGGGCAGTGCTGCCTTCTGCCATCTGTGACTCAATGCAAGGGGCCTTGTGACCCCGTGAAGTTCCCAGAAGCCGTGTGTTCCGTTTTCACCAGGGTCGCATCACCTGGGCAGGTGCACTACCCCGTCACCGTCCTCAGACTGGAGCTCCTTTGGAGTTTGAGTTGATAACACGTGACCTCAAATCAGAACCACAAGTCATTACCGTATTTCTCTGCATATTCCTCAGCACCACAAAATGACCACACCTTGGTTTTTTCAATCCAAAAATTGGTTTATAGCCTTTTGTTGGTCTGATTCTGTCCCTTGTGCAGCTTGAAAGATCGACAGAGCAGCAACGCGTCCGCCCCAGGCTGACGGAGGCATAGTCACCTTCTCGTGGCCCCTGAGCCCGGAGCCTGGAATTCCCAGCCAACGCACAAGGGTCGGGTGGTTCCTAAAGCTGCCCCTGTGCTTCATTTGGAGGCCGCAGTGCTAACAGCAACAGTCTTACGTGATTGACACCAAGGATGTCATCAGATAACCAGCGACCAAGGAACAGGATCTTTGGACACAGAAGATTCCATGTTGTAGGTCGGCCTTCACCAGGTAGCCCATGTTGACTTGAAGGCACAAACCCATCTACAACTAAAATGTCCACATTTTTTCAGACCAGGAAAAAATGTTTGCTAAACTTTCATGAAAAAATGGTGTGCATTAACTCAGTTAATTCAATTTTCACGTATATTCATGAGTGTTCCTTACATGCTAATATTGCAATAAAGATGGTTTAGTAATAAAGGATTTTTAAGGAATACCAGCAAAATTTTACTTAGAAAAGCAAATGTTTTAATCAACTGTTTTCTTTTTTGCTGCTGTGACAAAAAAGACCAGACAAGAACAATTAGAGGAGGAAAAGTTTATCTGGGGCTACGGTTTATCTGGGGCTATCCCTAGATGGCTGACTCCATTCTTGGGGGCCCATGGTAGAAGACGATGGAGGAGGAAAGCAGCTCAGGACATGGCACCAGGAAGCAGAGAGAGCTCTGCTCACCAAGGACAAAATGTATACCCCAAAGCAGGTCCCTCAATAACCCACCTCCTCCAGCCACACCCCTCCTGCCTACAGTTACCACCTAGCTAATCCCTATCAGGGGATTAATTCACCGATTAGGTTAGGGCTCTTTTAACCCAATCATTTCTGCTTTAAGCCTTGTTGCATCGTCTGACACGTGAGCTTCCGGGAGATACTTCATGTCTAAACCATAATAGGGAGTTTTACATAAAGGTTGTACCCTGCATTTTTGCAAAAAAAAAAAAAAAAAAGATAGCATGCTTTCTGTGATAATCATGCAGTGAAATAAAGTCAACTGCTCAGTGTTGTGGCCCGGGGTCCCCAGACAAACAAATATACTCTTATCAGACAGGTCACTGCAAGGGCTTAGTGATGGGAGCTCAGGGCAAAGGCCGGGCCTCTTTTTGGAGAAAGCTAACATTGATTCTTTGCTAGATAGACAGACATGTGCAGAATCTCAAAAGCCAACTCTGCAAAATGTCTTTGGGTTTGAAGATTCATTGTTTGGACTCTTGAATGCTTAGGAATCTGTGTGGATGCTCTCTCAGTGAGCGTAACCCAGAGGTGAGATAAGTCCGGCTTCAGGAGCCGCATGTCTAAGCAGCACTACTTCAGGTTGAGTTTCCCAGAAGGCAGTCTTGGGGGAGGAGTCCTCTACATCTCGCTTCTTAAGGAGAACCTGTGGAAGGCTGCATAGTAGCCCCAGAATGTGTCCTCCTCATCCCTGGACCTGTGGATGTGTTACCATTCATGGTAAGAAGGACTTTCTATTTTGTGATACTGGGGATTGAACCCACGGAGCTACATCCCCAGCCCTTTTGGACTTCTTATTTTGAGACAGGGTCTTAGTAAGTTGCTGAGGGCCTTGCTGAATTGCTGAGACTGGCCTCGATCTTGAGATCCTCCTGCCTCAGCTTCCTGAGTTGCTGTCATTACAGGTGTGGGTCACTGTGCCTGGCTGTAAAGGTGTTCATAGAAGGGAATAAGTTCAGGGTCTTGAGATGGAGAGACAATCTAGAATTATCTGTGAGTCTAATCTAATTTCAAGAGTTCATCTGGTAGGGAGGCTCGGAAGTCAGAACGGGAGGCCCACCTAGGAGAGCAGGGGCATCAGAGCTTCGGAGGTGCTGCACTTCAGGTGTTAAAGATGGAGGGAGGGACCACAAGCCAGGGAATGCCGGCCTCCCCGAGAAGTTGGAAAAGACAGGAGTGGATTCTTCTGTGGGTTTTTAGAAGGTGCTCAGTGAATCATTCTACAGGGGCAGCCACGAGGAATTCTCACAGGGATGGTCCCCCGTGGTCTCAGTGTGTCTTTCCACTCTTCGTGTGTTAGGGACTTAACCTCCAGGTTCATGTGCTGATGGGACTGTGGGCGGGGCTCTTGGGAGTGACAGGGTCAGGTGAGGCTGGTGCAGGCTGTGGGAGAGAGACCCCAAGCACACTCTCCTGCCCTCTCAAGAAGCAAACGTCTCATCTTCATAAATATGCAGCCGCAGGTCTTGGGTCGCAGCAACGCAAAGTGACCGAGGACAAGCCCATGCACACTTACTGCTGTGCTGGGTTTCTTCTGTTTTTACTTCTGTGCACCAACTAAGCTGAAATGCCTCTCAGAAGTTAAAAAGGAGGAGGAGGAGGAGGAGGAGGAGGAGGAGGAGGAGGAGGAGGAGGTGGTTTGGCAAACAATGGTTCATTTGTGTATAAAAGTGATTTGAAATAGGTTTTGCCTGGATTTCTGCCTTTGAGGTCAGGTGTGACCGGGTGTGCCAGACCCAGCAGGGGCAAGTCAGGGGTGGAGGACAGTCTCACGGGGAGGCGGACACAGCCTCCCCCGGCCTCGCAGCATCTGTCTGACCAAGGCCAACCTTAACCACGGGTGTCCAGCCTGGGAGGGCAGGCTAGGCAGCAGAGGGTCTCAGAGGGAGGCTCCTCCAGGGGTGAGGTGGCTGTAGGGTCCAGGACAGGGGTGTGGTAGGTGAGGCTCAAGTAATAGCAGCTTCAGGGACACCAGTGGCTCTTCAGTGCTTACCATATAACCACCCCAGGTGAATCGGTTTTGCCAACTGGACCCGCAGCCCCAGCAGCAATGGGGATCTTGTCAGAAATGCAGGTTCTCAGGCCTCAGCAGCCCTCAATGGAGAGTGCATGTAGACAAGGTGCCAGGGGGCATTGTATGCACAGGAGTCTTACAGAGGTTGGCATGTGGGTTGGCACAGCAGGTAGGGGCGAGCCAACACTGAATGAAGCAGTCTATTGCAGAATCTGATTTTTTAAGCCACCCTGCAGCTGAAAGAAACAACTTTGGTGTACCACAGAGTGGGTACCAGGACCCTCTTGCTAGCTGTGTGCCTCCGGAGAGGTTATTGAACCTCTCAGAGCTTCTGGGTTGTTTTTTTAATATTTCCATCAGTAAAATGGGCCCAGAAGAGCCTGCCCTTCACTGGGTTTTTTGGAGACAAATAAGAGCCTGCAGCACTTAGCACTTAGCAACCATGTCCACGTCTGTTATGATGACTGTTATTTTCTCCCTCGGCGTCATCGCCATCACTGTCATTATCATTGTTGTCACTGCCATCACCATTGTCACCATTGTCACCGTGGTCATCACTGTCGGGTGCAGCTTGCAGGATGAGGTGTCAGTTTGGTGGGGCTGGTGTCAGTTTGGTGGGGCTGGGCGCTGGCAGGAGCTTGATCGGATGTCACCGGGGAGACCTCAGCCTTGGTGCTGAAGCCACGGGAGGCTGTGACTCGCTCTCTGCTCCTCCAGGGTTGACAGCCGGACGCGTGTGTTCCTGGGATAGTTCACTGGAAGACGGCATTCTCCTCCTCGTGGTTGCCGTGGAAACAGGTGCTCCCCAGGGACCAGGAAGAAGCTGGCAGAGGCTGGGCTTCGGGCTTCCTGGAAAATATTCCTGGGTTTTTCTCTGTTAGCTCCAAGTCGCAGAGGGGCCTGTGTCCTGAGGCCCCACATCCCGAGGACCTTTGCTTTGTGGCCTCTGGATGGAGGCGCCTTCTGGGGTACCTGCGCCTCGCGGCTGGTGTTGGGCTGGACGGCGGGGCTGCTGACTCCGAGGCCAACCTTGCCTGGACCTTCCCTTTCCCGAGACCCCCTGTGGAGCACTGCCCCCCTCCATTAGAGGAGGGACAGCCCTGCAAGGTTCAGCTCCTGCAGGAGGACCCCCCACTTCCCCACGGGGCCTCCCCCTCCCTCGGCTTTTGCGTGTCTGAGTGGACACGAGTGTCGTCCTCTTGTCTTTCTTAGCACAGGAGGGAGATACTGAGATGTGAAAAATAAACAAAGAGCCTGAGCAAAGAGCAAGGAAGGACAACCGAGAAGTAGGGACCAATGACAGAGCAGGCCTCCTGGACCTGGCCACACCCTGCCTCCGGCTCTGGCCCAGCTCCCAGGCTCTTTACCTCGGGACCCAGGATGCAGTCTTCCTCTCGCTGGGAGCCCACTTGGGCCTCCCACTGGGCCTCCCAGTGTCTTTCCGACAGTTGAATGCCATTCCCGCAAACGGGGAGACTGAGGAATGCCTACCCGAAGCCACATCCTCTGAGACACGCATGTGACTGGTCACTGGGAGGGAGCTGGTCACCCTGAAGATCTAACTCACTGCCCTCTCCGCTCACCCAATCAGAAGGAAACTCCAAGGCTCGGCCCCTCCTGGCCCAGCCATCCTGGGTCTCCCATTTCAATATTCCTGTGGAAGGAGACTGAATTCTCCACGGCTGGTGAAGATGAAAGGAGAAACTTGACCTTCAGGACCCTCCTCAGCCCCTCCGTCTCCTTTTGTCCCTTCCCGTGCCCTCGCGTGTCCACTGTAAACACTGGGTTCTGGCTGCGGCCCAGGTGCCTGGATCAGGAGATCCCTGTCCAATTTCCACCCAAAGCGTATTTTTTATGTTCCTAAAACTGACTGAATAACAGTGTGTTGTGCAAATACTGCAACCTGGCAATTCACTGCCCATCCCCACACACAGCCTTCCACAGCTCTGTCCCCACGTGCGTGTCCCTGATCTGTGCACACACGTGTCTGTTTGGGTTGCTGCACCTGCTGGGTGTGTGCGTGGGGTGCCTGGTTTGGGATCCGACGCAGTGTCCGGCTCACTCTTGCTGGCTTCATGCTCGCTGACCTGGATACTCTCTGCAGGTCCCAGTGTCCTCTCAGCGGCCCGCAGCCGCCCGGCAGCCCACTCTCCTCACCTCCACCTGCAGGCCCTGTGGCGTCACCTCTGTGGCAGGTGGCAGTTTGGGGCACCTTGGTAAAGGAGTCGACCTGATGCTGGGGGACAGTGTCTCATGCTGCTCCTCGTGACTCTAGGCCCAGGACAGGCTGCGCACCACCGGGTGCCCTTCCCAGCCAGGTGACAGGGAGCAAGAGGCAGATGGCTTCCCCGCTTCTCTGCCCAGCCTCCCCCACACTGAGCTCGGCAACCAGCCTCTCTGTCCGTGAGCTGCTCAGGGCCTCTGCTCACAGCAGACCCAGCTTCCTGCCAGCTTCCCTAGGAGAGGAGGATCCCGCCAAACAACCTCCCACCAGCCACCGTCCTGCCTGTCCTTCCCGGGCAGCCCCAGGACCCGCGCCCGCCTCTCCAGCTCCCGCAGGCCACATCCTCCAGACCTCTGTGGCCTGGGCCATCTGGATGCTGGCAATTGAGCCCTGAAGGGTGACGAGAACCCCGACTTTCACGGGAACGCCTTGGTCATCAGCATCCCCTGGGGGCTCTCAGACGGTGAGGTGTTATTCCTGCAAAGGGGCAGACAGGAAGGCGGGGGCGAAGCCGTGTCCTCAGACACACAGGGATGGCTGCGAGGATCCAGCCCTTCCTTGTTTTCACACCTTCCAAGGAAAAGAAAGGATGCAATTTATCCCCGAGAAGTGAGGTCCACACACAGTGACCCACTTCACTGTCTTCTGGACACATCCTTCCCGGGACTGCCCCACGTCACCCCTCACCCAGGGCCCCAGCTCAAGAGGAGAGCTGGGTGGAGGAGGCTGAGCGGAGGCCAAATGCTCCTCTCTGGGCTGCTCTCCACCCTAGCTCAGGGTCTGCCTCTGCACAGAGCGAGGGGGACCTCACAGCCACCCCAGAGCCCAGCTGTGGCCACGGCGGTACCAGTACAGAGGAGGCCTGCAGGGGAGGTCTCATTTTCCCTTTTTAGCCCAAATATCTAATCGGGACTCCACCTAAGAGACAGGTGTGAGCTGAAGGTCCAGGAGGCCCCCCAACCAGTAAAGGGCGTTTCTGTTTATGGAGAATCTTCCACTAGGGGCGAGGCCCCAGGGCAGGACACCAGGTCTTTTTTCCATAAAGAAATGCAGATCATAGAAAGGAAAGCACTGGGAAGCCAAGAGCCAAGATTCACTCACACACACACACACACACACACACACACACACACAGAAAGAGAGAGAGGGAGGGAGAGAGAGAGAGTGAGTGCCAGGTTTTATTCTAAGCACATTTCCTTACTTAATCCTCATATTGATTTTGAAGCTAGAGACTGTTACTATCCCCATGTAGAGAAGAGGAAACTGAGGCCCAGAATCGCTATCAAAATTCCCCAACATCTAAGAGGCATCAGGCATTGAACGTGGGACTTCAGGTACACTCGAGACACCATCACAGGGTCACAGAGCTGGGGTGGCAGCTCAGTGGTGAAGCACTTGCCCAGCAAGTGGAGAGCCACCTGTGACAAGGTGGGAGGGAAGTCTCCGTCCCTCGCATCAAGGCTACCGGACGTTTCCAGAAAGAGACAGACAATGATCAATCTTGAAAATTAACTGCCAAAGGGGCCCAACTCTTCATTTCAACCTCTTGTGGCAAAAAGACAGCTTTTCTGTTGAAACATTGAGGGGCAGTTCATGCCAGCGCAGGTCACTCGTTTCAACCGGGCAGGGTGGCCCTGCTGGCCGAGCTGCTGGCTCCCTGGCTCACCCTTCCCGTGAGTGGAATAGGGGATGTCTCGTGTGAGGAGAGGACACCCAGGGCACCCGCGCCACACTGCTGGTGTGTGCCTAGAGGGTGGGCGGCAGCGTCCAAGGGGACAGGGCTGAGGCCCCAGGGAAGTCGAGGGCTTCTGTCACGCAAAAGGGACTGAAGTCTGCAGATGGTGACTCAAATTTTTGGAGCGGTAGAAATGTGCATCCAATCCTCCTCCCAGAAAAGAATCCGTATCCTTGTGGCCCTTCTCACTGACTTAGCCCTTCTAGCCCTGGAGAGAGTAGGGAGGATTGCAGGTTCCCTTTGTCCTTGGGGGGCACTGTCCAAGGCCCCCAGAGAGTGCCTGGTGTAGATAGTATCAAACCACACACACACAAAAAAACACACTCACACACACACACACACTTACACACACAGCATCAAATCACACACACACTCATATGCACACACATTATTAAATCACACACACACACTCATACACACACTTACACACAGTATCAAACCACACAAACAACACACATACACACACACACACAGAGTCAGCCCTCCCCAGCCATGGGTTCCATATCTGCAGCCTCAATCAACTGCAGATGGAAAATATTTGCAAAAATAATCGTGGCTAACTGAACACGCTCACTTTTTTCCTTGTCATTGTCCCCTGAACAAATACTATCATGACTATTTACATGCTATTTACCTTTTTAATACATTTTAGGAATAATCCAGAGAGCTGTGCAGAGGGTCTAGCGATTCCATGTCATTTTATATAGGGGACTTGAGCATCCATGGATTTGGGTACCCACAGGGAGGGGAGGTCCTGGAACCAGTTCCCACACACCCAGGCATGACTGTACTACGGTTCTTCCTCTGCACACGTACCTTAACACACACTTGCTCATAATTTTCGTATTCTGAGGTATGGCACTAAAACTAGCAGGGATTTCTTTATACTTCACAATTATTCCACAAATAGAAGGTTCTTGTTACTGTAGACCTAAGGAAACTCAATGTGTGCTTTTTTATTTTCTTGTGAAGTTTAGAATTTTCACTGAAAGAAAGCACTTTGCAGCTTCTCTTTGGCATATCCAAGTCACCAGCTTCGGTACTCTTGTGCTTCAAGTCCATTAGTAAATATAATAAGGGTTACGTGACCATAAGCACTGTGGTGACTGTCAATCTTATAACTGAGGTGGCTACTAAATGACCAAGGGGAGGGTAGCCTATATACCATGGATACACTGACAAAGTGAAGATTCATGTCCTGAGCAGGATGGAATGAACTAATGTAAGATTTCATCATGACACTCAAAAGAGTGCACATTTTAAATCTTATGTTTTTTTCTGGAATTGTTTGTTTAACATATTTGGACTGTGATTGCCTGTGGGTAACTGAAACCACAGAAAGTGAAACTGTGGATAAGGGGAGGACTACTCATCTTTGGACTTGACTGTGCAATTCAACTGGAGCATGGGTAGAAGTGACAGAGTGCCAATGCCAGCTGAGAATTAAGGGAGCTGGTGAATTTCCTCCATCCCTCTATAATGAGAAGAGTATGCCCCAGGCATCAGGACTGGGTCTTGAGATGACAACACAGGCAACAAACCTGGCTCTGTCTTAGCCCAGCTTGTTCCAGCAAAGATGGACTGAACCACAGCCAGACTCCAACTGCACGTCTGAAACGCATGTGCTCTGCTGCCGGCCACAGCACCTCATCGCCCATTATGCAACATTACCATGGACGAAGCCTGGCCAGCACAGCCCTGGGTGGGAAGACAAGGTCACCTGCTCCAGGGGCCCACCGCGGGGCAGTTTGATAACGCCGTAAGATATCTGTACCTTCTTAGTAGGTGAACTAAGGCTTCTTTCCTGCTTTGCCTTTTCAGTGTGCATCTGAGATGACACTTGTTGGTGGTCCGTTCCTCTAGAGTGACAATGACGTGTCAGGGGAAGGAAAGGTACATTTTCCTCCTGCCCTTGAAAGCTCTCAGCCAGGATCCCTAGAACAAAAGACAGACTTGCAAAGGCAAGTACACAAATGTGTGTAGCAGAAGCTCGGCTGGGAGCAGGGGTCTTGGTAGGAAATGAAAACCTTCAGAGACATTTAAACTGGAAAATTCGTATCCAAGGTGGGATGAACAGGGGAGAGTGGCAGGAAGCCCGGATGACCGAGAGCCTCCGGGCTGCGGCTGGGAGCTGGGAATGGGCAAGGCCCTTGGCCTCTGCTGCTCTCAGTACCGACGGCACCTCTCACACCAGGCTCTCCTGGCCTCTAGAGAGAAAGTTCCAGAAGGTTTTTTTGCACCTGCTACTTCTCAAATTTCTGCAGACCAACATACTTAACATGCCAAGGGGCCGGATTTGGAGACAGTGTGTCCTGAGCCTGTTGACACGCGCATCTTCTGTGACAACCAAGGCCAGCCACGTCAGCAGACCCATGTGATGGGAACTGGGATTTTACCAGATGTCATGAAGGCCAAGGAACAAGCGTGGTACCAGGAGAAAGAGGACAGACGTGGAAAGTGCACTGTGTCCCTGACCAAGCCCTTAGAATGAACACCATATTGTTCTCACCCCAAAGCCCCGGGAATTCCGACTTTCCCAACTCCACCCTCTCCTGCTCCTCGGTCTCCCCAGCTCCACTGCCTTCTGTGATTGCGATTCTGTGGGCAGCTTTGAGAAGTGGTCCCCTTGGTCCTCTTATCTGCTCACTCACAGCCATCTTATCGGGGTCACAGATAAGTACCCAACTCATTAGGCGCTGACCCCAACGGGGGCAATGTCCATAAACCACCAGGACTTCTTCCCGGGCCAGTTGACGTGTAAACTGTTTAAGCGCAAGACGAAGCCAAGAGCAAAGATTTCCTGGTTTACTTTAATTGCATCTCAGGTGGCCTCTCATTTACCCAGCACCGCTCCAAGTCAGAGCCAGAACTACCCTCGTGAAACTAATGTGCAAGACCCCAGGACCTCGGGGACACAGCGCGAGCCAGCAGGTCCCAGGGAGCCAGTGTCCCAGCAAGGGAGGGAGACCGCTGTCCACGTGCCGGGCAGGGCAGGCGGACGTGCGTCCCCCTCTGCACAGACGGGATTTGAGATTGCATTCTCTTGAGGTGTCCTGAGCAGATGGCGTTGCCCACCCACTCCTTGCTCCCTAAACTACAATCAATCATTGCTGCTTTAAACAAGAGTCAACTTCTCCATTGCAGTGTCCCCACCGGGAGGCACTTTGAAGGCACAAAGGAAAGAATGATTAAAATATTGTGATAATAATGTGGTGGGATGGAGGGAGAAGGACTGGGACAGACGACGTCTGCTCAGGTCACAGCGCTTTGTGGCCCTATTGTATCCACTTCGGTGTATTTGAAAATTTTAACGATATATACATATGTATGTATTTTAAAGTCTGCAGCCCGATCTGCTCAGGTCAGAACCCAGCCTTGGCTGAGGGCTTGATTTGTGTCTCTGTGAAATCTTTTTTCCTCAATGAAAGAACTGCTGCCAGGAGACCCCCTGTCCCCAGAGCACATGGGGCCCCGAGGGCCTAAGCTTGTGCCTCTTCCTCAAGGCGTGGACAGAGGGGCTGTGGACTGTCGAGTGGAACGAGCTCGTCCTCTGGGCCCGCTGGCCGCCATCTCTCGCGGTCTCCCTCTCCCGCCCTGGGTGCACGTGGACCCCAGCA
Organism: Marmota monax; assembly: GCF_021218885.2. Taxonomy (NCBI): domain Eukaryota; kingdom Metazoa; phylum Chordata; class Mammalia; order Rodentia; family Sciuridae; genus Marmota; species Marmota monax. The sequence continues at coordinate 283,580 of NW_026694831.1, read as the reverse complement.
GCAAGGGTGCTCCCTGGGGAGGTGTGGCCTGAGGCCTCGGAAGAGCCCGGCACCCACTGGCTGCTGCCTGCCTGGGCCCTGCCCTTGCTGAGGGCCCTGGGCTCAGGACCTACTTTGTGATCTGGCCTGATTCTTGACCAGCCTGGACAAGAACAGCTGGCCCCTAGGAAGCCTGACCTCACTCCTGGGAGTGGCCTTGCAGCCCTGACGTGCTGGTCGGCCTTCATCACTGTGAACAGTTTGGCTCCTGGTTTCAGAGGTTCAGTCTGAGGTCAGCTGGCCTCTTGCTCTGGGCCTGAGGAGAGGCAGAGCTCATGGTGGAGGGTGGGACGGAGGAGGTGCTCAGCTGGTGTCCCCAGGAAGGGGAGCGGGGGCGGGGACAGGAAGGGGCCAGGGAGAAGACCACCCCTTCCAGGGCACCCCTCCCCACCCAGGTCCCACCTCCCAGGAGTTCTTTCCACTATCAGTGGATTAATCCACTAGATGGATCAACAAGATTATTCCACTAGTGGGTCAGGGCCCTCATGATCCAGCGATTGCTGAAACCCTCACCTCTGAACCGTGTTTCTTTGGGGATGATGCTTTCAACACCCGAGCTTTTGGAGGGACGTTCCAGCTCCAACCCACAGCCCTTGACAGTTTATCTAGGTTAACTGGGTCGGGGAGTCAGGAGCCCAGTGAAAATCTCTGCTCACCTATTCTCATTCAGCCTACGGTGTTCACCGTGTTTACTCCGATCACGTCAACTTGCTCTTCCACTGGGTCTTCTTTTAGCCCACTTTTGTTAATATAATGAAATACCTGAGGCTGAATAACCTTATAAAGAAAAGAGGTTTATTTTGTTCACAGTTCTGCAGGCTCAAGAGCATGAGACCAGCATTAGCTGGGCTCTGTGGGAACCTCATGGCAGATTCTGCTTGTGAGAGCCAGAGATCCCCCTGCAGGACAGCAAGCCAGGTGGGTCCAGGGCTCAGCTTGGCTCTTACAACAACTCAGTCCCATGGGAACCAACTCAGGGTGCCATGAGAACTACCCCAGTCCCTCTGAAGGCAGCTTCTCCAGTGACCTAAGGACCTCCCCGAGGTCCACTTCTGAAGGGTCCACTCCACCCCAACATCGCCACCTGAGCACCAGGCCTCCAGTGCCCGAACCCTTGGGGCCAAACCACATCCAAACCACGGGCAGATCTGGTTAAAAAAGAGCTCTGGCCATTCCCCATGGTCTCCACTGGGGCCTGACACCCGGCCTCCCTGTGCCACCGTCATCTCCAGGGACAAGGATTTAGCTCCCAGAGGCTACAGTGGGAAAGAACTCCTCCTCGAAAGCCCCCCAGGTCCAGCCTCTGCGGGCGTCACCCCAGCGGGCCGAGCTCTCTGGCCACAGATCTGAGCTTAGGGCACCGCTGCTCATGACCAAGGGGATTCCTGCCTCCCTCCCGAGAGCCAGACCTGCCGAGGGCGGATCCGTCCCTCCTGGGCTGAGCCTGTCACCCAGGCAGGTCCCGAAGGATGCCAGTCCCTCCCCTCCATCCTGTGGGCACGGCTGAACCTGGCTGGGGTTACTGAAGGCTTTGAAGAATCCACGAGGGAAATAGGTTTAAATTCAGGAATCGTAACAGCGATGCCACCCCCCCGTCTCCTTTCTTGCTCCCTTGGATATTTGTTTGGGGTGTCCCCAGTGGATGCACATCAGGACTGACGGGTCTCCTAGACTCTGTGACACAGGCTTTCAGTGTAGGGGGCCTGTCACGCAGGGAAAGCAGAGGGCTGGCTCCAGGAAGACTGAAGGTGGGAATGTGGACACTCCCTGGCTGTGGGCCCTGGGTAGTTCTTCCCCTCTCTGAGCGTCAATTTCATCACCTGGAGAGCAGGACATAATAGTGTCTTCGTGATGGGGTCACCATGAGATCTGACCACTCTGTGTGAAGACCTCACAGTGCCCGGCGGGTGTGTGGCCTCCTTGAGTGAAGGCTGCTGGGCCCTCTGTGGACTCTCAGGCCCTCTGTGGACATGTGGGCCCCTCTGTGGACCTCCCGGGCCCTCTGTGGACCTCCTGGGCCCCTCGTAGACCTCCTGTCCCCTCTGTGGACCTCCTGTCCCCTCTGTGGACCTCCCGGGCCCCTCTGTGGACCTCCTGGCCCCTCTGTGGACCTATGGACCCCTCTGTGGACCTGTGGACCCCTCTGTGGACCTGTGGACCCCTCTGTGGACCTGCAGGGGGAAGGCAGCTAGAGGGAGCCATGAAGACCAGGAGCTTTGGCCACGGAGAGCCAGGTTTCCTCTTCTACTTCTGAGCTGTGAGCGTCGGGGACAAGAGCACCTCCTGAACAGAGGCACTCCCCACGCAGGGTGTCAGGGCAGCAAGGGGCCCCTGGCCTCAGGAGATGACAGTTCTCCACGCTAAGGCAATGACACCCTGATGTTGGGATCACAGATCTGCAAACTCAAAACAAGCATATGCTATGCGTCCGTGCGCACGTGCGCGTGCACACACACACACAGTTTTTATGTTGATGTATAGTGACAGAGACTATCAAATTTTAATTTTCTTCCACATAAAGGAATTCATAAAATAAAAACTACAATAAAATGCTGAGTGTGCGCACATACACACACACACACACACATACACAAAATATTAACTTATTTAATTTAACAAAGTGCATTTTTTAAAACAAAGCCGTCATAGAGGTTTAATCTCAGCCTGGAGGACAATCCCTTCCATGGGATCAATTTGGCTTTGTTACAAGTGCAACATATTCACTCCCCGCCCCCCGTCCCCCATGTCCCCGGCCAGGGTCTTGCAGCTCTGAAAGATGGCAGGACAAGGACTTCCCAGGGACAAAGCAGCTCCCTCCTGTTCCTCGTCCTCCGGCTTTGCCCGTGGGTCCTGTTGAACAGGGACTGCCCACTGTTGGTCCAGGCGCCACTGTCATCGTCCCTCTGGGTCAACAGGAGAATGTTTCTGTCTTGGGGACAAGACTATGCTGCCTCCTATCAACTCGGTCTTTGTAGCAGAAGCTGAGGGGTGCCCCTGGTGACAGGTGCTCCCCATTTCCAATAGCACCTCCAAAGCTTTGAGGCCCATACTCTGCCAGTTCCTCCTTTATCCCTGGAAAAAGGATTCCCAGGCTCATCAAATGAGCCTGCAATCTGTTATGAATTAGGAGACAGCTTGGATTTTAGGCTCTGATAGCCAGGCTAGAATCCTAGCTCAGCCTACATTTACATGGACAGTGGATAATCTTCCTCAGCTGTCCTTGTTTGGAAAAGAGGTCAGCAACTAAAACCTCCCAGTGCAGTGAGCTACGTCTGTGGCTCTCTCCCAGGGCCACTGTGTACAGTTGTGCAGGTTGCACACTGCTCGAGGAAGCCCGTCCAGGGGCAGGTGGGGGTGGATATGCAGTCAGTGCTCATGTCCTGAGTCTGTCCCACGTGGGACTGCCGCCAGGATGTCTTGTAGTAACATATGCACCCTGTGCCGCACCTTTTCTGAAATCTCGTGACGGTCGCGAGTGCCCGGGCAGGCTCTGCCTTCTTTTCACCCCCTCCCTTTGGTCATTGCCCCTTCAACAAACTGGGGTCATCAAATCGGCCACACTGAGCCACTGCCGAGCTCCATGTGCTGCTGCCCAGGCCCTGTGGCACAAACTCCCACTACTTCTAAGCAAAGGAGAGGAGGAAGGTTCCCTGTTCCTCCAGGGCCTTGACAAGGTGGCTTCTGTGTCTGAACAAAATACCCTTTAAATGGCCCTGAAATTGCTCTGCTGTCTCCATCAAGTGGAATCCTGTGGACTGTAAATCCGACTTGAAAGGCCTGGTTTAATTTGATTAAGACTTACGAAGGCTTTATCAAAACGTGAGGAAGGAGTTCGTCTATGGAAAACCCACCCTGGCCCAATCCATCTCGCTGACCACGAGACGCGCTCATTTTCGGGTGGCACGTGCACAGGGCCCATGTGCACACGAGCCTGTCGGGGAGCAGCGGCCGGCCTCATGCACTGCGGGACTCGGGTGGAGGCTGAGCCAGGAGAGGGGCCTGCCGAGTGGCAGGCCAAATGTCACTGCTCTCCTACACTGGGACCCCGAGTTCCCAGAGTGCCCGTCCTGACACTCCCGCGAAGCCCTCTTCCTTCCTGGGCCTCGGGGACATAGGGAAGGAGGGGAGCAAGCTCAGGCCCCGGTTTAGAAGGAAATGAGCTCTGCAGGGCTCCGTGCACCAGGGAGAGAGGAGGGTCTCCCGGCACCCTGACCACCACCTGGGGCAGAGGCCAGATGGCGAAGGACGAGGGCGTGAAGGACTGAGGCGAGTGGGCAGGGCACTTCATGACGCCGCTTTCTAGCAGTGAGGATTGTGGCATTGCCTGCGCGGCCAGTGACAGTCCTTGGGCGCCCTGGGGGAGGGAGCCCAGCCGCTGGGAAGGGCCGTGCAAAGAAAGTGGGTGGGTCAGGAGACTCCCCCACGGGAGCTGAGACAGAGACAGAATCCTGGAGAGAATGAGGACTCATTGCCCAGGACGGGGCCTGGCTATGGGAGAAATATCTAGAAGGGCAACGCGGACATGGTGACGAGCACTTTCTGAAGCCCACTCTGTTGGGGCGTGGTCTGAGCACGCTGTGTTACCTGATTTAACTTCCACAGTGACCTTTTAAGCTGGGCACAGGTATCATCACTTCATGCTAATGGCACACGACGTTGTGACCGATGGAGTGGGGACTGGAGTTGACACTTGATGTCTTTGTCACGATCATACCTGGTGGCCTTCGAAGGCACTGAGCATGACGTCAAGGCAGGGAGGTTGGGGAGCCACGGGAGGGTAGAGCGTGGAGGACGAAGGCCGGTGGGTTCTGTCCTCGCTGCTGGGAGGCCGCAGAATGGCCGAGGGGCAGGAATCGGGTGCAGGGACGTCAGGAAGGAGCCTGGGAGCCCCTCAGGGCCCTGCTTCCTGGAGCTGTAGCAGCTCCCGGGATTCCACCTGCCCCGCACCCTCCTAGCGCCTGGACACCAGGCTGCCCTTCCCTGTCACCCCCTGGTGTCCCTTGTCTCCCCTGAGGCCTAGGTCAGGCTGAGTGTGGAGAGGCCAGCAGGAGCCGGTGGGCTGCGCGGGGCTCCTCAGGGCTTCAGTTTTGACCTGGAGGCCGAGGGACACCGTGGGCTCCCTCTCCAGGTGCTGAAGGCCCTCGGAGGCCGTGGGTGCAGGAGGAGGAGCCTGGGTGGGGACCGTGGTGCAGCCTCCAGCAAGAGGTGGTCAAAGCCAGCGTGAGGTGGGGCTGCAGCCGTCACAGCCCGGGTGTGTGTCCTGCATTCCCATTGTGGAGGAGCAGAGGGGACCCAAGAGGGGCTGGCACGGCCCAGGCCATGGCAGAACACGTGGAAATCGAGGGTGGCATTTGGAATGTTGGGCCTCCTCCGCTTGGTTTGAGGGACGGGACTCGTCGGCAGGAGCCCTACCCTGGGCAGCTGAAGAGCCTGGGGGCCTGAGCTCTGGGCCTTTCTAAAGGGCCCAGAGCAAGAAGTCCCAGTTGACCAAGCAGGAGTGCCCAGGTCTGTCTGATGACATCTCAAGGGGAACTTCCCGAGACGGCTGCACTGCAGCAGAAGCTGGGCTGGCGGTCATCCTCAGCATGCTGATGGCCAGAGGGCCACTGCTGCGCCTCTGTAGACCTCACGACCTCCAGGGTCATCTTCCCCCTGACCCCTGGGGCTGGCGTTCCAGCAGGCTCGGCTTTGCCACCTGGGTCCACTGCAGTGGTTAGGTGGTCAGGAGAGAGAGAGAGAGAGAGAGAGAGAGAGAGAGACCCTGGGGTCCAGAGGAGGATGGGCTAGCATCCCCAGGGGCAGGGGAGAGCCAGGAGTTTGGGTTTGGCAAGTGACAAAGGGAACTTCAGAACGAGTTCTCCCAAAGTCCACGCTGCGAACCCTGAGAGGACGGACAGTGTTGGCAACAGCCAGGGGACAGCATCGCCAGAAACAGGAGAAAGGCCAAGGTCACATGTAGGGCATGGGACGACAGCGGTCTCAGACCCAGGACCAGGGCCGGGTGGCTGGCTTGGAAGGCCCACTGGTTCTAGTGGGCCTGGTGACAGTCCCTCGCTGTCCTGTCTTCCTCTGACATCACCGACTCCGCCTGTCCACTGCAGAGGGTCAGCCAGTGCCCCCAGGGCCACAGAGAAGCAGAACCCAACCTCTGGAGGGACAGGCCGCCGTTAGCTGTCACTTCAAAGAAACAGTCGGGAAACCAGAACGTGCTCCTGGCTGGTGTCCCTGCTCCGCCCTGGCGGCCCCACCGGGCAGCCCTGCCAGCCTGGCCCCCGCTGCACAGTGGAGTGGACGGGGCTGCAGGATCCGTTCAGAGGAGACAGTGAAGCTGGTCTTTGCGTTTATCAGGGCTGCACTTGCTCGAAGCCGGCTCCTCTCAGAGCTCTGAGGGGTCAAGGACCTGCCCAGGGAGCGTGGCCTGCACGGGGGCTGCTCCTGTGTTTGACAGACGCAGGGCTTTCACATGAGAAGAGAAGGGTCTTCATGGCACGGAAACGACTTTAATCGGAGCCGTGCGAGCACAGGCAGGTTCAAGGTGAGAGGCTTGCTCTTGTACATCTGCATCTTCCTCTCACTTAGATTAATTCATATTTTAATCGCTTCTCTCCCTGATTGAAGTACCAGAAAGGAGCACTTCATTCCTTTGATCTCGCATTCCCCTGAGCGCTGCCAAGGTTAGGCACTAGTGCTGGGGACTTCGGGAAGGACACGAGGAGGCCAGCGTCCCCAGGGGAGCAGTCCAGCTCTCCAGAGCGGGGACAGGCCTGCGGGAACCCCTGAGCCAGGCGAGCTGGTTTCTGCAGGCCGGAGCTGGCAGCATCAGGACTTTTTCTTTAAATAGATATAATTTTAGCTGACATGATAATCGCACCTATTTATAGGGTGCCGTGAGACTTTGCAGCACATGTAGAGTGTGTGAGGATCAGACCAGGGTAGTTGGCACCAGGACTTTTTTTTTTTTTTTTGGTACTGGGGATTGAACCCAGGGTGCTTCACCACTGAGCCCCGTCCCCAGCCCTTTTATATAGAGACAGGGCCTTGCTACGTCGCTGCTGAAGGCTGGCTTTGAACTTGTGATCCTCCTGCCTCGGCCTCCCCAGCCTCTGGGACGACAGTATGTGCTGCTGTGTCCGGTGGATGGTGCCATTTTAAGCCATCCGGGCGGCCAGGGTCAGGTGGAGCTGGCAACAACAGGCCCTGCTCCTTGTGTCACCACCTGTGCTTTTGACTCCTGTTTTGATTCCTATGTTGACAAGAACAGATCCCACGCTGCTGGTCACATGGGGCACCCAAGTCTGCCTGCCCTACCGAGCCACCTTGTCCTCGAGGAGGAAAACAAAATAGTTCTCTTCCAAAAGCTCTGGAACTCTGACGCGGCAGCAGATGGTCTTCGGCTGCCTCTTGTTCAGACTTCCTGTCCCTGCTGTCCCTTCCTGTCCCTTCCTGTTCCTGTCTGTCCTGGCTCACATCAGTGAGTGTTCTCTTTTCCCTGCCCAGAGTGAGCAAATAGGCAACAAAGTGGTCTATTTCAATACAAAAGTATCCAGTGGTGTTCCTACGGAACAAGATTTACAGTTCATCTCACAGAAAATCCTTCCCTTATCTGTGGTTTGGCTTTTTGCCATTTCAGTTAGCCACAGAGTTGGCCATAGTCCAAAACGTTGAAGGGCAAATCCCAGAAACAGACAATAATCCATAAGTCTTGAAGTGTGTACCATTCTGAGTGTGTGATGGAAGCTTGTGCTGTCTCACAGCTTCACACCTGGGACATGACTCGGTGTATCCATACTGTATATGTTACCCACCCGTTAGTCACTTAGGAGTTGCCTGGGTTATCAGATCATGCTTGTGTTCTACTATCCCTTATTTTACCTAATGACCAAAGCACAAGGGTAACAATGTTGGTAGTTCAGATATTTCAGAAAGTGCTTCCTTTAAGTGAAAGATGAAGTTTCCATCACTTAATAAGAAAAATTTTTAAAAAAAGGTATGCCAAAGTTGCTATGATCTATTTGGGAAATTGTGAAGAAGAAGAAGAAAATTCTTATTAATTTTGCTGTTGTACCTCAAACTGCAAACGCCACAGCCACAGGGTGTGAGGAGGTATAAACATTCAGGAAAAGTGATAACTAGTATGTGGTGCCATTTGTAGGTTCAGGCAACCACTGGGAGTCTTGGGGCACATCTCTAGTGGATTATGGAGTCACTCCGTGTGGACAGTGGCTCACCTGCTTGGGCAGGTTGTATCCTGTGCTTTCTAGTCTCACGTCCCAGAGTGCCCATTCCCTGTATTACTTCCTAGTGCTGCTATAATAAAGTATCCCAAGCTGGGGGGCTTTAATCAGCAGAAAGTTTTGTCTGCCTATTGTGAAGGTGAGAAGTCCAAACTCATGGTGTCATTAGGACCACCCATCCCCCTTGAACCCTGTAGGGGAGAACCCTTCTTGAACCCTTCCTGGCTGCTGCTGGTGGCCATCCACCCTTGATGTCCCTCGGGGTTCAGGAGCAGTGTCCCAAGTCTGCCTGTTTCCTCACAGTGATCTCCTTATTTCCAATTAAGACCATGACCACAAGTCCTGGGGGTCAGGACCTGCACACATATATTGTGGAATGGAATCAAACCCAGCACATTCCCTCATCGTTGGCAACTTCGAGTTCTACCTTGCTGAGGGCTGAGGAGTCCAGTTGACTGTTTCATGTCAGCCTTTTGGGATCTGTGTAGAGTATGTGGGGTGGGGGGCAGCGATGGGGAGGGGCAGAGGGGAGGACACTGTAGTGTCCAAAGAAGGCGTCAAAGAATTTAAAGTATTTTTTTCTGAGCAAAATCACTTCTTTCCCTAAGATGGATCATGCTGCTGGTCTTTAAAGATGAGTTTATTCTTTCTTATGCCATAGTCATCGTTATATATTTGCTTATTATTATCATTATTTATTTATTTGAGGTACCAGGGATTGAACCCAGTGCTTAACCACTGAGCCACATCCCCTGGCCTTTTTATTTTTTATTTAGAGACAGGGTCTCACTAAGTTGCCGTGGCTGGCCTCCAACTCGCCATCCTTCGGTCTCGACCTCCTGAGTCACTGCTATGTAAAAAAGCACCCTGTCTGCCCTTTGGCTGTGCCTTGTAAGCACAGAGGTCCTGGTCCTTCTAATGCCCCAGCTTGAGTGGGCTAAGTGGGGAGAGGAGAGGAGAGGTCCCTGTGGGTGGCCTGATGAGAAGACTGCCACTAGGCCACTCCTAAGAGGCTCCCGGGAGCCCTCTCTGTCTGAGTCTTACAAAATGGTCGCAGTAAAGCTGGTGTATAAATGCGCAGGGACACCCCGCGGGGAGGACGCGCAGGCTGTTTGGGATGGTGGATAGCTGCTCTGAGCCTCCAGGACCTCATGCCACGGAGGCCTTGCATAGCTGCAGTGAGGAATGATCGTCCCACGGGGAAGAGAATTCCTCAGAGTGGGAGGCAGGGGGCAGGACGCCTGTTCACTGGCCAATGGGCTGGCTGGGGATCATGCTTCTCACTGCAGGAGGGGAATCAGCAACCCCACAGATGACAGTCACCATTGTAGCTGGGTCACAAGTGCCCAGGTTAAAAATCCCTAAATGTCCATCGGAACTTCCTGCGATAGCACCTGGGGTTGGCAACCTTTCTGTCCCTTTCTGTTTTAAGCCTCTTTAGTGGAAGTCGATTTCATCCTATTGGCCACGAAGCACAAGGCAGTTTTGCTCTGGGTGTTTCTCGGGTTATGTGGCCTGAGGTCAGTGACAAGTCCCAGAACATGAGCTTCTGGGTGTGAGGGTACCTTTGAAGCTCTGACCCGGGTGAGGCTGCCCCTGCTCACGAGCACTTGTCACATTGGGGGGACTGGCCCAGTGGCCACACCTCGGGCAGAAAGCAGCTGAGACAGGCCCAGGCCTGCAGAGTCAGGATGCCCTGCTCTTCTGTGGCCCTGGGACCTGTTCACTGTGATGGGAGGAGCGAATAATTTTTTATCCAAGCTGTGAACTTTCAAGAGCGACGGGGGCTACCACCGGGTAAGGGGAACACTTGGTGCCGCTCTGGACTCTTGGTCTGTCGACCTCTGGGTGACCGGCTCTTCCCCTCGCTGGCCCTGGGCAGTGCCTTGCGGTGGGTGGGCTCACCTGGTTCTCTTTCCTCTTGCTCCTGGGCTCCTCTGCCTGGGACTCAGGAAGTTGTCACCCAGAGCTGGGAGGGACTCTTCCCACGTCTGGGTTGGTGACCCAGGAAGCTCAGGCTGCAGAGAGAGGGGACGAGGGAGGCTAGAGGACAGTGGCTCTTGTCACGTCAGGGGCTGGTGGAGGCCCTCAACCTGCCCTGCAGGGCCTGTCCCAGCCAGTCCCCAGCAGCTCTCCTCTCCTCTGCCTCCTGACGCCTTGTCCTTGAGGTGACTGAGGGTCCTGGGGGGGCGGGTGGGCTGGTGCCACAGGACGACTGCAACTTTGAGCTGTCACTTGCGAGTTCACGGGGGGGCTTCTGCAGACCTCGCCTCCATGTCGAAAGACGCACCTGGAAAGGGATCTTCCCCCACCGGCAGCCGATTTATTGAGGACGAGTTCCGACGTGAGGCCCTCTTGGGTGCACACGCAGGTGGATCTGTGCTGTTTGGGTGCAGAGGGGGGAACTAGAGAGACCCTGAGTGGGTGGAGGAGGCAGGAGAGAGGGAGTGGGCTCCCGGGAGGAGAGGAATGGAGGGCGAGGAAGAGAGAGGCAGAGGAGGAGAGGAGAGGGAAGGAGAGGAAGGGGAGGGGGAAGAGGGAAGGGGAGGAGGGAAGAGTTTGCCACCCCAGGAACCCTCCACGTCCAGGGCGAGGTGGGTCTGGGAGACAGGCTCTGTCTGGGAGGACTTGACTGCTGGGACTCAGGGCTCTATTTCCCATTCTGTGCACAACGTGCACCTGGAAGCTTCTAGAGCTAATTCCCTCCTTATCCGAGGCCTGAGGGCCACAGCCAATGACTCCATGTTCTCCTGGCTCCCAGCCCAGTGTCACCAACCTCCTTCACTGTCCTTAGAACAAGAGTGTCTGGGGGGCAAAGAAGGCAGACCCTGTCTGTGCCCCTGTGAGCCACCACTCACGTCAAGTCCACCTCAGAGAACAAACCAGAGCCAACCAAACCCCCCAAGGGCGCTTTGCAATTCAAAAGAGCCCAAGGCTGCCCTCGGGAACCCCTGGGGGCCCCAGACTACCAATCAAACCAGCCCAGGTCTGACTTCCACAGTCCTGGGGTCTGAGAATGAGGAGAGGGTCCGGTGAGAAAGGGACACTCCCACACACAGACTCACTCACGGCTCATCTGGTCATCTCTGGGGTTTGGCTGGACTCACCACTGTGTTTTCATAAGTCTGACTGATACATCAGAAGCTCTTTGAAAACGAACATCATTTCAATTCTTGCCTCTGGTTTTTCTTTTCAGAGTTAAGACTCCCTCAATTTCCTTTCATGCCCAAATAGAGGAAGATCTATTTCTGGTGATTTGTCTCTAATCCTGTCCCACAGAGGAAAGCTGGAAAGGTCAAGAAGGCCCTGGACGGCCGTCAGCTCCCCGCTGCCCGTGTCCTCCAGCTCATGGGCCACTCAGCCGGCTGCTCCGCGCCACTGCTCAGAGTTGGCGCTGTCCCCAACCCCACGTCTTCATTTCCTCCCAGTGAGTAATAGCCTTCATTAGAGTCTCTGTGACGACTGCAGCCTTCCCTGCAAAGTGCTGCCAAAATGACGTTCCTGAAACATGCTTCTCATTCTGCCCTCGCTTCTCTCCAGACCCTCGCTGTAGGAAGCCGTGCCAACAGGTCACCGGGGGGTCCGGCTGGAGGCCTCCTGACTGGAGCCCGCCTTCATGCCCAAAGGGCGGCCTCCCTTGGCAGGAATCTTGCTTTTGTCCCTTCAAAGACCAGCTGAGAACCCAGCCTCCCTGACTCCTCTTTTGTAGCCTCTCTGTGTCCCCTTGTGTTTCTGGGTCCTTTGTCCCTCTCTGTTCCTCCTGTCCCCGCCTGGGCCCGGGTGCAGCCGCCCCAGCCCACCCCCTGGAGCTGGCTGGGCCCCTCCTACTGCGAGCCTCAGAAGCATGGGGCCGGGATTTCGGACTTTAATCACCTTTCCAGGTCATTCTTATGTCCACTAACATTAAAATAAACAAACAAAACCCCCCAAACTGTTCTGGACCAAAGTAATGTTTCCCAACATCCTCCTGCAATCCCTGGGTCTGCCAAAGCTCAGTGATTAACAATTAATTCATCAGGCTGCGGCAGAACGAGGGGCTGCCCCTCCCTGCCTGGGGGTGCTGGTCATCCCACCCCACTGTCCTGCACACTGAGTTGGTGGAGGGCTGTCGCAGGCCGTGTTTCCCACTGGAACCCCAGAAATGGTCACCAACTCACCAGCTACATAGCCCAGGTGGCCCCTGCCTGGGGGCGCTGGCCTGGTGTTCCACTGTCCCCTACTCCACCAAGATGTCCACCACCCGCAGGCCGTGACACCTGTTAGCAAAACCCCTGCATGCTTCAGAGCCGAGGGCAGAGCCTCCTGGGTGGGGACCCAGCAAGGAAGCCTTCATGCTCAGAAGACCCCTGAGCCCCGCTCCTCACTGCTGGGGCACCTGCCGACCCCCGGCTCTGGCTCCCTGCTGTGGTCCACTCCTGCTTCTCCTGTGGACCAACGGGTTGCCCCCGACCCCTGCACTGTCCCTGCGCAGCCTGTTTTGACTTTTATCCCCTCTTCTTCATAGGAATCCTTCGACTCTGGCAGGCTGAGGTCCCTCTTACCCAGGGACTTCTCAGGCCTTCATCTGTCCGAGGTCCAGACCTCGTCTCCACCCAGCCCGGGTGCATGGACAAGGCGATGACAGGCCTCAGTATTACCACTCAGCTGCCACGACTTCCTGCAAAAGGAAACCATCAGCAGGGTAACCATCGCCACGGTAACCGTCGCCGTGGCAACTGTCACCACGTAGCCTGCCGCTCACTTCCCCTCACACCCCTGTTTTGGCAACGCTGGCTCCGCCTGTCCCTCGGCGTGGCCACTTTCTCTGTACCTGCAGCGTGCTCTCGCCCTTCCTGGGCTCACCCCCACGCTGCCCCTCACACATCCAGAGAGCCCTGTCCCCGCCTCCCCTCCCAGCTGTCTGGGAAAACAGCTCGACTTTCAGCCGGCAGCGGACGTGGCTGGAGGTGGCAGGCCACGGGGTTGACAGGTCTCCCTGTAAATCAGGTCTGCGGTTTCCAGCTGGACCTCAGCACCACGCAGCGCCCCCATTTCACTTCAAGTCAGCACCTCGGCCCCTCGGGCCTCCCAGAGCCCTGTCCTCCCACTGGCCCGCCCTCTTCTTTCATTGAGAACACAGAGGCAGTGGAAGAAGTGGCCGGCCGCCGCCCTCTGGTCACTGGCTGGACTCTGGGACCTGGCTGTGTGTACGTCTGTCCCTGTTTGGCTTCCTTACAAAGTGGGTGAGCCCGTCTGAGTTGGAGGCCACCCCTTGAGCACACTCCTCCTGAAGGCGCCCTGTCCTCTCTGCTGCTGGCCTTCTCCCTCTTTCCAGAGCCATTTCCGCCAGCTTACGCGGATGTCATGCCTCACACACTTTTCATTTTGTTTCATTTTTTCCTTGTTGGGGACAAACCCTGGGCCTTATGTGTGGTGGCCAGGGCTCTGCCCCTGAGCGGCTTCTCTGCCGGAGCTGGCCGGGTTGTAAACATGCCGCTCTGGGGCTAGTGCTGTCCTTCCCCACCACCCCATGCTCTGCCCCCTCACAGCCACACAGTCATCCACGTTGTCATCTCACCAAAGTGTCTCATGGCTTCTCTTCAAGCCACTGCCATCCTGGGCTTTTTGTTCACCCATGGAGGCTGCTTTTGCCCAAAGTTGGCAGGAATCTTGCTCTTGTCCCTTCAACCCCAAGGCCACCAGCATGTAGGCCCCCTACTCCTGCCTACATGTCCACTGAAGTCCTGGGTCACCGTGCTCTGCTGGTCCCTCAGTGACCTCAGCCGGTTGTTAGTAGCCCAGGCCCCAAAGCCAGATCACCTGGTCCAAGCTTGAGTGTGACAGCTTGGGAGTGACGGCTCTCCCTGAACATCTTTGCATGGCTGCAGATCTCCTGGCTCACTCCTTGACTTGAGTCTGGTCTCTACTTAAAGGCCACCTGGCCAGAGGCCTCTTCCTGGCACCCTCAGGGCCTCCTGGTCTGGTCAGTCCAGCACACCTCCCTGGCCTACCATCCTAGTGGTGTAGAGTGGGTGTCCCCCCAGAACTCCACTCCTGGTCACAGTACGTGCTCCCAGAGTGAGCAAGTGCACGGAGGAACAGAGGACTGAGCCGTGTGCGCGGGGTGGCTGTGGGCGCATCAGGAGCGGATGCCTGCGTGTGTGCGTGTGGCCCCACCTGTCCTGGTGCCAGGGACGCAGAATCAGAGGGCCCTCCCGGTACCTTTCCTCCCCTCACCACCACCAAGGTCCGGCTCCAGGCCACGAGATGGGAGTCGAATCAATACTATGTGCATGAATGGGGCGGATGAGCCCCTGGCCATGAACTTCCCTGGCTTTGAGGTGGTGACAAGTTGACAATATGAGCATATGTGTTCTGACCAATAAAAGTCTTTCCATTGGGAAATAAATCAAGACGCTCCATCAGGATGGCCGTGTGTCCTGGGACGTGGGACTGCCATTTTAAAGGTGATCTTCCCGCCCTGACCCTCCCCTCACCTCCGTCCCCACGGCCCAACTCAGTCTTGTCCAGCTTTGGACCATTTGCACTTCCTGCCTTAATTTGATTAGCGACAGATGCTATTATCTGAGGAAATCTAAATTGCCTCTTCCTGTGCTAATGAACTACTGTACCAAGTGCGTGGGGATTTGAGAACAAGATAGATTTATTAATGAGTGGCTAATTAAAGGGACAGTTACAGAGTTCTTGGGGAGGGTGGTGGTGGGGGCAATGTTTCTATTTCTTATAAAGATTGACGCTTTTGATGACAAAATGAAAATGTTGTACATCTAGTCTAAAATTTAAAATGCCATAATTCAGAAACAGAATGAAGAGTTAAGTTTAATTAAATGCCATAGAATGTGACACTTGGTCCTGGTTGAGGTTGGGGACTGGGGCCTGTCCATCACTGTCCTCTCCCAGCCGTCCCTGTGGTAGCCCCATGGCCGCACCTTTCATCGGGCATGGTCCTGCCAACCCAGCTCGGAAACTAACAAGTTCCTCCCACACTGGCAGGAAGGCCCCCCTGCAGCGCTGAGCCAGGGACAGGCTTGTGATAATGACCGATCCCGTCCCTGCACACAGAGCCTCCCACACACCAGCGGGCACAATACAAAAAGATAAGCTCATTGACACCAGCCATGGGCTTGGATCTGGAATGTTCCCCACAGGCCCGTGTGCTGAAGGCCGGTCCTCAGGGTGGCGCTGTTGGGTACATTGAGGCCTCCGGCTTGTCCTTTGGTCACTGGGGGCATGCCCTTAAAGGGGATAGTAGGACCCTGGACTCTTCCTCTTCCTCTCTTCTGATCCCAGCCATGATTGGGTGGCTCTGCTTTGCCACACGCTCCTGCCATAAGGTGTCACCTCTTCACAGGTTCAGAGACACCCGGGATTAGAACTTCCCAAATGGTAAACCAGAATAAACCTTTTATCTTTGTAAGTTAATTATCGCAGGTATTTTTCTTACAAGAGCAGGAAGCTCACTAATGCAATCCTGAGTCTCCACTGCTATCTTCCTTGGGGTGAGAACATCATGTGGGCTGGAGCGGTGGGCAGGCAGTAGCTACGTTTAGGCTCTGGAAGGCAGGAAGGCAGTCAGTGGCTTGGCTTGCTAATGTGAACTGATCTAATCAGTGTTCCCATCTTTCTTGTGTTGGGAGAAGAAGGGGGGAAATGCTGTGGAGATGGGTTGGTGGTGTACAGCGCGGAATCAGAGCTGATCTCAGCAGCAGCACCCTGGAAACCACGTCTCCATCTTCCAGGAAATCTGAGCGTCTCTGTACGTGCTGCTGACGGCCACTGTCCCTGGGAAGTGGAGCCTATCATGGTGGCCACCACGGACTGAAAGGTTTTTCTCCTGGTGAAGTGAAACTGAGAGGGAACGGAGGCTCGAGAAGGGGACACCACCATACCCATCAGTGCTTGCCACAGCACTGCAAAGAAGGAGCTCATTACGAAGCTGTTTGCCTGGGTGAGTCGGCCACACAGAGAACCCACTGGAACGAGTTGGAGAACGAAGTTATCTTCAATGCCAATATCCATTTATTTTTAAAAGTATTCTCTAAATGCTCTCTTGCACCCCAGCTGCCTTCGATGGGGAGTAAAATGGGTTTGCATCTCTCTGCATCTCTAGCCATGCAGAGCTGAGGGTGCTGGGCAGGAGAAGCGGCTATTTCTTCACTTCTGTTATCCAAACGTACTCTTTAGTGACTGATTCTTTTGCAGAGGCTCTGGAGTAAATGTCCCTGGAAACCTTTCCTTATTCTATGAAGACCCATGCCAGGATTTCTCAGAGAACGTTGTGATTTGGATTACAATTTTTGTAACAGAAGAGACATGTTTTCCAGCTATATGCATCAGAAGAATCTTACCCATTTAATGAGTAGTCTGTTCTGTGACATCTCCCCAATCCGTCCACTGTGCCTGTCCCGGTGGGAAATCATGGCTGCCTTCTTGTGTTGCTGCAGGGATGTCCTGTTCCATGTGGCTTGCAGATAGGAAATGCAACCTCAGCACATTCCAGGTTTAAGGAGAGGGGAGATGGAGAAAATCTAACCTGATGGTCAGAGAGAGAGGGGGGGGGGTCAGAGTTTTATCGGTCCTGCTGTAGTTGAGGGTCCCTGATGCAGAGATCACCTTGGTTTGTAGTATTTGGTTGATGTCAGGCAAGAGTCTGTGTCTGGTTTGGGCCAAGAGACTTGGCAGAGGGTAAAGGCTGTTGGCTGGTGCCTCCTGGAGAACTGGCTGGTAAAAGATGGCCTGATCTTGTCCAAGGGGATGGGGATCCAAGTCTGGGCCCCTCCCAACAGCTACAAACCTGGAAAGAGGATCCAGAGTGGGGACCAGGTCTTGATGGATGGGGTTCTGAGAGCCAGGGTTGGCTGGGTGAGGGCACCTGGCCTGCAGGTTCTGCAGTTGGATCAAGGAAGGTGAGCCTGGGGTTGAGATGTGACCAGGCTAAACCAACCAAGGCATTGGTCAGGGGGATGAACGTCACACATAAGTCGTGTCAAGTCCCTGAGCGGATGTGAGATGGACACAGAAGTTTTGCCTGATGGACAGGAGGGAGAACTTCAAAAGAGTCCCAGAAGCACCAGTTCTTACAAGTAGTGTAGGTGCACCTGCCGTGTGTTGAGTCCCTACTATGCACCAGACCCAGCAACTCTGAAGCACTATTTCTGATTCTCCTCACACAGAACCAGGAGGTTACCCTCAAACCCCTCACAGTGAGAAGCTGAGACATGGAATGGTTGGGTGCCTTGCCTATGGGACATGTCAAACAGGAATGAGAACCAAATGCATCGGATTCCAGAGCTCACTCTTCCTGGTGACCCTGTTCTTCATGGACAAGTCCACTGACTTGCCCGAGGTCAAGAGTGACGTTCCATTTTGCCCGTGTGGGGTGATCACCCACTCAGCAAGTCGGGTGTAAGGACACAGCAAGCATGGCCAAGGCCTTCACAACTCAGGGTCCTCCAGCTCCTCCCAGACCCCATTTCCTGTGCTCAAGCCAGGCTGCCATTGTCAGGGGACTGAGTGGTCAACCTAGTGGTTTCTGAGTCTTAAGTATGAGTTCCAGTCACACTGGAACCACCAAGGGCTTATGGTTCCTTCCCTCTAACTCAGGAAGGAGATGCTCCATTGCGTCCTGATCTGCCACCACTCAGGGGCTCTAGGAGTTGATTCCCACTGTGGAGTGACATGCTGAGTGACGGGAAATTCAGCCTGTCTCAGGGAACAGTTCCCTGCCATAGACAGCAACGAGGTGTGAAGGTGACAGCATGTGTCTGGCTTCTATCCACAGATTCCTGAGCCCCAGTGAGGCCCATGCAGAGATGGGGTCTGTCAAGCATCTGGGACCAGCTGGTGTGGAGCTCCTTTGCGTGGGACAGGATGGGGATACAACCAGCAGGACTTATGGAGATTTCCAGGCTGTATCAGCTGGCCTCCCTGAAATCAGAGCCTCTAGGCAGGGCTTTTGAGATGCCCTCAGCAGATCCTCATATAGCAAGGTGGGGCCATGGAGCATCTCCGCTGCAAAACCCAGTGTTCCACCAACGACTGATTATCCCAAAGAAATGCGACTCCCTCCCCTTCACCAGGGAGGTCCTGATGAAGAGTCAGAGCATAGAGTCGGTTTCCCAGGAACAAACCCTTTTAATGCCTTCTTTTGCCAAGGTGAGGCTCAGAGGGAAAGTGACTGTTCTTGGGAGGTCACGTCACCATCTGTAGAAACAGGTGGAGAGACTGGGGTTGGGGTCCAACCTCTTCACGCCCTGCAGGTGGGTGAATGGTCTCCTCTGTAGAAAAGAGAAGGTCCCCCCGCCCAGGCTCATCTCACCAAGACTCCATCACCCCTAAAGTCACCCTAAAGTCACCAAGTAAGGAAGGTGAGGCAGGGGTGCGGATCCCTTTGATCTTTGGCCCCACAGTTGATCCCTTCCATGCAGGGTCCTCGATTTTACTGTCTTGACTGCCTCTGAACTTAGGCACCCTGGGAAGGAGCTTCCTGTCCTAGGTCCTCTCCTCGCCCCCAGGGGTCACCTCTGAGGTCTGAAGGGATGTCTTTCTCGCTCTAGAAGGCAGTGCCGGGCTCATCAGAAACAGTTCAGGGACAGCACTTCCCCCGACCCGACTCCACTCCTGAGTGAGCTCAGTGTGAGGATTTCCCACTCTAACAAGAGGAAGCCCCCAGGAGTGTCATCACTTGGGTCCTCCGACGGCCTGTGGCTGGCAGATGGGAGAGGAGAATCTTCAAAACGAAAATCCATTTGTGCTGGGCGTGATGGTGCACCCCTGTCATCCCAGTGACTTGGAGGCCGAGGAAGGAGGATTGCAAGTTCGAGGACAGCCTGGGCAACAAGACCCTGCCTTCAACATAAAATTTTTTTAAAAAGGGGCTTGAATGTAGCTCAGAGGTAGAAAGCTCCTGGGCCCAATCCCCAGTGCTGCAATATAAGAAAAATTAATTTGGTTGTTAATTTGCTCGGGGCTGGTTCTGTAGCTTGGCTACCGTGGCTTGTGCTGCCTCCTTTTGAAGACGTGTGAATTCGGTGGGGGAATCCGAGCTGGTGGAGTCCAGAGAGAGAACTGCATTGTCCACGTACAGGACAGTGGCCCTCATCACTCCTGCCCCAACAGGGCCGGTCTTCCGTGGGTGATGTTCACCTGGCCCACAGCAAGGTGGGCATGGGGTGGGCAGAGGACAAGACAGAGAAGACAGCCTTTGTGGGAAGGAGGGTCCTTGGCTGAAGTTCCAGGCCTTTCTTTCATGATCTCAGTCGGGCTGGGACGTTAGTGATTTGATGGAGGGAGATTGTGGTGAAGGCAGAGGTGCGCTGAGACCTTTGCACTGAGAAGAAGTGTTGTTACCGTGTTGAGCCTAACCACGGTGGCCGGGTTGATTTAGCCCCGCAGATCACGTCTCTACGGAACCACCGAGCAAATTAAGTTTGACTGTGCATATGGCCCTGGAGCCGTGGAGGTGACCCGTAGAATTACCTACATCACCCTTCCAGTAATACGTTCTGTGTGGAGAGGGAAGCGCTGGGTCCTCTGTGGATCTGGAGAGGCTTCCTGGGGGAGACGGGAGTGGAGCTCGCCTGCGATGATGGATGGGATCAGATCCAAAGTGCTGCGGAGGCCAAGGGAGCATCCCGGATGTAGGAGGGAGAACATGCCTCCCAGAACCTCCCTAGGCCAGGAGCACTTGGGCGTGTGGACCAGCGGGATCACTGAGTGTGTGTGGGCGTGTAAGTGTGTGTGCAGGGCTCACAATGCTCCTTCCTGGCCAACTCTAGCCTTGAGAAACTTCAGAAGGTCCCTTGCGTGGACTCACAAGTGGCTGGGTAATAAATAGTGCCCGGGGCCTGTCCATCAGCCAACACCACTTTGCAGGAAACCACGGCACTCATCGGAGTGTCTTTTAATTTTCGCTTGCCTGTCCCCTGGCCTGTCCCCGGAAAAAAAGGAAAAGAGCCAAGGGCAGGTGGTCAGCTCTGCTCCCAGCCATCTCTGTTCCTAGTGAGCACTGGACCCGTCCCCGTTCCCCTGGAGCCTGCAGCCAGGAGCAGGCTCCCCTCCTGCCCGCCGCAGACCCCTGCCAGCTGCAATACTGCTCTGAAGACTAATATTGAATTTCCAGCTGCTCCGTGGCTCACTCTCTTTCCCTGGCCTTTGGCAGCAGGGAAGTCTGTCTTATTAGATGCTATCAAACACCACCTCCTTCTCCGGCGCTTGCCTTCACGGGCATGCCTGCAAATGGGTAGATTTCCACAGCCCGACACAATAGCCCTAATTGCACGGCTTCGAGGTCGTTTGATTACTAGCTGTTTTGTACCATGAAAGTGCACATTAATTATTTAAGAGATGGACTTATAATTATTGTAAGCCTTAAGTAATTACCTATAATTTTGGCAAGGGTTAGAAAAACTGATAGTCTAGCAAATTCAGGTTTTAGTCATTAGTAAGATCATAATTACATTTAAATTGCAAAATGAAAATTATGCAATTTATCTCCCCAATAATGCATAAACATTACAGTGATTGTAGGTTTTAATGGACTATAAAAACAGGAGCAGCAGTGGGCAGTCAGGGGCAATTTCAGCCCTCGCTATTATTTTATATTGGAACTGCTTCTTCCGTAGCGTTGTTCTGTCCACTCCTGTCTGGGTTAGTCTGGGGTGCAGGGGGGCTGCTGTGTGTCTTTCAATCTGAAAGCCAAGCAATCAGGTCTTTGGAAGAGAGGAAGAAAGGGAGAGAGACGTGATCCATCACGATAAGCCTTAAATTATAGGAGAATATTTGCATCAAAGGAAAGAATCTCATGGAGGAGAGTCAAGAAGCTTCCAGAAGACTCCCCTCCTTGAATTTTCATCATGTCTATTTTACAGATGAGGAAACTAAGGCTCTGAGAGAGGATGAGACCTGATTGCAGTTGGGCTGTGGGGATAGAATCCAGCATCCAAAGCTTTGCATCTGCTGCCACCAACCTCTGGGCTCTTTGTGTCCAGGGTCAGTGAGGCCCATGGAGCAGCACAAGGATGACCCTATGGGTGGGTCTGGACAGGCAAGCATGACTCTGCTGTATCTGGGCATCATATTTTGGCTTCGTCACAGGGGACCACTAGACGGGAGAGCTTTTGAGATCCAAGTGGCTGATTCTCCTGTAAGATGCATCTCCGCGCCCTTGTCCTCTGGGAAGCAGCCCCTGGAGGAGAACGGGGGTCCGTCACTATGCTCCTGTATGGGCCCAGTACATGTCTCCATTGTGACTCAGATTCATAGACACCCAGCGATGATAAGATGTGCTGTCTCCTTAATGGAACTGAGAACGCGTCCTGGTGTATGTATCTTGGGCACACAGTGAAAGCCGAGGAAATGTGTATTAACTGAGTCAATTGATTAGTCAATCATTTATGACTCATCCACTGTCTTCATTATCTTATGCTGGATGCAGGGAAGGTCATAAAGAAAGGTAACAGTGTCTCTCTGCTCGTGGGTTTTGCGATCCAGCGAAGGGGAACAAACAGATGAAAGACGAAGCGTCAAGGCAAACATATTTATCATCCCTGAACAAACTGTGTCCGCGTTCCGAGTGTTTGCGGAGATAAGTTGTGACTTGTTCCTCTCGGCTGGAATGCCACCGGAGCTGCCCGGACGCCTATCTGCCTGGCTCAGTCAGCTCCAGTCTCACCTAGATGCAGGAAGATAAATATTTCCTGTTGTCATTATCTAATTATGGGATGATGCCAACAATAAATATTGACTGAGCGCCTAATCTATGCCAGACGCCATGCTGGGAAGTCGGGCACCAGGAGGGGCAGCCTCGGGGAGCTGACGTCAGCGGGACCCAGGCAAAGCAGCAGGGGGAGAGCCACCAAGGGGCAGAGGAGAGGGGCAGGAAAGGTAAAAAGAGCACCAGTGTGAGCAGACGGGACGCCCAAGGGAGCCCAGAAAGATTAGAGAGACCAGTGGTCAGGGAAGAAGGGCTGTGACGGCTATTTCCAGAGTAAGTACCCATGTGACGCTTTATGGAGGGGGGTGCCCAGGATGGAACCCAGGGGTGCCCCACCACTGGGCCACATCCCCAGCCCTTTTTATATTTTATTTAAACATAGGGTCTCCCTTAGCTGCTTAGGGCCTTGCTAAGTTGCTGAGGCTGGCCTTGAACTTACAATCCTCTTGCCTCAGCCTCCTGAGCCACTGGGTTTACAGGTGTGCACCAGCTGCCCGCCTCCTCTTGGGAGGAAACCCAGCTCTGGCTTTCCTGTTGGTACACCTCCCAGATTTGCCACCCAGGAGGAATTCAGCCTCTGCTTCAAGTGCACAGTCCTGATTGGGGTACACCCATGTGCTACTAGCCACAGAATTATAAACCGTGGGCCTTGGGAGAGTGTAAGTGCCACTTCTAAATGAACATCACTGCAGGCGAAGCATCTATCCCGGGGCCTGCGCTCAGTTCTAGACGTGCTCCGAACACAGTGCTGTGCGTGGGAAGTGGCTTCACTCGGGCACTTCACTACTTCCCCCATGCTTAGAGGCATCCAGAGGAAGCTGACCAAGTGTCTCTTCTCACAGGACAGTCCAGGGCGGATGTTCTGGGGGAATTCATAGCCACCTAATGTCACTGAGTCTCTGCCTTTAGACAATCTTACAATAAATGGAGGATCCCAGGCAAGATCTGTCAAGGGCACATGGAAATGCTCCTCGTCTTCCAAGGAGGTGATGCCAGGGAAGCCCATTGATGTTGACAGTTCTGTAAGGTGAAAATTCATGGACGCAGGGCACCTAGCAGACACCAGCGCCTTCTCCTACCTACCTTCAAAACGCTGAGGACTCGGACCTCAGCAGACAGTTGAGGGAGGTCATTTACCCCCGTCTCTCCTGGAAGGGGTGAGCATCCCGTGCAATTTACCAAGTACATACTGGAAGTGCAAAATGGTGTCATCCACAAAACTTAAGTTGGGCCACCCCAAGTCAGGGACTCTCTCTTGATCTGCCACGAGGGAGACCCCCACCCAGTGCCGTCAAACAGGAACAGGAGAGCATGCGCGTCCAGATTTTAATTCCAGCTTTGGTGTTTGAGCTCCATCTTGGAAGAAAGGTCAGGGTCTGCGAGTTAGAGATGAGGGGTGAACTCTCAGAGGCGAGGGCTCACCTGAGCAGTGCATGGGACGGCTCCTGCCATTTGCATTCACTGGGATTATTTTGGTTGCCAGTGGCTGAAACACCAACTCCCGTGGCTTAGGTCAAAATGGGTATTCATGGGCAGGCTCACAGAGTGGTGACAGGCACAGCCAGTCATGATGACAACTGAGTCAAGTGGCTTAAGGATCTCGGGGAGTCACTCACCTCGCCCACACCCCATCTCTGATGCTCTTGGTTAATCATTTCTGTTCTCTTAGGCTGCCTGTCTCCTCTTGGTGGGAAAACTGGCTCCGGCTTTCCTGTTGGCATATGGATTTGTCACCAAGGAGGGACCCAGCCTCTGGCTCAGTCCTGCACTCAGCCCAGATGGGCGTGCACCCACATGCCAACAGCTACGGGCAGAGAGAAGGGAATGTGTGAAGGCAAGGCCCTCAGAAGGACACAAATGTCACTTCTAAAGCCACATAGCTGGGCTTCAGAGAAGGGACACTGTGAGGAGGGATGGGAGGGGTAAAACAGGGAACCTATTTCTCAGAAGGAAGAAAAGTTTGTGTCAATAAACTCACAGCGGCTTCAAAGTACAAGTCATGGGGATGCTGGGAAATTCTGGTCTGAGCCAGGGGGTGGGCCTGAGGTTGGAGGAGATATTTAGCACTGGTCAGTTCTGTGCAGATGTTTTCCATCAGATCCATTTATCAGGCTTTCCACTCACTCTCCCTTAAATCAAACCACTGCTAATGAGATTCAAGGGGACCTATTAGGTAGAAATAAAGGTTGAGATTCTATCACAGAGACCAGGCAGATTCACTGGATAGGGTAGAGATAAAAATATAAAATATTCTCTTTGAAAGCATTTCACTTACAGGATAATGGCCAATTCTGGTGGTGAGCACCCGTGCTCATAAGTCACGCAGGAAACTGGGATGGGAATGCTTAATGGCTTCTGCTTCCCTGAAACGGACTGTGCTGGTCTCCCGACCCCCACAGGCTGGCTCATGGGTGCACCTTGGCGAATCTGTATGTTTGCCCACCTGGGAGCTGAGCTCTCATTCTCTGTTGATAGAACATGTCGGCTGCGGAGACTGGAAAACATTGATCCCACAGGGACTTGAATTGCAACTACCTTCTGGAGAAGGCACATGAGCTCCTTCCCTCCCCGGGAACATCATGACCCACTTCCTCCAGGTGAGGGCCGAGGAAGACGTTCTGCATTTTCCTGACATCTCATCAGCTAGACCACCTAGTCTAAGGAGAAAGCGCCATTTGGATCCTTTTCCAGTGCCTAAAAGCAATTCCCTCTGACATTCCTCCATGAATTTTCTTTGAGCTGGATTACTTACTGGGGACCAAAGAGCCCTGGTTCTCAAAGTGAGGGGAAGCTTCCTGTCTTCAACTAGTTAGCCTTTCCTACTTACTGAGAGACGGGACAAGCTGAGAAGTAATGACAGGTGGGCTGAGGAAGAAACTGGACAGCAACAGAATGACCTAGAAAAAGAGCCAGCCAGCCAGGCCAAAGGCTCGGACATCAGCAGGCCTGACGTGAACAGTTCCCATTCTAGTCAGGCATGGAGGGAGCTAAGGAACGAGCTCTCCCAGATCTTCAAGTGATTACTCCCCACGTATGAACCGATGGAGCTTGAGATGCACTGAATGCCACTGTCCAGGGTCAGTACCGAGCAGTTACTCACCAGGCTGGACCAGAATTTTGTCTGCAAAATTCTGAGGAGTTGCATGTTTTGTCACCCAGGAGGAGGTCAGCCTCCCAGATCACCATGTACCAATAGCTACGGCAGAGTGGGGGGGATGCCTGAGACAGGCAACTTGGGCAACCGTGAATGTCACTACAGGCATGTCACACAGAGTCAGTCATGAGAAGGACAAGGTCAAAACTGGTCACTGAGTCGTAGAAATGGATTCAGTGTTGGCTGCTTGAGACGCGGTATTAACAGGTAGGCCCAGGTGTGGTTCAGGTGGTACCTGTGCCAATGCACCTGTACCATCTTCTGGAAGAGGTCATGATAGGCGGAGAGAGAAGGTGGATCTGGTCCAGACTAGGCGAGCTCTCTCCATTCAGAGCAGGGCTCAGCAAACTTCTAGGAATAGCCAGGATGGGGCACTGCTCATGCTCAAAGGGCCCAAGGAATCAAGATCTCATCTCTGTGGGCCAGTATGCAGGGCAAGGCCCAGACCCCAGAAAAAGCCAAGGTCCAAGACAGAGTGACCGGTGAGAACACAGTGGTTCAGGGCAGCAGCCAGGGCCTGGCCTAGGGATGCAGAACAGGGTGGGCATAGGCTGTCTCTGACCTCATGACTTCCAGGCTACTCAGGTGACAGGGACTCCTCCCTCCAAGGATTAGGACCCAGTCCAAGTCCTACCAAGCACAGAGTCGGGTTGTTGAGGGACATTGGTCAGACGTGGACCTGCCTTAGCTTCCCTGAGGAGTCCCTCAGCACCCAGGCCCTGAAGGTGGAGGGAAGACCAACACAGGGTGATGCCTCTGGCCAACGTTTCATGGAGACATTTTGCAATCAGAACCAGAGAGCAGTAAAAGCAAGTGCAGACCTCCCTCGTCTGACCCCCAGACCCTCCTACAGAGGGTCCCCAGGGGTTGTAGGAGCTACAGAGGATCCCTGAGTAGAAGGTAGATGTCACTTCCAAGTCAGATCACTTCAAAAAACCCCAAAAAACCTATTAATCTATTCTACATAACAGTCCTATAGAATGTAATTAAAACAGCTTACTATATTTGATTATAAATGTAACACAGGCTCATCACATAATATACAGAAATATATTCCTTAAAATACGCAGCATTTTGTGATGGTGACAACTGTCTGCAAAGTACAGATAACTCAGAGGAATGGAAGGAATAAGACCGTTAAAGCCTCACAGCCACTTTCCCCTGGGGTTGGGGGCTGTTTGGTCACCTGCCTGTGGATGTGCAGAGGTGATCTCTCCGTTAACCCACGCAAGGCAGGCAAACAAGGGCATGGAGAATACAAAATTGGAGACAACCGGCAACCTCCTCTTTTTGATTTGTACATGTACTTTCTTACTTCCACTTGAGCGTAGTCTTGGCTGCTGTATTGAAAATTCACTTCAAAGGAAATAATAAAATCCTGGTGCAAAAGAAATTGAGATGCTTTCCAATTTCCCAACTTCAATAAAATGCTTCTCAGCACATCTCTGAAAGTCACTCTGGACAGGAAATTGACAGCAAAGGCTCATTTCCAAAGTGATAAGGGAGGGGACCATCAGTGGGGCACTGAGCCGGGGCCGGGATAGTCCAGGGACAGGGAGGTCCTGCCTGCAGCAGGAGAATATGAGAATATGGTAAGTTCTATTGTAGGTGTCAGTGTGGGAGACGCTGAATAGGACGCTGCTCCAGGCTTCCGTCAGAGACGACCCCGTCAGAGAGCAGCACAGACCCCCCAGGTGCCATCCCTGACTGCTGCTGCCTCCGGCTTGTTTTCTCATTGCCCATTTGTCCTGGGGGCTCCTAATAAGGCTCCCCAGACCTCTGGGCTCTGCGGCCTTTTGTTGATTCCTGGTACCCACCCAGGCCAACTTTGCTTTCACAATGGAGCTGGTTTCTCAGGGCTCAGCCTCCGGCCAGCCTGACTCTGTCCTGGCACCCACTTTTGGTTCCTCGTCTCCATTCACCCTGATCCTTTGGGACTCTTGCAAGAAAGTGAGTTACAATAAAGGAGAACAGAGTCCGGGGTCCCGCCTAACGGGCTGGATGGGCATGCTCCACTAGGGGAAAAGGACCCCGGTCACCTGGGCCACGTTCAAGGAGGGGAGCTCCGTCTGTGGGGAGAAGTGAAGGACAGACCAGATCAGGGCAAAGAGAGGCCAGGCCGATGCTCCGCGCCCAGGTGGAGGCTGGGCAGGCTGTGGACGGGGTCTCACTCAATCTTCCTCTTCAAAAGGCAGGTTGAGGAGCAAGGTGAAGGTCCTCCAAGGCAGCAGTTGAGGATCCTCGTCATTCAGAGGGCAAATCTGAGGTCCTGAACTTGGAGACGGTGGTTCTGCACAGGAAAGCACAAGGAGGAACATCTCTGTGAAGCTGGAAATCGTCCATCGTACTGCGGCTTGAAGGTCACACTCCTGTCCCCCGATACCTTCACATAATTCAAGATTCCAGGAACGGGTGAAAATGCTCCTGCCTCTTTATGGAAAAGAGCAAATTAAACCTCCAGGGATCAGGGAGCTCCATACGGGGAACCTGCCGGATGTTTCCTTGGCCTCCCCCGCCCGGCCCACGGTGTGCTCTGCAGCCTGTGGACTCACAGCTGTTTGCCTACCACCCGTCAGCCTGGTGCAATGTGGGCAGCGGAGGAGGGGGGGTGGATTAACTGAAATGCCACAGGCCGCCTTCTTTCTACCCACCAGCCCCTCACTCACTCCATGTGTCCACGCTCTGCCGTGGCTCTGACCCTAGAGCCCACACCATCTTCCAGTTGCTTAGGCCAGAGCCCTCGGGGGCAACCTCGACCCACCTCTTTCTCATGCCACCTCAAATCCTCTAGCAGGTCTCTCTGGTTTCCTTTCAGAACACTAGGGAAGTTCCTGAGTGGTGCCCTCTTCTCCTACCCCTCCTCAATCTGGATCCACAGGTTCCAGCTCTGGGGACACAGGCCATCCCCCAGACCCTCGGATGCAGCCTCTGGTAGGCAGTGCCACCCAGCTGGAGCTGTAACGGAGCCACCAGAGAGGCAGCCCTCCAATCTGTGAAGGCAGATGCTGCTGAGCGTCAGGATTCGTGATAAGACTGGACACTCGGCCTCAGCCCACTGCCTTGCTTCCCTGCCGGGGTGTCTGTTCTTTGGTCAGAGGTGGTGGATAAGGCGTTCAGTGACTTGTCAGGTGACCGTGCTGGCCAGGAAGTTGAAGAAAAACCAAACCCAGAGTAAAGGTTTGTTCCAGCAAGGACCAAGGGTGGAGCCCTCTGTAACGGGAGTGGCCTGGGTGATCAACCTACCACCGGGTAGCTGGATGACCTTCGTGAGGTACCATCCCTCCGCCATGTCCTAGCTGGTCACCGGCATCAGCACCCTGGTCATCCTAGAGCGACAGCAGGTGTGAGAGGCCCTGGCGAGGGAAGCCCATGTTTCCCAACCTGTCCGTGGCCTCCTCTGCGTCCCTCCCTGTGTACTTGGATATTTGCAGAGGAGATAGATGGGTGTTGAAGAAGAGGTCCGTCTGTCCATCTCACTGTCAGGAGATTCCTCAGTGGTGGGCGTTTATAGGTGCTAGAGTATCCTCATCATCAGTGTCCAAGTCCCAGCTCCTTCCGAGTCCCCATGCACTGCGGCCACAGCAGCCCTCTCACAGAATCCCACCCAGTGTATGCGCTGCTTTTACCCTTGTTGATGACCATCTGGAGAAATGCTGAAGGACAGGCCAAGGACAGCCAGGGCTAAGGGCGCCCAGGGTCAAGGTGGCCTGAGTTCCTAGGGTCCCCTAGGGCACAGCAGCTGGGATAAGCCTGTGCCCTCCTCGGACTCCTCACCACACCTCTGCTCCTGGGCTGCTGCAGACTCCGTCTTGTGGGAGAGAATTTTCCATAAAGAAACCAAGATGCCAATCAACATCAAAGGTGAAGCAGACACCGAGCAGCCCGAACCCTGCAGACGCCCACTACCTGGGCTTGGCCTAAGAAGCGCCAGGTGCTGGGTGGGCTCTTGTCTCTTGGTGAGGGTGGCTGTGGTGCTGGGTGAGGGTGGCATGGTGCCATGATGAGCTGAGGTTAGAGTGAGTGGGTCACCAGCAGGCTGCCTCCTACCACCCCCCTCCCACCATCTCCCGGTCCACGCCCACCTGCTCCGCTCTCTGTACAGGGTGCAGAGAACATTCACATCGCTCAGATGCCACCTGTCCCCTGGCCTGTGGTCTCCTGGCTGAAGGGCCGTCCCCCCTCAGGCACCTATAGCCTCCGTGGGTCCTTTCAGCCATTCTCGGGTGTGTGCAGAGGCCGCCTATCCCCTGGCGGGTGTCAATGTTGGCTATGGATGTTCCTGGAATCCACAGAAAACCTCCAGCCCCTCACGGTAGGGGAAGCACAGCTGCAGCCGTCCCTGCTGCAGCCCGGCCTCGCCCCTGGTGATTGATTTCCAGGCTGCAGTGGGATCCTATACAGGGCGGCCACAGGGGCAGGAAAAGCCCTGAGCACCTGTGCTCGGCCTCGGGCAGGTTTTCATTAGGTCTCGATGAAGCCTGGACCTGCATTCCCGGGGGCCCTTTTTGATTCCCACTTGATCTGGCTTGGCCAGCTCCCTCACCCTGAGGATCTCAGAGGAGCAGAGCACCCTGGGTCCCAGGTGTCCCGACGTGAGCTCTGAGTTCTGGGTGGCCACAGAGGGAGAGATGGAGGACTGGAGAGGGGTTTCTGAGTCTGTGCGGCACCTTCTCTGCCCCGTCGTCACTCAGCTCCTGTGTCCTGAGATCAGGACGGGGAGGGAGCTCAGCCGTGAGGTCAGGGAGCCCTGCTCCAATTCCAGCTCCGACTGCTGGACACTCAACCCCTGGCCCCTTCCCGCCGAGCCTCAGTGTCCCCCACGAGGAGTATCACCATGAGCAGAGCAGGAGCAGCAGGGCCCTCGCTGGGTTCCCCACGCACACAGGTAGCCAGGATGCTGAAAAGCGCTCTGTCTGCACCATTTCCTTAACTGTCACTAAGTCCACTGTGCAGATGAGGAGACCGAGGCTCAGAGGAGGTCAAGCCAGCCTCAGGACCTGGCCACGTGACTGCTACACCACTGCCCACTGCTGTCTGTGCCTCTGTCCTGGAATCCAGACGGTCCTGGACTTAGTGGGGCTGGACTTATGATCATTCAACTTTATGATGGCACCAAACTAATTTGTGCTTAGCAGCCACTGTGCTTAGAAGCTAGGATTTGGACCCTTTCCCAGGTCAAGGCCGGGCACTGGACAGGAGTATCCTCTACCATGTTGCTGGACAGCCACGCCCCGCCCCCTCAGAGCCAAGGGCTGACCCCCTGCACCCTGTAGTGTGGCCCGGATGTTTGAGCAGGGGATGTCTAGGGCGTCTGGACTGGTATTCTCCTCTCAGGGTGGGCTTGGAGCTGCTGAACCCACTGTGAGACACTGGCCGGCTGAGGCTGCCGGGTGGCCGTGCTCACAGCTGGCACATTTGAACACGTGTTTGCCTCCCCTGCGTGGGAGCCAAGCTGGCCCCGGGCATGTGGTCTTTTTGCCACAGGCAGTATAGTGGCAGAGCTCGCCACCCAGGACCTTTCATATGCTGGTAAGATTAAGAATTCATGGTCAGTAATCTGCCTTGTGTGTGTGTTTCCCTCCTCATTGCTGGTTGGGGCCCGCAAGAGACCAGAGGTGATGTGTCCCCGCAGGGAAGGCTGGGCACCTGCAGAGCCTCCTGGAGGACTTGGGGGGCTGGGGTCCTTCCTGCTGGCAGTGGGCCCTGGCAGCTGGGGTGCTGTCAGGGACCTGCCTCTGTGGCTTTGGGGATGCTGCTCTGCACTGGGGGTCTGGGTCCTCTCCCTGGGAAATGGGCCTCGAAGGCCATCGGGGCTTTTCCTATTTAGGCGAGTGTGTGTGTCACCCTCAAGCTGAAGGAATTTTCCGAGCCGCTCATTTGTACTTTGCCAGAAGACGTGAGCAATGAGGGTATTATTTTGAGCGTTCTAATTTGGAGCACTGCTTCTGGGTACTGGGTGTTCTCAATGTCTGATTTCCCTCAACTCAGATACCTGCCAGGTTTTGCTCTGCTATTTAAATGGGAAGGCGGGTATTTTCAGGGAGGTGTTTCTGGCCCCTCTCCTCAGTGAGCTGACTCCGGTTCTTTAGTTTAGTTGAACAAATATTGATCAAGTGCCTGCTAGATGTCAGGCTTTGAGCTGAGCACTGCAGGGGGCATAAGGATGGGTGATCTGTTCATTCACTCATGTCTCTGTCTGGCCATTCACTCAACAGGCATTTCTGAGCACCAACTATTGACCAGGTGCCCTCAGATGCCCAAGTTGGATCTATAGGTCAATTAATACTGTACTCCAAGTAACAGGGAGCCCAAGAGTAGCTTCAATAGATGAATACTTTGTTTTTCTTATATAACAAGAAGATCTGAGTAATGATTTAGCAATTAATATTAGTTAATAGGGTCTATGATACTTGGAATCTATTTCTGCTAGTCTCTGAGATGCCTCATGATCTCAAGATAGCTGCTGCGGCTCTAGTCATAACTTCCAGTTTAAAAAGAAGTGTCAGGGGTTTAGAATATCTTAATTACAGAAGCATAAGATTTTCCTACATCACTCTCTTCTAGGAAATTCTCCCTTATATCCCATTGGTTAGGACAAAGGCACTCCCAAGGGACAAGGGATCCTGGGCAGGAGACAGGGCTGTCGAGGTTGGCTTTGATCTGTTAGGCTGCATCCTGAGCTTCTGTTGGGGAGGACAGAAAGATAGTGAGATTGGATAAATAAAGAGTATTTGCAAAAATACTAAGTGAAAGATTTGGGATATTTGCCTTCGGGGAACTTATCTCGTGGCCGAGGCAGACGGGGCTGAATGCTTCAGCAAATCATTATCAAGTCACAATCCACACTGTGCCCTCGAGAAAAGTGGCCTTGCCATGGCTGCTGGGGGCTTTAGGATCTTTCCAAGGGCCGGGGAGGACAATGGAGGTGCTGGCCAAGAGGTGCAGGAGGGATGGCACAGCCACAGGCCACCCCACGTGCATAACTTCATGTGAGTCTCAAGGCAAACCTACGGCAGGTGTCACTGGACACTATTCATGGGGGCCATTATCTTAAGATTGAGGCACCAGGAGGCTCAATGACGATATTCTGGGGACACTGGGGTAACATGTCGTCATCCAGCGAGCAAAACCCAGGTCTGCTGACGCCCACCCAGGGCTCCGGCCCTATGCTAAGCACCAGCTTGTGACATGGAGACTTCTGTCATCTTATATTGCAAGTCAGCACAGGGCTGAGGCCACTCCATCTGGGTGACAGCCGGGTGCCGGAACCTCACCTACCGAACCCCCTCACCATCAGACCCACTGCCCGCTCCCCAGGCCTCTCCCATGCTCATCCAAAAACACCGTCACACATGCAAAGCCATGCCACTCCCATGAATGGCAACAGAATGAATGAGTGACTCATGAAAATCCTCCCAGGTAGGTGGGCTTGGAAGGGACACCGGCGCTACAGATAAAAGGCATGTTTTTAGTGACAGCTTTCTCATGTGCTTGACATCCTGCCGGCACTGGGGTCGATGGGCATTTCTACAAAGATAAAGCCATTGCCAAACTCACGACCTCTGTGCTGTTTACCTTTCAGAAACGAAAGGTCACAAATTGAGTTGCCCAGGATGCCGGCCAGATGGGAAATCCCGTTGCTAAACACCAGAGCGGGTCAGATCCTCCTGGACTGGGCAAGCAGCTTGGGTGAGTCCTGTACATTCAGCCACCAGCTTGGCAGCCTGAGCAAAATGACTCCTTTACCTATTTCTCGATGCTCAAGTAAGAACAATGTCGATTTCCGAGGTTAGCACTTGACGTACCTTGTCTCATTCAGTGCCACTGAACTTTCACAGTTCACCCTGAGGATGTTATTATCCCCACGTGCTAGATGAGGACCTTGAAGCCCAGAGAAGCTAAGTAACAGTCCATGGTTGCCCAGCAGGAGGGAATGGGACAGACCTGCAATATTAACCCAGGCTTGTCTAATCCCAAACCTATGCTCTGAATCTCTGGGCAAACTGCCTCCGTCTCTGGGCCTCTCCTCTTTGCTATGTCCTACCCGAGCCCTGGAGCTGTCTGATGAACCTTCCTGTCCTGTTGGGAATATCCTTCACCTGTATTGACCAACATGACAGCCACCAGCAGCCTGAGCTATTGAACCCTGAGAATGTGACTGGTCCAATCTGGGAACTGAATTTTTAATTAAATTCATTTAAATTGCCACAAGTGGCTAGTGGCTACTCTAGGGGGCAGCACAAATCTCAAAGGTCACAGGTCTGGGGAAATGGAGGTCAAATGAACAGACTGATTTCCTTAAAGACAGACCCTAAGGGTTTCTGGCTCACACACAAAGGGGCAAATCCTGAGAATCCAGAAGTCCACAGACCCCCAAATTCACTCTTTTGGAATACGTCTCTCTCACTCCATTGGTTTTGGTCAGGAAATCCCGAACCACGCTAGATAATTGAGCAGGAAGAGATTCAAATCAGTAAATGACTCAGAAGACGGTGCCCCTTCTCCCGGCTGAAATGCCAGTGCACTTGATGTCGATATTGCAAATCCGACCTTTGTGGACGCAGAGAGGGTGGAGAGAAAGCAAAGGCTGGGTTATCACAAAGGGCGTCTGTCCCGGTCTTTGTTCTCCTCACACCGACTGCAGGGAGCCCTGGGTGTCACTTGCTCAGGGACTCTTGAGCCACGATTAGGGAACAGTTAAAGCAGAAAGTGGCAGAGAGCTTGGAGGAGACACCATTGCACTTGGACTTTTGACAGATAAACAGGCTTTGCTCCTGCTGAGGAGGAGTCGGGGGGTCAGGAGGCCCGGGAACGTCACCTGTCCTGCAGAAGGTCCAGGCAGAGAGCGAGGGACGGACTCCGAGCCCTGAGGAGCAGCGGGCTCTCCTCCCACTTTCCAGCCAACCTCATCCACTCGGCCAGGGAGTCAACCAAACTGTGCCCCGGGCCTGCTCCTGCCTGGGGCATCCGGGCCACCTCCTCCCTTACAAACCTCCCAGGGACTCTGCATTGACATTTGTCATGACGTTCTCATGTCTCCCTTCCCAGGAAGCCCGAGGCTGGCACTGCTGCCTGAGGGAGGTGGCAGAGGACAGAGATGTCCTTGGAGCCCCCTTCCTGCCAGGAGCAGACCTGGGCGGGCTGCGCCTGTGGGTGCTGTGGTTGGCAGTGGCCTGGGCTGGTTTCTGCGTGGGCAGCGGCGTTGGTCTCCGAGGGATGCTGAAACAGGATCCTCCAGATCTGAGGGCTCCTTCCGCCTGGCTGTCATCGCTGTCATCAAAATACCCAGCAGGAACAACTTAGAGGAGGAGAAGTTTATTCTGGCTCTTGGGGTCAGAAGTTCAGTCCCTGGCGGGCTGACTGCATTGGTCGGGGTCCAGGTGAGGCAGCATCATGGCGGAAGAGCCTGGCGGAGGAGGACAGCTGCCCCAATCATGGCAGCCAGGAGGCAGGGAGAGGGAGAAATGGGGAAGGGGCTGTAGGGAAGAAGGACCCCTCCGAGGAGGAACGCCCTGCCTCCTCCAGCCACAGCCCACCTCAAAATTCTTCCCTCCACTGGAGGCCAGAAGTCTAAGACTAAGGTCCCAGCAGAGCTGGAGCCTGGGAGGTCCCCCCTGGGGTACAGATGGCTGCCCCTTCCTGTGTCCCCAGGTAAGCTCCCGTTGATCTGCACAGGAGGGAGGGGAGCGAGCTCTCAGGGGGTCTTGCCTCAGACAGACACCGATCCCTTTGATCAGAAGCCCACCCTTACGAGCTCACAACAGTAATTCCTTTGCTGGAGACGCCATCTCCAAATACCCTAGTTTCCCTGGTTTTAGTTTCCCTTGTTCAACTGCTCTCTGAAAATATCACATGGAAAATTCCAGAAACAAAGAAGGTCATGTTTTCAATGGCTCAATGGCAGGCCTTTCTGAGTGGGACTTCAAGCTGGCAGGAGGCAACCTTGTGCAGTTCAGCCAGCCGGTGACTCACCCCTCTGTCCCGAGAACCTGCTCCTTGCCCCCTGGCTGCGTCCTCGGTGGCTCTTGGTATCACAGTACTTGCGCCTTGGTGGCCTGATGTTTGGTGGCCTGATGCTCCGTCACCATGACTGTGCCATGGATGCCCTGTGTTTCACCACACAGACATCATGTCAGCCTCTGCCATCAGCAGGAGGGTAACTACAGTACCACAGGCACCTCAAGGAACACGTTCTCACAGGCCCTCTTACAGTGCTCCGCTGTGGTCTGTGTCACTGTCACTGTTGCTAGTCGTCACTCCTAATTTATAAATTAAGCTGCAGCACAGCGAGGCTGGGTAGGAAAAAGCACAGGACATGTCCAGGGCTTGCTGTGGACTTTGGTTTCGGGCATCCAATGGAGCTTCTTGGAAAGCCTCGCCCACAGGTCAAGGGTGACTAGGGACAGTCGCACTGGGAGTGAGGCTTCAGCATGTCAGTTTGGGGGATTCAGAAGCTTCAAGTCCGTAACAGTAGCCTTTCCATTCATCCTA
The DNA here is from genome assembly GCF_021218885.2 of Marmota monax. Lineage (NCBI taxonomy): Eukaryota > Metazoa > Chordata > Mammalia > Rodentia > Sciuridae > Marmota > Marmota monax. Next base: position 247,948 of record NW_026694831.1, on the reverse strand, counting down.
AGAGAGTAGAGTATCACTCATTGACTCCCATGAAGACTCTGATTCCGTCCGAGCGCACATCGGACGACGTTAAGGATGCGAACACACCTGGCCATGGACAGGGCTCTTTGCTGGGTGCAGTGGCACCTGACTATAATCCCAGTGACTCCGGAGACTGAGACAGGAGGATCCCAAGTTTGAGGCCAGCCTCAGCAACTTGGCAAGTTCGAGGGTAGCCTTAGCAACTCAGCAAGTCCCCAAGGAACTTGGTGAGACCCTGACTCATAATAAACAATAAAAAGGGCTGGGGATGTGGCGCAGTGGTTAAGCAGCCCTGGGTTCAATCCCTGGTACCAAAAGATAAAAAAGGGAAAGAAAGCGAGCACAGGGCTTTTCCCAGATGAGAGCACATCTACTTGTTAGCACCGTGCCCGTCACAGAGTTGGCGCTCATAAATATTTATGGGGTGAATATGTGGCATTCAGCCCATAAACTCGCTTTGACTATTAAGGCTCAAGTGACACAGTGACTAAGCGAAGAGCCACATGCTGGCACCGCCTCAGAGCCTGGAGCGCCTGGAGACGCCGTCGACAAGTGTTTCCAATTACAGAGCCGGGAAGGGCTGTGGAGAGGCACTCGTCCACCTGCACGTCAAGGGCTGAAAAGGCGCCCGCCTCCTCCCAGCGCCAGGTGGGGGTGCAGCCAGTGCGGCGTCTCGGTTTCATAATTGCCTTTGTGATTGAGAAAATGAGTCCTTGCCGTTCATCACGGGTGTCAAATAAAATGTAAAATACGCAAAATATTCTTTCTTAGGACCCAAATCCGACTTCATTCAAATATCTCTCTCCGCCTCCTGTAAATTGGAAAAAAAAAAAAAAACACATAGGTTGATTCAAGATGGAGGGGGTTGGAGGCAAGGAGGAGATACGGAATTATCTGGAATGATTCAGTTGGAGAAAGCAGCGGGGGGCTTCATGGGAGTGTTGTGCTGAATTACGCTTCTACCATTTACTGTTTTTATGACCCTGGTTGAGGAATTAAACGTCGATGAGTCTCATTTGGTAAAAGCTAATATTGCCTTCCCCATCGGACTGCGGTAAGGATCAGATCAGACTATTTTTTTTTTCGGCACCTTGCATCACGCCTGGAACTTAATAAGCCACATATAAATATTAGTTCTGTCTGAATATGGAATGACTCGAACATTCGACGTGCTCTTCAGTGCACGGCCACCCAGGAACGCACACTGGGACGGTGAGAAGGCAGTTTGTTTGCAGACAGATCAACTGGAACATGGGTCCCAAGATGTGCTATTTGAAATACACCAGTCTCCCTGAGTGAAAAGACATTTAAATCGCTCAGATGCAGGCTTGCTGCCGTCCTACTCGTTATCAGGAGGGACTTGAAGAAGGGGCCAGGCACAGGATTCTGGGCAAAGCTAACGTGCAAACGTAGCAGCAACCACAGGTGACCTCAGGAAAGCAGGCAGCCAGTGACTCACAGAGAACACCCGGGAAGCGTGGCGGAGGGTCTCACAGCCCTCTGCCCACAGCGTGCACCCCCCGGCCTCATCCAAGGACCCCAACCGCTCCTAATTCTCTCTCCCACTTTCAGGAGCTGAAGCAAGTTCCTGTTGTGGGCAGAATCCAAATAAGATTTCCCCTGGCAAAAAGGCCGAAGAAATGTAATTTCCAGGCTCCGAGCAGCTGCAGTACGGAAGGGAGGTTAGGAAGCCGAGGCGTGGGGGTCCAGAGCCACTGGGCACAGATGTTCCATTTGCAAACCTGCCTGCGCACTAACATTTGTCTGCAAATCCTTACTGGAGGTGCCTTCTTTCTCGGGATCCTGCGTATGTGACAACGGTGGATGGTCAGAGTGACCCCAGATTTTGATGCTGATGCTGAAGGTCCCCAGCAGAAGTTGGACAGGATTGGCTCTCTCCAGTGTCCCCAAGCACAGGAAAGCTGTGACAGGCCTGATGGGGGAAATGTGTGTGTTAGATGAGCTGCGCTCCACACGAACCGTGGACGGCTGCCCATGAGATTGAAACAGGGCCCGTCGTTGCCCGAGCCAGCTCCACTTGGTCCCTCTGACCTTCTGTCTCTGCACGCCATTCCTCTCCCGGGCTTCTCTCGAGTCCCAGGAAGGGGGAACCTCACAGGCCATCCCCCAGGATTTGAACCTGGATTCCCCTGTCACAGTCCGGCTGCAACAAAATAACCGGGGGGGTGACGAGCAACTTGTGTAGATTGATACAGCAGGAGTGGGAGCCATTTATTGTAGGACAACAGAGGTATTGATACATTCCACACAGCTTATCTAATTAACACAAACTAGATACAGCAGTCAACCAATAAGGAATCTCCACACTTAATGGCTCGCTGGTGTTACTTCCCAAACCACTCCCTCTGGCAAAATGCCAGGCGCCATCCAGACTTGTTTACAGACTCTAACATTCCCCCTTGCGCAGTAGTGATGCCCCAGCACCAGCAGGACCCTGCATGACCAGACCAAGATCCCCAAGCCCTGGCCATCTGGCCTGCTCCTGGCCTGCCCACCTTCTGCCCCCACGTAAGGCTCCAACCGGGTCCAGCACCTTGCAGACAGCGCTGGGGGTGGGAGTGCCCCTGTCCTTCCCAGGGCTGGTCACCCTGAAATAAACCCCTTCCCTCCTTCATCACCACCGTCTCTCTCCATTTGTATCTTCTGGGTGAAGCAGCTGGACCTGGTCTGTTGGGATCCCCAGGAGCCAGGCCTCTGGCCTAGGACTCCAGAAACATCTTTGACGTCAATGAAGCAGCAGTTTATATGAAATGAGGTGTTTTAAAACAGAGATACAGGATTGCGTATTGATCCGTTGATGGAAATGTGGTCAGAGCCCACGGGGACCCGGCCCCCTATTTCCCCTGGGAGCAGTGGTTTTACACTTTTGGGCTGTGGACAACTAATGCAAAGAACAAGAATTGTTTGTAATGTTCTGTGAACAGTCCGAGATGCTACACAGGAAATAGCAACTCTCTCTTTCTCTCAGGCTGAACCCAGGCCATGCACATATAAGGCAAGCGCTCTACTCCTAGGCTACATCCCCAGACCTTATTTTATGTTTTGAGACAGGGTCTCACTATGTTGTCCAGGCTGGCCTTGAACTTGAACTTGAACCTGATCCTCCCGTCCCTGCCTCTGAGTTGCTGGGATCGCAGGCCTGCGGCTCCACGCCTGCTGACTGATTCACTTCTGAGCATCTGCTCCTCTGAGCCGGTGAGGACAAGATGCTTCTCTTGCTATCTTAGGCTCTGCTTGTGAAGATACCCAGTTAGGGAGCCAAGTGCTTCAGCGTGCTGACATGGCTGATGAATGATAGCAGCTCTGCTTTAATGGAAAATAAGGAAATAGTTTCTTCTGAGCCAAATATGAATGACCCTGGCCCCAGGAAAACAGATTTGAGCTACCCCAAGTGATGTGTTCTGCAGTGAAAGAGGTCGGTTACATAAAATTTTAAAACCAGCGGAGTCATCAATCAATCCATTTAACAAATACATGGGTGGGATCCTTAGTTTGGAGGGCTCCAGCAAGGAGGGGTGATCTTCCCCGAGGTATCGGGTGCCAATCATCCCAGCCCTCAGGTCGGTGGAGGCTGAAGATCCTGCAGACTTTGCGATACACTCTGAGAGGCTGACCCTAGAGCCATGAGAACGTCTGCTCAGACACAAAGGTTCAAAGTAAGTGGCTTGGCTGGCACAGCACCATGGCACCCGCCTCTAGACACAGCTACTCAGAGGCTGAGGCAGGGGATTCTGAGCCCTTGAGGTGGTTCTCCAAAAGAAAAAAAAAATTTAAACAGCTCTTCTGAAAGGGCTTAAGGTGGCTCATGCTGACTTAGCCTCTCCCCTGCAGCACCCAGGCCTCTGTGCCACGAGGTTCTGCTCAGCCGTCTGTAAAGCCTGAACACAGTCGTGGCTTCTTCAGAGGCTTCAGCCCCATGACACCCTCAGGGTTGTCCCCAATTTTCCAGCAGAAGCTGGCTTTGAAATGAAGTCCCCAGAAGGGCCCAAATCCAGTGTGTTTCTCCAAGTCTCTTTTTCTTTTCGTCTGGACAATTAGTAAGATTAAGCAAACTGCATTCTGAATCTCCAATGTTCTTCACACTTTAAAAGGAGGAATATAAAGGAATTTGTGTGAACCCCTTGGGGAAGGGAGTTATGGGGTCACCCCCCCATTCCCAGGCAGTTAAGTTTGCCCTCGATTTACATGGAAAATACCAGAAGCCCACAGAACTGAAGAGGCTCACTGGAAGCCTCCTCAAGGTCAAAGACTTGCCCTCCACCTCAGTGGCTCCTTTATACACAGCTGCCTTTAAAACACTTACTAGTGAAATGGGAAGTCACTAGAGCTGATCTCTCCGGTTCCTTCCAGATCTCAAATTCCACAACTCTGTGGCTCTGGATTCACTATGCTGGGTTGTTGAGGGGAGATACAGAAAGAGAGGACACTGGGTGACAGAGATGTGTTGGTCATAGGGATATAAACATTTAAATAAGAGAGCCTTGGGTCCTTTATTCCTTCAACAGAATAGCACCTCCTCCAGGAGGCCAGTTTTGATTTCCCCTCCACCCAGGTGGAAATGATTCTATGCTAAGTCATGACAGCATTAACTAAGTAGCATCGTGTTTCCGTAGCCTTGCTTGCATCAGTGCTAAAGACTACTGTTAATTTATTGCATATTCTAATCGCTGCCCTTCACATGGAGTTAAGGTTAAACCCCACAAGAGCCCTGTGAGAGAGATGCTTTTGTGGGCCTCATTTTACACACGTGGACATTGGCTTTCCTCATCTCCCTCAGCCCTTTTTCTGCATTCCAACTCCCGACCTCTCTCCTCCCTGAGACTAGCTTTGCTTAAGTTTTTACCTCAGCCTCCTCTAGTCCTTCCCTTAACTTCTCTATGACTTTTCCATTTTAAACCATTTTAACATGTATTTCGAGCGTGTCTACTGAGGTATGATCGGCAAAATCAGCTTCCGGTGTTTAAAGCGCACAATTTCAAACAATTTGGCATAGGAGCGCACCTGAGAAACCGTCTCCCCAACGTAGGTAATGAACATATCCACAGCCCCCGGAGGGGTGTGTGTGTGTGTGTGTGTGTGTCTCCATCCTCCACCCACACACCACCCAGACCTGCCCTGTTCTGCTCCTGCTCCTGGGCTGGGGACGGGCTCAGTGTCACCTTTGTTCTGCATAATGGACTTTGACACAGCATGCGCTGCTCTCCCTCTGGCTTCTCTCCCTCTGGGGCAGTGGGAGTTTCGTTCTTATTGCTGTGTCCACCAGAAGTTACTTTGTTTGGATAGTGACATTGAAGAGCAGATTGTGATTTGGGTGAAGATCAGTTTATTAATGTGGTCTTTCATAGGTAGTGCTTTTTTTTTTTTTTTTTAATAGGTAGATACTGTATTAATGGCGCCACGGCCCAGAGGGATAATCCCCAAAGTCGGAGCCCCGAGCGCAGCAGGGCTTTTACTGTTAAACACAAGCAGGTTTGGGCTCATTGAGGCCAGGGGGTTGGTGGGACTCTATGGGAGGTGCATTCCACATCCTTACAGGGGTACGAGCTTGTCAACAGCCTGGGGACGGAGCTCACACAGCCTGGGGACTCCTGCTGCACTGGGCCTAGAGGGGCCTGTTCTGTCCCTGCTCCTGAACTCCTGCTTCTGCTGCTGTGGTCATCTGTCACAGGCACCTGCAGCCACTGCAGGCCTCTGTGTGACACGCCGGTCAGCAGAGCTGCTGTGGGTCGGCCCACAGACCTGCCTGTCGGCTCTGAGTCTGCCAACGTCCCATTCTGTCCTGCCACAGAGCCACCCATTCTGAATACACTTTTCTGTATGGTGTGAGGTAGGGATGCATGTGTGCATGTGTGTGTGTTTGTGTGTGTGTGTGCATGCACATATCTGTGTGTGTATGCATGTGTGCACTCTTGCTCCAGCACTATTTTTTTGGTAAGACTATCCTTTTCCCTCTTAGTAGTATCTCCTCCCTTTCCTTTACACACTGGTTGTCCACACAGTGTTTGTCTGTCTCTGGACTCATTGTCATGGTCCATAGTTAATTCGCCTATTTTTATATTGGTTCCACACTATCATGATCACTGTAGCTTTAAAATAAGTCTTAAAATCAAATAATGTGAGTACTCCACCTTTATTGTCTTTATCTAAGCTATTTGGTTACCCTGATGTTTTGCCTTTCCTTGTGGATTTTAAAATCAGTTTGTCAATTTCTACCAAAAAAAAAAAAAAGACCTCTCAGGGGTTCAGCTAAGATTGTCTGAACCGTGTGGGTCAGTTGGGGAGAACTGCACCTTACTGATGTCTAGGGTTCTGACCCATAAACACGGAACAGTTCTTCATGTATGTCTTCTTTAATTCATCTCAGGAAAGATTTTTTAGTCTTTTACATAAAAATCTTTCTTTTGATGTTATTTCCTCTGGGTCATTTATTTTGATGCTTAATGAGGAATTTTTCATAAATTTAATTTCAAGCTTCCGTTATTGATCTATGGTGTCTAAACTTCGATTGATCTTGGCGCACTGGTCCTATGCTCACTCACGCCTTCACTCGGGGTGTGTTGGCTGCTCCACCTTCCACAAACCCACCGCGCCACCCGTGAGGTGGACGATTTCACTTCCTTCTCTCTAGCTTGGCGTCTCTGCTCCTTCCTGTCGCACAGCTGACATTCTGCTGAGAGGCCACACCACTGTCTTCTTCCTCATCTGGGGGCAGCGTCCACCTCTCTCCAGGGGAATCCTGCTGCTGTGGTTCTGTTCAGATGGGCTCCTGAGGTCCCCAAGTCCCCTCCACTCCGACGTGGGGGAGAGTCACTATTTACACTGGATATCAGGCTTTTGTGACAGATTTTTTCCCACATCCATTGAGGAGTGTGCATGATTTCTCCTCAGGCTTGGTCATATGGTGACTCACGTGGCTTGATTCTCTGACGTTGAGCTCCAGGACGTCCCTGGGAGGTCTTCTCCTTCTCCCAAGATAAGTCGTGATCCCTCTTGGGTGTGAACCAGGGCAAGCCCAGACAAAACCTTGATTCTGAGGGTGAACACCAAGCTGAGCCGCGGGTCAGCCTCTAGGTCCTGCCGGCGCTGATCCAGTTCAGAGGTGCTGAGAAGGGGGAGGGTGGACTTTGGGGACAGCTGCATGCTGTGCAGAAAGTACAGGAGATGCCCTGGGACCGACACAGGAGGCTCTGGTGACACATTCAGATTCCACTTTCTTACCTGTGGAGGACAAATGTAGACAACGTGGGAGACCCTGTCGCCTGCTCCCAGGACCCCTCTGGCACTCAGAGCCTCCTTCTGGCTCCTCCCCGGAACTGCCCCTCAATGGGTCAACTTTAAAACTCAAACCCGGTCACATCTCTGTGCACGCGGGCAGCTCCCCTTGGTGACCCGCTGCCTATAGAACGAACCAGCTGTGGCTTCAGAGGACCCACAGGGCCCTTCCCATTGCCCTGCACAGGACCCAGGGCTTCCCACTGCTCTCCCCGCCCAGGGTGGCAGCAGTGTGACCTCTGGCTGCACAGGGGAGCAGTCCCCTCTGCCCGGCCCCAGTGCCTCCTCCCACAGCTTCTTGGCCCCTGGGTCACTCTGTGTCCCTCCTCCCACAGCCTGGGGTCTAGACCCCCTCATTGCATGTTCAGTCCACTGCATGCTGTCACCAGGAGATGGAGGCCTCCAGCTGCCGGTGTCTCCAATGACGTTGTCCTTGAGCTGCTGGAGAAAGTCCCCTGGAGACAGATGCATTGCTGGGCAGAGGAGGTGACCACCTGCCGCGGGCGAGGACTGGCAGCTTGCTCTTGAGCGCGGCTGCATCAGCGCCCACGGCCTCAGGGCTCAGGAACACTTGGCACTACCGCGGCCTCTCAATTTTCCAGTCTGGTAGGAATTAATTACCACGATTTTGAACATGTCAGCGGATGTTCCTGGGCTTTAAAATCCACTCTGTTAATTTCCTGTTTACGTCCTTTGCCCCCCTTGTCTCCTGACCCTGCCTTCCCGACCTAGCATCCCTGGGCCTGGTGTTCACGTGGGACTCAACTCAGATGTCACCAGCTCTCTGAAGCCTTCCCTTTGCATGTGTGTGTGAGTGTATGTGTGTGTGTGAGTGTGTGTGTTGTGTGTGTGTGTGAGAGAGAGATTTCCTATGGCTGAAGACACACACACACACACACACACTGTGATCATTCTACTAGAACAGTTTTTCTGTTTCTCCCACTAGAGAATGAAGCAAAAATAGCTTAACACTATTTACACATCAAGGGACATAACACAGTCCTTGGCACAAAACCAGATCTCAATTATTCTTCATAATAATTTTTAAGTTGCATAGATTTCCTGTGCGCCAGGATTAAAATCATTTCTAGTTTAAATTAGTCTGTGAAATCAGAGAGAAGGCCACATAGAAACGTAGGTTCCAATGGCAGTCAATGTGTTGGAAACAGACGTCAATCATGTTTAGGGGATGATCCTACGTCAAATTCTAACGCAAACATCTGGTTCCTTTGATCCACATCTAACTGAGCTGTGTAGACTCTCTGATCTCTAAGCACATGCGTTCACAGCATTTGTTGGAGTTGGGCCAAAAGGTATCACACGGAATTCAAATGACTGGAAAGACAGATTTGTAAACTCAGCATCTCAAGATGACTGCCAAGCACATTCCCACCAATTTGCACATCTTGAACGGCTGCCTTGGAGCTCCAGAGCTGCTTACAACAAAACACGCACACAAGGGTTTAAATGCCATAGATAGAAAAGTCAAATTGGCCTTCACTGGCAAAGAAGGATGCTTCCATTCCCGATGCCCAGTAAGTGTGGTCATGGTTGACTTTCAAATTGCATAATTAAGGACAAAAACTGGCCCAGAGTTCAAATGAGAAAGTTCCTGTATGATTTCCTGTGGCCAAAGAGGCCATGGGGCTTGAAGTCCAGTTCTCTGTTTTGTAGCCCTGGAGTGGCTGAGAGTCTGGGTTCAGACCAGCTCAGGCCTTTCCAGAGTGAGTCTGAGGGATGGCCAGCATGCTAGAGCCGGACCACCAAGTGTGGGGGACCCATGGCCCAGCCGCTGCCGGGGCTGGGATGCTAGTGGGGCCTGGGGAGACCATCACCGATGGGAGCCTGCCGGCCTCCTGCACTCCTGCTCCTGATGCAAGGTGGGCTGAGCCTTGACCATGAGATGGACACACTGAGACTCTGGGTGATGAGTGGAAGGGTGGACAGGGGTTGAAGGGAGGCCCTGAAGAGTTCCTCAGTCATAATGATTGATCCCCAAACTGGTCCCAGGCATGGGATACCAGCACGTGGCCCGATTTCCAGCTTGTGGTTCATGGAGGGCAAGTTTGGAAGGAAGGTGGGCACAGAGAGCCCTCAGGCAGATGCATCTTGACTGGGGGGTGAAGGGGATTCCATTCCATGAGTTGAAATTTCCAAGGGGAAGGGAGGTGGGGAGGCTGGGAAGAGCTTTCCAGGTGAGAGAAGAGCAGATGCCGAGACCCCAAGGGGCAAAACCTGGCACATCCAGTAGATGGCCCATGCAGCTGGCATGTACAGGAGCCTGTGGAGATAAAGAGAGGGGCGTCAATCAGACACTGAATGATATGGAAGCCATATTGAGAACTCTGCTGTTGATTCTCCAATGAAGAGCCTTTAGACAACTTTGAGAAGGGGAATAGCGTCTGATTTGTGTTTTCAGAAGCTCACTCTGGCGGCAGTGTGGGGAACAGAGGACGAGGAAGGCAGGAGACAACCTAGACTAGCGAGAAGGGCACAGCAGTGGTCCAGCTGTGGCTTGGGTCAGTGTGGAGGCAGGAGACATGGACACAAGTGGACCTCTCCAAATACACTAAGAAGCAGGTGAGTGGGGAGAATGTCGGGGAGAATAAAGGGACTGGGCACCAAAGAAGTTAAGAACTGCAAATCCAGTGCTCAGGGGTAAGTGGTGAAAGAGCAGGTTCAAGGTGCAAGAGAGATGGGCATATTTGACATATCATGTGGCCATCACCTCCCTGTGGCCCACCCTTCTCTCTCATAGTTGCTGCCTTAGGATCTGGTGGGCCACGCATGGGGTGATATTTCTCCAGTGAGAGGGAATCAGCAAGAGAGGTAACCAGGGACAGAAAGGCAGATCTGCTTGGAGGATGTACCTGTCCATCAACCTCCCTCCTCCTGTGATACAGTTTCATTCCAAGTCACTCATAATGGACAAATGAAATGTCCACTCCCCTGGTCACTGTAAACCAGTGCCCACTCAAACCTAAATAAAGCAGTGTTCTCCGGGGGAAAGGAGGGAGGTGGGAGGACTTGTGGCTCCCAGCAAATCCCAGGAGCACTGCCCATTCCTTTCCCCATCTTTAGTTGCCCCCATTTATAGAATGAAAGTGTAGAGGAGAGTTTATTCCTTCCACAGAAATCATCCTTATCATTATCATTACAATCACCATCACCACCATTATCACGATCGCCACCATCACCATCGCCATCATCACCACCATCATCACCATCACCATCACATCACCATCATCACCATCATCACAATCATCACACTCACCATCTTTACCATCACCATCATCATCACCACCGTTATCACAATCACCATCATCACCATCACCACCATTATCACAATCACCACCATTATCACCATCATCACCAACACCACCATTTTCACCAACACTGTCTTCACCACCATCACCATCATCATCGCTACCATCTTCACCATCACCATCATCATCACCACCATCATCTTCATCTTCATCATCATCATCATAACCATTACATTCATCATCACTGTCTTCACCACCATCACCACCATCTTCACCATCACCATCACCATCACTTTGACTCAGGTGAAGAATACCCACCACAACTCCATTCTCTGAAAGTTAATGACACTCTTATGTGAATTTACTTAGCTCTTACACATTTCCAGTATCCTATTCCTTAGGTCTTCCCAAGGACACTGTGAGGAACTGTATTCCCAGAGAAGAATCCTAACACCTAGAAGGTTCATGTCACCTCCCTTGCAGTTATTTAACAAATAAATTGGTGGAGTCAAGATTTACACCCAGATCCCTTAAACCAAATAGGCCCAGCCGTTGACTCTTTTCCAGGTCTAAAAGCGTTGACCCTGTGAGGGTTGCGTCCAGGGTGAGGGGCACCCTGAGCTGAGGGCAGGGCTGGGTAGCCTCGAACATGACTGGTGTCCATAGCCCTTGACATTTGCACGGCCAGGGAGAAGGGTCTGTAAACAGAAATAAACAGAAGTGAAAGCCCCTCCTCGTCCTCCCTACAGCCTGGCACCCACACTGGGAGGGAGATACAAGACATCATGTCCTGTGGACACCCAGGAGAGCCTGCCAGGTGGTGATGACACTCTCTGTCTAACTGGGTCTAATGACTCTCAGCTCTGCAGTTTCCCCTGTGGGTCATCGGAGGCCTCTGCTTAGGAGAAGCCCTGACATATCACAGGAGGCCAGCCTGCCCCCCAGGACCCCTGTTGTTTGTCCACAGGGGAAGAGGAATAGCCAGGCGCCGTGATTACTTCTGTGTTGCTCTAACAGAACTGAACAAATACCCTCAGGAGCTGGTTTGTGGCCGTGGCTCCCTTCAAGGCTCAGATCCTTGCCCAGGGCACATGTGGCCCTTGGTGTGACAACCTGCTCAGTGGTGCAGGCTCCTGAGCTGCTGTGGTCACTGCAGGCCTCGGGGACTCAGAGCCTGCCTCGCCTGCCCAGCCTGAACGCCTCTCAAGGGCCAGGCCATGCATTCCCCTCGCTCTGGTCACACGGGAAACTGGAGAAGCCAGAGAGTCGCCCTGTAGGCACCTCACCTCCCAGTTACAGCAGCATTTCCTTCAAGACCCCGCGGCCCTCGAACAGCATGGCCATGATCCAGCCCCTCTGGGCTCCTGTGACCATCGCTGGCTTCATGGAGGCCGTGGACCCTTTCCATCATTCATCTCATCATCCCGGTTTGGATTCTGAACTCCTTTCCTGTGTCTCAGTTCCCTACGTCTGAACCCCTTTGGTACCCGAGGAGACGTGTTTTGCTGTCCAGACCCTCATTGACACACAGAATCACCTCTCCGTTTCCTAAGCACCTACTATACACCAGCCCGGGGCTAGACAGCTTCTGAGCCTTATCTCATAACTGGGAACATGAGCCTACCCAATCGGAGTGGCTCCCCGAGGTTACAATCAGCAAAGATAGCAGTTCTGAAACCAGGAGGAAAGTGGGAGAAGCCCCCAGAATTCCTTTATACCACTTTGTGTTTCTTCAAAAACGAGAAACCTATTTGTCCTTCCTTCTGACCTCACAATGATAACTAAAGGGAAATCACTTTTAGTCTCTCCTGCCTTCTCCAATTCCTCTGTGCCTTTCTCCTCTCCTGCCTCTCCCCCGCCCCACGGCATCTCTGTGGAACACCCACAGTGTGCCACTGGCCGAGACCCACTGACTGCATACTTTGCAGGTGAAAACATGTCTGTATTTGCAAGAGACCTTATAAAACTCGGGGCTACAATTCTGAGCCCCATTTGGAGGATGATGTTGGCCTACAGTGTACCTTCTTGGGCAAACTCAATCTCAAGCTTAATTAGTAATTTATAGCCCTCCTGGCACTTGGCTGGCAACGCCATGGCTCAATTTATAAACTCAGAGTATTCCAAAGTCACATTTGACTGTAGGTTAGTCACAGACTTGGAACTATGGGTTTGTCTGTAGGGTCTGGAAATTCTTGTGGATTCCAGATTTAATCCTTAAGTATTCTCAGGAAGTAGTGTTTCTTCCCCCACCCCTTTTTAAAAAAATTCTTCTTATTATTTGTTTTGTTTCTGGGACCCGATACTTATAAATCTCCAGCTAAAATTATTTTATAGTCATACAGGCTATGGTCTGAGATCCAGTTTACACAGAGGTGCAGATCAGGGCTGGTCACCAGGAAGCCACTTATTAGTGTCAAGAGAAAATAACAGGCAATATGTGTGCATTATTCAAAACTCAGAGGGTAAAATATAGTATTATCTCTTTAAAATGTCTGTTTTTGAAAAGGGGTGTTCTTTAGTCTGTTTTGTGTATCTATAATGGAGTACCTGGGCCTGGGTAATAAAGAATAGATTCATTTTATATAGTTCCAAAGACTGAAGAGTCCAAGGTTGAGGGGTCTGCATCTGGTGAGGGGATTCTTGGTGTGTTATCCATGGTGGAAGGCAGAAGGGCAAAAGAGCATGAGAGAGGTGGGGGGAGAGAGAGAGAGAGAGAGAGAGAGAGTCAGGCTCATTTTAATAACAGACCCACTCCTGTGGTAAGGGACCTGCAGCCGTGATAGCAGAGTGGTACGTTCCGAGGACGGAGCTCTTGATTCATCTCTTAAAGGTCCCACTCTCAATTCAGGAACTGAATCTCCAACACATGACCTTTGGGGGACACATTGAAACCCTAGCGGGGCACTTCCAGACACCACCTTCCCACATGCCTCAGTGGACACGCTCAGCCCTGTAGATACAGACACCTGCAAGCCTCAGTGGCTCCTTGAGCATCTCCCTGACAGAGGAAGTGAAAGCCAAAAGTACCTAATCATGTGAGTCGGAAATAGGCTACAGCCATGTTGTCCATTCAGACTGATGAAGTCAGGGAAAACGTCATCGAGGGAGTGGTACGAGGTGGACCTGGCCCATGTAGACCTTTGGCAGTGTTTGTTGACTGAAGGTGTGAGAACACGAAAGCCCAAATAAGAACAGATGTCCGTAAACTAGAACAGTGAGGGTCAGCCACACACACAGAGCAAACAGCAAACATTCAAAGGCATCGGGAGGGGACACATCTCTTCTCAACTGCAGCGTCAGCAGGTCCTTCTGTAATCCATGTTCCAGTTATTTCCGAGTAGGAATTTGTGATCCTGAGCTAACAGACCTCAAAGGGAGCAGTGTGACCTTGTGGGGAGATGGTCCTTCTCGTGGTCAAGGCCCCAGGCTTTGGAAGGCCTCCCGGGAGTGCCTTGAGAGGGCCATTAAGTGAGCCAGCATGACGCCCGCCGTCTCGCTCAGTGCTGGTGAGGCCAGGGCCTGCATTCCTTCTCCAGGAAACCATGGCCTGGGCTCTGCGTGGGTCTCAAAAAGGCAGGCCCACCCTCACCTGTTGTCCTGCAGGCAGGGGCACCAGGAGGGCAGGGCCTTTGTCATTGCTGAGACAGAAGTTCTGCAATAACAGCACTTCACTGTTCAGGAGCAGGAGCCTCCTGCAGCCCCCGGTGCCCGTCCATCCATCACACACTCATGAGTCAGCAGGTGCTCGTGGAGGAGGCACCTGTGCCTGCCTGAGGCTCTGGAGGCAAACGGTCCCAGCCTCTGTCCTCCACAGGTCCCCTTCTCAGGGACAGCCGGAGAGGAAGGCAGCCATCACAGCCGCACGTGCTCAGAGCAGCTGTGTGCACACGGCTGCGAGACCAGGCCCTGCCCAGTCTGTGTGGGCTGGAGGAGGAAGGGGGAGTTACCTCTGGGTAAGGCTCACAGTTGTTGTGGTTCAGCTGTGAGGTGTCCCCCAAAGCTCCTGTGTGACACAGTGCAGGAAGGTTAGAGGTGAACGTTTGGGCTCGGGGAGCTGTGGCCAACTCAGCGCATTCATCCCCTGAGGGTCAGCTGGGTGATGACTCCAGGCAGGTCCAGCGTGGCAGGAGGAGGAGGGTCTCGGGGGCATCCCTTTGGGGTAGATATTTGATTCTGGTCTGCAGTGTCTCTGCTTCCTGGTGGCCGTGTCCTGAGCCACCTTCCTCCACCACACTCTTCCACCATGATGTTCTGCCTCCCCTGGGCCCAGAGCAATGACATCAGCCATCTATGGACAGAGACCTCTCTGTCCTTCCTCTAAAATTGTTCTTGTCAGGTCTTTTGGTCACGGCCGTGAGAAAGCTGACTAAGCCAATAGTGGAGAATGAAATTCCTCTTGGTGTTTTCTGCAAACAAGGGAAACGAAAAAACAAAAATAGTTAGATTTTAGTCTAGAGCTTTTGAAATCAACCCTGAACCACATTAGGCCTTCATATCAATCTGGAGATCCAAGATATTTAGAGATATCCTAAATATGCATGTATACATATATAAAGTCTATACGTATCAGAGATTATAAGTCTTATTTTAGGTATCACCACTTATATATAAAATACATATAAGGGACTTACATGTATACAGATAGATACCTACAAATATATGTGTATATAATTATCCAAATGCATACTTATGTACATGCATATATATGGACATACATATATTCAAATGTGGAGAGAGTCATTTGGGGGAGGCTTGGGCTGAGATAAAAGGTTAATCTTGGAAATAGGCAGTAAGAGACTTTGACATTTGACTAACATGGAGAGTAGGATGCATTGTTCACACAAGCCTTTGTTCTAAGGTACATCCACCTTTCTGTGGTGGAGGCCTTGGGGATCGGACACAAGGGGCTGATGTTAAAGTAAAGGTTATAAAAAATGGTAACGCCCCAGAGACACTTTACACGGATTTCCAAAGCCAGGAGCTTGTCAGCTGGGGCCGCGAGGCCGGTGCCTGGCTTGCAGGACAAGCTTGCTTGTGTTTTGCAAAGTAACACTGGGAATTGCATTTTTTAAAATATATATAAATATACACACTTCCTGAGCTAAAGCCGTCCAAGTCAACGATGAGATCACATTTGCTCCCAGTCCTAGTGGCCAGATGTGAGGATGTGGGAAGCAGATTAAGGACAGCTCGGCTCCCTGTGTTGAAAGCAGTGCCAAAGAACCCGGATCGGTTTTCTGGGCAGCTTAATACATGTTTTTCCGAGCTCCCATATTTCAGTGTTTTAAAACCTGTCCCGAATTAAAAACCGCCCGCTGGCTCCCTTAATGGGCCCTTGCTCTTGGCTTCCCCAGCTGCAGCTGCCCGCCTGGCCGGCCTCGAGACCACCGGGTGGGCAGCCGAGCCCACGTGTGGAGGTCCAGCCTGCTCCTCCGAGACACGGGATGGCCCGTCAGCTCCTGGCTCACTCTTGCTTCGGTCTTTCTCTTCCAAGTCACCCCCACACTGATGTAACACAGGGACTCTTCAGAAATGACCCTGACCTTGAAGGTGGTACTGGTTCCCCGAGGTCCACAATGAACAAACAAAGTGCTTCCTAGGTGCACAGGAGACCTTCCCCATTGGGCAGCAGCGTCACCCTGCTGGGCTCAGCTCTTCCTTCCGTCCCCTGCCCCTCCATCCTTCGCTGTCACTGAAGGGACTTCTGCTCTCCCTCCTCTGGTTCCTGTGCCCTGAACGCTCTCCTCCCTTCTTTGCCTGCTGTGTGCACTCCCGACTCAGCACCAGGACGGGGCCAGCAGACAGGAGGCTCCCAGGACACCAGAGTGTGCGAGCGTTCACTCCTGTCTTGGGGTGGTGTGAACGCCTGAGAGGTACGCACCTCCTTAAGTTGCCCCCTCAGCAGGGGGGCCACTGCCTGGCCCTGTTCCCCTCCCCACCCCCACTCCAGCCTGGTGCAGGCCCCTGACACCCGACTGCACTAAGGCAGGGAGAGTAACGCCCTTGTTTTTAGATTTCAAGACTCTGGAGGTCATTTCCTACCTAGCTCTGGACACAATCACGCTCCAGCCTGTGTCCTGCCCAGTCCAGCAGACGTGTGGAGAGCGTGCTATGCCGTGTGCGGAAGCCCCCGGCAGCCTGTCCCCTTTTCTTTTATTTGTAACCCCCCCCCCCACGAGACATTTCCTTGAACTGAGCACGTAGTGTGTGCTGATCCACAGGTCTCGCCTTCTCCCGCATGTCCCCATCAGGGACACGGCATTGTATCTACTTGCATCCGTGACAAGATCCAGTTCCAGAGGACACTGGGTTCTGCTCATCTCACCCAAATCTGAGATGCACAGAAGACCCTAAAACACGGACGAGCTAATTTTGCACACCCATCCAAACACAGCTGTTCACTGGGAAGCATAAAGAGATGAAAAAAATCAAATATTTGGGAAGTGATATTTGAAGATTAGGGAATAATTTCTTGTCTTTTTTGTGATATGAAACTGTAATTTTTGTCAAATTCCTCAAAACAGGAATGACAGGTCAACAGAATCTATGTGAGGTCTATCTTGCTTTTGTCTCTGAGTACATAAATACTCCACGTCTCCTGGACAGGAAAAGTGGCAGTAGATGCTCCTGTACCGAGGTCCTCAGCCATGGACGTTGTGTGGATAGTCTGGGAAACCACAGAGGAGCACAGTCAGGAGGGAGCAACCGCTGGCCAAGAGGCCAGCCTGGGTCCTGCTGATGGCCACAGGAGACTAGAGGGCACCGTGTCTTCATGGGGACACCGGTCAGTCACACAGGGTCAAAGCCAGCTCTCTATCTCATTTCTGGTTTGTGAGTTTGCAAGGACTTCTCATAGATGAAGAAAATGGGTTAGAATCTAGAAACTCATTCAATGGATCTCAAGTGAGATTATTATTTGAAAAATGATCCGTTGGCTCCGTGTGTCAGTCCTGACTTTTATGGGTACAGATGACAGAACCAAAAAGGGGGAAAATAGACTGATTCTTTTCTTCCCCTCCTTCTCCTTATTCAGTTATTTGTTTGAACAACTGAAAAGGCAGAGTTTCTGTGGCTTCAGGCATGGCTGGATCCAACGGCTAAAGTGGTGACATCATGTTTATAAGTTTCAATTCTGCTTTTTCTCTACTGTTGTCACCATCAAGTGGTTGAAGAAGGCCACCAGCACACCAAGGTTTATGCTTTATGAGCTTAGAAACATGTGAGAAGAAGAATCAAATTTAAAAAAAAAAAAATCCCCACAAAAACCTGTGAGTAATGGCAGAAAGATCCGTAGAGGGAAGGAATCGGAGGTGAGGGGTTGGGGAGTGGAGGGGAAGGGACTAGTGATGGAATCAGAGAAAGTTGTATTCCATGCTTTTATAACTATGTCAAAATGAATTCTACAGTTACATACAAACTAAAAAGAACCAATAAAAAAAGTACAAAAAATGATAATTTGAGAAGTCTTTTCCTCCCAGTACTCCAAGGAAAGCTTTGGCTCTGAGTCACGTTGGTGTAGTTTGAAGGACATGCCTGTTTCTTAAATCAATCCCTGATAGGAGGGAGAGACTGTGCTGCCAGCTCAGGTCTGAGTCACGTGACCTGCTTGAGAGCCAGGGGTGGGATCACACCCCCTGAGAATGGGGATAAAGGTTCCTTGGGTGTTCCCAGTAATGGCAAATCACTGACTAAGCCCAGTTGATTGATTTTCCCAAAATCATTGGTTCATTTATTCATCCTTCTGTCTATCCAGTCTGACATTCTTTCCTTATTAATCTGAGTGGGTTTGTTTGTTGGTTTACCCGCGGGGCACGCATCGTGGCTTTGGGTTGTACTTAGGGCCGCCATTTTGCTATTTGTTTTGTATCTGTTCCATCTGGGTTTTTGTTTTGTTTTGTTTCTCTCTCTCTCTTCCTTCTTTCCTGAGTCCTTTTGAACTAGTCAAATATCTATAATATTCTATCCTAAAACACTCAACAGACTTTCAAGACATATTTTTTTCCCTCCTTTTGGTAGTTGCTCTAAGGGTTATACTAGGCATCCTCTCCATCTACTCAGACTTGGCATTGTGTGTCTCCATATGAAGAGAAACAATCCACCACAGCACAGTACGACTACTGCCCTCGTTGTTGTATGATTGCTTCCCTGTATTTCACATCCATACA
The DNA here is from genome assembly GCF_021218885.2 of Marmota monax. Classification (NCBI taxonomy): domain Eukaryota; kingdom Metazoa; phylum Chordata; class Mammalia; order Rodentia; family Sciuridae; genus Marmota; species Marmota monax. The sequence continues at coordinate 229,203 of NW_026694831.1, read as the reverse complement.
CTTTATAAACAAACATGGTCATGCTAACGTTTTGCACTAAATTGCCAGGTGCCTGTATAAAAAAGATGGACTTTTCCATTTACCCAGAAAGTCAGCTATCATTATTTATAGCAATATTCTAAAGTTATTAGGAACACTGAATTAGTGAATGTCTCTAGACACAAGGAAACAAAAGGTAGGGTTCCGTGAGCTCTGATCACAAAGTTTTTCATCAACTAGTGATATCTAACTTTGTTTCTTGTGTATTTATGTCTAAAGACGTTTGTCCATATGTGTGTTTTCTAATTAATTAATTAAAACTAGATATATAGGAGAGCAGAATGCACTTTGACTCGTTGTACACAATTGCAGCACAACTTTTCATTTCTCTGATTGTACGTGATGTAGAGTCACACCATATGTGCAGTCATATATGTACCTAGGATAATGATGTCCATCTCATTCCACCATCTTTCCTGCCCCCAGGTACTCTCCCCACCCCTTCCTCCCCTTTGCCCAATTAAAGTTCCTCCATTTTTCCATACCTCTCCCCTCCCCATTATGGATCAGCATCCACTTATCAGAGAGAACATTCGGCCTTTGGTTTTTTGGGATTGGCTTATTTTGCTTAGCATGACATTCTCCAACTCCATCCATTTACCTGCGAATGCCATAATTTTATTCTCTTTTAATGCTGAGTTGATTCATCAACACTGAACTCATGGCTAGAGGTGTTTTGAATGACATTAATCATATACCGCGTTCTAGGTGCGTCCTAGAAGTGCCAGGCAGTGTTGTAGCACTACCTCTGGGGCCGTTTTAAATGTAGTCTCACACACATGCCATACAGAAATATGGACAAAGTGGCATTAAGGAGAGCAGCAAGACAGCCACTTGTTCACAGTGTGAAAGCTGAAACACAGAGGTGGAGTGTGGCTTGTTTGGTCTCAGCTGGGAACAGGGGCATCGGGCAATGCAGAGATTTTTGTTACACTGTGCATGGCTGCACAAGGACCACAGATGTGGACTGGAGGTTCAAACAGACTTTAATGAGCAGGTGAATTCTCAAATAAGAAATCCACACGTCAGGAAGATGGACTGCACTGTTAGCTTTTTGTCTCTGTGACCAAAATGCATGACCAGCACAACTTAGAGCAGGAAAAATTTTTCTGGAGCTAAAGGTTTCAGCCGTCCAGTCCATGGTAGGCTGACCCCATTGTTCCAGGCCTATGGTGAGACAGAGCATCATGGTGGAAGGGCGGGGTAGAGGATGCTGCTCCATTCATGTCAGCCAGGAAGCAGGGAGTGGGAGGGGATGGGGCCACAGGAAAGAGGAGCCCTTCCAAGGCATGCCCTAGTGACTCACCTTCTCCCCAGTCACTCATGTCCCACCTGCCACCAGTCACCATCCAGCCCATGCAAACTGGCCTGGGCTGATTAGGTGACAGCTCTCACAGTCCCCTCATTCCACCTCTGACTATATTCCTGCATGAACACAGGAACTCTGGGGGTCATCTTATATCCAAACCAGAACAACTATGCTTATCATCTCTGATGATCTTCATTGTTTTTTTTTTTTTTTTTGTATGTCGATTCTATCTGGTTCCAATGACTTTCAACTTGAAGAAATTTCTTTAGTGTTTCTTTGATGCAGATTGGCTGGCAATGAATTCTCTAAAAGTTTGTTTCTCTGGAATGTCTATATTTTGCTTTCCCATCTGAGGGATGGTTTTCCTAGATGTAGGATCCTGTGTCGGCAGTTTTATTGTTTCTTGGCTTTCATTGTTCAAAAGAGAAATCAGACATAAATAGTATCATTGTTCCCCTGTATATAATGTGTCATTTCTCTTTGGCTGATTTCAAGATATTCTTTGTACTTTGGTTTCCCAGAGCATAGCCATGATGATGTATTCATGATGTTCTTTATATTTATCTTGTTGGAGGTTCTCTGGGTTTCTTGGATGTCTGAGTTGAGGTTTTTCCAGCAAATTTGGGGAAGTTAACAATTACTTCTTCAAATATTTTTTTCTTGTCCATTTATCTCTATTCCTTCAATGTGGCCCCTCGGTTATCCATATATTAGGATACCTGATATTGTTTCCAATGTTTCTGAGAATCGGTTCCATTTCCTTCCATCTTTTATTCTTTTTCAGTGTCAAGGTGACTTTCTTTCCCTGTACCTAATCTACTGTTAAGCCCATTCGGTGGAATTTGTACTTCTTTTTATTTTTAATTTTGGGGGAGTTAAGTTTGATCTTTTCTTAGTTCCCATTCCTCCCTGTCCAACTTTTACTTTGCATCCTTGATCACATTTTCAGAGTCGATGTTCCTTGTTGGCTAATTACAACACTGAGGTTACCTTCGCTCTTCATCAATAGACTGACTTTTCTCCTGACTACAGGTCACAGTCCACTGTTCTGTCCACGACCAAGAATTGTGAGTCAGGCCCTGGACATTGGGTGTCATGCTACAAAAACATCAGAATCTACAGTTTTCAGTGATGACTTGTTTCTTTGATCTAATGAGTGATCTTCTTAACTGTATAATTACTTTCAACATGTGGACTTTTCATTTTATCCTTGGCTAGGGTGGATTCTCTATCTCTCAGTTTTTCTTTTAGTCCTTGAATGAATTCTTACTAATGGGAAATTAGAAATCAATAAGAAGTCCTAAATATTGATTGAAATCCTTTAATTTAATCGAAATCAAATCCTGACCACTCTCTCTCCTCAAGTAGGCCAAGGGTGGGGTTCTTACTCAAGTCTCTCCAAATTCCTGCTGTTTCTCTCTGCTGAGTTTCTTGGCATCTCCCCAACATAAGCATAACTCGGATGTCAATCGGGTATTTGAGGGGAGTTTATAGGCAGATCTGGGGACCTCCCTCTCTCTGTGGCTCCTTCTTTCTTGCTTTCAAGCTGTTCTGGAAACTTCACGTCCCGACACCTCAGACTCACAGGGTGGTGCATTTCTGTTGGAATGGTAGCAGTCTACCCTGAGTGCCCTGGGAGAGCCCCGGGGAAACGTAGGAAGAGTAGGTCTCACCCTGGGGTTTCTCTCATTCAAGAGTCCAATTCCTTCCATTTCTACCCAGAATCATACAAATTCTTATTGCAAATTGGCACTCTTATTTTTTTGTATCTTTACTTTTTGTGTGTGTGTGGGTGATAGGGAAGTGCACTATCACTGAGCTACACCCCAGCCCTTTATTCCATTTATTTAACTAGAGAATCCCCACCTATGATTTGAACCCATCAGGGGCAGTATGGGCAGCCCCCTGGGGGAGTGAAACTGTAGAATATTGGAAGAGAACAAACTCTAGAGAGGACCAGAAAATACATCTTCCAGGAAGGAAAGCAATTCAGTAGGTCACGTTGGGGCACAGAGTAAAGACCTCCTCTTGGTGAGGTCGGGGACTGTGGGTGAGCCGATATCCTCCGAAAAGGGAAAGTGACTCTCCGACTTTAAGGATAAGCAGTGGGTGCTGACGGGGTGAAGCTGGATGAACTTTCCTACCTTGCTTCTGTCTCATTTTCAGTGGTTTCAATGTGGAGAAAATTGAGGGTTCGGAGCAAGAAGAATCAAGCTCAGCTTAGCAATCTGATTTTCTCTGAGGTTCTTTTTAACGCTTTTGCTCTCTCTTTTTTTTTTCCTTTTCCGATCATAATTTTAAGGTCTGCATACATCAGTGAAGGTAGGTCACACCACCATCAGACCAAAACAGTAACACCAGTGACTCGAGAAAATGCCCTCTTTACTCACACAACCGTCTGGTGGCGTTCCAGGGGACGCGGGAGGGGTGGTGTTTTGTCCCCCATGGCCATTCAGGCAGCAGGGTGGACGATCCTGTCTCTTCCTCCTGTGCCACCTGTGCCTTTGTGTGCAGCAGGGAGGGAAACTGAGTCCAAGCAAGCGCTCGACAAAGCCCCCCACATTTTTTTTCAGTACTGGGGATTGAAGCCCCGTGTGCTTTGCCACTGAGCTACACCCCAGCCCTCTTAATAGTTTTATTTTTATTTTAAGACTGGGTCTAACTAAGTTGCTAAGGCTGGCCTTGAACTTGTGATCCTCAGCCTCTGCCTCCAGAGTCACTGGGATCGCAAGGGTGCACCCCCCGCCTGGTGGAAGGCTTTTGCTATTTTAACTCTCCCGCTTTAGATTTGGAAGCAGCACACTCCTTTCGGCCACATTCCATTAACTAGAATTGAGATTTGTCCTGAACTCCAAGGCAGAGGGAAGACACAGTCAGCTAGGTGCAGACAGATGTTTGGAACAAAGCCGGGGATATTTTTTCATATACACATTCCTTTTTATAAAGATAAAGCTTCTGACTTGTTCCTGAACAGAAACTGAGTCCCTGCCATCCCATAGCCATGTCATCTGAGCTGTCGGCCATGGCCTGGGTTCTCCCAGAGTTGTATCTTGAGACAGGATTTGAGCAAAGTTTCAACCAACCATGGATCCAAAATATTGGAAAAATATATGTCCATTCTGAATACATACATTATCTCTTTATTCCCTAACAACATAGTATAACAGCTGTTTCCCTAGCATTTCCAATGCACTGGGTGTTACAGTTAATCTAGAGATGATTTAAAGAACACAAGAAGGTGTGCATAGGAGATCTGCAAAAACTGCATTATTTTATGCAAGGGACTTGAGCAACCTCTAATGTTGGTATCCTGGGGGGAAGCGAGGTCCTGGAATCAACTTCTTTTGGATACCAAGGGACAAGTGTGTCCTGATTCATGAGCAGTGGCTAAGGGGTTATCAGAAATTGGCAGATGCAAAACCGGAAGATTGGTGACTAGAGCTCTGACCAAGAGGTGTGGAAGGGGTGCATCGTGGGAACGTGTCAGGGTCCTGTGTGACAGCTAAGCACGGGGCGTGCAGAGGAGATGGCCCTGCACAGGCTGTGGTGAAAAGCCCAGCAGCTCTGGTCACACTTCAACAAGGAAAATTGTTTTATCTTGATGAGTGACCATGATGGATCTGAGTAAGGTTCACGACAAGATCAGCTTTATCGGGAAGTTTCCTCTGTGCTCCATGGATTTAGACTTGTGTGATTCTTTGGGATTCCTTTCCAACAACCAGGAGGTCTGGTCCCACCTCTCTCTCTGCTCTGTGGCCCTGTCTCCCCTGAAGCCATTGTTAAAACCTCGTTCTGTGACTCTCTGTCTTTCAAAATGGTGATAGACAGCAGACAGATGTGCCCTCTCCCATTTTCTCAGAACCAACAAACACAAGGTAGAAAGTGGGAAGTCTTGCTCTTGCCACGTTGTTCCAGCTTCAGTGCAGCCAGCCTGGAAATGAGGTGACAATAAAGGCAGAGAGTGGAGTGGGACGTTAGGTAAGAAGCAGAGCAGGCCTTGTGCGTCAGGTTGGGGGGAACATGATTCACTGGGTGGATGCAGAGAAGAAAATGCGATTTGCTGATCCAGGGCCAGTCACTGTTCCATGAAATCTGTGTCCCTGATTGCAGCTTATTTTGAGGGGAGGAGATTATGTTCCTTTTTCAAGAAAATCCCACTTAATGGGAACAAAAGACCTCACCAAGCCACGGTGAGCAACCCTCTGGCTGGGGTCCTGGGGCTGAGCTGCAGAGCTGGAAGCCTGGGCTGGACGGAGTCACAGCCGAGCCTCTGGACCTGAATTGGCAGCAGCCAACAGTGGCTTTTCCTTTCACTCCCTCTGAATGGCCACCTTGAAGGCAGATCAACAGGAGTGACAGCAGAAGAGAGAGCCCAGTGGTGGAGCTGTCTGCCAGCCTGAAGGGGGAATTCAATAGCTCTCTGCTCCAGCAGAGCCCCGTCAGCCTTGCTGAAATCCGGTGACATCTCTGCCTATTAGTGAATGGAAACACACGCCTTTCATTCCTGAGCTGGGGGGAGGTGCTTTGTCTGCTGTGTCCTTGTCCTCCAGGCCGGATTGTTTGCTGAGAAAAGACACAATTAAATCTTGCATTCAGTTATGGGCTGTTTGGGTCTGAGGAGCTGTTGAAAACCCGAGCGCCTTATCATATTAATGAGCGTGGCTGCCGGATGAATACCTGACAGGGGGGAGTCCCTGGGGAGGGGAAGAGCAAAGCTGAGAATATTAGGATGTTATGATCTTCACACGATAGGAAAACTATTGACGAAATGGCACATTACCCCCAGAGATGAGGACTTTTGTGTTAAATGGGCGTGAAAATGATCCTCTGCATTCCAAACCCAACCGGCAACCCGGATTCCCATGGACCAGACCCATGCACGACTCGGGGGACCTGCCCACCCGTCTCTTTGCAGGGGCCCAGCGCTGAGCTTCCCTGGGTTTGGGGGGTGGGAACCTAGACTCCAGGAACAAGGGAGGCAGAAAGTGACACCTGAAGAAGGGTCACGTCTAATATAAGGAGAAACCAGGGACAGGCCCAGCCACATATGAGAGCCTGAAACAGAGAGGGAAACACAGGGCCAGGACCAAGCAGCCTGGAGTGAAGCTGGGTGACCATGAGGGAGGGTGGACCAACAGTGAGGGAGGCGTGGCAGCCTTGGGGACTTGGCCGAGTCTCCGGCAGGAGTTAGGATACTTGTTCTTCCCGTTCAAGGGGTTGGAGGCACAGGGGATGGATTTCCAGGTTAATGCAGCATGGCCTTGGACTCCCAAGTGCACACACACACATGTACACACGCACACACGTACACACACGTACATGCACACGTACAAACGTGCGCATACACCCACACTCACATTAACTCAAAAGGGAACGTGGTCAGTCCTCACCAGTGTGGGGTGTCTGTGGGGCAAGTCGATTATTATGAAGTTGAGTTGTTGAGTGTTTTTTAGAGCAATGTGTTCTTTTCAGGTACTTACACTCATGCTGAATGGCTAACTATGAAAATAAGAACGTTCTTCTGGACCTGCCTGGAGGCTTAAGGTCAGATCTAAGGCCACTGATGATTTACTCAATGCTGCTGGAACTCAGGGGGCTCAGACTGCTCAGGCATTTAACTGAATGCCTTTCGCCTTCGAGAAAAGGGCTTGGGTGAATAATGACCCCAGACCCCATAAATGTGTGTATTTGAGCCTCAGGAACAGCCCGGCCATAGGATGATCAATCAAAGAAGCCTTGTAGACTTTGCTATTGTTGGTGTGTTATGAGTTGAGAACCAGATGCATAATAATAATAGAAATTATAAAAACAGAAAGATCCCCCGTTGAAGGGGTTCTTACAATACAAGGCACTATCAGTGCAGAAAATACTGGACTTGGGGCCACTGGATGACTTAGCAGCTGGTCGGCATTGGGAACATCAGCTGACCTAATTAAACAGTGGTATCTGAAGGAAGATCACCTTCCAGAACCCAGTGGAAGAGTAGTGCTGAGGGTCATGGGGCATTTACGGAGCTGTGTCATACAGAAAGAATTCAGCATAGTACCTAAAGTGTGGTCAGGTCCTACTACATGACAATAACTGGTGGCAGAATCGATAACCTTGAAATCAAGAAGAGCGAGTTAAGAAATCAGTGATAGCTTTATGTTTCCCACTGAAAGTGAGGGGGGGCGGAGGAAAGGGGAGGGGAGGGGAGGGGAGGGGAGGGGAGGGGAGGGGAGGGGAGGGGAGGAGAGGGAAAGGAGCAGAGGGTGTAACTCCCTATGACAAAGGGCTGGCTTCAGCTGGTTCTGAGCTTGGAATCGGCTTTCCTTTCTGTCCAAGTCAGAGAAGGACTGGGATGGATTTGGGGCTGTGCACACTGCTTCTGTTGAACCCGTCCTCAGGTTACTTTGGTCTGGGAATGTCATCCAGCTCTCTAGACGTAGACAAGGACTAAATACGAGGTCAGATGGGGACGTTTCCTTCTGTGCTGTCGGGTTGGTTCTCTGTGGGGACTCATAGCATTTCTCAGTTGGGATCTTTGGATTAGGGATGCTCACCTTGTATAGCCAAGTCTCCAGATGTGCACAGGTAACTCAGCTAATATATTTTTTTAAGAAGGATAAACCTCAATTTCCAAAGAGGATAAATAATTAAAAAAAATCTAGATTACTAAAATTGGTTGGGTATTGCTCTTCTGTTCAACAGGATCACAATGGGAATTCCAGTTATGAAAGGTCAGATGCTGGCTCCGTGCTGGTATCTCAGTGAATTATGAATTTCCTGGGATCTTTTCAGCTACACATATTCTGCCTGATAAGCACATTCACTCATGAAAACAGCATTATTGATATATAATTGACATAGCATGCATTATGAACATGTAAGTGTAAAATTTGGTGAATTTTGGTGTCCGTGGAGCCAGAAAATGAACATCTCCACTACCTCCCAAAGTGCTTAGGCTCTTTTGTAATCCACCCCACCCACCACCCTCCCTTACTCCCACCCCTGGGGAACTGCCTATCTGCTGTCTCTATAGATTAGTTTTCATGTCCTAGAGTTTTATAAACTCTAGATCACACAGTAGGTACTCACGTGTCTTCTACCTTCACCATGAGCACAGCTATCCTGAGGTGCATCCACAGTGTGGCCTGCAGGCAATAGGTCCCTCCTTCCCATGGCAGGGTGATGTCCCACTGCAAGAACCTTGACCATGCACACTCTTTATCTCTTCACCTGGGCATGACATGCAGGCTGTTTCCAGTGTCGAGCTGTAACAAACTAAGTTCCTGTGAACATTCACGGGTGGTCTTGCAGTGGACGTGAACACTGATTCTCTTGGTGAACACTGTAGGTGTGGAATGGAGGCTCACATGCTAAGGCATGTGTGATATTTGGACTTCAGGTGTCCCCCAAAAGCTCATCTGTGAGACAATGCAAAAATATTCAGAGGTGAAAACATCAAGTCATCAGGGTGTAACCTAGCCAGTGGACTAATCCACTTGAATGGATTAACTGCATGATAACTGTAGGCAGGTGGCATACATATGGAGCTTTGGGGATTATATTTTGTCCCCAGTTCCTCTCCTTCTCTGCTTCCTTTTGGTCCTGAGCCGATCAGCTTTCCTCCACCACATCCTTCCGCCATGATGTTCTGCCTCACCTCAGACCCCGAGCAGTGGAGTTGGCCGACCAGAGACTGAGCCTCTGAAACCATGAACCCAAATAAACTTCCCTCCTCTGAGTTGTTCTTGCCAGGTCTTTTGGTCACAGTGATGAAAATGTTTTACTTTTCAAGAACTTGCAGTACTGTTTCCCATTTTACCATCTCACCTTCCCACAAGCGGCGTGAGAGTTCCAGTTGCTCAACATGATAATCGGCATTTGGTATCCTTGGCATTTCATTATTACTTCAGCTATTCCAGAGGGTGAAGCGGAATCTTTTTGTGCTGAAATCCGTAATTTCCCCAGTGGTTATAAATCCTGAACATCTTTTCTCACTTGTGCCTATTTTCCATGTGTATCTGTGCAACATCTGTCTTGATCTTTTACTCGTATTTTAATCCCGTTGTTTATTTTCTTTTCTTTGAGTTCTGAGAGTCCTTTGTATTTTCTGGATACGAGTTTTCAATGTCTACTTGATTAGTAAATATTTTCTCCTGGTCTATGGCTTGTTTATTCATTCTTATCACAGTGTTTTGAAGAACAAAACATGTCAAGTTTTATCCAGTTCATTTTGGATGTTTTTCTTTGGCACGTCATACTTGTAATGTCCTACCTAAGATTTGGGGTGCCAATCTTGTTTGGGTTCTGAGCCAGCTTTTCTCTGGTTCTAACATGAGAAGAACCCTGGCCTCAGGGTTATGTGTCTCTTCAATTTTCTGCAAGAGTTTGTGTCAAATAAGTATCATTTTCCCATTTGAAGTGTTTGGTTGAATTCACCATAGCAGCAATCTTGACTTGGAAATTTCTTTATGAGAAGGTTTTAAACTACAAATCTGATTTTCTTTAAGACACAGGATTCTTAGGGTTTTCTACTTATTCCTGAGTATTAACTTTAGTTATTTGTCTTTTGAGGAATTGGTCTCTTTCATTTAAATTGTGGGGACTACTGTCATATCTTTTTATATTCTGTGGGCTCTAGACAGATATCATCTGTCTCATCCATCAGATGTAAAATCGTCTCTTCTTGTGCTCACTTTCTTTTTATTCCTGATCAATCTGGCTAAAGTTTTATCAATTACTTTCATCATTTTGTGTACATATGGAGCTCAAACCCAGGGCCTTGGGCACTAGAGGCATGTGTTCTACCACTGAGCTACAGCCATTGCCCTATCTTCATCTCATAGAACCAGATTTTTTTTCCTTGATTATTTCCATTTATCCTATTATTTCATCTATTAGAATTGGAAGTTCACTTACATTCATTTTTGTCAAAGATTATCTGTTGGTTTTTAATTTGAAAATATTCAATTAAGCAACATTATCAGTATGAAATGATCTTCTTTATCTAGGGTTTGATCTTGGATAGTATTGGTATGTATTGTTACCATGCCACCCGACGTCTTCATAATTGGATTCCAATGATCGATTCAATGTGATTGACATCTATGTATATGGCAGACTCTTGGGTTCCCTCTGACCTGGATGTATAAATGAGAAGGTAACAGAAGGTAGAGAGGGAAGGTAGAGAGGAAGGGTGACGGAGAGTGACCCCAGAGAGGGCATCTAGGCTTCTTTGATCCTGGATTTCTTTGATCCTCAGAAACCCTGAGTCTGGAATAATTTTCTACTAGTTTAGAATCATATGAATCAGAAGCTTCCAGGGAGGAATTTAAAGACCCACATCTGATGGGAAATCCAAAGTCATAAGATTCTCTTGGATGTGAAACGTGTTCTGGGATTGCCTCTGGACCCCTGAGTGGTAGAATCATTTTTCCCTGTACACTGCTCTCCCTTCTATCATGAGTCCTGTAGGGTTAGGGTTAGGGCAAATGAGATGGAGTTTGGTTTCATATTTCACTCAACACAGAGCTTACATGTTTTTCAAATAAATGGATGGATCAAAAGGTGGCAGGCAGCGGAGATATCACAGCACAGATAAAAAGCATACTCTGGTCTCTGGAGTATCTGGAAAAGTGAGAGGTGGTTGATATACACTGGATTCCAAATTGGATTTCCACCGATGTGACCTAATGAGATGGTTCTGATACAGACACAGACGATGCAATTCTACGTATGTTTTTATAACCCATCACAAAACTTTGTGGACAATCATTCTCAATGGGAGACAAACAATCTGTGCACATTTTCCATTTCAAAGACCATATTTATCCACACAGCAGAAGTTTGGAAGACACAAATATCTCTCCTGGGAAAGTGGTGGTAATACGTACCTCACTTTCTTGGCTTAAAATTGTCAACATTACACAGTAGCATAATTGCTAAGCACAAAAACTAGCCTACCCCTCTACTGGCACTTTTAGCTCTCCATCCTAACTCTTAGGAAGTAGTACATCAGTCAGTTTTCTATCACTGTGACAGAATACCTGGGGTAATCAATTTAAAAAGGGGAAAAGTTTATTTTGTCTCACAGCTTCAGAGGTCTCTGTCCATGGTTGGTTGATTCTATCACTTTTGGGGCCTGGGGCAAGGTGGTATGTCATGGCAGGAGCACATGGCAGAGCCCAGGCCAGCTCATGGCACCCAGAGAGCAAAGAGAGAGACAGGAAATGGCCAGGTCTCAGTACTCCATCAAGGGCACACATCCCATGACCTAACTTCCTTCCTCTCAGTATCCCCCCCTTTTGGGGGTACCTCTTGATAGTGCCACAGATCAGGGACAAAGATTTTAGCATATGATCCTTTGGGGAACATTCTAGATCAAAACTAGGAAAGGGCAAATCCACGTTTTGTGGGGCTGATACGAGGCCATATCACGCAAATGCCACCAGCTTCAGTTCAGCAGAGATCTAACCTTGGTGCCATTTTTCAGTATTTTTCCACTTTTTTTTTTTTTTGGTGCATCGGAGTCGTGCGTAATGATGGGACTTGTTGCTGCACATTTGCAGGGGCACGCAATAGGATCTGGCCAATGCCCCTCTCCAGCCTGTCCACCCTGACTCCCCGCCTCCCACCCCTTGGTCCCTTTTCCTCCACTGATCTCCCTTTGATTTATAGGAGCTCGACCCCCACCTTTTTTCCCCCTTTTTCCTCTCTAGCTTCTGCATATGAGAGAAAACACAGGACCTAACCTTCTGGGTGTGACTTATTTCACTGACCGGAATGGTCTCTGTTCATTTTCCTGCAAATGCCACAATTTCTTTTTCTTTATGGCTGAATAAAGCTCCCTGGTTCACATGCACCCCATCTTTATTACCTGCTCACCATTGACGGACACCTAGGCTGCTTCCTTGTTTGGCTGTTGTGAATCGTGCTGTGTTAACACGGGTCTGCGTGTCTCACCGTAGTGAGATGACCATATTGTCTGTGGAGGCTCTTTTGTAGTTAATTACTATCTAATCAGTCCTGGCCTTGTCAAAAAGTGCTTCTCTGAGAGTCTCTCAATAGACTGACTCCACAAATATAAGACTGTGGGACTTTGCTATTCTTTTCTTCCACCTACCTTCTCCCCTCAAACCAAGTACAGAACATGTCTCTGGGAACATTTTAGCCAATGTGAGGGAGAAACACCGGGACTAGAGAACTCTGCCCCTACCGAAGTGATCTGTCCTCTCACTTATCCTGGAACAGATATTTTATTTTACCAACAAGACCTTCAGCTACCTGTACATCGACCATAAAGACAGACATGAGAGGCCAATTACATAAAGTGGATGTAAAAGACACATCCTCTGACTCCTTCATTAACACCCCTATTTTTAGATAAAACCTATTGGCCTACAAAAACTGAAAAGAGTTTCTTGGCAAATTAATTGTGTAAACACAAGCCCCAGGAGAATGATTAAACTACTTAAGGGGGAAAAAACAACTATTTTCAAGTTTTGCGGAAATATTCTTTCTTTAAAAAAATAATAGCCACGCTGATCACAAATGTCTCATCTATACGAAAGCAAATCCCCTGCGGATCTGTGTGAGGCAATGTGTAGTTGACCCAATTCCAATTACTCTATGTATCTGGAAGAAACAAAGTGACACTTATCTTGAAATAGTCTATAATGCGTAATCCCAACATAATCATTTTATTGAGTGGATTTTGACATTATAGTCTCAATTTTTACTGAGAGTCTGTGTAAGAAAGAGCTCTACTTCTAACCTTCAGCCTATCGTTAAAACATCACTCATTTCTCATTGTTATCAAGATGTGGAGTAGTTTTAGAATTAATTGATGGCAAAAATTGAGTTCCCCTGAGGAATCCCCATCACGTCTCCTTATGGACAGTGGAAAGTCTATAACCAGCAAAATTTCTTTTTTTTGTTCGAGTCACAAGTGATCAGAGAGCAAATTTTACTCTCAAATTATATGTTTAAACAGTCTCTCCAGGTGATCTCAGGCATGCAGGAGTTTGAGAAAGCCCTGATCTTTATTATTTGATTTAAAGATTTCTACTGGGGTATTTTCTTTGCTTTTCTTAGGGGAAATAACTTGGCAATTCAAACCCGAGGTGCTTGTGCCTCTGTCTTCTGATACTGAGATGTTATGGACCGAGTGCTTGTACGGCCTCAAAATTCACATGTTGGCTGTATTCGGAGGCAGATCCTCTGTGGAAGTCATTAAGAGTGACAAGCTCATAGCGTAAGGCCCTGATCCTATGGGATAAGTGTCCTTCCAGAAGAGACCCCAGAGAACCCACTCTGTCTCCCAGCACACCATAAGGAAGCCCTGAGGACACACAGGGATGGGCCACGCACCAGCCAAGAGGGGAGGTTTCCGAGGGAAGCCTGCCTCATGGCCCCCGATCCTGGGCTTCTATAGCCCCTAGGATCCGGGAGGAGTGAAGTTGCCATTTAGACGACCCAGACTGTGGCATTTTGTTATGCAGCCTAACTGGACAAATACACCTTGAACCCATCCCATCCTAAGCAGTAACTACCTAAGTGGTTGAACATGAGGGTTTTACTTTTAGTTTAATCATCCTCATTTATAAACAAGTTTATAAAGGAAACTCGCATATAAACGAGGGCAACTTGGTCACTGGCCCAAGATCAAATCCCAGATCCTCGGGTGCTCAATCCCAGGTTGTTCTTGCTGCCAGTACCTGGGGTGGCCCACGGCCCAGCGGGCTTGGCATACCGCCAAGCTCAGCTTCATTTTGTCATGAAGTGTAAGTCACCACACGTGGAAGCTGGCCCCAGTGTCGAGGCCCTGTGACATGTCTTCTAAGGACACAGGGAGTAAGGTAGACTGAAATTCAAATTGGGACTCAGCAAATTTAGCAGTCCCCCATAGGAACCTAACTTTTGTAAAGCTCGGCTCCTTACCCATAACAGAGGAAGGAACATCTGCACTCTGCACTGCTTATGGGCATTTAGTGTCTGACTGATAAAAACACCCAGAACAGAGTCTGGAGTGGTCAATAAACACTGGTTGCTGGGACCACTTCTCTTCTCTTCCCACACAGTCAGCCACTGGCCAGGTGAAAGCGTTTACCTGATTTCTCAGAGGCTCACTCTCCTTTGCTAAAGGTGGCCCTGAGGGCTGCCTGGGGATCAGCCTTGGAAGGAGTAAAAGAAGGAAAAGGAGCCAGAGTTGAGGCTGCCCATGATGGCCCAGGGGTGGGCTGCAGGGGACAGGCGTGGGGAGCTGGGCTGGAGGGGAGCTGGAGGGCCACCACGTGGACTGAGGACCTCTGTGTGAGATGAACTCAGATGGTCCACAGCTTACTTGGGAAAAGAAGAGAAGTGGAAAATGACCTTCTCTTAATCGATGGGCTCTGGGTGTGACGTATGATGGGTGCCATATTGGAGGCTATTTAATAGGCTGAATGCACGGTGCCCTGGACCACTGAAGGGAAGATCTCATAAGAGTTTGTGATCCATAGAGTAAGACAGAGGAATCTACCGAAAAGGTGAGCAAGTCCTCATTTTGGTCAAGTCCAAGTGTCCCTGCATTCTCTTTGATGTACAAATATTCAAGTCATAGGCAAAATATAAGATTCCCAGATTTGGTCTAAAACAAACAAATCTGTTATTTTGAGCTGATTCACAGTTTCCCAGGAGAGACTGTGACTCTAGAATCGAGTTATTTTTCTTTGTTTGCTGGAATGATCTTTAAATATAAATTTTAATCAAAATACTAGACACGCTTATAAATAAAATCAAGTAATGCAAAAAATCTTTAACAAAGAAGAAGCAGGTTCCCCTCCCCCACCCCCCCATCCACATTCCTAACCACAGAGGCGGCAGCTTTGGACTCCTCCTGTTTCCATTTTTCTTCCAAAAAATAAGCCAGCATTCCATGATTTATCCATCATCACCTGTCAATAGAGGAGGGAGAAACGTCACTTACTCTCCCTTCTCCCCCCTCCCGTGTCCCTCCCGTGTCCACTCACTGACCCTAACTGCCCAGTTTTCAGCCTGCAGCCTGCTTGTCTCTCGGTCTCACACTTCATTCCTGGGAGCAATGCCTGGCAAGAGGGGAGGCTCCCGGCCTGCGGCCCACATGGATTCTCTCTCCTCTTTCGGGGCCATTCTATGGGTGGGCCAAATAAAACATTTTGTTTTGCTTCATATTTGGATCCTGAGTTTCTTGATCTGATTTTCTTCCCCTCCCTCCCTCCCTTCTCTCTTTCCTTCATTTTCCTTGCTAATAAAATAATGATGTGTTTTTGCCACATCCTTGGAATTTTCCAGACCACTCTTCCTTCACTCACTGGGAAGCATCCCGTTTCCTTACAGGAAACACTTCTTGGAACCTCCGTAAATTCTTTTCCGGCCTCCGTCGAGCTGCTGCGGGCCTCCTTCCTGGAGCTGCCTGTGTCTCTCCTCTACCTGGACCAGCGTGGAGGGAGGGTTCAGGGGAATCCTGTTCAGGAACTTTAATGAAGTTCTGTTTCCTCTCCTCCTCTCCCTGCCAAGCTGACCCAGAGACCGTCTGAGGTACTCTCAGGAAACCCCCTCTCACACCCTGTGGCCCTTCTTAAGCTCATTTTGGGCTGAGGTCTATTTTCTGTCCGAACCTTCAGTTATCCATCCTTCATCTTCTTTCACCTTCTTACTGACTGCTGAGATCCACCAACCACCAAGGACGGCCTTCTTCACCATGCACTTTCCTGCCGTTCAAGTGGATCTTCTTTTTATTTTTGATTTGCATTCCTATGAGACCCCATGGGCAGAGGTGGTGATGGAGAATTCATTTTCTGGGTTTAGAGAAACCAGAAGCCCATACACAGGGGTTGAGTAGCCGTGGATGAGCTCGGCAATGTGGGGGACCTGAGGGCGTCCTGCTCAAGTCCCTTGATCTTGGACTCCTATTGCTGATGCTGTCTTGCCCCCCGACCTTGTCTGGCTGATTTTGGGTCATTTGGACAGTGCAACCGGTGAAACCAGAAGTGAGCAAAGGTTGGGGAATTCTACCTGCCAGGATTATTATTATTAGTTCTATCATCTCAGTTTACATTCCACTGACAATGAGGAACTGGTAATTAATAAAAGTCATGCCTGCCTACTGGAAGTACAATTAAATATTTGTGTTAATTAAAAGTCACTGGGAAGCACCTGACAAAGTGGCCAGCCTTGTGGCTTTGCATAGCAATGAGCAGAGCTCAGGTCTACAGTCTTGCTTGACATTAACAAATGTATATTTGTATAAAGAAGTCCTTTCTGAAGGGTGGGGAAGAAAGAAGAGGGTGGGTTGCTCAGGGCTGCTTTGCTGTGCAGATTCTTGAAAATCAAAGTGGAGATGCATCCACAGAGGAGAAACCAAAGGAACCACAGAGCAGGTGTCCATGGTGAGAAGTACAGGCATCTCCACTGGTGGCTGGTGTGGGCTCCATACACGGGCAGGGGAAGATAAAGGTCAGCAGAGAGCATTGAGTTCCAAGTCCCTGGAGCCACTGACTGAGTTTCCTCTTTAGTGCATCCTTGCTTCAACAGTGCCTAGGGTGTGGAGTGCAATGACAGAGATTGGGAGAGCAGTGTCTGAGATTGGGGTCTCTGATGACATCATGGCTGGGGAAAGCCTAGTGCCTAGAATGTTCCTGTGCAAGGGTGCAGGATGCCTAGCTGCTGTGGCCATGCCCTGTGTGAGGAGGCTCTGTGCTAGAGTCTTATCAGCTTCGACCTTGATTTCAGGCACTTGGCTCCTGGGAATAGAGGAACCCTCCTGCTCATCAACCACAGTGTTTTACCAGCTCAGCTACTTCCAAGCTGCCTGCTTAACTGTAACTTTATACAATGGACTTTTATGAGAGCTGCACAAAGCTCTGAACAGTGCACATTGCAACTGTAGATTGCAAATGCGGAAAACCTACATAAATGTTTCTAGCCCGATAACTTTATTAGTACAAAGAATAATACTTGCATAGTTTTAACCTGATAATGAGAGATATAGAAATAAAGATTTCTGGTGTAACTCTTGAGATCTGCTTCTCCATCAGAGAGCAGCACTCCACCTGATCCCAGCTTTATCTTTAAAATCTACGTGTGTGAGTCTTTATTTTTCTAATCCCCCATTGCCCCTTGTGGGAACCTGCAAGCTTGGCCAGGCTGGTTGTGGCACTAGGGTTCTACACTGAGCACTGTGACACATTTAGAAATAAGCAATTACTGTTTGGCACAGTTCCTGACACAGAGCTCCCCAAACCCTTTTCATTTCCTGATTGGTGGGGGGATGGGAACAGCCTAGGCAAACCTACTATGTCCCTAGAATCTCCTGGGTGTTAGGAGCATCTTTTGGTCCAATGGGACAACTCTTGGTTAGATCCTGAGTAGCATCAGGATGAGGATTTGGCCACCTGGAAGATCAGGGTATGGTTGGAAGCTTGGAAATCAGCTCCATCCCTATTACCTGAGGAGGTGGGTAAAGGAGCTCAACTCTAAGTTAGCTGGTTAGAATTCTCCATAAAAATCCCTAAACAGTGGGATTCAGAGAGCCCCTGGACTGATGAACACACCTCACACTGGGCAGTTGGTGAAGCCCAAGTCTATGGGAAGGAAGCTCCTGTGCCCAGAACCCGATGGAACTTGACCTGCCTTCACCCCTTCATCTGGCTGTCCATCTGCATTCTTTATAACATTCTCTATTTTAAAAAAACCTGAAAAGTGTAAGTCAAGTCCTAAGGTTCCACAGGTTCTAAGGATGGAAACATGAGGAGGGTCTGAGACCCCCGTCTCACCAGGTAGGATGGAATCATAGGCAACATGGACACAGGTGCCCGTGACGGGGGTCTGAGGTGGGATCGTCTTGCAGGCTGAGCTCTTAGCTGTGGGGTCTGCATTAACCCCAGCTACAGTCAGAACTGAATGAGCTCACGGGACACTCCGCAAGTGTCCGCAGAACACCTGGTAATTGCATTTTGAGTCTCCGTGGTATGAGGAGAGGAGCTCTTTCTTTTCTTAGCATCTAAGGGGAAGCAGGTGAGGGGTGGGACTCAAGGTTGGTGTCTGCTTTGACCCTCCCGAGCTATTCCATCTTGGGCCATTTGCGTAAGTTCACCATGTGGCAGGTCCCTGATATCTGAAACAAGGGACAGGGATTAAATGAGGGAAGAGAGGAAATGACTGCCACTTAAAATGGTAACTGATAGTTTTTGTTTTAGTGGGAGAAGAAAGGAAAAGAAGGCAGGGGGCAGGCATGGTCTCCATCCATGATGTTTGGCTGGAGCATGTTCTCCTTGAGAGGGTCTCAGTGGGGCCTTTGAGAGGTGACTCAGCCATAAGGCGCCTCCCTCATGAGTGGGACTGAAACCCTTTAAGGGAAGCTCCACACCTGCTCAGCTACCTTGCTTTCCACTTTTCCTCCATGTGAGGATTCAGCAAGGAGACCCTCTGCAGAAGCCTGGAACCTGTACCTTGGCCTTGAACTTCCCACCCTCAGAACAGAGAGAAGAGGTTCCTGCTCCCTATGAAGAGCCCAGTCGGGGTGTGGTCATGGCTGCACCAAGTGGACAGAGGCCTGCGGGGAGATAAAGCACTCGGAGACGCCTCCCTGCCTCCGTGTTTGTTCCCCAGAGTCACCTCCTGGTCCGCTGTGGCCTGCTCCTCTGCCCAGGCATGGCTGGACTTGGCCCCGCCCCCGCCCTGTGGGCCTCTCCAGGTGACTATCTCGGGTGGCCTTAGCTTAGCTGCACCTGCAGAGCCCAGGCTGCCTGTTTCCACTGGTGACTTTCCCTCAAATGTCTGGGGGTAGAACTAGGTGAGAGAGGCATCTGGGACAGAGACCTTAGGAGGTGCCCATTCTCAGGGTCACACCCTGGTCTGGGTTGGCATCCCCCATCTAGGACACATGAATCTCCCTCCCCCTCAGCACCTGTAGGGTTTTGTTCTTAATTTTGTTTATAAGATGTCCCTCTTGTGGACTTCCACGCACAAAAGGACCTAAGACAACCCATTTCCAGAGTGTCTTCTATTTATTTGACTCTTTAAAGCAATTTGAGGACAAATTCATGTCTCAGCATTGACCAACTGACCAACTGTGGTGACCCGGGGCCTGGTAGTTAGCTCCTCCGTGCCTCGGTTGACTCACCTGTGAAGTGGGACAGCAGACTTGGAGGGCTGTGACGGGGTACAGAAATTCATGGACTCACAGCCCTGAGAAAGTGCCCAGCATGTGGCAATGTCAGCTGCCTGGCTCTGGACCCAACCTCCAGAGCTGGACCTGTAAGAGATGGACCTCCAGCTCCACCTCTCAGGATCTGGGGGTGAACCCCCATGAAATCACAGACCATTACTTTCCCTGAGCAGCAAAGGCACTGACATGCTTTGTGCTTACACTGTGTGACAGGTGGCCTGTGAGCTCCACCTGGGCCCCTCGTCTCCTCGCGCTCCTGCTCTGCCCTCCCCAGGAGGGGCGCTGGCCTGGAGGATGGAACCAAACCTCTAATTTTTCAATCTGTCAAAAGCAAGGACCTATCCAAGGTCACCAGGTGCCTGTGCATGTTTTAGGGGACCAGCCCAACTTCACAGGTCACCATCTGAGAAATGGGTTTGCTTGAAGCCCCCGAGAGAACGTGGGGGTACCTCCCGGCCTCACCATCCAGTGACGTCCACTTCCGCAGACTCCCTGTTGTCCAGGACGAATGTCCTCATCTGGCTTTTCACAGGACCTTGGCCAGGTCTGCAGCCTACGGGAGAATCAGACGTTGGCGCTCTCCTGTGCGTGTGTGTGCGCGTGCGTGCATGAGCGGTAGGGGTCGAGTCACGAAAGGCGTGCTTTAGGAACTGATTATGTGTGCTATTTTTACTCCTCGAATGTCTGCCTTCCTCTCCCCCCGTGAGGTTCCTACTGAAATCTGACAATCAGGGTTGAACTTGACTGTCAGCTTCCATTAGGCAAATCAAGCAGGAAAAAAGAGAGTGTGCGCCTGGCCGTGGCAGGGAGCTGATTCAGCAGCGATGAGATGCTTGGGCTTCGGGGCAGTGACCGACTGGAGGGGTTAATTAGTCAGGTGAGGTGCTGTCTCTGCCCCCAGCGCCCTGCCTTCCTCCCCGTCCGCCAGCCCCAGGAGGAGCCTCTCTCCCCGTCGTTCCTGCCTCTGATTCCTGGGGGTGCAGCTGGAACATGGCATCGTGTGCCCAGGGCTGTCCCCAGGTGGGCACAGGCTGACCCCGTCAAGGGCACCCCTCTGAGGTGGGCTGAGGCCTGGGGGTGGACCATTCCTTCCTTCCTGGTCTGCTTCACCCGCTGTGAGCACAACCTTGAACTCCTCTAGGGAAACGAGCATCCGGTGGAGACAAAGTCACAGTGATTTCCTTCCCAGGGGACCCGCAGGCACCTTGTTCCCCTCCGCAGCCCATCTCCATCTTGCCTCTGTCATCAGGCATGAAGTTGGACATTGGGAAACAAGTCGCCCTGTCAATAATGCAGGAAGCACCCTGGTGGGTGGCAGGGCAGATTCAGAGACAGGGACTGCCTTCCCCCGACGGCTCTAGAAGGAGGTGTTCAGAGTACAGAGGAGGAGGAACACGAGCAGCTTCTCCTGCTCTAGAAAACTCAGCTGGGGCGAGCGGACCACAGACAACCCAGGAGGAGACGCAGATCACACGTGCAACTAGGCCAAGCGCTCTGGGGCCAGGGCTGGAGGAGGATGGCCCACTTCCAAAACTTCCAAAAAAAGAAAACTGAGAAGTCTCCTTGGAGCTGGGTTTTAAAGGTTGTCTGAGGTGTGATCAGAGTGAGCTTCTCGGCTCCCAGAGCTCCCATGACAACCACCTTCTGGGGGCACCTGGCGCTCCCTCTCAGAGACCACCAGGGTTCTCCTCCTGCTGCCCCTGCTGAGCTCTGCCCAGCTCCCAGCCTCGCCCACTCCTCCCTCCTCAGCTGCTCAGTGTCATAGCTGGACATTGACATGGTGCCCTTCCCTTCTCCCTGTCTTTGCCAGTGCAGGGTCACGCCGGGGCTGCCACCATGGGGACTGGGTTGGTGCTGCTTGTGCTTGCATCCTGCAGCCACTCTGTGCCCGCCCATTAGTCACCCTGGCAGAGAGTGGCCCTTGCCCAGCCGTGGCCCTTGTGTCTTGCACTCCATCTGGGGCAGGGCCCTGAGTTTCTCAGCATCTTGCAGTCACTCTCTTTAGAGTTGGGTCAGCTCCCTGAAGGGGAAGTTCTAAGACAAGGAACCTGATGGCAAGTTAGAAAGGGATCCTCTGTGCCGGCGACCAGCCCTCACCTCAAGACTGGGTGCCTGGCACCTCCAGCGTGTTCTCCAGGGCGGGAGGCTGGGCCCAGTTCTCGGTTACTCGCTTGGTCAGCCTTGGAAGATCATGGTCCGGAGGCACCTCACACTCTACCCACAGAGCTTATGGGACCTCCAGGCAATGGCACCTGCGATAGCTCCCAGATCTCACAATATGCCCACACAGACCTCTGCACTTAATGGAGGCTAGCCGCTAACTGGGCTGGGAGGTAACGGGATTCACTGGGAACATAGTTAGCAGCTGGACCCTCTCATGTTCTGGGCACACACACACACACACACACACACACACACACCCTCATGGCAATTTTCAACATTTCAAAGGCAGCAACCATTTTTTCCATTCCTCTTCATCAACCCCAAGCGACGCATTCCAGTTTCTGGGAGGTGAGGCAGTGTGCCAGCACGCAGGTGGGAGGCGAGCCCACAGGGTCCTTCTGGCTCCGTCACCTCTTCACCCTCCTGCTCGCGGGGCTCCCTCCCTTCCTCCCAACAACTGGAAACATCACCTGCCTCTTCAGGTCTTTGCATTCGGTTCTTGAGCATTAACCGAGATAAGAGGTGAACAAGGAGCCCCAAAAGTGCAAAGCTCTAACGTGTTTGAGGTATTGACATTCTTGCTATTTGGTGTTTCATTTGTCAAGACTTTTGAGAGAAACAACTGGAGGGACACGTGCAGATATGAGGAGGTCCCGGCTCACGCACCTTAGGGGGCTGCACTGCCTCCCGGTTTGCTGTCTGCAGGCTGGACCCCTGGGGAAGTAGCCACTGTGACTCTTATGGCCAGCGGCACCCCAGACAGGTGAAGGTGGGAGACGGGCGACCCCGTTCAGGTACCCAGCAGAGTTAAGTCCACCCTCCTCTGCACTCCTGCTCTGCGTCAGGTCCACGTGGGCTGAGGAAGCTCTCCCACTGGGCTCGGGGAAGGCCACGTGGACCAAGTCCACGGGTCCCAATGCTAATCCCTCCTAGATACACCCAGAATGAACACTTAGGTATCTCTGGAAATTCCATAGCCTGGGCAATTTGACAGATGGACTGATCATCACAGGGGTGGGACAGTCATCATGGAGAACATGATTTCAGGGACACTGGATGGGGGCTTCTAAAGGGTTCTCCCCCTTGGTGACCATAGCAACAAATGATGCAGATGAAAAAGCACATTTTTAAGATACAATTCCAACAATGCACTGGCGAGCCTCAGTTTCCCTGTCTGTAAAAAAGGAAGAGGATAGAACATCCCACAGTGCGCCCTTGAGGGACTGTAAGAAATAAGTAGGTGAACTTCCCTGACTCGGGGCCACTGCCGTGCACAGCCCCCACTGGGGTGGGAGCTGCACCCGATCGTGGAGGAGAGGGAAAAGCAAGGCCTCACACGGCCCTGCCTGTGTTCCGGGAATAATCACAGAACTCAAGGCGCCAATCAGACGGGCCGGCTCTGTTGGTCTTTCATCTCAAATAAGAAGTCTTCGAGGCAGGGATGTCATTATCACGTGTGGCTCCTCAGAAGTAAATTCTGCTTCTGTGGGTAAATATAATAGACGGCGGCGCGCAGCACTGGGAGGAGTTCGCCCAGCGGCACACACAATACAGATGGGGTGGTGGAAGTGGGTCACCGGCCGGCTCAGCTGCCTCAGCAGCCCGGGCATGCGCAGAGCAGGGCTTTCACACTGATTTTCCCTGCACGAACCCAGATTTTGGCTGCCCTGGGCGTGCATGCTGAGACAGACAGAGGGCTGGGTGGGCCTCGGCACAGCAGTGCACTCGCGAGAGCTGGGGACGATTTCACCCTGCCATCCCGACATCTGCTCAGGCTGCACAAATGAGTGTGAATTAGGGGGTCCCGCTGAGCCTTTGACTCCCCTCAGCTGCGGCCCCGCAGCCCCGCTCCTGGGAAGAGAGTGCACATGTCATCTGCTGGCCGAGGGTCGAGAGTCACCAGTGGGCCTGCCACTCTGCACCGGCTGTCCATTCATCTCCGCTTCCCCTCCCTCCTCAATTTCAGGCCGCCTGTCAGGGAGCACCCACACGCCCCTCCGCTGGAGGCTGGCAGGATGGGAAGTGTCCTAATGGAGGGGACGTGGCTTTCCAAGATGGGTCCTGGGGAGGAAAGCAGCAGGGAGGAGAAGCTTCTCCACGCCCTCCGAGAGGCGCCTGTCCTCCCCTTCTTTCTTCTCTGTCCTCTCTCCCTCCCGCTGTGTGTACCACAGAGGGGCGGGCTTGCAGAGGGAGGCAGAGGGTGGGTGGCCTCAGCCCATCTACATGCACACGCGTGTGATCACAAAAGGGGGCTGATGGACTGATTGGCTTACCAGCTGTCCTTCACTGGATGGTCCCCAGTGGCCGTCCGCAGGTACGAGAGCAGCAGGAACCAGTGGCTGCTGAGTCCAGGAAGTTGGTGCTACGGGAGAAGGACCAAGGGTGCAGTGGTCCAAGGCTTGCAAACCACCTGGAGGGACGCTGGTCAGAGTCCGCTTTGGAGCGGGAAGGGGCTGGGTCCTGAGGTCCTTGGGCCATTGCAGCCCCTGCGCAGGAGGACTTGAGCTTCCTGAGTGCCTGCGGCCTCGTCCCTCCAGGATTCATGTGTGTCCAGGCCTCCACCTACTGGACTGAGCGGCCCACAGTTGGGGTGGGGTCTGCCCCAGCTTGCTGTGGCATGTGCCAGTCATCCCCAAACACCCTCCCTGACAGACTTGAGGCCCCTCAAGCTGCAGATTCAGATCAGCATCTCACCAAACAGCCCTCTTGCTCCGGGGTTCTGGGGGCGGGAGCAACACACCATGAAGAAGACTGCACAGGGCGACCCGGCTCACCTCGGGCTGGGATGAGGGGACTGGGGTCCCACAATGCCCTTTGTGTTTGCCCCAGTGACCTAAAGCCACCCGCGGAGCCCCACTGCCAGAGGCCCCGCTGCCTCCCCAGGGCAGCCTCAGGCTGAGGGCCCTGCCCTTTGAGGGACACATGGCTTAAGATCCAGATGACAGCATCTGTATTTTCCCCTCACCAACAGACAGTCTTTCTAAGATGGCTCTTCTGGAACTCTCTGTGCCCACGAATCTCCTGGGGACCCCAATGCACTGCAGGTCCTGGCCTCGCAGGTCTGGGAGCCACTCCAATGCTCCCTCTCTCCAGGGATGGCGCTCCCCCTGGTCCCTGGGGTGGTGAAGGTCCAGCCACCAGGGCGTCAGGCCCCTTCCCTCTCTGGCTCCTCTGGTGGCCCCTGCTGCCTGTGAACGGTCTGGACTCGAGGCTAGGCGAGGACTGTCTGCTTTGTATCACTTCCGTCACTCAGTCCAGGGGTCAGCGCTTCCCAGGCCTCCTGGGACTGAGCTCCACAGCTCCTCGGCCCTCCCCACCCCTCCCAGCTGTGTGCCATGTTCCTGCCCAACACTGTCACACAGGCCCCTGCTCCCTGCCCCTTCGTCTCTGAGGCACCATCGATGGCAGCTCTGCTAGGAGCCGTCCTCCATGCACCCGGGGTTGGGGTCTGTGCCTTCAGTTGACCTGGGGTTTTCTCAAGAGCAGGCATGCATTCCCCCCTTCCTTCCTTCCCCACTTCCTTCCTCCCATCCTTCCTCCCTCCCTCCCATCCTCCTTCCCTCCCTTCCTTCCTTCCTTCCCCCCTTCCTTCCATCTGGCACAACCTGGCTCAGAGACAGAGATGCAGGAAAGCTGCTCGGTCGCCCTTCCGGGCTGCGTGGAGGCAGACAGGTGCACGGACCCCCTTCTTTCTGCTTTCCCAAGGACCCATGCATCCCTCACCTGGGGACACCAGGAGAACCCTTGTCTTAAAGCTAAACAACCCTGCTCTCAGAGTTAATTTTATGAAATAAGCTCTTATATTTGATGTAGATTTACAGGAAAGTCATGACGAGGTGAAGTCCCCATGCCCCGCCTGCAGGTCCCCATCAGCGACGTCTCAGGTGATCATGGTGTGTCTGTCACAGTTGATGCGTCAACCCTGATGCCTGAGCGTCATCAGCAATATTTTCATTTTTCAGGTGTTCTTAATTTTTACTTGCCTCTCTCCCCTCCTTTGTTTATCTTTAGGATCCCATTGTGATATCAGTTTTTAATATCCTGTAATTAGCGATTTGGTATTTTGAAGGCACAGACCAACCCCATGTCCCTGAACTGTTTACATCTATGACCTTGGTACCCGCCCAGTGGCAGGTGACTAGATCCAATACAAACCCTCCAACCACAAGCCCCAGGTCCGTGTTGAGCGTCCCCCACCAGAGGACGTCCTCATAAATGACTTCATTGCTTTAGTGATTTCCTCTCTCCTTCTCACCTGTGTTCCCTCTCTCCTTCTCCTTCCTGAATGACCCCAGTGCTTCTCTAGGTGGCCCTGCGTGGCTCGGTGTGCCCTTCCTCTTGGCAACTCCAAGTGATGAGCTTATTTCAAGGTGACTGTCTCTGTGTCCCCATCTTCCCACACCCGAGTAGAGCACGTCCTGGGCACGTCTCAAGCCAGCGGCACAGACAGGAGCCTGGCTGGGTTGACAGACTTTAGGATCTGCCTCTCAACTGCTCTTGGCTCAGTAACTGGATTCCCATAGTGGACACAGGCTCAGAGAGAAGCCACCGTCCATGGGCACACTTGGTTTTAATGCCCCGCCTTATGCTGTATGTGACCTTGGTTTCCCAGCCCACCTGTTGGAGGGCCCATAGGTGGTGACCCCAGGACTCCTTGGGGTGCCTGTGGTCTGGATGAACCTACGCAGCTGGCACCCCAGAGAGGCTTACGATGCACCTCATGTGCAGACAGAGAACCCGGCCCGCCTGGAGCAAGTGACAACTTACATGGCACAGGTTACCCCAGAGAGAGCTGGGGAGCTTCCCCACGGGGCCAGGCATGGCTCTGACCACCCACCCAGCAGCACTGGGGGGCGGGGCCACCTGCACTGTTGCTAGGCGTGGGGTCCACCCCTGTCCAGAATGTCTCAATGTCTCACCTTTTTTGAGGTCGTTTTAGGGGGTTACAACTCAGCTGAATTGTTCGGGTCCCATCCTGCATTCCGTCCTGGAGCCTCCAGCCCCCTAAATCTTGGTCTGTGTGCGAACCTTCCGGTTCATTCTGTGAGTTATAAAGTTCTGTGCATTTTGTTAAATGTACAGTTCCTTGGCACCACCATTCCCAATTCTGCCATAAAATACCCCGTGTCTCCACCTCTCCAGCCCTCCTTCCTCTCCCACGTCCCTAGCGATCACTTCTGTGTTTACAACCTAGAGTCCTGCCCGTTCCAGAATGTCATATAAATGGGACCAGCCAGAATGCCGCTTCCCAAACTGTTTTTTTTTTTTCACTTAGCCATGTGCATTTAAGATCCACCTGTTTAGGACTTGAAAGAGTGCTCCTTCTGGTTTCTGAATCACAGTTTATTGTGGAGTGTACTACAATTTGTTTATCCATTCACCCACTGAAGGGTATCTTAGTTGCCTGGAGTTTTCTGACAATTTTAAATTAACACTCAGACGCAGGTTTTCATATGGGCATGTTTTCAATTTATTTGAATATCAAATGCAGTTCTAACCCGTGGCTGCACATTCCGTGGGGGCAGCTGTTCAAACGCTTTGCTAAGAAGTCTGACTGGCTTGCGATGCTGGTTCCGGAAGGTGAACCCCAAATCATCACCCTTCCACGGCGTTTCCCCAAGAGCAGAATAATGGATTTTATAGTTGCCACAGGAAGGAGCAATGTTATTTGGGGGAATTTGTTCACAAATGCCCAGGTGAGCACAATGAAACACCTGGTGATGTTGAAAGCAGATGTTTAGTAAGTAGATTTTTTTTTCTTTTTTGGGGGAGAGACAGAAATCCGGTATTTCTTTGGAATAAATTGTTCCTCCATCTATAAAGCGGTGTAGACATTGGCAGCTTGTGCCAACCGTGGTTAGGGAATTTGGTTCCTTCCTCTGCAGCTGGGCTGGGCTCCTCCAGTGCTGAGTGCTGAGTTCTTTTCCTCTTCTCTTCCACCACTCATCAAGCGCTATCTCCAAATGAAGGGCCTTCTCCTTCGCCAGGCTAATCAAAATCCAACCACATCCTCTAAGGTCTGGTTCTGTTCCACCTTCCTTCCACACATGGTTGCAGACTGCTTTATTTTCAACATGTCATCACTTTAATTAAATACCACACAGCTTAGCCCTTATGTTAAATAATTGATGGATTCATTAAACACATATTAAGAAACCACCATATTCCAGATTATTTTGCTTGGTTTGGGTGGGGGGGGGGACAGAAAACGTTTCCATAAATAGTCTGAACTCAGATTTGTATTTGCATTTCGATCTTCTTTTGCAGTGAAGTGGTAAGATTCCAATGAGCAGAAATATCTCTTTCTACTGTTTTCTCGAAGCATCCCCATGATAACATGTGCATTACAATAATGGCTGATGTTTATTGAGCACCTACTAAGTTTTGGCACCATCTGGGTGCTTTCTGTGATAGCATACATTTTCATAGACATTCAACCTGCTCATCGCATAATTGTCCCTGTTTTATGGACTGAGATTCCCAACAGAGACAGGTAAGTAGTTTATCCAATATTGTGCAGCAATTAGACAATGTAACCAGGATTAGAAACCCAGCAGCCTGACCAAGAGCCATCTGTGGCCCCCAATTACATCCTCCGCTGCCCCATGGTGGATAATCTCTATGGCAAAAAGTGGGCACAGAAATGCTTAGTGGTTGTGTAGTTTGAGTGTTCACAGGGGAATCAATCACGGGCAATTCTGCTGTGACTGGTGCCTATAAATTCCCAAAAATGAGCCTGCCCACTGTGCTCCAATGTCCTCCAGGCAGGACGCTGCCTCTTTCACGTGTGCTTCACCTGTCATCTCACAGGTAGCCCGGGCTCCACTTCACTTTATCCCCCACGAATACCCCATGAAGGTTGTTGGTCGTTCCGGAGCCTCTCTTAGACCTTGCGTGGGGGTCGTGTGCACAAGTGGGCGGTGACGTGTGCATTTATTGATGGATTCAAACAAGCCCCGTCTGTTCACGCTGTACCGACTGCCCTGTGGCCTCTGGGAATGTGTGTGATTCTCAGAGGCAAAGTTCCAACTAAATCAGGCTGAAAAATTTATCTTGAAGTAACAACTTACAGATCTAATAACCAAGGAGGGTTACACAGGACCCGGGGGGCTGTGAATCTATTATCTTAAGTATCCTCCATCCTGACACCATCTTCCCCTAGAGATGCGCTGGGAGAAGGCTGAGAACAGGGTAAAGCAAAATCGTGGGGACAGGGGGACAGGTAGCTGGCTGTGGGGCAGACAAGTTTGGGGCTTAGGAGAGTCTAACCTGAGTGTAGGGATAGGGGTTTGGGTGGGGTGATCAGACGTGCCTGGCTATGGGTTGGAATCCTCTCTCCAGGTTTATGCGGGAAACAACCCCAACAATAGCTGGACTATATCAAAAGCAACATTCGGAATGTGCTGGAAGGATCCAGGCAAGATTGCTAGGGATTCTGCTAAACAGAATGAAATTTAGGTTGAGCTTTTATCCTAGCAGGTCAGAAGGAAAGCCCAGGAACCAGAGTGCTATGATCTGAATGTTTGAGTCTCCTCCAAATTCATACATGGACATCGTACTTCTCAAGGTGACAGGGACATTGGCAGGACTGGCATTGGGTAGCAAAGGCTGGCCCAAGCCCACAAACTAGCTTCGTAGAGACAGCCGGGGAGTTTCCTTGTTCATTGTTTAGAACTGAGCCTGCAGGTAGGATGGACAGGTAGGACCGCAGCCCCTGGACAAGCAGCCAGAACTGGCCACCGTGTAGCTGTCAAGTAGGTCCAGCCTCATGCTCTCATGAAAAGAGCAGCAAATTGCCAGTGGAAAATTCTATGAGGTAGTCAGCAGCCAAAACTCTAAGGAGAGAAATGTAACTCCCCGAAAATCAGATGCTTCTTCATAAGATTAGTGATGGGGATTTATCGGACCTGAGATCTGAGCTGGTGGAGAGGGAGTAGGAGGATGGTTCTTCCTCCTACCTAAAGCTTTCTCTGTGAAGTGGAATCCTTCACTCTTGATGCTGAGCAGACTGTCCAGGTTGGAACCCAGCACCACAGCCATCTCCACCATCACCTTTGAACTTGCCCTCTTCCCCACACTGGACGCCAAGCTGTCTGAGTGGTTGAGCCAAACTAGGCATTCACCAGCAGACAGTGGGAATTCCTGTTTCTCTGAATCCTAACCAAGTGCAGCATTGCCACATTTTCTACCAGATTTTAACCATGGAAGTAGGGATGGTATGTGTCTCATGGTCCTAAGATACATGTCCCTGTCCCCCAGTGAGGCCGAACAACTTCTTATCTCATAATGGGCCATCCAGATACCCTCATTGGTGGCCGACCTTCTCAAGCATCTTATAGTAGCACTTTGCCAGCTGTCATGTGACAAACAGAGAATTGTCCTTCTGGGCTCTCCATTACATTCCATTGGTCTATTTTTAGTCTAACCTGTGCTCACACCAATTTTCTTAGCACAGTTTTATGATAAATTTTTTCACCAGCCAGTCGTCTTGCACGATTTTTTTTTATTCTTCAGGATTGAAGAAAAAAAGGCCTTGGCTATTCTCCGCCCTTTGAATTTCTATCTAAATTACAAATTCACCTTTTAAAATGTTTATGAGGTTCTCTGAAATATTCACCTTTGCCATAATATCTTTGTAGATCATATTGACACCCTTGTGATAATATCTCTATCACATGTAGGTCGGCTTCTTCTGTTCGCATAGCTGTGGGGCATTCGATATCTGCCTGAAGAAATCTCCCAGATGAGAATCTCCTTTAGTGAGCCCTTAGTGGGAATTCTTTGTTTTTGTTTGCCTGAAAATGCCTTTTACTTGCAAAATCGTATATCACTGGGGTATATCATTCTAGGTTAGACATCAATTTCTTTCGGAACTTTAAAGGGAACATTCCATTGTTTCTCAGCAGCAATAATTTCTGTTGAAAAATAATAGGTCTCAGGCTGGCTTTCTTTCTTTCTTCCCATTTATTTTTTCTTTTTAAAGTATACCTTTGAAGTTAATATATATTGTTTCTCTGACTGCTTTTGAGAGTTTTCTATAGCTTTTGGAGGTTTTATTATGGTTTGTCCATACACAGCATTTTTTTGTATTTATCCTGTTGGGGGCTGTCTTCATTGACTTTCTGTTGCTATGTTCATGCTTAAGGCTGGTACTTTATAAAGAAAAGTGTTATTAGGCTTACAGTCCTGGGTGTTCTAGAGTTTGACACTGGCATCTGCTTGACTTTGGTGAGAGACTGTGGTTGGTATCCCAATAGTTGGAGCAGGTGTGAGATTGGCAAGATGTGCCTGTGGACAAAGAAATCAGGGGAGGAACCAGGAAGCTTGCAAGAAAGAGCACATTCTTAGGAAAACTAATCCAGTCCATAAGATGTGCATTAATCTCTTCTGAGGTTGCTGCCTCCAAGGCCTAATTATCTTGCACTGGAACTCACATTTTACAGGTTCCACCCACTCAACACCACTGCCCTGGGGTCCAAGATCCCAGCACATGAACTTCTCACATGTCCCACACACTTCTTTATGGAAGTTTCAGCCTATTTCTTTGTGCCTCAGTCTGTGTGTAGTTTTACAAAGCTATCTTCCAGAGGACTAATTTTCTCCTCTGCTATGTCTAATCTACTGCTATGTCTAATCTCATCTATTTAATGTTAGCCGTTGAGATTATTTGTTTGTTCTACTATTTTATTTGGTCATTTTCATGGATTCCAATTCTCTGTCTTGACATTTAGTCTCTTCCACATCATCATCACAGCTCATTTTAGGTCATTGCCTTAATATCTATATCACATGTAGGTCTGTTTCTTTCTTCTGTGTTACATGTGCTCCTTGGCATTAGGTCCCTTGCTCCTGTCTTGGGGCATGCATGACAATCTTTTGTATTTGGTATGAAAATTGTAAGGTTCTGGATGATGCTATATTCTTCTACCTACAATGATTCTGACTATGAGGTAGAAATTCCCTCATCCAGTTGGAGGTTACATGTACAGCTCTGAATGGGCTTATTTTTGATCTATACCTACCCAGGCTTGGGGCATAACTCTTTAGGCTGTCAAACACACCCATGAGTCTTCAGTCCACTTTTTGGCTCTTCCTAAAGTTCAATTTTGTTTTTCTAGCACCATGAAAATTCTAAAAACTGTACTTACATATATATTTTTCTCTGAGTTGTCATTTCCCTTCTCTCTCTCCCTCCCTCTCTCTCTCTCTCCCTCCCTCCCTCCCTCTCTTTCCCCCTCTCCCCCTTTCTCTCCCTCTCTCTCTTGGTTTTGGCTTCAACAAATTTTGTGGAGAGAAAAAGATTGAAAGAATTCTCAGAGAAACAGAGAAAAAAAGTGGAAACACTTTAGAAAACATTGTTTTAAAGTGCTCCCAGATCGTGTGGTTAACCATGTCAAATACTTTGGAGAGCTAAATGGGGTGCAGGCTGGAAAGAACCCACTGCATCTGACACTTGGAGCAAACTGGCAGAGAAAGTGTATATTTTGGTTTGCCGTAGACCATCCTGAGCAGTATCTGCTGTCCTGCTGTATTTACAACGTCACTTCCAAAGTGTCTTGTCTTCAGCAATAAATTATATGGCATGAGTTCCAGTTATCCATTGCTGCCAAACAACTGGCTTTATAATAGCAGAGTAAGACAGCCACCACTTTATTATACTCAAAGACTCTGTGTTTGGGTGTGTAGACAAGGGCCAGCAGGGACAGCCTGTCTGTGTCATGAACACGGAGTACCTTTTAGGAAAATTTGAATGGCTGGGCCTGGAATCCCCAGAGCTTGGGTTTAGCTGAGACCATTAACCAGAGCACTGACCCGTAGCCCTCGGTGGCCAAGGCTTTCCCACAGCAGGAAAGTCTCAGGGTGGTCAGGATTCTTACCAGGTGGAGGTTCAAGTCAGCTTTTTTTGTTGCTGTGACCAAATGACCTAGAAAGAACAATGAGAAAAGGAAAAGTGTATTTTGGCCCACAGTTTCAGATGCTCCATCTATGGTGGCTCAACACCATAGCTCTGGGCTTTGAGTGACACAAGGACAACATGCGGAAGGACCTGGCAGAGGATAGCAGCTCGGGACATGGCAACCAGGAAGTGGAGAGAGAGCGCTCTGCTCACTGGGGACAAAAGTAAACTCTGAATGCACAACTTAGTGACCCACCTCCTCCAGCCTCTCCCCACCTGCCCACGGCTACCCTCAGTTAATCCATATCAGTGGACTAATGCCCTCAGGTCAAGGTCCCGTAACCTAGCCACTTCACCTCTGAGCTTTCTCGCAGCATCTCCCACGTGAGACTTTAGGGGACACAGTGGCCCTGGGCTTCAGGAGTGAATATTTTGCTAAAAAAGGAGACACCTTTGTGGCCTGTCTTAACCTAACCTTGGAAGTCCCATGGAGCCACCTTGGCTTCTGCCATAACCCACTGCAGGAATTGGTACATGTTCTATTAAGAGCAGGTGGGACAGGTTCAAAGAGACCAGAGACAGAGCTCAAGGCTAAGGTAGATTCTTCCATATCACATCAACACACACCTCTTAACCGTCCAATAGAACCATTCTTAGCTCACATCATAAGAAATAAGATCACTGGCTCGATTCCACCCCAAGCCATTGTTTGGCCAAAGTTTCAAGGAGAGATGACTGACCACCTATTGGTGGCCTAGGAATTTCCAACCATGTTTTAAAGCCACCAAAGTAGCCTGTTGCAGTAGGTATTTTTCTAGGTGCAGTTTTAGTAGAATAATGTCAATGAAGAACAGTGAAGGAGAGTGAGAACATGAGAACTTCCAAAGATTCCATTGAGAAGGATGGAAGCCAGGCATGGTGGCACACACATGTGATCCCAGTGGGTCAGGAGGCTGAGGCAGGAGGATCAGGAGTTCAAAGCCAGCTTCAGCAATGGTGAGGCTCTAAGCAATTCAGTGAGACCCTGTCTCTAAATAAAGTACAAAATAGGGCTGGCTCAGTGGTCGAGAGCCCCTGAGTTCAATCCCGGTACCCCTCCAAAATAAGGAAGGATGGAGAGTGCATTTGAAGGTTCATAAAGATCCCAGGGAGGTATTCTTCTTTTATCTTCTTCTCTTTCTCCGCCTTTATTTCTCCCTCTTCTCATTACGACTGGGAAAGGCACACAGAAGAGTATCATGAGGAAAAGAAGTTGAAGGTCAGTTGATGGCTGAGACCTCAGGGCCAGGAGTGTTGAGGTCTGAGCCCTGGAGGGGCCGCACAGGTAACGAGGATGAGTGAGTCAGCCACGGGGAGAACGGGTTCTCCACTTCTGCAGATCAACGTGCTCGTACTGTGTTGCCCCTCCAACCTCCAACCCCTACCAAATAAAAGAAATTCTGTAAATACCATGATACGGTGCTAGATCCCCATTGGAGCACAGCTTTGCCTCGATGAGTTTTGAGAATCGAGGGGAACGTGGCCAACACGAGAAGACAGACATGGGCGCTGTCCCAAGAGGACAATCAGACTCCGTGGATTGTTGTAATTCTGTTTTAGGAGAACTTCTTGTTTTTCAAAATAATAAAAAATTCTATGGGTTGGATTTACATGATAATTTCTTTTCCTTTTTTTAAAATATCGATGAAATATTATTGGGGGGCAGTGACCAGGGATTGAACTCAGGGGCACTTGATCACTGAGCCATGTCCCCAGCCCTATGTTGTATTTTATTTAGAGACAGGGTCTCATTTAGTTGCTTAGAGCCTCACTGTTGCCGAGGCTGGCTTTGAACTTACGATCCTCCTGCCTCAGCCTCCCCAGCTGCTGGGATTACAGGTGGGCGCCACCATATCCAGCTTGATGAAACATTTTAAGGTATTTTTTCTATATTCCTTTAAACCTGCAGACCTTGGGTCTGGGGTCCACGCAGTACGAACTAAGGAAAAACTTTAGATTTTCCTGGAAGAAGCAGGTTTCATCATGGATCTGATTGGGTTCCCCAGGAAGCAGGCGCTGAGAGCAGCGTTAAGAGGTTTATAGGAAGCACCCTTGGGATCCACACGGGAGGAAAGGACGGCAAAGAATCAACACTGAGACCCCAAGCTGTGTAGTTGAGACAGGGGCCACAGCCGAGCCTCTGAGGAATGTTCAAGGTGACCATTGTGGGCCATGCCAAGGTGGGGTGAGAGGACCCACAGTCTGTAGCAGTGGGCAGGCCCAGGAGGGGCAGGGGCCCGGGGTGAAGGGGCTCCCTGCTGACTAGGCAGGCCTTCAAGGGCCGTCTTTGGATCTTGAGTGTCCTGAATGAACTGTATTTTGAGGCTTGGTCTGCAGGGTGGCAGTGGAGACTTTGGGAGGTGGGCTGGGCTCGAAGGACCTTAGATAACTGCCAGTGTGCTCTGCGAGGGACTGGAGGC
Source organism: Marmota monax (assembly GCF_021218885.2). NCBI lineage: Eukaryota > Metazoa > Chordata > Mammalia > Rodentia > Sciuridae > Marmota > Marmota monax. The sequence goes on along the minus strand of NW_026694831.1, from coordinate 194,164 downwards.
CTGGCCCCTTCCTCCTTCCACTTTGCTCTTGGCCAGGAGGTGAGCGGTCTTCTGCACCACAGGCTCCCCTTGCCATCTGGGCCTCCACCAGAACCTGAGAGCAACGGGTGCATCCCACCACAGACAGGAACCACCAGGCTGGCACCTCCTCTCTCTCTCTAGAAGCTGCATGTGTCAGTTGTTTGTGACAGGGACGGAAAGCTGGCTACAGGCGGTCTCTCTGCGGCACTGCCAGCAACAGGGGTGCCAGGTCCTTTGTTTCTGGATCACGATATCCTCCCCAGATCAAGAGCTCGGAGGGGACCTGGAAAGAGGAGGGTCCCTTCCTCCTGGAGTCTTTTGGACTCTCCTTTTGGGAGAGTGTCGTGTTTGGTCAGAAACACCGTTTACTGGGTGGGATCCGTGACTCTCTTTCTAGCCCCGTGGAAACGAAAGCACACCCTGTCCTGAGCAGCGACTCCCAACTGTCCACGAGACCAGAGGCGGGTTTGACACAGCCGCTCCAGAACGTCACACACGTAGAGCCTGCGTGACCCTCTGGACCAATCCACTCGTCTTACAGATGAGGACACCGGGGCTCAGGGGCCTCTGCCGCAGGGGGTCCCTGTCCCCATTCCCAGCCACCATCTCAGCCTGGCAATCCAGACACCCAGATCATTGCCACAGAGACCTACGCAGGTACGGAGGGATCAGGCATCCCCCCATGAACATGAACCAATTAAAGAATCGCATTGGCGTCATCGACGGGCCATGTCAAGGCCAAAATGTGAGATTCCATCTGCACAGCCCTGGTCAGTGTGCTGTGTTGTGGCGCTGAGAACCCTTCAGGATGGCGCTCGAGGAACCCCAGGTAGAGAGGAGGTGGACAGGCACCCCGCTTCCCGAACGGCTCTATCTGCACACCAGCTAGAGCCCATCACCAGCCCCGCCACCCCTGCCACCCCTCCCGTCCCCCGGCAGGCAACACTGACAGATCTAAATATGAAGAAGAAAAATGTCTCCGGCAGGCTGTTATTTTGCTGCCTGAATTGTGTCAGGGAAGTGTAAATATAATCACATTTTATCCGCCAATCTGAAATGGATTTCCGAGGAAGGGATCACAATGTTAGAGAAATCTCCCCGTCGTAGCATGCCTTGATTGAAAATAACTCCCTTGTTACCATCCGTAATGTGTTCGAAGGAGAAAAAAGCAGTGCGGTTCATGACAGAATTACTAGGCAATTCAATCAAACCCAGGCCTCGCTCTTCAGGTTAGAAGGGAGGCAGGTGAGTCCGAGACCTGCCTAGCGAGTGTGTGACGCTTCTCAAATCTTCATTTCGACATCCGCCATCTCCAGAGGTTATGCTGGAAACAAGAAGAGAAACAATGGTCTCTGCTAATTCGGCTCTTCATCAGTTGGCTCTGTCACTCCCATGACCCATTAGGGAGCTCCTCAGGCAGCCCTCGCCTTCCCCGAGTCCTAAACACATTGCATTCATGATCCCAATGTTACCTTCATCTTAATTTTCTGCTAAATGAACACACATACACAATTGCCAATCAGCTGTCTTTCCACATTTAATAGTCAGGATGAATTCAGATAATCCTACCCCCCAGGGACACCTGGTATTTAATCAGAGGGGAGCTGCGCACATGTGTGTGTGAGTCAGTTCTGTTGCTGTAACAAAATACCTGAGGTCATCAACTTATTAAAAGAAAAGTTTTGCTTTGGCTCACAGTTTTAGCAGTTTCTGTCCCTTGTCATTTGGCCCTTTGGCCTTGGGCCTGTGGCAATGCATCGTGGCACGGGTGTGTGACAGAGGAGGCTCATCCACCTCTCAGTGGCTGGGAAGCAGAGAGACAAGTAGAGGCTGGGGTCACAAGATCCCCTTCAAAAACTCAACATCCTTCAACTGGGCCCTGCCTCTCAAGGTCCCACCCCCTCTCAATAGCACATGGTCGGGGACCAAGCCTTTCTCACAGGGACCTCTGAGGAAGCTTCCAGATCCCAGTTGTCACAGCACATGTAGGAAAGACGCCTTCGGTGGCCATTCGACTTATACCAGTGCTTAACTTCAGCCACGAGCACATCACAGCCCCAGTGCTGGAGATCACAGATGTATAACTGAGCCCCAGAGTGGGGCTCACTGTTGTCACAGCACATGTGACGTTGCTGGCATTCAGAGCAGAGCCTGCCAACAATGTGACTTGACATTTTAAACCTGTCTCCTCTTCCTTTTGCTCTTTTCACCGAGCAATGGCCACATGACATCCCCTCCGAGTCCTCAAGGCAGGAATGCAGCCCCCCCCCCCCCCCGTGGGCTCTCAAAGAGAAGCCGCACCAGAGACACCACGCGCTTCCATCTCGGATAAAATTACTCATCTAAATTTAGAACTAGGCCAGGCTTTGAGGCTCGCCCTTCGTTCGAGGTCTAACGCATGAAAAGACCTTGTTCTGGGCGATTTTTCAGGCTGCCTTGGAAGGGGGCATTTAACCCGATTTGATCTCCACCGAATGCATCCGGGCCGATTCTCTGCCGCGGGGGAACCGCGCCGCCCGCCCTGCGGTTTCCAGGCCCTTTGAGAAAGATTCCTTTTGATGTCCCTGGGAGCTCTGTTTCCAGAGCGGCCACAGCTCCAGGAACTGCACAGGGACTGGAGAGCCAGGTCTGTGTCAGAACGCTTGTCCCCTGGCTCTCTGGCAGGACGCCCGCGGGGCCAGGGCGGCAGCCAGGGCTGGGCTTGGGCGATTCAGGGTGGGGGGCAAGGGTGCGTTTGCTCACCATGACGGGGTGACATTCAGCATTTGCAGGCTACATATTTTAAGGCAAAATCCCTCCCAGCAGGGAACCATTAGTAAAATTGTCATTTGAGGTCAGGCTGATTTTTTTTTAATCATCTCAGCTGCTACTATAATTTTATATTTATATATATATATATATATATATATATATATATTTTGCATCGGGGATCCAACCCAGGGGCTCTCTACCATTGAGCTACATCCTCAGCTTTTCCATTATTATTTTTTTAAATTCTGAGGCAGGGTCTAGCCATGTTGCCCGGGGTTGGCCTCATGTTTGCAAACCCCCTCAGCCACTCTGCTCACTAGATTTACGGACATGCCCAGCAATGCCAACGAGAATAAAGAACAGTTTCCTAAATGCCACTCGGTGGTTACTCTCTGTCAGTAAAAGAAAGCAAATTTGAATTTCAAATATCTTGCACCCCGAGCAGTGCTCTAGTTAGCACAGCGCCAGGCCCCCAGCGAACCCCCAATAAGCCCACCCCAGGTAGGACTTCAGTGGACCGATGATCACCATTCACAATATTCTAGTAAGTAGAACTCAGGTACTGGGGGGGGGGGCGTTCTCTGCCGTAGCAAAGCACATCAGTGAGCTATTGCTGAATAACAAGCAGCCCCCGAACCATGGATGAAACGGCTGTTCCCAGGTCACCTGGGCGGGCAACGGGCCTGAGCTCGGCTGGATGCTGAGGCCGTGTGTCTGTGGTCACTGGAGCTTCAATGGCTTCCCTCACATAAGTGGCACTGAGGTGGCCATTGGTTATGGAGACAGAATAACTGGGCCACACGTCCTCGTCATCCAGAAAGCCATTAACAATGGATCCCTAAGGCGGAAGTTGTAGGACTCCCAAGAGCAGCAGGAGAGGAGACTGTCCCGCCCCTGGACTCAGGATTGGAAGGCGCTTGGGTCACGTCTGCCAGATTCCAACTAGAAACGTTCTCCCTGCGTCCTGGGGCGGGGAGCCAGACTGGGCTCCCTGGTGTCACAGGGAGTGACCGAGAACCAGGCACTTAAACATAGACAATGCCACACGTGGGAACGGACTGGTTTGCTCATGTTGAGTGACAGAGGTCCACTGGTCCTCCTCGGACCCCACCCCCAATCAGGGTCCTCATTCTCCTCGCACACTTGCTGTACCCTGGAAATACATCAGGCCGACCCTCCCCGGTGGGTCCTCCCCTTGGAGGATGGTCTGAAGCTCTTTCCTCTTCAGTGGTGATGGGGACACATTCCTCCTCCCCGGGCCACATGGGTTCACCCTCCCTGGAGGCCTTCACAGGATGACCCTGTGGGAGACCAGCACTAACCCTTCCGGGTGTGGGAAGGAGGTGATAGGCCCCTCCTTGAGTGAGCTGGGGACCCCAGGTCGCCTTGTCCGCCTGACTCTAGGCTCCAGTCACTTACTTCCTGGGGAGTTTAGAAAAATGAAGATTTTCTAAAAATGAAATTAAGACTCGAAAGTGGCCGATGCTCTCTGACTTAATTCCTTTGGTTTTGAAAATTTTAAGCAAAAGTCACCCTGATTGGTAGGTTAATGTGTGAGGCCTGTCGCAGCCACTAAGGCCACAAGACCTCAGTGGCATTGAGCAGGACAGAATTGTCTCACAGTTCTGGAGGTTAAAGCCCAACATGGACTAGGGTCAGGGTATCAGCTGGGGGCTGAGGGCTCTAGGGAGATCCCATTCCCTTGCCCTTCCCGGCTCCCAGGGCTGTCACACTCCCTGGGAGTGCACCCTCAAAGCCAGCAAGCCCCTGCAGTCTCTTCCATGAACCATCCCCTGGACTCTGATTCTTTGGCCACCCCCTCCCCGGTAGGCCCCCTTATCTCAGGATCAGCTGCTTGGACCTTAATCCCATTAGCAACCTTGATTCCCTTTTGCCATGTGATCCTACAGAGTTGCAGGTCCCTGAGGAGGCCACCCCATCACCACGGCTCAGTGAGCTTCACAGGGGCCGGTGGTGGAAAACTTTGGTGTGATGGCAGCAACTATGTAGTCTAGTGTCACACAATCTTTACGGGTAAAAATCCCTCCACACAGGGCTTCTCCAGCTCCCAGACACATTACAATGGTCCAGAACAGGACCACAATCATCTCATGTGCTGGCACACCCAGCAAGCGGAGGGGAGCCCATCTCTCTGGTCTTGCTAAAACCGAAGGCACACTTATGTGCAGGATGGAGACATGCAAATAAAGGGGCTCTAGACTTTAAATGACTCTGTGTTCCTCCTCCCTGTTTCCATTTCCAGACTTCCCAAAGTTCTTCAAAAAGAATTCTGCAGCCATTCAGAAGACAGAAGGAGGAAAACGGTCATTACGAAAGAGAGCAGAGAGAGTCAAGGCCAGTCCAAGGGGAGAAGCCAGGCTACGGGCCATCGTCTGGACTTGTCCCTGGGGAGGAAAAACGATGAGCAGCCGCAGCAGCTGGGGGTGGGTGGGTAAAGAACAAGCAGATTTCTCTGTTGTCCCCCATCAGCCTCCTGCTGCAGGGGCTCTGCAGGCCAGGCAGGATGGGTAGCAGCAGTGTTCTGATTCTCCATTCCTTTCCCACCACAACTGTGGCAATGGGATTTCCAGCCCCTCCACCCTCCTCTAAGGGTCACTGTTCTTCCTGCCCATTACTATGAGGCCTGGCTACCTGGGCTTGGACCATGTGCCTTCAGCAGATACGTAAACAAAAGTTTCACAGGGTGCAGTTGAATCTTGCCTCTTGCGTTTCCACCACGGCTATTACAACATGGCCGGGACAGCCTGCTGCTGGGGCAGCCAGGACGAGAGCCAGAGGGAGCAGGCAGAGCCCACCCAGGACTTAGGGCCAAGCTGCAGCCAAGTTCAGGCAAACAAAAGTCAACGGATGACTGCAAGCTGCTGGGCTTCAGGACGGTTTCTTACACACCACTGTGGTTGGAACAAGCTGACTGATACAGAAGGGGAAACAGAAATTCCCCTGGCACAGATCCTGGTAGCAGCCAGGAACAGTCGACTAAGAACTCTGACATTAGCAAAGTTAGAAAAAGATTTTTTTCTTCTTTTTTTAGAAGCAGCATCTGATCACGTGGCGGAGTCACTTGTGAAACAAGCTGAAGGAGACTTATTAACCAGAAAACCCAGGAGCCGACTTCCTCGTTGACTCCTCAGATCCAGGGTCGTGCTTCTTTCACAGCCAGCAGCCCTGCTCTGCGTTTGACCCCGGCTGGACCGAGTTATTCTGGATCTCGTGACTCTGGGGCTTAAAATAGTCTCTGCTGAGCCATCTGCCTGGGGACCCATCTCACTCCTGAGAGGTGTAGCAGCTGGGGCAGAGCTGAGCACGGCTCCTGTTAAGGAAGTGAACAATCTCTGGGCTTCGCTCCATCCTGTGAGTGCGCCCAGGGGAGAAAATAAAACAGAGGGCATTTGGCTGCCAGAGAAGAGTAAGAGCTTAAGGAGAGAACCCGGCGGGGGGGGGGGGGGGGGGGCGGGGGGGGAGAGGGGACAGGAGGGCCGGGAAGCTGCCGGAGGCTGGAAGGCAGCCAGGTTGAGCCAAGTTCAGACGAGGATCTGCCAGCAGAGGCAGGCATTAGGGAGAAGAGGTTCCGGAACAGCCCAGCAGCCCCAGGGCAGGAAAGGGTGTGGAGTCCCTGCTCAGAGGCCCTGAGATGAAGATCCCCCACCAACCACGGAGGCTGTCACTCTGTGGCCGTCTCTAACCTGGAGTGACTCATCCTGGGCTTTCTCACCCTTGAAGTAGGTTCACCACAGCTCTCTCTCGGGTCTCAAAGGAGGATCCGAGGGCTCAGGCAAGAATTAGATCCTCTGTACAGACAGAAGTGCAGAAGTGAGATGCCCTCCTCCACACGCTGGCCCAGGTGGTGACTGTGACCTTCGGTTCTGCTCCCTGGTGCACCTCCAGTGCGGGGTTCAGGGCAAGTGCACCCAGACACACCCGGAGTGACTCAAATCAGTAAGTGCCTCTGAAACATGTGTCAAGAGTAGCATCCAAATGCCTGGCCAAGCCGGAACAGCTGTTGTCTTCTTCTAGAAAGTTCCAGAGGTGACCTTCTAGTAAAGACACTCAAGTTGGAACAACACGATCAACTGCAGCCCCTGGCAGGACGGCAGCCCAGGCAGAGAGGTCACTCTCTGCAGCCTAGGAGGAGAGGTCACTCGCCGGTGCCTAACCCAAGGCAGACTCGTCCCAGTGGAGGGGGCGCAGGCTCAGGGAAGGTGCCTGCCTTCCATCTCTGCCTCCTGAGGCTTCCAAAGGCTTCTGTCTGCAGGGGCTAAAAGTCGGACCTGAATTTCCCCCACCACCTCCACAGTCCTTGGAATGTTACTCAATCTCTCCTCTAGGCTACATTGTCTCATCTGCAAAATGGGTGATACAGTTTGCTTACTTAACGGGACCTTTAGAGCAGAGGTCAGCAAGTACCAGCTTGAGGGCAAACTCACCCTTCTGCCTATTATTCTAAATAAAGTTTTATTGGAACCCAGCCAGGAGCATTCATTTACATATTGTCTAAGGCTATTTTTAATGCTGCAAATGGCAGTGTTGGGTCGCTGCAGCAGAGACCATATGGTCTGCAGAGCCTAAAATAGTCCCTCTCTGGCCCTTTATGGAAGCCGTTTGCTGGCTCCTGGTTTGAGGATTAAATAAGATAACAAAAATAAAACTTTCTATTATGGAGTCTGGAATACGGTGGGCAGTCAGGAGATGTTGGTTTTGGGGAGGTTAAATATACACATCTGCTTTCAAGGTTGTGAGGAAAGGTGTGTTTACATAAGCAAACCAGAGACTGCATAGGCCACAAAAGCTCAGCAGAGATCCTCCAGGTACCGGGAGCCCATGGAGACCCTGGCCAAGCTGATTCAGCCCAGTGTCCACCAAGGGGGACGCGGGAGAGCTCCCCCCACAGAGAGGGTTCCAGAACTGCACGCAGGATGCACCCTCTGCATTGGAGAGGCCGCCTGGGGTGTGGGTGCTCCAGGTCCCCAGTAGCTGCTGGTTCCACGGAATGGTTCCCGCCCTCTGCTCTCGTGAGCTGAGGACTGACTGTCCATCCATACAGCATACGACTCACATACAACAGTATCTCATTAGGTCCACGATGGTTTCTCCTTTAACATCCTGTTATTAAGCTGCACTTTACCCACTCAGTGGCTCGGTCGACGAACCTTTAGCTGGAATGAGAGAATGATAAGCAGAGTGTTTAAGTCAGCTGGTTTCCAGACAGAAGAAGTGAAATAGTAGAGACCGAACTTCCAAAAATATTTCTTTGGTTTTTGTGTTTATAAACATAGCGACACATGCGATCTGACATGGGGTGGATGTGAGGTCTCCTCAAGGCAACTGGACTCGAGACCACTGATACTTTCTGGATTTGCACTAAGCTGGGGACTGACTGTCCATCCACTTAGAATCGATGGAATCCTATTAGAGAATTTTGGTTGAAGCCTGGTGCAGGGGGGGCACAGGTCTGTAATCCCAGCAGTTTGGGAGGCTGAGGCAGGAAGATCTCAAGTTCAAAGCCAGCCTCAGTAACTTAGTGAGGCTCCAAGCAACTTAGTGAGAACCTGTCCTAAAATAAAAAATTAAAAAGGACTAAAAATGTGGCTCAGTGGTTAAGCACCCCTGGGTTCATTCCTTGGTAACAACAACAAAAAAAAAAAAACAATGGTTTTGGTTGACTTTGTGAGCTAGTAATTCTTAGTAGTGAAATCCCAGGGTTCTTGTTTTTTATTTGAACATCAAAACAGACCTTGAGGGACCAATTATAGAAGAAGACCTGAAAAGCACCAAACCCGCCCCTGAGGTTTGGTCCACGTAGCTCCATGTCATCCTCAGAGTAAGTCTACAAACATTCAGAAACGGCCCTGCTGAAATCAACCCCATCCCCCAAGGTGCCCAAGTCACGGAGCTTGTGTCTGTCAAAATCTGAACCAAGTTCACTGAATTCCAATCCCAGCGTCCTTTCAACGTCACAAAGCCACTTTACCTAAGAAGATACCCACAGAAATGCCCAGAACCCAGCAAGCACGATTTGAAACCTGGACCTCAGTCGTGGAGTGGGGGGTTCCCGGAAGCAGCACAAAGCTCTGGGGACAGTGCCATGCCCGATGGACCCGACTACCTGCAATCTGAAGGCCAGAAGTGAGTCTGGGCGTCCCACTGCCCCAGGCCTACGTGAACCCAGCACTATTACTAGGTTTTCGCTCAATACTGTTAACCTGTTTTAAGATTTATATCCAATCACCCCCCAGATGAGGCTGTAGGTTGACGGTGTTGTGAGGGTTAACTCTGTTGTTGCTACTGTTTTTGGTATTGAGGATTGAACCCAGGGGTACACCACCATTGAGCCACATCCCAACTCTTTTTTTATTTTTTAAGACAGGATCTTGCTAAGCTGCCCAGGCTGGCTTTGAATTTGCAATCCTCCTGCCTCAGCCTCCCAAGTTCCTGGGATTATAGGTGTGCAGCACTGGGCCTGGAGAGGGTGAACACTTTAGAGGAGAATAAGATGACCCCTTGTAATTGAAACAAGCTAAAAAAACCATCAAACAAGCAAACCACCAGTCCTGCATCACTGGACTGGCACACATTCTGAGAAATGTGCCACTAGTGGATGTCAGCGTTGTGTGGACACGAGAGAGTGCACAGGTGCCAACCTAGGGGACACTGCCCTCCATAGAGCTGGCTGGCAAGGCATGGCCTACTGCTCCCGGCTGCAAACCTGCACCAACACCACAGGCCTGGTAACAGGAGGGCAAGGGCGTCTCTAGGCGACGGGAGTCTTTCCGAGCTCCGTTATAAGGTTACGGGACCACCATCCCACACGTGGTTCACGGTTGACCGAATCATTCCACGGAGCGTGACTGTGTTTAGCGGAGGCTCTTGAAGTCAATCTCCCCTCTAGGTGTGTTTTCCACTCCACTAGATTTAATAGTGTTTATGTATTTCAGCCTGGTTTTCCAGCCGAACCTACAGCACATTGTTAATAGTCCTGCGATGACAGGTGGCCATGTTTAACCTTTTTCTGGGTAGAGTCCGCCAAAGTAAACTCCACCCAAAACCCGCCTGCATCTGGTGACTTACTTCTGTGCTTTTTGTAAGACTCCTGGGGTGGGGGTCTCTCCGAGGGCCTGCATGTGAGGACTCCAAGTTTTTGTCACAGCAGGTGATCTGCATCTGGCAACCAGTGCCCTAAATTCATTTCAGGACTTTCCTCATTCCAACCCCTGCTGATTCTGTCCCTCCAGGGTACCAGGGTCCTTCTCCACTTTTTCCAAGTTCTACTCCAAGTGTCAGCCAAGTCCTCCCTTGGTCTTCCTGTTTTAGAATCTGGAACTCATAACAGGTGATGTAGGAAGCACATACCAGATTCTGTGCCTCCTCCCTCCAGCCCCTGTGGTGACCTGTAGGGCAGGTGGCTCGTGGTCACATGGCAACCATACCCTGTCCTGTGTTCCAATGCCCCTTGAAATGCCCCGTCAAGTGATCCTTTATCCTGGGGGAGGATTGTCATTGCTGGCAAATCCCCTCTGTCTCTTACATCATAGAATATCCCAAAGTTACCTTAAATCACAAACAGGTAGATTCAGAAATCAGAATGTCCACATCACAGTATAAATAGACTCCAAACATGGCTGTAAACCTGCTAAATAAGGAGGGGTGGGCTGGTCAGTTTTCTTAAGCTCCTCTTTCTGCTGCCCCCTCTCTTTACCCCCTCCCACCTCTCCTCCCACAGCCATGCACTTGCAGCCTCTGGGGGCCGCCGGGGGAGAGCACTATGGTTTGAATGTGTCTCCCAAATTTCATGTGTAGGAAACTTACCTTCAACGCAGCAGTGTTGAGAGGTGGGACTTTTAAGAGGTGACCAGGTCTCAAGGGATCTGCCCTCGTGGGAATGGGTTGGTGATTCCTGGACTGGTGTCCTCACAAGGGACGAGTTGTAAGGGGTGAGTCTGCCCCCACCCCCCCCCTCCTGCCTGTGTGTTCTCTTTCCATTCTGCCTTCCACCATGGGATGATGAGCAAGAAGGCCCTCCCTGGAGGCTGCCCCTCGAGCTTGCCCTTCCCAGCCTCCAGGACCCGAGGCCCAGTGTGGGTCTGTTGACCGATGGCCCAGTCTGCGGTGTTCTGTTGGAGAAGCACAATGCAGAGGAGACGGAGGGCGCAGGGCAGGTGTTCCCTGGACTCGTTCTCTGGGTCTGTTCTGATGTTAGAGTTGTTGCTTTTTTCTGTGGCCTGTCTTCAAAGACCGTGCTTCTTCCTGGACCCCGTGGATGTATCTACTCTGCAATTTCCTAGTCTTCAGTCCCTGGACATCTAGCCATTGTCCTCTGGCCTCTTCCTGCTGTGGTCTCCTTGTCCTTGGGTGCAGCCTGGTGGACAGAGCACAGCTCCTCTCCCTGCAGCATAGCCCCCATGGCTCCATGGAAATGATGTAGGACAGAAGAGGCTGAGGAATGTTCAGGAAGCAGGTTTATTGGCTGCAAGATCCAGAGGGGCTATTGCCTAAAAAAGCATTCTCTGGACCTTGAGTCTGGAAATTCTTTGAACTTAACACCCAGTGGGAGGAAGGGTTTGAAGGTTTACATGACAAATCCTGTTTTGTTCCTTTTTTTTTTTTTTTTTTTGATGAGACAGAGGTCTTACAACCTTTATTTCTGCAAACCTGACATTTACAAAAAGGAGGAAGCCACACACCCCAATGCCCTCTGCACAAGTTTATGCTGATATCCTGTGTAAAACGCTCGGACAAGAAGAGAAATGTATGTGTTACAGATATGGTGGGGGTTTCTCTTAATTATGGTGGAGGGTCTCTGGTCCTGTGTCCCCAGGCCCTATAGACCCCAGCCCCCACCACAGGGAGGCACCTTGGGCTGGGGTTCGGATTCAGTCCATGCCTGACTTGAACCTTCTCAGACATGAGTTTCCTTGTGTCTCCTGAAAGCAGGGGACACATTTTGAAGCTCCAGGTGGTGCTGTGAACCCCTCCGTGTTTCCCCTCCTCTGGGTGGGGAGGGGACTCAGCCTGGCAGCTGCCCTTCCCAAGGGTGTCTTTGCAAAGTATTCTTCAGCCACCTCCCTTTGGGCATCTTGTGTTCTCATGGTGGTTTTCTTCTCCTTCGGAATATCTGCATCTGCAGATTTGAGTCACCCTCAATATAAAAAGAATGCCATCAGTCATCCCAAAATGGAAACTGAGGCAGGAAATGCTCACTCCAGCGTCCCGCTGCACTCTCCCCTTTCCTGGGAAGGTTTTCATCCTGATTTGCCTGAAACCTTCTCCAGATCCTGAATCAGAGAAGAAGTCAGAGAAGAAGTCCTGAGCAGTCTCCATGCAGCGGGAAAGCCATGGGTCTCCTGCAGGAGGCAGAACCCAGCTCCTTAGAGACCACGTGCTAATTTATCTCACGTGAGAGTTCAACCCAATCATCAGAACTCCAGTACCAGGGAAAGCGGAGCTGAAAGGCGACCTGAACTCTCTTATGGTCAAAGTGACTCAGCTATGGGGTCTCAATGACCTCCTCATGACAATCCCAACATCAGCATCAACAAACGCAAGAGGCAGATCATCGCCCCGAAAGCCAACGAGGAAGCGCTTTGTCTTGATGGAGCAGAGATTGCCCAGCAAACTGGGCCAGCAAGTCCTCGTGGACAACCAACAGTGACATCCTCAGGCACTGGGATATAGTCAGCCTGGCGATCTCTGCCACATCCCAGTGACAAAGGCCAGCTCCTTGGTGTTATTGGGACCTGGCCGACCACCTCCTCCTGTGGTTCTGCAGAGAGAGAGTGCTGGGCTAGAAGTCAACGCACCGGAATTGGACACATGAACGGCAACCTGGTTATGTTTGTTCAGTCCAGGGGAAAGCAGGTCTCCTGCAGACCCCTAACACCTGGCCTCCTGGGGACCCGAGAAACAAGCAGACGGCAAAGACAGATGTGGATGAAGCTCTGAGGTCAGCCAGCCCGACGCAGCTCCTCAACACCCGCCGAGTTACGTACTGGAGGGTTCAGTTTCCCTTGTAAGGAAACACGAGCTGTTCACCCTTGCTTCCGGGCACTGGATGGGGTCACACATGCCCGCCCTATCCTGTCCCTTTTGATTTTGGCTTGCCTGGGTGACATGCATGGGCAATGAACTGTGAGCACCCAGACCCATGCCTCGTCTGGATGGCAGCTGGTGGCCCGTTTGTGATGCACATATTCACCCCCCACCTGTGACCCTGAAGTTGAACAGGGCCAGCTCTGTGGCCTGGGTCATGGGCCATGGAGATGTGAGCTATGCTGCTGGCTGAGCTACAGTTAGGCATGTAGTCAGTTGAGAGGGGGAAGAAGACGGTGTTGGCTGCGGCACAGCCCATCCCGCCTCAGCTAACTCGGGTAAGAATCTTTCCGAGGGTGCAGAGAAGAATGAACGGAAGCAATTAAAGGAAGCAAAGCTGCAAAGCCCCTGCGTGGCATTTGGCGAGTAGTAGGTGATTGATTCATCCCTCCTCAGGACACTGCTGTGTCCTAGCTGCTGGCACCTAATGGAGTCTGCTCTCTCTGCTCCACAGGGGTGGATTCCCACTGTGCACATCAGCATTGTGCTGTTGGCAGGCTCTGTTTGCAGAAATGCTAGAGTTGGGGTTATATGCACGGCTGGGGAGAAGAGACAAAGAAGGTGCCAGGATGCATCTTGATTGCCACGCCTGTTCCTAAGAGCTAGTAGTACCACACTGGAGTTGGGTACAAGACTTTGGGCTCATGGGGGAGCACAGTGTTCACAGGATTGTGGGAAATTGTGTCCATCGTGGTTTTGCAGAAGAATATTGGTAGTGGCTGCTACATTCCAGGCTCTGTGGAAATGTGTTTCATGCATCGGCTATTTAATAGGACCTTCACGGGAATGCTGAAGATGGGTATTATGGCACTGCAACTTTTCTTTATTTCTTTCCTTGTTTTTGGGGGGGGGTACTGGGGATTGAACTCAGGGCACTTAATCACTGAGCCACATCCCCAGCCCTTCCCCATCTTCTTTATATTTTATTTAGAGACAGGTTCTCCCTGAATTGCTTAGGGCCTTGCTAAGTTGCTGAGGCTGGCTTTGAACTCACGATCCTCCTGCCTCAGCCTCCTGAGCCACTGTCATTGTGCCATTTCACATAGGAAAAAACTTAGGTTCAGAGACCAACTAACCTAAGGGCACAGAATGGATAAGAGACAGAGTCTGAATTTGAACCCAGATTTAATACAACAATGAAGACATCCAAGACACAGGTATATCCTCTTGTTTCCAAGAGAAACAAGGAGAGGCTCGGGCAAGGAGCCCCTAACCAGTTCCCTAGGAGCCAGCCCTGTTCATCACAGCACTGTGGGGTAAACGTTGCTCATCATAATCTTTCATAGGTTTTAAAATAACTAGAGAGTCAAAAGCCCCCCCCCCCATGTAGACCATGTAGAAACGATTTATGTTCGAGGAGAGGAAAGTGCTTCCTACCCTAATTTCATCATTACCTTGGCATTGAATTACCACACGTTTCCCCGTAAAGGTGGACAAGTCGTATGTCTCGATAAAAAGAAGAATTATCAAAGAAATAGGAGGAGGCACGTGGTCACTGTGGGGATCCAGGTGAGCTGCAAGAGTGGGTTTCCATTTCCATCCCTGCCTCGTCTGCAGAAAGCTCAGCACACGTGGAGTGCATTTCGGCCGGATGGATTTTTGTTGTTATTGTTGGAACCCTCCCTCGATGGAGCTTGGCAAAACGGTCTTCGCCTGGAGAATGATTCTGGATGTTGTGCTGGTCAGCCTTAAGGGGAGAACTTGGCCCTGGTAAAGCTTCCTGAGGCCATTTGTTCACGGCCACATCTGGGAAGGGAACTCTTTGGAGTTCTGAGATAATTCATCAAGGTTGTCACCGCTCCCCCACCCCACCTCCACCCACCAGGTGCCTGCAGTGTCCCCGACCCAAGAGCCCAGAGCAGGACAGACGCTGAGAAAGTCTCTCGAAGCCGAGAAATGATTCTGATGCCATTTAGCCCGCGGATGTAACACAGAGCAGGCACTCCCAGGGCCCTGTCTCCTTGAGACCCCAGAGGCGTCTGCACGAGGTGGTTTCATCCTGGGAGAGAGACAGCCGCCAGCTGGGTTCTAGAAATATTATTTTCTCTCCTCGTTTGATTGACAGGAGTGAGGTGACAGGAACAGGGGACTTTCACAGAAAATAATGCTTCTCTCTCCATGCGACTCCGACGGCCGGAACACGAGTGCTACATGCACAGTGACTTACTGTGTCCCAAACTGAGCTCATTATCTCTCTCTCCTTGGTCCTCCCCCTCCTGGTTAATAGCATTACCATAAACGGAGCCACCCCAGCTGGGGAGCTAACAAGGAGGCAGGAAGGCTGGGGATGTGGAATTACAGGAGCAAGATCCAATCGGCTCTTCACCATAGAGAGACCAGAGGCAATGGGCCCACCCTCTCTGGGCTCCTCTTCCTCTCACAGGAGGATTATAATCACTCTAACAATCCCCACGGATGCCTGGGATTTTCGCTGTCCGGCTTGACTTCCGGATCGTTGCAGCTGAATCCAGTGATTTCTTTAACCGCAGGGCTCCTCTTGCCTTGCCAGGTCCAAGCCCTCTGGCCCCTCAATTGTCCTGTCACTATTGATCAGCATCAAGTGCAGCAGAGGCTCTGGCTCCCAGATGCCGCTCCCCTGCACCCAAGTCTGGCTTGCACGCCATCGTGGGCAGGTAAACCGTCTACTCTTCACAAAATGTGCTGATTTCCTGATTATAGGAGTGAGGTGCATTTTGTCCAAGATGACAATACGGGAGACATCTCAGGAGTGCCGTAGGACACAGGCTTCCCAGACAACCACAGGAGCCACAGTGAGAGTCTCTTCCTCCTTGTGCTTAAGAAGAGTCAAGACAGGTGCCTCCGAAAGGCAGGGGGCAGGTGAGCAGGGTGGAGAGCCCACGCCCTGGGCTCAGGGGGTCGGGATCTGCTCACCCCACGCCAGAGTTGGGGACAGCTCCGTGGAGATGCAGGGAGACTGAGCCGAGGCCTGATGACAGCCCGGCCCTCCCAGCGCAGAGTGCTGTCATAAATGGTATGACCAGGAAAAAAACCCTCATTTCAGTCGAAGACAAACTGTAATATAAAGCAAATCAAGACGGGGACTGCCCAGAAACTCCTCGAGGATAAAGGAGGCGGCGGCACAGGGCAGGCGGCAAGGGGAAGAGCAGAGAGGAAAACAGGGTCTTTCTGATCCCAGGACCCGAATTACTAGACCTTCATTCAGTAAAGAAAAGTCTAAGAAGGACTTTAAAACACCAGCGCTCAAGGCAGAGGATATTTGCATAAACCCAAATGTCCCTCAACAGGTGATAGTGAACCAAGTGTGCACATTGGTGCCAAGGAATATTATTCCACGTAAAAGAGCAAGAAACTCATAATTGCTACAACATAGGATGAATCTGGAGAGCATTACGCTAAGTGACGTCAGTCAAAAAAGGTAGTAGATTGTAGGATTCTACTTATATGAAATGTCCCGAATAGAAAAATCTATCTAGATGCCTGGAGCTAGGGGTGAGGAATGCCGGGGCCCCGGGGAGTGGCTTCTACACTAAGTTCCTTTCTGGAGTGGTCAAAAAGTCCTAAAATGGATTGTGGCCCTCGTTGCCCAACTCTGGATATACTACAAAGTGTTGAACTGGACAATTTAAACAAGTGAGTTGCACGCCATGTGAATCTTAACTCAATAAAGCTGTTAGAAGGGGAAGAAAGGAAACCACCTTAAAGTGTGTGATAACTTAGAGAAGACAGATCCCAAGGAGTCTTGTTAAAGAAACACTAGATGATCAACTTCAACCAACCAAGAAATGAACGGCAGCACTATGCTGGCCGCACTGGCTGTAAGCGAGGAATTAATCTGGCTGTGGACAAAGTTATAATGTGGTTTCCAAGCAGAGTATAAGAGCTATGTGCTGTAGGTTCTCACCCAGTGAATAAACTAAGAATCTCTAAGTCCACGTTGATAAAAATAAATAAGGAAGGACTCTTTCTTACACTAAATGACACCTATTAAACACAAGAGGAATAGTGAAAAGAGGAAACACCATCTGGCAACCATCACAGGGGTCATTGGACATGGTGGACGATGGTCACTGATTCAGCTTAGATTCAAGCATGCTAAGGGAAGTGGGTAGTAGATGATGCACAGGGTATTGAGATAATCTCAGAATGTGCCCTCCAAATAAAAAACAATTGCAAAGGGGAAATGATGGTTCTGTGGTGGAGAAACCTGGAGATGCCAGCATGACCCGGTGATTGACATTAGCATCACCAATGCTGGGTGGCATGGGTGGACACTGTGCCCCTGATGCTGAGAGAAATACAGCATTATTTCAGTGACATCCCTGCCATGATCATATAATCCAAATATGGCTACTGGGAGCTGTCGGAGGGACCCACACCGAGAGTCGTCCCAAAGCATGTGAGGCCTGGGCTCTTCAATATGGTTGAGGAGAGGGAAGATGGAAGAATTTGTCCAGGATGGAGGGCACTAGGAGACACGATGATTAGAGGCAGTGCGTGTTCCTGAATGGCATCTTGGGCCCCAAAGGAAAAAAAGATGTAGTTGAGAATAGGGTCTATGAAGTGGAAGTCAGCGTTGTAGAAATGTTGGCTTCCTGATGGAGAGGCTTTCACAACACAGGGATCAGTAGGAAAGAGGGCTGGTTAGGGAATACACACCAAGTATTAGCAAATGAGAGGGTCCTCTCATGTGAGTGAGGAAAAAACTAGTGTGAGAGGTGAAAGAGGAAAGATGGAGATATGGGAAAAGCCATGAAATGTTAGCAGCTGGGGAGCATGTGAACTTCCCTGAGTGGGAGTTGTTAGCTCTTCAGTAAACTGGTAATTGCAGAGAGGCCCTGATTTACAATGGTTCAACCTGACAATCTTTTGACTTTACTGTGAAAGCCATTTGCGTTCAGTAGAAACCGTACTTTGGATTTGGAATTTTGATCCATCCCTGGGCTGGTGGGTATTTAGTGTGACCCTGTCCCCAAGGGTAGCGCAACAGCAGCAGGCCAGCCATAGCTCCCAGTCAGTCACTCCGCCACTAGAGGGCACGCCGTGGTGTGGTGCTAAGGTAGGAGGCTGGGAAAGTTAGGGCAATTCTGTTTCTAACTGAGGATGGGTTCACTGGGATTTCACCCATTGTAGGTCATGGACAGTCAATACCGCAAAGCACATCACTTTCAAACAGCAAAATGTAGATGCTACAAACCTAAAAATATACAAAATAGTGCAACTATCAAAGGAGAATCTCAGCTCTGCCATTCACTAGCTGTGCAATCTGGGGAAAGTTACCCAACTTCTCTCTTCCTCTTGGCTCGTCTGTAAACGGGGACAATACTATCCCTCAGAGGTGTGTGAGGAGGAGATAAAATGTGAAGCCTCTGGAACCACGCTTGGTACAGAGCAAAGGTAACTATGAGTATTGTTAAAGACTTGACCTTTCAATTAAATCTCTGCTAACCAACCTACTGTTGGGTAATGGACTTCCAAATATCAAATGGGCCCCATTCTTTCCTCTAGCCTAGTCCCTCTAACAGGAAACAATCCCAGAATTTGCAAGAGTAATATAAGCTACTGTTCAGTACGTCCCATGATTTGGGTCTGGCAGAGACGGCTGTACGTCAATCCCCTTTTCTCAGGCACAGAGGAAGAGAAAACTGCGTGGCCACCCTTTGCAGTGTGAGGAGGCTGTGGCCTGGCTCTGGACATGGGGCATGGGCTATGGAGAGACTGCTGATACTGCAAGGTGCCCCAGGCCCCTTTCCTCCCCCGTGCCTGGCCACCTGCAGAATATCCAATGAAGTCTCCACTGCCCCGGGGGCAATAGATTCTGGGTCCCCACGTGACCCCACCAAGCCATCTCAGGCTGCGATCTGAGTGAGGAATAACACTTCTTTGGATTTAAGACACGGATCCTTTTTCCCTACAGCATTTAGCTTGACCTGACTGAGAAAGGCATGGTGTTGGCAAAGGAAGGAATTGATTTAAGAAGTAATTGTAGGGAGAGGATGGAGGAGAGGAGGCTCAGCCTTGAGCACAGGAAGTTCAGACAGCTGAAGTGGAACAGAGATCCTGGGGCCTGAGTAACACCTCTGCCCTGGCTGAGTTCAGAGGACTGGGCTTGGAGAATTGGAGATGGGAGGGAAGATATCAGGAGGCAATCGGGCCATAGAGGTGGGAGGCATTTACGAGCATTTGAGCTGACAGACATCGGGGGAAGGTCAGCGACACAGACCATTTGAGGTTTCAGCAGTATTGAGCGATCCTAGTTGGAGGTCACTGCCTTTTTCTGTCAGCAAATGTCTGACCTTTGGAAGACACAGGGAAGCAGGCAGCTCCAACAAGACTGGACTAGAGAGCCAGGGAGGCCTAATCCCGTTGGAGTGGCCATTTTACCTGAGTTCTACGCTATCCTGACATTATAGTTGCTCCATCCTTCTCTTATCGCCTGCTTCCAAAAGACAAAAAAATCATGGATGCTTCTAAAAGTGAACGTTTCTAACCACAAATATTTTCTGATCGCTTTCCATGTGAGGTGCGCCATTTTAGGTTCTTTTTGGAAAACGGAAGTATCTCCAGGCTTTGAGGATCTCATGTTCTCTTTTCTGGATGATCACCCTCCCAAGGAGAGAGAAGAGAACACAGGATCAGGGAGGGACGCTGTTGTGTGTCCCACAGGGAGGCCACCATTTCCGACTTGCTCTCAGGTGGCTTCCACCAATCACGCCCACCCACACCTAAGGAGGTCAGCGTAGGTGGTTTTATTTTGAAGAGGAACTGCTAAACCTTCTTAGGTAAATACTAGTGCAAGCTTTGGGCAATGATGGCTGAAGGAAAAGCCAGCCCTGGTGCAGGGAGGATTGAAGTTCTTGGTCCATGTTGATGGCAGAAGACAACCGACCTGGGGAGGTCCCAGAGTGATTGTCCAGCCCACTCTTGGGAATGGCCCCAACTTCTTTTGTGTAAGAAACTATGTATTAATGGAAGAAGCCAGGCTTTCCCATGGCAGTTATTATAAGCTGAGAGCATAGTTTTTAGAATCTCTCTCCTCATTCTGGCAAAATTGGGGAAATCAAGGAAAAAGCATAAGAATGACAAGAGAGTCAAGTCACAAAGCTGGTGAGGGATGAGCGACACGCCAAAACTTTACCAGCCACCCTGAAGCCAGACAGAGAAAGGAGAGAGATGTGGGAGTCTGGGTGTCTGGGGTGTTGAGATAGGGGCTCCGGGTTCAAGGAGCTGTGATTACTGCACACACCCAACGGGTGGGACTCCTGGAGCTAGCACAGCAGGGATTTGATAAGTACATTGAAGGGCGAGCGGGGTCACACGGGCACTTCCTCCCCGAAGTCTCTCTGGAGAGCAGGGTCAAGCAAGGAAACCAAGGAGGTGAGTCCCAAGGAGAGCTGGGGAAAGTAAAGACGGGTTCAAAGTCAACCTCAAAGGAGGGGGACCAGCTGGGACATGATATGGGGCAAAAAGCAGTTGAAACCATAAAGTCAGAATGGCCATTCCTGTACAGCCACAGAAGCGGAGCACGGGGGTGGGTTGGGACGGCGTGATGATGGACAGACGACTTTCTCATCTCTCAAGAAAGGTTGTTGGAAAAGCAAAGATCATGATTTCTGGAGAATTATCCCAGGTTTGATTTTCTTTTCTGCTAAAGCTTATGAAAATGAGATTCATGGTGGTTTCTACCTCTCATACTTTAATGAGAAATACACATATATACATATATTTTTTTCTCAGTAAAATGCTTTTCCAGCATCAAACCCTAAAAGGAAGTTATCTCAATAGTCTTTTCAAATGCCTTAAGTTCAGTAAATGGAAAAGACACACCTATTCAGAATACGGACAAAGGATTCATGGCCGAGGTGGGACAAGAAAGTGGTCTGGGGAGTGGGATGTGGAGACGTCCCTGTACCAGAGTGGGGACCCTCTGAGATGCTCTGCTGGTTTGGATGAGCCGCTTTCCTTGCCTCGGTGACCTCCCATGATTTCCTGCATGGGGCTTTTCTAACACACAGGCTATTAAGCTCTCTTGTGCTGGTTTGACATCTGGAACCAATTCTTTTGTCATACACCATCCGACTTTAAACAAATAAGAGCTAATGAGTTATGCAGATGTCATGAGTTGGCCTCAACCAATAATTACCTTGTTCACTCAAGGGTAGTGTGGACGTAAGAGACGGAATGAGCTCTCCTACGCCACCTCACATTAGAGTCTGTTTGCTTTGACAAACACCTAACTTTACTGATGTTTACAGTGTGACATATTTACTTTTCCAGGTCCGCTCAATATATCATCCCCCCCAGTTCTCCAGCATAATGGTGTGGAAAGAGTCTGTGTGTTGGAGCCAAGCCCAGCAGATCCCTCTCTCTCGATCAATATCTGAGTGAGTCCAGGCAAATCATCAGCCCTCTCTGGGCCTCAGTATCCTCTCACAAGCCAGAGGCAACACCACCCATCCCGTGGGGTGGGGGTCCACAGGGGCCTAAAACAATGTCTAGCACAGAGTAGGAAATCAGCAGACATTTGTTCCCATCTTATCCTTAAATCATGTTCGTGAATGTTGGCTTTGAGAAAATGATTCTAAGAAGTCGATCAGATTTTTAAACATATTTTTTCAGTTGTAGGTGGACACAATACCTTTATTTTCTTTATTTATTTTTATGTGGTACTGAGGATTGAACCCAGCACCTCACATGTGCGAGGCAAGTGCCTCTGAGCCCCAGCCCCAGCCCCAGTCAACCATTTTTTAAAAGGACCTGTGTAAGGTCACTTTGAGGATCCCCATCCCCAGCAGGCAGGCTGACCCCCAGCTGCACAGAAGGGCTGCAAAAAGCGAGGAAGCAAATTGTCACCACAGAGGGGACGGGAAGCTGGGGGGAGGCTCAGGAGACACAGGAGTGCGGGGTGGGGGGTCGCTGAGCTGGAGGTCTAGGAACACTGAGAACCAAGGGGAGCATGTGGGAGAATCAAAGGCAAGTGGTCAGGGGCTGCTTGGCCCAGCGGGAGGCAGCGAGGGAGGTCAGGTCGTGATTGCCGTCTAAGAACGCTGATCTCACACAAGCACAGAGTGGAACTTGGTTCCCAGGGGCTGGGAAGGGCCCGCAGGGCTGGGGAAGGATCGGCCCACAGGGAGAAAACCATGGAGGAATACGTTCCGGTGGTCAGGGACACAGGAGGGCGACCACAGTGAGCAATAGTGTGTATCTAAATAACTAGAAGAGAGTTTTAAATGTTCTCACCAAAACATGATCACTGTTCCAGGTGATGGATATGCTAAGTCATGGCGTAGTCATTACACAGTGTGTGCACGTGTCGAAACACCACACTCTACCCCATGAGCAGGCACAGTTCTCATGGGTCCTTAAAAATGAGCAAAAATAAAAATAAAATCACACTGTGTAATGACTACTCAAACCATCCTGGACCGAGTTCGTTATCTGGAGAACTTAAAAAAAAACTTTTAAAAGGTATTAAACATGGCATTTATATGAAAATGCACATGAAACACATCTATATAACAATGATATATCTAAATACAAACACCTGGTAGCTGCACTCAGCTCCCAACAACCAAGGAACCTGCCTTATGTGGTGGTCCAGCCCCTGCCCCTTGTTGTTCCTCGAAGGTAACGGAGGTCCCAGCTCTCACACTGATGGCTTTACCACCTATGTGAGCACACTCAGGTGTAAGGGGTTTTGCTCGTTTCTTGGATCTCATGTAAGCAGCATCAGGCACCCATGTACTTCTTACTGTCAGGCTTAGTTTGCCCAACATGAGAGTCACAAGGTTCCCCCGTATGGCATAATGGGTCTTCCATGGAAAGTTCTTTGAAAATCATCTCAAAGTCTTTTCTTTGTTGTAAGAAAATTTTCTCACCTCATATCCACCAAGCAGATTATTTTAGTAGCCCTATCAAGGGGTTGACTGCTTCTGATCTACTTCTACCTGTCACCACTTTGGTAGGGGTGTGTGTGTGTGTGTGTGTGTGTGTGTGTGTGTGTGTGTAAGTGTGCACATGCGTTTCCAAAGATCATATTAATTTTATCATGAAATTTACAAAGAACTTGTTTTTTACATGCAGCACTGTCAGGCTAGGTCTTTCTT
This sequence comes from Marmota monax, assembly GCF_021218885.2. Taxonomy (NCBI): domain Eukaryota; kingdom Metazoa; phylum Chordata; class Mammalia; order Rodentia; family Sciuridae; genus Marmota; species Marmota monax. Next base: position 171,203 of record NW_026694831.1, on the reverse strand, counting down.
GCTCTCTCGTAATAAGAAAATATTGATAGAGTTCCACAGAAGACCACTAAATCTCTCTCTCCCGAGGTCACCACCAATTCATTATTCAACATTCACTGGGTCTGGTTCTACAAGCTACAAATCCACTTAACTGCACAAGGAGCCAGGTTGGATTTCCCCAAGAGTCTCATGAAAGATAGGTTGCAAACCTTTTGCTGGAATTCTAATATTTTCTCTCTGAGACGTTCACAGATTGACTAGTCCAGCAGCACCATTACCAACGGAAATCAGGGAGTTGTTTGGGGATGTGGAGAAGTGAGAAGAGGTGAAATAATATGTCGGCTACTATCCACTATTGTAAGTACATTATGGAACAATGAGAAATATTTGGTAGCAACTAGCAAAAATGGCTTCCAGCCCCTGTCCCCTGGCTGGACAAGGTCTCTTTCTGTTCTATTGTTTTTTTTTTTTTTACTCACTACTTATTTTGCCAGGGCTGAGACCAAATACCCAGACCAAATCAGGGGTTTGGGGTCTTCCCCTCAGCCAGACTGTCTTGGGTCTAGGACGGGCTCCACAGCGGGGTTAGGTTTTCAGGATAGTTTCACAGGACATGAGGGCAGCAAGTTTAGCTACATAATGAAGAGCGGAGAAGGAGCGAGATTCGGAAGTTTCCTGCAAGATTGGGGGACGGGATCACAAAGACAGGAGGAAGAGTCTTGCTGTGGAATAGATTTATCTGATGAAGTGGGAAAAGCTAGAAATGAATAACAACTACTTTTGCCTCTCACATTAGGATCAAATGGAAAAAGCTAAACTCGTTTGATGCTAAAAAGTAATGATAGATTTTTACATTAAAAAACAGAATGAAAATATTATATTGGAAGTATATCCACTGTGAATATTTAGGCTACAGACCCCCTCTCAGTAGAAATGAGTACTTATAAATAAACTCAGTATTTTATATTCGATCCCAGGAGTTGCTACAATGCTTGAGTCAGTCTTTAGTAACAAGTGAATGAATAGGCAACTGTGATACTCCATACAATGGAATATTACTCAGTCATAAAGAGGAATGAACTATTGATACCTCTATAAAATTCAAGAATTTCACAATAGTTACTATCACGTCTACATTTACTTAAAATTCTAAAATCGCCACCTAATCTAATAATACCTCACAATCCTAACCAGGATGAATGACACCTGTACTTTCAAATACCACGAACACATTCATCACCTCCTGCATGGTCAGCAACTTTACCAGATAGACCATGTGTTCTCATGTTCTTGTTACTAAAATAACAATCATCATGAAATTTAAGAGAGTCACCCAGCGCAGGGGAGGATCGTGTAGTTAGTGGCAGACCGATTTGTCTTTTAGAGAACTGCCTGTGTAGAAATACTGCAGCCCCACCCACGAGGGAATGTCTGCCATTAGGCTCACGCAGGCAGCAACCACCGGTTTTGCATGTTGGCTTGACCCTTTGTTGCTGCCTTTTGAAGTAGAAGAGCTAAGTTCTTAATTGCTCCTTTAGGGACGCTTAATACAGTCTAAGCGTTGGCGAAGACTGGGAAAGTGATTGATTGCCTCTGGTTAATACTTTTACATTCAAGGTTAATTATTGTTCTCTGATAATGTTTTTATTTATTAGGATTCCTTTGTAACACTGGCAGCCATCGGTATGTTCAATGGGCAGACCATTAACACCAGAGCTAAAGTCTGAACCGAGGGTCAACCTTTAATGTCTCGGTCACAGAAGACCTCGGCGAACCCCGTAAAACAAAAGTGCTTACCTCGAGGATCTGCTCTTTAACTAAATGATACTATAAATATACCATCCACAGCCCAGAGCCCACTATCTCATCAAGGCCAAAGAGCCACAAAAAAAGGAGGCCAGAGGAAGTCCGGTGAGAGAGGGAGAGTGGGTGGGGTGGATATCATAACTGGTTTGCCTCTGAACAATGAATCAGGAGCAGAGGTTTGCAGAAAAGGCCACAAGGCAGAAAATGCAAAGGCTTCCATCCCTCCCTAGAACCTTCTCTGAACTTAACACTTTAAGAAGTTAGCCTTCAAAGCCTCCCGTGGTTGTGGCAGGAAGAGGAGAACATACAAACTTCACGCAGGCCCAGGCTGGCTGCCTGCAGGTTGAATTCCACAGAAGTCAATAAAGAGATCTGCATTTCACAGTCTGCAGCTGTCTGAGGGCGTCTTCCAAAGAGCCGCAGAGAGCTGGTGCATCCCTTGAAGAGGGTTAAAAGGGAGCAGGTAGCTACAGACACTAAACGAAGCCCAGGAAAGATTCCCTTGTCACCACAACTCAAAGCAACGGATGTAATTAATCAAGAGTAAAAGTCTTCCCGGCAGAACTGAGAAGACACTGGTGATAGGACTCCAAAAGGCTCCTCGCTGCCCTGCCTTAAATATTTACTAGACACTGACAGTGATCACAGCATGGGGTTAGGTAGCAAAGTGTGGGGGAGAGAGGGAGAAATATTTGACAGCCAGAGTCCAACTCTCTTGCTTGAAAACGGCCGGTGGCGCTCCATGTCTTAAAACACAGAGAATAACCGCCCGGGGAAGGCTTACAAGTTCATCCATGCCCCCCTGCCTCCCCTCGGCCCCGTATCCCAGCACGTGACTTTCCCCACCACCTAATCTGTGGGGTGGGGCACCGGAGCCACAGGCACCTGGTGTCCTGTAGCCATGCCATGTGCCTTCATGGTGCTTGCTGTGGCCAACCATCCCTGCGTCTCAGAGACTGGCATTTGTCAGCCTTCTCCAGAGAGACAGAGCCAAGGAGGAGGTGTGGACAGAGCTGGAGCTGGACGCGGCCGAGACACCCAGAAGGAGCTCTGTCACGAGGGATGGCGCCCATGAATGGGGAGGCTGGGGCTTCCCACAACCTAAAGCCTGGAAGCCGGTGGTATAATTGCCGTCTAGGTGTAAAGGACGGAGAGTGACCAGGGTCTGCACCCAGGGAGATGGTTGTCCCTGACCAGCAGACGAGTCCCCGGTGCCCCTTTCATCTGCCGAGCGGCTCTGCGCCGGCCCCAGTAGAATGGGTGCCGCTCATCTTCTCTGCTCAGACTCCCCATCCAAGGCTGATCTCTGCCAGGAATAGCCTCCTACACACCCTGTCCCCGGCTCTCTGGGCATCTGTCGGCTCTGTCACGTTAAGACAAAACACTGAACAGCAGAAGTCCACCCCTCGTCCACTTGGTCGCCGCAAGCAGCTCTTTAATCTGCACTTGATCTCTAAATAAAGACAATAGCAAGATCTCCTGACACGACTCAGTGATGCCTCCCCCAACTGAGAAGGCGTGATCCCTTCCTGAGAGGAAGAGGATCTGATCTTAACTTCCATACAATTAGGTAAAATTGGTAATACTTAAATACTGGTATGAAGACCAATATCTTATGCAACACAGGGAAGATGAGAGGAAAGAAAACAAAGATTCTATAATATATATAAAACAGAGATTACATACATTGGGGCCACACCACACACACACACACACACACACACACACATCTCCCATTTATCTCTTATCATATCTTATGGAACCCTGGAGAACCCTCGGGGCATCTCTCATGACCCTGTCCTGTACTTGCGGGCACTGGAATATTACAGCCCACATCTTATGAGATCTATATCTGTTTTTTTAGTAATGAATATCATATTTTATGATATATCTCACATTTTTATTTACAGCAAAATAAAGAGGGAATGCTCACCATGATTCGTGCCCTCACTTCCGGGTCACATCGTCGGGTGACAGCTGACATTCATAGCCACCTCCCTACTTGCCTTCTATGTTCTCTGTGCCCTCTGCAGGCATCTCCGCTGGCTGTGGGTCTCCATCTGGTGAGGTGACCCTGACCCTTGTTACCGCTGTTGACTGGTGACGAGTTCTTGCTTCCCCAATGTTGAAGAATAACACCAAAGAAGCACGCCGAGGCAAGGTCAGAGTAGAAATTAGAAGTTTATTAAAGGACAGCAGAAAAGACTTCTCCCGGAGGAAGAAGGGGACCCAAGAGGTGGAATCCGTGGAAGTGCGGTTGTTTCCCATTTTTATAGTTTTGGTGATGGAATGTAGGTTGGAAGGCCCGAGGGGTGGGACACAGGTGGGCCAAAGAAGTAATCTGGTCAGGAAGGACTTCTGAGTCAGCACCTTTTTGCTGGGGGCTGTTCATTAACATTTCTTTGAGGTGGACTTTGGCCTAGGGCCTTTTCGGACTTCATTAACATTCCTTGAGTTGTCCTGCATTTCCAGGAATCATTGCCAGCATGGCCTCCATTTTAGATTTCACTCGGTATTAGACCCGATTTACCTAACTACACTGACTACATAACTTTAAATCTGGCTTCACCCTCACCGTGCTGCTGTAACCTTCCACTGCCTGCGATTCAGGAGGCGGTGATCAGAGGGGCCCTGAGGGGTCTCCAGTGTCCCAGACACACCTTCCTGCCTCCGTGGTGGAGTAGGAGTCCGGGTTCTCCCAGGCTGTCCTGACCAACCCCCAGCCAAGCTATAACTCCCTTCTCTGCTGACACAGCCTGAAGAGCATAGGATACGTGGGCAGCAGTCCTGTTTCTTTAAAGCTGATAAATCTTATTTTTCAAAAATTAATTGATATGTAGCAATTGTGCACATATCTGGCTGGGCACAATTCACGAGCCACTTGTCAAGCAGGAACGAACTCTATTTTTTGAACACACGCCGCCCCACCAGAGCTCTCCAGGAATTCCCCAAGAGCCCAACTGCCACCACCGGCTCTTCCGCTGAGCACCTCAACCGGAACTCTTAGGTCCCTGCTCTTGAGGCCGATTGGCTGGGTCGCATGGGCAGAGCCAAAAGAGTCCCCCAATGAGCAGCTCCGTGGTTTGAAAGGGCGGGGAAACAGCCCAATGAGCATCCCCGCAGAGGAGCCAATCAGCTGGAAGTTTGCTGGGGCCGCTTTGGCTGCCGCTCTCAACAGTGAAGTTGTATGGGGTGCTGGGCAGCAACCTTTTTCCAATTCAATTCAATAGAATCATTGTCATATTCCCTGGCAGGAGCACTCCCCACCCTGGAACAGGGACTTCTGGGTCAGCAGAACATAAAGTCATAAGAACAGAAAGCAAGAATCTTGCTGGTGGGTCCCTAGGGAAAATCGCAAGTGGCGCCACTCCGGGTCCCACTCCCTTGCCTCTTGGATACTTGAATCTTGACTGGGAGAAATAGCTCCATTTATTGGACACTGATTCAGATCACATGCAGCCTCCTGCACACCCTTGTCCTGGTCCTGCAAGGTATCGCCACCTCAGCGGCCATTCCACCCTTCAGAGGCTCCAGGATGGCGGGGACTTGGTAAGACCAGTGAGTTCTCCCAGCGGGTGCCCACTGCCGCACTTCCTCTGCTGTGAAGTGAATTCCTTGGTTCCAAGCCACACTGTGTGGAGACTGTGGTGGTGGGTACAGCTCAAGTCCACAGATGTGGTTTGGGCAGACGTGTTGAATGCAGAGAAGGGAAACCCGTCCCAGAGCAAGCTCCAATCCCAGCAGAAACATGATGCTGTCCCTTCTGCAGTGGAAGAAGTCCAACGTAATAAACCTGCCATCAGGTCACCCAGAGAAGGGTCCCATATTGGGGCTCAGTGTGGGTGTCTCTGTGGGAAGACTGAGCATTCACAGGGGCTGTATCTAAATCCGCTTTGGTGGCTGGAGGTCCACGCTATTGATCCCATGCATAACCCCATCCCCGCCACCCCGGTCTTTCTGCTCATGAGCTCACTGGGCAATGTCAGGGATGCTGGGAGAAGAGGTGGACCTCTAGCCACAGAATGTGTCACCTGTCCACTTGGTTTCTAAAGTCCTCCTCTGCTGAGGTCACCCTTTGGTGAGTGTTCACATGGGACACAAGTATCTTCATGTCTTTTCAGAGAGTTCTATCCACATTCACTTTACCCAATTTTCTGCCTTCATTTTCCAATTATGTTCCCTGGACGGCCCTGACCATCCAGCCAAACCACTAGCTCTGACCTGTGCATGGACGTGAAATCACATGCTTAGCCATTTCCCTTTCAAAGGAGAGTGCACAGCCAGGGCACCACCTGAAGTGCTGCCCACTTGGGGGATTTCTCTTCCCCACTGTCCTTCAGTGATGTCCTAGAAAGGGGCTCCCGTGCCGTAGCTGTCCACTTTGGGTTGGCTCTTGCATATTTTGCATTACCACCTCTAATCCAGGCCTGAGACTCTGTCCCTCTGTCCACTGATCCTAGAGAACTAGTTGTGAGTAATGGGGAGACATATGTCACAGCCTGGGGACCATGGGCATTGGGGCCACTTCTTGGTGCAACTTACTTATGCCTTCAGGGGACACTCAGGCTCAATCCCACACACTCTACCTGCACTGGATGATGGGGTGCCACTGTGAGTGCTCATCTGTGTGGCTGGGGGGTCAGAAAATTTCCTGCAGGGCAGCTCTGGTTGCAGGGTAAATTGGTGGCCCTTGGTGAAGGATCCAGTTTCTACAAAGACCTTCTAGCAAAACAAACCTGGCTCTAGAAAGGGGTGTCACTATGCTCAGAGGACAGCAGGCTTTGCTCCCAAACCCTAAAGCGGTCTGCTGGGATTCACCTGTAGGAGCTGCCCAGGGCTCTAGGGAGCATCGTCAGGGGCCACTGACACCTGAGCACCGCAGGAGCTGCTGGAGCATGTGGCATAACCATCACAGCAGCCTGGACCTGTTGGAGGGCCTCCTCCTGGGTGGGACCCACTCCGACTCGGCCTTCTCAGGTCCCTGGAGCCTGCAGGAACACAGACACCCTCTCTTGCCCTCCAAATCCAGAGAGCGCAGTAGGTGCCTTTTCTCCAGTTAAGGTAGATGCAACATTTATCCTTCATGCTACCAAGGGGTATGGGTATGCTCCACAGCACCGGACCCCTGGGAACTCGAGGTAGAGGCCCCTGTATTGTAAGTGGATTTATTCCCCCCGTGACACACACTGACAAGTCTAGAGTGGTTGCTGCTTCTCACTCACTGGGCCCTGTCAGTGTCATGTCATCAAAGCAGTGGACCAGGGTGATGTATTTTGGAAGGAAAAGGCAACCACGATCCTTGTGAGTTGAATTATGACACAGGGCTCGAGAACCCCACGCTCCAGAGAGAGGACAACGCAGGTATGCTCCTGGCTCTGCTGCCTCGAGGTGAACTGCTTCCCCTGGACCTTACGCTGAGGTACAGAGAAGAGGGCCTCTGCTAGATCCTAGCTGTGTACTAGGGACTGGGGTGTGTGTGAACTTGCTGACGTAAATATCTAATCTGAAGACCCACCTGAGCTCTGATCAATTCATTTGCCCAGTAACTCCCCTTTGGACAATTGTCCTTCACATAGTGACTCTGGACCTTCCATTTGGAGCGTTCGCTATCCCTTAGAGCCTCTTTAGAGCTCTCTGCTGACCTGGCCCACTGGCCAAGAGAGAGGTCAGAGAACAAGTAGAGAGTCCTGCAGATTTTAGAGGCCTGCTTCCAGCTTCTGATGCACCAAGCGCTGTCTATGCGTGGGGCCTTTGCACACACAGGTACGGCGCTTTGCTCTGCTCGTATTTTACCCAACTCCTGCTCACCACTGGGTTTTAGCTGATATTATGGCTCAGATCTGGACCGTCCCCCCAAATCCTGCAGCAACCTTCGGAGGCAAAAAGATTGGATCATGCAGCTCTGATATCATCAGTGTATTAACTCATCTGACGGATTGGTAATCTGAATGGATTTATGGGAGTTGGTGGAAGCTACAGGCAGGTGGGACATGATTGGATCATGGATGCAGCCCTGGGGATGTGCTGGGAAGGGTTCCCCTTCCCCCAGGGTCCTCCCCTCCCCTCCCTCTGCTTTCTGGATGCCACCAGCTGGGCAGATTTCCTGCCCTGCATCCTGTGCCTGGACCATCTGCTGGACCTCAGGCCCAGGGGGCTGCAGCCAGCCATGGACGGATTCCTCTGATACCGAGAGCCAAAATAAACCCTTCCTCCTCCAAGTTGCTCTGTTCAGGTATTTTTGCCACAAAGATGAAAGGCTTACCCAGCTGGAGTGACAGTGGCCTCAGAGAGGCCTTCAATGACATGCGTCTCATCCCACTGAGAACCGCCCCGCATTTTCTCACAGCATCTTGTCCTGAAGCCATAGCGTCACCACCGCGTAAAACTGTACGTTCGTTTGTTTGATTCTTCAACCAGGGATTTTCCTTTCCCAGACTACAAGGTCCCTGGACTCAGGAATGTGACTATTTCCATCCACACTGAATGACTGTGTGGCTGCAGCCCAGCATCTGGAGGACCGTGGAACCCAAGAAATGGCTATCAAGCAAGTGCCAATTTATGAATCAACGGAGAGACCCGAGCAGGGAGGATCTGAAGTGCAGTTCTCAAGAGTCGCAGGAGAGCCCTGGCCTTTCACCAGGTCACAGCCTGCCTACTATTCTATCTGAAGAGGAGAGCCTAGTGGGAACCAGAGTGTCACTTGTGCTCGTGAAAGCTGAGGACCCAAGAGGGCCCAGCTCTGCTGCAGGCCCCCTATCTGTAGGGCACTCGGTGGACGTCGCAGAGTTATTAAAACTGAGGAAATCCAACAGGAGCAATGCATGACACGTGACGGTATCAAAGTATCCACGGTCCAATGCAGATTGTCAGGTCATTGTGGCAACCTTGGGGACATCTGCGGTGAAGAGAGTCCCACCAAAGCCCAGCCTGCCACCACCCCACAGAGCGCTCCAGAGCAGGGGCAGCGGGGTGGAGTGGCTGCTTTGTCCTATTTTCTGGGTTTTCCTTAGTGATCGTGGATCACACAGAGGTTTCCGCATCTCCTCCAAAGCTCACGGGCTGGGACTTAATCCAGGGCAAATGTTGGCAGGGGACCCTGGGGAGGAGATCAGGCTAGAGGGCTCCACCCTCATGAACCAGTTAGTGTCGTTTCTATGGGAGTGGGCAGTCATCAAGGGAGTGGGCTAGTCACCATGGAGTGGACTCCTGTAAGACAGCATTCCCCCTCCTGTCCCCTCCGTCCCCTCTGGTGCTTCCTGCCCTTGCTTGCCACCATGGGACAGCACAGCATGGGGCCCTCACCTGGTGTATCCCCTCCTCCTGACATCCCCACCCCAGCCCCATGAGTGAAATCACCTCTCCTGTTGGTGCCTGTGCCAGTCTTGGTGCCCCATTAGGTGGCCTGGGATGTCCCATCTTAAGATATAAGCATCAGGGACACAAAGACACTAACTAAGGTGTCCTTACAATGAGAATGGCCCCGTGGAGCTGTGATGTGGGTGGGGAGCGGGGACAGGTGCCTGCCTCTCACCCCTCCTTGGCTGAGGAGCTGTGGTGGGGCCATCCTCCTGCCCATGTGACAGTGGCATCTGGTGGTGGCATCTGCGTCCCTGCTTGGAGACGTTTTCAGAGCCGTGGTGGCACATGTCCTTTGCATTGCTCTGACTCTCCTTCTTTCTCTCTCTCCTGCCACCAAAGGTCCTGGTCAGGACATGTCACCCTGAGAAGAAGCCACCAGGCAGAGCAGGTCTGCCACTTGCAGCTTTGTGCTAATTACAGAAAGGCGCCCGCTGGGGCAGGTGCAGCCAGAGCCCCTGGGAGAGTGTGGAGGGGAGTATGCGAGCAAGAGCCTGGCTGGATCAGCAGGTTCTCCCCCAGCCCCCTGCCCTCCTCCCTCCTTGCCCCTCCTGATAGCACCCTTTGTCTTGGGTAAAACCTCATTAGGCTTGAGGCAAATGAGCTCAGCTGGAATGTCCCAAGTCACCAGGAGATGCTTGACCCACACAGTTCTTTTTCCCTGTGTGCACACAGTCCCTTGCTGCATTCAGACTTAAAGATTCTGGAAGGTAGGGGAGACTTTACCAGAAGCACAGCTCCTATAAGCTCAGACCCAGACGCTACATAAACATTCCTCGTTGGCCAGCGAGATGCTGTCTAATTACCAGTTATACAAATGGCTCGAGAGACACAACTCGTAGCATAGAAAGGCTGGGAGGGAATTTATTGTTTTTAAATCTAGTTTAGTTGATAATAAAGAAGAGTAAGGATTTCCTCTATTAGATTGCAATGCCCAGGACACGGGGATGATTCCTTCCGTCCTCAGAGGGGCTGTGGAGAGAAGGTCACCACCAGGACACTGCACAGCCTCACAGAGAGGTCCCCAGAGCATCTGGTGGGGCGGGGGCGGGGGCTGGAGGCTGCTGGGGCCCCACCACATTCTTTCAGGGACTGTGGCCCCCACAAGGGAGGAATTCAGTTCACAGTTCCTCATGGTAGCTGCTCTCTCCCCAGAAACGAATGTCAGTGCAGACGAGGAGCAAAGAAGGCTCCCAAGTGGGTGTCACCCTCTTTCTGATCCATGAGTGAGCTGAGGTCCCCCCTTCCAGAGGTAGAGGCCTCCCCCCAGTTGACTCTCCCCTGTGCCCAAGGCTGCAAGACCTGGCCGCCTCGTCGGGCTCAGATGTCAGGCCCATGGGGACAGGTAGTTCCTCGCCATGGCTCGGCTCTGCGCTGGGCACAGTGACCTCCATCTGGGAGGCCAAGGAGAGGGTTTATGAACTTACTTAAAACTTTCTTTATGGACATTTTTTAGTTGGGTTTTAGAAAATGTGTAGACAAATGTGTGGTTCCCATCCACCTGGCTTGGCTATGTAGGCAAATATAGAATTTTCCATCTCAAATCCATTTCCTGCCCGTGGAGGGAAGGGCTGGCCCCTGTGTATGGCTGTTGGAGTCTGGGTCTGAGGTGTCCCCGAGGAAAGTCATGTTAGGTGACACGGGAATGCTCAGAGGTGAAAGATTAGGTTATGAGAGCTGAGAACCTGATCAGCAGGTTAGGCCATGTGATATGTTAATTATACTCTATTAACATAATGTACTAATTATTATAATGTATTGATTATTATAATGTATTATCATACTGATTCAACGTACTAACAATTTGAAAGGATTGCTGGGTGGTAATATTGGCAGGTGGCGTATGTCTGGAGGAAGTGTCCTTGGGTTTAATATTTTGTCCCTGGCTCCATTCTCCCTCTCTGTCCCCAGAGCTGAGCATCTTTCCTCTGTCCTACCCCCATCACCATGATGCTCTGCCTCACCCCAGGCTCAGAGCAATGGAGTTGGCTGACCATGGACTGGAACTCTGAAACTGTGAGCCCCAAATAACCTTTTTCTCTTCTAAGTTGTTCTCGTCAGGTATCATTGGTCTTAGCAACAAAAAGCTGACTGATACCACAGTTGTGTTCACTGTTGACTATGAACCCAGAGGCACCAGGATGTATACTCTGTCATGTGACTGAGAGCCGCTGGGGAGGGAAGGTCAGACTTCCATGCCCAGGCTCAGGAAGCCAGAGTGCCCAGGACGGTCAGGCAATTCAACACCAGTGTCACCGCTCCTTACTTCCTCCTGCTGGGCGGTATCTAGGCGGAAAGCATCAAGATCCATGGTGAGAAGCCCTGAGTGACCAGGGACTCTGTACGTCAGCTCCTTTGGGTTTCGACCCCTCTGTCACATGGGATGGAGGTAGAGACATCCACATGCCCTCTGCTGGTACCACACCCTTGTGGCCCTCCTGCAGCCACCTGCCCAAGCTGACCCCAGGCCACGGGGCCCTGCAGCTCTCAGCAAGAGGCCTCTCTGGCCATCTTCCCACCAGTCAGGGGCCTCCTGGGGACACTGTAACAGGAGAGTGGACCCTGGAGGGTTATGAATCACAGAAGGATGCTTCTTACAGCTTTGGAGGCCGGGGGTGTGGGCCCTCTTGTGACCTCAAGTGGTAGAGGGGACACGCAGACACCGGGGCTCCTTTTAGAAGGCAGTGGTCCCTCTCGCGAGGCCGCCTACATCACCTTCCCCACCACCCTGGCAATCAGGGCTCAGCGCCTGAACTTGGCACCAGGACACCAACATTCAGGCCACCGCAGGGGCGAAACGAAAACTAAAGTGAAGGTCCCATTGTGCCTGGGGTGGGTGACGGCAGGGATTCTCTCTTAGACGAGGCCCTTTGCTGCCGTTTGCTTCTGGAGTGGCCGCGCCATTTCTTTTTGAAAGGAAAGAAAATAAAGGGGATGGAATGGGAGGGAGAGGCTGGGGCTTGCTCTCCCCGGAGCGGCCGAGCGGGTGGTGGGCACCACCAAGGATGTGGTCCAGCAGAGCCAGGAAGATGGCCAGGCCATGCCCGGCAAGGGGCTAGCGCCATGTTCAGGAACTTCTCCCTAATGCCCGCCCAGACCACTGACACCTGGGACAGTCCCTCAGCCCCGGGCTCCGGGGTGCTGGCCAATCAGAGAACTAGGTTTCAATCAAAGCAAAGTCGAGCTTCTCAGGCCTCTGATGTCCAGCCATCGGGAGACCAGGGGCCAGGCCAGCGCCGGCCACGGTGGTGGTTTCCACCGCCGTCCCCAGCCCAGAGCAGGAAGTGGCGTGGGGAGTGGCCATGTCCTCGTCAGGGTGCTTTTGCTCCGGTGGTCTGTTTGCATGGGAGGTCATCATGGGACAGAGGAGACCTCGCCCGACACGTGTGGGAGAGCTCAGGGTCAACCAAGATGGCCTGTGCAGGTGCCCGAAGGCCGGGAAGCCACGTCTCCACTGTCGCCTCGGGGCTCTGAGCTGCCGGAGCTGAGGCTGCTGGGGTGAGAGGGGCTGCAGAGCCTTCTCGCTGTCCCCTGTCTGGCGCCGATTCCTTTCAGAAGGCCAAAATGAGGCCAAAGGGAAGATGGACCTGAACCACCCCAAGGGACCCCCTGGAGGCCCGGGAGGGCGTTGGTGGGGGACAGTTCCTGAGGAAAGGTGGCTGGGGGACCCTGGGATCTGTCACCTTATCCTGTAACTGCTCAGCCCAGCTGATGCTGGCCACCGGTGGGGCCTGGAGAGTCGTGTGCAAAGAACTAGAGGGAACACGGCACCCAGGGCACCCTGTGGGCCACGTGTCAGCCGTCCCCGCAGACCGCGGCAGTGCCCAGACCCTAGTTCCTGCCCTCCAGTCCCCCTCCGAGCCCCTCAGCCTGCTGTCTCCCCAGGCCTCCTGGAGGGGGTTTCTCGGCCAGTGCGCCCCTCCACCTGGGGATAATTACGGCCCTAATGGGTTTTAATTGAGTGTTTGTTTGCATCTGACCTCTGACTCTCCCACTGTCATCTAATCAATGTGATTTAAAAAATTATTGAGTGTTTGCTCAATAAAAGTCAAGTCTTGACAATTTTTTTTCCTCCAAAATGTGTTTTAAGCCTGGGGCCGGCTCTCTCTCCCTCGGCGCTGGCTGAGGCCTGGTCAGTGGTCAGGACCTCCTAAGGCTCAGGGTCACCCCACCTCTCCTCTGTCTTCTTTAAACACCCTCCAGGTGAAGGTGGTCCTTGGCAAGGTGCCCACGGTCCAGTGGTCCATTCCCATCACCAGCAGGACACGGCAGCATTCCTAGCTTGGCCTCAAGGCTGCCCCGTGCGTGAGTGCTCCCTGGGTGGCCAGCCCCCTGGAGACCCATCTAACCGTTTGAACTGATGAGAAACCCCGTGCACCCCAAGGCTTCTTAGAGAGGAACTGTCATTCTCTTTCCATCCAGCTAGCCCTTCCTCACCTTGATCTAACATTCAGCTCTCAAGTCACCAAATGTGCCCCTGAGTACGCACTGACTCTGGCACTTAGCTCTGCGTATTATGATCATCTGTCTGCTGTGTCCCTTCCAGGCTATGAGCGGCTACAGCCAGGCCTCTGTCCCCATTGCCTTGGATCACTCTCTTTAGAGAGGAGCCAACACGCATTGCACGCACTATAAAAACCCCCTCTTGTAACACTTGTTCTGTGCCCGACCCTGCTGACTACACCGTGCAGACATTCCTATCATCTCCACAGAACTGTGGACCTGATGAACGTGATGCACGAGCTGTTTTATATGCCATACCCTGCCATCCAGAGTGACTTTGGAAAAATGTGAACCCTCCACCTCCTCCTGGGTTCCCTGGGGGCTCCCCCCATCCTGCCCCGTCGTCACCTGCTCCCTGGCTGAGGGGGGCCGTGCAGGCCTCTCTGGCTGAGCATACACCCAGCCCTTCTCTCTCTTAGTCCCTGTGTCTGAACTCTGACCTCAGGTCTTCCCTGGGCCACTTCCCCAACCCGATCAGCTTCCCGCTGAGTCAGCCCTACACTCCTTCCCCACCATGCTCATCCCGCTTGGAGACACCCGTTCCTCTCTGTGCTGCTTCCCGCTGAGATACAAGTGCCACAAGAGCAAGCACTTGTCTGTCGTGGTCCAAATGTGGGGTGCTCACAATACCTCCTGGCCTGTGCTATCCATGAAATGTCTAAGGATCTGGTTTCTGCCTCCCACGATCCCAGGAGCCAAGTGCGAGTCTTATTCCTTTTTATGGGTGAGGCAAGAAAGGGCCAAAGAGGTTCGTTGAGCAGACTGTATGGCTGAGACCAGACCATTTGATGGTCCAGGTCACACCCTCTGTCTGAGTACTGCACTGGTCCGTGCCATCTCCCTGCAGGACGGGCAGCAGGTGTGAAGGTGTGCCATGTTGGCCTCTATCCTTGCCCATTACTCAGCAGCAGGAGGCGCTGCTGCTCCCCCGCCTTGTCCCCCAGGGTGGCACTGTGTCCTCTTCTGCTTGGCGTGGCTGCACACGCAGAGCTGTCCCGGTGCACTCCACAGGGGGTCAGACTGCCCCCTGGCCCAGGCCACTGGGTCTCTTTGTGGTTCTCCCATTTCTTGCTGGAGTTTCTGAGCCTGTTCTTCTCCTTAGAACTGGACGTCCAGGGGCGAGGGGCACGCGGGGAGGCTATGCCACGGGTTTGTTGAGGACAACGGAGGCGGTATTTCCGGGACAGTCAGCTTCCCTCTTTCGTGGATGGCTTAAAGTCGTGCTGCCACCTCCGAGTTCAACCTCCCGGTCACTGACTCGGCTTCTGTCTTCCTCTGCAAACTGAGGCCTGTTTTGATGACCGTCTGACCTGGCCTCTTGTCCTAGGAAGGCAGTCGGAAGCTCACTCACCTATTCACTCATCCCAAGCCCTCATACAGCCCCCACAGCGCACCTAGGGCGACACCAAGTGCCCGAGCAACACAGAGGGGCACGATGTGGCCCGTCCTCCTCGATGCCGTGGCCGTCGGGTTGGGAAGCGCATGCTAGATGCCCCAAGGGAGGAATGATTTTTCTCTTCATCCTGTACCACATCCCTCCCCGCACCGGCCTGACCTCTTAAATTTAAGAGCACTTCCCTGTGACCATGGGAAAGCACCTGGGGTCACACGGGAAGCCTCAGCGGGTGCGTAAAGCTGTCAGACTCCTGAGAAGAACGGGCCCAAACCGGGCGCTCAGAGAGACAGAGATTAAGGAGAGCTCCGCACATTCAAGGGAGCATTTGTCACCTTCAAATGGGGGAGAATGTCCAGTAATAGAGCCAGGAAAAGGCCAGGGAGGCCAATAGAGAGGATGAGACACCAGGTCAAGGTGAGCCAGGAGGAGGGGAGGGAGGGAGGAAGCAGGGACATGGTCACATCCCCCCCCCCCCCCGGTCCCCAGCACAGTCACTGCATGTCCTCCAGGGGCCATGGCCTCCATGTGGAAGAGGGTGCCCTGGAGGCTCCCTGAGATGCTTGGGTGCTGGGAGCACCAGGGGAGGGGAGGCTGGTGTGTGTTTAAGCCCGGGGAGCTGCTTCTCCTCCCTGGGTCCTGGGCCTTGCCCTGCTCAGACCTGTCTTGGTCTGTGGTTGAGGAGTTGGCTTGCAGTGCACAGGTGGAAGTCATCAATTGGCTCCATGCCCCCCCCAACTCTCTCTCTCTTTCTCCCTCCCCCCTTCCTTCCTCAGTCTCTCACTACAGGAGATTGAACCCAGGGGTGCTCTACCTCTGAGCTGCACCCTCAATTTTCTTATTTTTTTTAAATTTTGAGACAAAGTCTCACTAAGTTGCTCAGGCTGACCTCGAACTTGAGATCCTCCTGCCTCAACCTCCCAAGAATCTGGGACTACAGGTGTGCACATCTTGCCTGACTTAGTTCTGTGCTTTTAAGAGAGTTTCATGCCCAAGTTTTGCTACCTTCAATTAATATTGTCACTAAAGGGTGGGCGGGGCTGTAGAGCCACAGCTTTTCCTACACTGGATGGAGCGAGAATTCCAAGAGGAGCCTAAACACTCCCTGGCTCCCCGTGGCCCTTGTTGGTCTCAGACACTGTCTGATTAGGGAAGGAATCTGTCACCCCTGGAGAGTCGTCATGGAGGGTCCAGGCCCTCTGCTTGCTGGTTAGTTAGATGAACATAATCTCACTTACATACAAGGTTAAAAATGGAGCCCATTTTGGAGAAGCTATTTTTACATTTGAAAGGCCCATTTTTACATCCTGCTGTTGGTTTGAAGGTACAGAGAGAGAGAGAGAGAGAGAGAGAGAGAGAGAGAGAGAGAACAAGCACCTCTTGCATCTTCAATCCACCCCTCTGGCCAGGTCTCCAGAACAGCCTTGTGAATTAGGAGATGAGCCCAGAGACTTCACCTTTCTCCTTAAAGGGCCATTAGCCAGTGGCATCAGCCGAGGGCTGTGATTGGCCCTTCCTTTCCAGGTGTCCTGTCTGTAATCGTCACTAATGCAAATTCATTAGCTATTTCATTAGCTAAGCCAAAAACCTATATCCTGAGCTCTAGCTGAATACATCACTGAATTAGATCAGGAAAATTAGAATAAGACTCATTCACCAGTGGCAATTAATGAGTCATGACTAACTAGGGAGGAGAGGGGGCCAGAGGCTCTCCTGCGGCCAGAGCTGAGTCAGGGGAGCTCCCGAGCCTGGGGCTCACAGAGCAAGGGCATCTCAGCTCCCAGCCTCTAGGCCTCCCTTCCCGGGGCTGTGGCGAGGATCTGAAGTGCTCCCCAAAGGCTGGTGGGTCACAGGCTTTGTCCAGTGGGCCTCTGGAGGTGCTGGATCATGAGCTCCGACCTTGGCCGTGGATTCATCCTGCAGTTGAATGGACTATTGGGAAGTGTGGAAAGTGGAGGTGGCAGAGTTGGAGTGGTTGTCCTTGGGGGCATGCCCTTGGGGAATTTATCCTGTCCCCAGGCCCTTGCATGCTCTCTCTCTCTCTCCCACCCCCTTCCTTCCTGGGTGCCATGAGGTGGGCAGCTGGCCTCCGCCACACCCCTCCGCCAAGGTGTTCTGCTTCAGCTCACACCAAAACCAAGAGAGCAGCCAACCAGGGGGTGAGATTGAAACTTGACCCAAACTGAGCTGTTGGTCCTTTAAGCTGTTTTCCTCGGGTGTTGCTCTGACTGACACACCAGCCCCTAGGCTTTGGGGTGCTTCCGTCCTCTCAGGGCACTCAGGGAGGAGGAGCAGAATACGGCAGCAGGAGGTCCGTCTTCCCCTTAGTTGGCCTAGTAAGCAATCAGAAGGCTCTTGCTGCCTCCTGTTAGAGGTGGAGCAGACAGCCCTGGAGGCCACTGACTCCATCCTTCACTTACCACAAGGGGAACTGGGCCCCAGAGAGGTTGGGAGACTTGTCTCTGGTCACACAGGTAACGTCTTGAAGGACAGGGACCCTCATCCAAGCTCAGACTCCGTGTGCTCTGTTCTCTGAATCACAACGCCCGCCAACCACTTGGTGACAGTTCATCTATCCCTCAATATCTACTAGATGGAAGGAGGTTGGTGGGATGATGGAAAGAAGGGAAAACATGGTCCCCGCCTTCCAGGTGTGACGTGGAATGGGACACCGGCGCCTCGAAAACAGCAACGTGTCAGTTCAGGCAGAGGGGTGAGGGCAATGTGAGTGGCCGTTGCTGACGGAACCCATTACTTGCTCGAAGTGTCCAGGTGGGGATAGCCCCAGGAGTGGCTCTCAGTTGACGGTAAGATCACTAAAGTGCATCTGAGATTAGGGTTCCCTTGCAGAGAATCTAGAGTGATGAGTGCAAAACGTGTGCAGGGGACACGCGGACGCCAGGCAGGGAAGCCTGACGAGGGAACGGGAGGTCAAGGCGGCCCATGGACGGGAGAGTGAGGCACCCCCCACAGGAGGAGTGTAGAGCGGAGAGGGAGAGAGGGAGGGGGGGGAGAGAGAGAGAGAGAGAGAGGGAGGGAGAGAGAGAGAAAGGAAGCATGCAAGGGGCTGGGGACAGAAATCCAAGCTCCAGCTCCGGCCCCCTCCTCCCTGCCCTGGCTGCATCTGCCCAGCAGCGCACTGAGGACCTTGCAGATCCTGCTACAGGTCAGAGGGACTCGGGGCTCTGCCCTGTCAACCCACCCATCGGTGGTGTCCCTGTCCCCCTCCTGCAGTCTTGCGGCTTCACAGTTCTGGACCCCCATACCATGTTCTTGCAGGCCCCCGCCTTGGCACTCTGGGAAGTGCCTCGCCATTCTGCCAGGGGTAGCCGATGTTCTCAGTGCCTGTGGGTGCGTTAGGTGTGTCCCTGCAGGGGTGACTCCCAGGACCTTCATCTCAGTGCCCAAGGGCCTTTACCAAACCAGAGAGGGCCACGCTGTCCACCTAAGACAGGCAGGAAAGGCCCAGTGCACAACATTCCCTCCCAGGAGTGGACTTCAGCCCCGGGGAGTGGCCCTCAGTACCCCAGCCCCCCAGCTCAGCCCTGCTGCCTGCTGCCCACCACTTCCCCACCAGGACTGTGGCCTCACGGAAGAGAAAACTCGCTGCCATCTAGACCTCTAGTAGCCATTTCTCTTTTCTTGACTTACACCCTCTTGGACCTCAGTTGCCCTTTCCAGTAGGAGGACTGTACCCAGGCCCCAGGAGTCCTTCAGGGCCCAGCACCACCCTGTGTTCTTCTCCGTGACACACCCAGAGGGGGACCATGACACAGGAGGCAGGACAGGGAAGGGTTTCCATCTTGCAGTGGGCGCATCAGCTCTAACAGGGGCTGATGAAGGCTGGTTGTAGAGGGAACAAGAGCGAGAGGGGAGGCCATGGCGGGAGTGGACACGGTGTGGGAGAACTGAGAGCCTCTCCAGAGAGGCCGAGACTGAGCAGCCGTCGTCATCCCTCGGCCTCTCCAGCTTCGGTGGCACCTGGCCCTGCTGGCAGCAGCGAGAAGCAACAGGCTGTTTCTTAACCGTAATGTGATTGGCCATGCAGAGACCTGGGGAGAGCAAGGCCTTCTGACTATGGGATTAGGTCACCTGACAGCTACTAGATGTCAGCCAGGTCCAGGTGACGACCTCAATAGTGTACGTCCACGGAATTTCATTTCCCAGAGGCTTGTGAAAGCAAGACGGTGACTTGTGTGAAACTGTGTCTGAAGAGTCCTGTCGCAAGGCTGAGAGTGGATGTTTGACACTGTGGAGCTGGGGCTTCTCCAAGTGTGGTCCCTGAGGCCACCTCAGTGTCACCTTGAAAACCGTCAGAAATGCCAGTTCTCAGGCTCCCCAGGAGGGCAAGCAATGGCCAGAGCCGGGGTCCAGCAATAGCCCTAACAAAACCTCCAGCCGACACTGACGCGCCCTGGTGTTTGAGGACCAGGGCTCTGGAGGTCTCCTTGTTCCTGGGACTTTAGGTGACGCGTCTCAGTGAATTGTACTCAGTTCAGTGAGAGAAGAAAGGAAGAGGGGAGGGGACAGGGAAAAGGAGGCAAAGAGACAGGAACAGGAAGAAGACGAGAAGGAGGAGAGGGATGGAAGGGAAGAGGAAGAGGACTTCTGTCTATAGTGGCAGCCGGACCCCAGGTGTTTGCCGGGCCTGAGCTCCTGGTTGTTCTATCCGCAGAGTGAGCTAAAGGGACAAGAGAGGGCCAACAGGGAGACAGGTGTCCTGCCTTCCAGCCCTGGATTTTCCAGCAACAGGCCACGTCACCTTGGCCAAGTCCCCTGCCTCCTGGGAGTACCTGTAAGGTGCAGATGCATGGCACGTGAGCTCTAGGGACACAAGAGGCAGCACACCCTGCCCAGGGCTCGCACAGAGTCTGTCCTGCTGCTGCTAAATAGACCAACCCACTCCACTGACCATTCCTGAGGGTTCTTCTGCCATGACCTGCCAGCCAGGCCCAGGAACCTGGCTCTGCTCCTGGTGAGGTGAGAGTCACGCTCTCCTGCCGGCAAGCCCGGCTCCCTGCGTGGAGAGGTGGCTTCGGCGCCTCCCTCTGGCACAACCCCAGGCCTGCCAGCCTCACGGAGATGGATGGCGAGCGGTTTAGGCTGGTCTTGCTGCACGGCCCCTGAGCCGGAGCCTCTGTGGTCCAAGATGATGGAGCTGGGAGGCCATGTCCCCAGGCTCTCCCCGGGGACTCCATTTTTCATTTACATTTCCCATTTACAGAGGTGTCAACAGTTTCTGCCTCTCTCCTCCAAGAGGAAATGGAAACCCGAAAACAAAAAGATCCCAGGAAAACTTCTCAAGGAGACCAGCAGCCAGGGCCCGGGAAAATCTGTGTGCCAAGAGCCGCGGCCCTGGTGGGCTCTCAGTCATGGGGATCACCTTGGGGACCCACTGTCCCCATCTGCAACCACAGGGAGAGGGAGAAGACACCTCCTCCAGTGCGGCTTCAGCAGGGTCCTGGCCTAACTTCTCTGACCTTCAACTGACCACCCAGAGCACCCAGGGTCTGTGCTACTCATTTTTTAAAAATGTAATGCGTAGGCCACAGAATTCACCCCACTGTAGCGTAAAATCCAGCCCTTGTATGTACAGGGATGCATGACCATCGCTGCTAATTCCAGAACGTTTTCAGTGCCCGGAAAGGAAATCCCACGTCCACCTCAGCCACACCGTCCCCTTCCCACCCCTAGTTTTCTGGGTATTCTGCTGTCCTAGACACCCAGGTCTTGGGTCTCTTCAGTGCTGGCTGCTGTGGATGGTGTGAGGTAGGGGTCCGGCCTCTTGCTATAGCCTGGAGATGACCACTGTCTTATCACCATCTGTTGGAGGGAACATTCTCTCCCATGGAGCTGTGTGCCCGTCTTACAACCTTTCCCCCGAGAGCCACCCCCCAACGTGGGTTTCTCTCTCTCAGGCTGGTCCCCACCACCTCCCGAAAGCAGGGACTGGACACGAATCCTGGGCGTCTCCAAAGAGCCCAGGCGCGGGGCTGTTCAAAGCCACACCAATGGCATTGTTCTGGAAATGGCAGGGGGCGTTTGCCTCCGAGACCCTGCTCTTCCCCGGAAGCTCACACCAATGCTCATTGTGATCCAGACCTGCTGGGGCAGCCACCAGACTTCATGGGGAGACCCTGGCCAGCAAGCACCCTCACGGCCACTCCCCACCCTCATGGCCGCTCCTCCGGAGCACGAGGAGGGCAGGGCCTCCAACCTGCATGGGGCCGTGGAGGTTGGGGAGGTGTTTTAAAGGCTGTGTGAAGAGGAGCCAGGCCAGGGAAGGGGGAAGGTGTTTGGAGGCAGAAGAGCCAGACTGCAGATGGGCCTCAAGGAAGAGGCTCTGGCTGCTGGACAGAGAGGGCGGTCCTGGACCACCCGCTCAGGGGGCTGGCTCTCCCGGCCCCCGTGGTTACCAGAAGCTGTCCTGGGAAAGCCAACTCACCAAAGAGGACCGTAAGAGCGGCCCTTTCCGATTCCTGGCCACAAATTGTTAAAATAATGGGTTTATGTTTCAAAGGTTTCTTTCCCTGTGTTTGATCAATAAAATGTTCTTTAGATCAATACAAATGTAATTCCACTGCTGGCGGGCATTTACAGTATGCAGCGGAGAAGTCATGCCCAGCCCGCCGAGCTCGAGACCATCCGACAAGCCTGTTGCTGGGCGAGCCGTGGGCCTCGCGGAGAAACAGCAAGAGGAACAAATGAGATTACCAGCCAATAAGCTCGCTGTTGGCACCGACATCTTGGTGCCTGCATTAATCTCGTCAACGCAAAAGCTTTCAGTAGCAAGAAGCTGGCTCTCCTAAATTCATTTTTAAAACCAGATAATAAGAAGAGTGGAATTGCTGGTGTTTATTTAGCGCTACTCATGTGCCAGAAGCCGCCCCAAGTGCTTTCTGTGAATTAACTCGTTTGCGTCTGACACGGGCCCAATGAAATGAGCCCATTTTCATCGTTATTGTTAAGATGTTGAGGCACAGAGAGGTTGACTAACTTGTGTGTAGGCACACAGCTGGCAAGGAGCAGAGCTGGATTTGCACCCAGGTGGTCTGATTACAGAGGATCTAGGGACCATATCAAGGCAACTTCGGTCGGATTATCCCCTGGTTAAATGCTGACCTCACACCAGGCTCTGCGCTTAGTACTTCTGCATGTTTTATTTTCTTTCTCCCCTAAGCCTTGTTACAGATGAGGAGACTGAGACTCCAAGAAGTTCAATAACTTGCCCGAGGTGTCTTTGCTGGAAGGTGGCAGAACCCATCTTTGGATTAGGATGTCCTAAAGCCACTGCTCCCATGCTGAGCTCTCGCTGTGGGGAGAAGGCCTGGCGGAACTTGTCCTCTTTCCTCCTGGGGTGTCTGCATGAGGGATGCAGGATGCACTCCTGGGGGCTCAAGGACAGGTGAACCCTGAGGGCAGAACAGGGACCCCCTGAAGGGTGAGCAGGCTGCCCTGGGGCTGCTCAGAGAGGAGAGGCTTCACGGGCTCCCCTCCTGGACCTGCCGTGGGGCCCAGTATCGCCTGCTGAGGGAGAGTCCACTATGGTCCGGGGAAGTTCCTGAGCACTTTGCTCCACTCTCTGGCCCCGGGCGGGGCTCTGGGCGAGTGAGAGGCTGTTATGTCTGGACCGCTTTCTGCAGGTGGTCAGCTCCATGAAGACGGTCAGCCAAAGAGCCCCGGGTGTGGCCAGCGTCCCTGCACTCGGGCCCCAGCCGGCCATGGGAGCTGGAGCAAGATGGCTCCTTGGTGGTGGGCCTGGCCTCCCTGTCTCCTGGACGATGGGCTTGGCCCAGCTCATCCCTGGTTCCTTCCCGATTCCGACCTGGTAAGAATCAGTGGGCTGAGGGCTGACGGCCGAAGACAGAGCTCAGTGTTTTTATCTATTCTCCATGTTTACGAAGGGCCATCGGGGACCATCCTCCCAACTTAGCCACCAGTGACAGGGACAACCTCCCTCATCCTCAGGAATTCACAGACTGGAAACGCAACCCTGGCCTGGGCTGAGCGGGCTGAAAACCCAGCAGAGATGTAAAGCGACTGGAGACATTTTGAGTTTGCATCAAAAGCCGTGCTTCTTCCAAATCCAGAACTCGGTGGAGAATGAGTTGGCCCCATGCCACGTGGGACGGGGGCTACTCCAGAGGAAGACAGGAGGTGGCCGGGCAGGATTGTCCCGGTCGGGAGCAGGTGCCCGGGAGCGGCTTAGGCTGCCTCTGAGCGTCGGCGGGGGAAGGGGCTGCACCAGGGCAGACTCAAGGGAGCCCTTGCCCATCTCAGCCGGACCTGCAGCCAAGCGCAAGGGGTCCACGTCCTCCTGAAGCTCGCAGCAACTCCACGTGTGCGGGGGAAAGCCAGGGGGTGGCCCGTCTCCGTTCCTGCTCCCGCTTCTGGTCTCCTTGGAAGGGGAGCCCGAGCTGCACTCAGCGGGCAAGTGCCTGTGTCCCTCACATCCCCCCTTCCTGGGGGCCAGAATTTGCTGCTGCTGCTTCTAACCCGCTATGGGACGGCTGAGCACTGGACCTTGGCTGCCCTTGCTCTTCTCAGCATGGGTGTCCGTTTTCCTCCAACTTCCCTCCTGTGATGGTCCCGGTGTGGTCAAAGTGTGTCCCCCAGGGTTCACGGGTCGGGAGCTTATTCTCTGGGGTGGCAGTTTTGAGAGATGGCGATGGCTCAACCTTCAAGAGTCAGGTCATGTGGGAGGTAGCAAAACTGGTCCCTCATCTCACGGGCCTCCAATCTCACCATGGGATGTCCCTCTGGTGGGCACTCCTGTCACCATGGTCACCCACCTTGAGGTGGTGCATGTGAGGGGCACTTGTCAGAGTGGCTGTTTGGACTTCCAACTCTAAAACTGTGAGCTAAGAAAACCTTTGTCTTAATGCATGCCCAGCCTCAGGTATTGTATCATAGTAATGAAAAACACATTAATACACTTTCCCTAAAGCTCCATATTTCTTCTGGTCCCTGCTCTGACAGGGCATGGCCTTTGCTGTCACTTGGTCTGCAGTTTCCCCTCAGTAGCCAAGGACTGGTTGCAGCCTGGGGGGCTACGGGAGGCAGTGGACCTTTAGAAGGTGGGGTGACCAAAATACCTGAAAAGAACGACATAGGGGAAGAAAGGTTTGTTTGGGGCTCAGTGTTTCAGAGTCTCCGTCCATAGATGGCCAACTCCATTACTCTGTGCCCAGGTGAGCAGCACCTCATGGGGGAGGGACCAGCACTGGAAAGCAGCTCAGAGTCAGGACAGGGTCAGGAAGCAGGGGGGGCACAGGGAAGATGCAGCCCTCCAGGGCAGCCCCCTGTGACCTACCCTCCAGCCATGCCCCACCCGCCTACAGTTACCACCCAGTCCATTCAAACCAGGAAGGAACTATTAGGTCCCCGCTCTGTGACCCCATCATGTCACCTCTGCATACACAGGAGCTTCCAGGGCACCTCAAGGCCAGATCAGAATAGGGCTAGTGAGAGGAAGTTAGATCAGTGAGACAGGCCCAGGAAGGATATGGGGACCTCGGCCCCTTCCTCTCTCTTTCTCTCTCTCTCTCTCCCTCCCTCCCTCCCTCCCCTCCTCTGTGACACACTATTGTTACACACCCCCTTATCACAGGCCTCACAGCAATAGGAACAAGTGACCTTGAAATGAAACCTTGTGAGCCCAGATGAACCTTTCCTCTTTTTTAAGTTGAATTTCTCAGACATGTTGCCACAGTGTTGGCAGCTGACCGACACAACCTGTATTCAGTGGGTCACTTCTGCTCTGCCCACCTCAACATTCCCGTTTGTAAATGGAGACCACTCCTGCCGTCTTGAGGAGCTGCTGGGGATGTACTGAAACCCTGATGGGGTAACACAATACAATACGATGCCAGGGACTGCGAGTAGAGGTGGCGGTAGCCATGAGTACATGCACCAGAGCACTGGGGGTGGGGATCACTCTCTGTATGTCCAGGAGGGGGACCCTGGTCCACCAGCAATCCCCGGGCACTTCAGGTGGGTTGGACCCTGGAGGAGTGGATTTTGTGTCCCTCATATAAGCACCATCCACGCATTTATATTTATAAGGGAGGAGTCTCAGGCTTGGAGCAGTGGCGTGTTGTGCCCAAGGTCACAGTGCTCTGCACGAAGGATGTGGCTTCATGGAGGAGTCCTCTGGCTTGGAAAGCCACCATTTTTTCACAGGACACTAAATTCTTCTGCCTGCAGCCTCTGGAAAAATACAAAGTGTTCTGTATTCCTACCTTTAAATACAAACCCACTGCTTTCAGACCCAATTAGGAGCCGGTAATTGCCTGTGGGAGGTGGGGAGTTGGGCTGTCTGCTGGATCGACACTGGGAGTCTGTGAGCTGGTCTTTTCTAGTTATCAATAAAACGCTACAACAAAATCATTATTTGGCAATGTGTTCATGTAATAGTTAATCCCGCAAGCTCGGCCTGAGGAGCAGCCACAGTCACCTCTCTAAAACAGGGTGCTGTGTCAGTATCACCTCTTTCACTGTCCATTTCTGGCAGAGATGCATCCTGTTAGAGGATGACCCAATTTTCCCAGGCTTCTGTGCAATCTCATCATCCTCATCCCCTCTCCCCGGGAGTCCCTGGTTCCTCCCTGGTTCCAGCCCTGACTGGACTCCAGGATGTCTCTGGCCAAGGCAGGCAGATGGCACTACCTGAGCCCTGCCTCTGGGGAACAGGGCCACCCGGTATCAGGTGCACAGACCGGAGCCCTGTCATCCCTGCACCGACGGGTCTCAGCGATGCAGACCGCACACCTGGGCTCTCTGCGCAGCCTCTGTGCCCAGCCCTGCAGGTAAGTGCCAGGAACCTGCGCCATCCAGATTGCCGCCTGCCAGGTGAAGGCGGAGCTCTTCCCCAGGGCCTGGATTCTGCTCCCGACCCACCTGTGACCACCTGTGACCACCATGACTCTGAACGCTGCCTGTCACCTGGTCACGGGCACCTGCTGAGCCACCCTGAGGTTATTGAACCGTCGATCTTGTGTCCCAGCAGCTGCTGAACACACAGAGGCAGGCGATGTCAGTCCCACTGTCAGGTTTTTACACCACACAGCAGCAGAGCTCCAGGGCTTACTGTGGGAGCCACGGGCTCCGTGGCCTCACTTTCCAGAGTGGCTGTGCCTGACCGAGGCTCCACGCTGCCTGCTCCCTTCTCCCTGGGGCCCTTTTGTTCTTAGCAAAAATGTTCAGCACTCCGTTTGATCCTGTCACAGACATGGAACCACAGAATCCAGGGGACCAGGCTGGTGGCAGAGGGCATGATCCCACGAGGCAGTGGCCATCCTTCTGTGACCTTCCTGAAAGGCAAGAGGGGTTGGTTCCTGCTTGTGTGGAATGTGGTGGCCTCCCCACTTCACTCTGGGGAGGAACGAGTGCCTCCCCTCTGAGGACCACCAGAACTCGCTACTGGGGACAATGGCCCAGGAGCAGCTCGGGCCAGCACCTGGCTGTCGATCCTGACCCAGGCCCAGTGCCCTCCTTTATTCCAACAGAGGCACCAGGCACATGGACTACCCTAGGCTACGTGGGAGGGGTGCCGTGGGAACCTGCCGAGGCACATGCCCATGAGGAACTGTGTCAGGCAGACAGTGCTGAGGTGCCCAGGGTCTCAGCTCCCCTCCTGGCTGCCCCCAGCCACAGTCCTCAGCTCTTCTCTTGCTTCCGGTTGAGGCCAAAGCCAGAGAGGCCAGCGCTCTCGAGATGCCTCATGCATGTTTGTCAGAACGGAGGCAGGGAGGGACGCAGCAGCTCCGAGAAGCCACAGGCTCCAGGAACTCAAAGGGCATTTTAGAAAACCAGTGAGACCCTTGGGAGACCTGCCAGCTTCATCGGGTCAGTCTTCCCCTCGTGCCTAACTCTGGAGCTGTGCCATTTCTATTCACGCAGCCCAGGACTCGGATTTGGTGTGGAAGCACTCACGGGGCCTGAGGCCTAGACGTGGCTTTGTGGAAACTGGACTTGTGGGTCCCTGACCAGTGTCAAGAGCTGTGGTGTAGAGCTGGACTATTCCCAAACGCCCCTGTAACAGCTTGGCCCTGCCTAGCAGGAGGTCGGCCAGTCATTGGGAGCATGTCCTCAAAGGGGACAGTGGGACCCTGGCACCTCCTTCTTCTCTGCTTTGTCCCCTGGCTTTCCTGAGGTTACTGGTTTCACTCCACTGTGTTCGCCCACCATGAGGAGCTGTCTGGCCACAGGCCCTAGACCCACAGCACCAGTCTTGGACTAAAACCTCCAAAACCATGTGCCCAAACCAATCTTTTCTTTTAAAATTTTTTAAATATTTATTTTTTAGTTGTAGTTGGACACAGTATCTTTATTTTATTTATTTATTTTTATGTGGTGCTGAGGATCGAACCCAGGGCCTTGCACGTGCTAGGCGAGCGCTCTACCGCTGAGCTACAATCCAGCCCCTCAATCTTTCCTTTTATAAGTCAACTTAGCTCAGATATTTTTTAAGTGGTGGAGAATTGTCTAATGGCCTAACCAAAATCTTGCTGTGATCCAAACTACAGGACTCGTGTTTTCTGAGGATCATCACATTAAGATGTCTTACAGGATGATTCTGGTTTCCCCTGAGTGTGGGGATGTCAGATGAAACTTCTAATCTGGCTCAAATCCCTCCCCCAAGGGGAAGACAGGCCCAAGGCGAGTCAGCCCCTGGCACTGCAGAGTTGCTCCACCGTGAGAAGTCCCTCCTCCTCCTGACGAGCTGGACTCTGCTTCCTGGGCCTTTCACGGTTTGCTTTATCACCTCTGTCCGTGCCACAGGGAGCAGGTCTAAGTCTTCCTCCTTCTGACAGCTCTTACAGTTTGCAGAGATGGTCATTCTGTCCCTTGGACTGTCTTTTTCAGACACAGGAGCTCCAGGGTCTTTACCTATTCGTCCCAAGACAAGGTTCCAGCCCTCAGCTGTCTGTCACTGTCTCGGTTCTTCACCTTCAGAAGGCCTCTGACCTTCCAAAGCTCATCTCCCTAGGCGGTGGCAGAGGATGGGTGGTCCAGGAGGGGTGCTTGTGGTGGACCAGGTTGGACAGCGAGGACATGCAAGGAGAGAAACAGAGATATTAATTCATGGAGGAAGGCAAAATGAAGACATGCGCAGACCAAAAATGACAGGACAGGTACCTAGGAAGGCTGAAAACAGGGATAGGGTCATTGGTCAATCAGCTGCAGCAGCATTTCAAAATTCATTAACATGAGAAACATATCGCTTCCATAGTTGTTCTCTGAGAAAAAAATGAAAACATTAGAGGAAAGTGTAAAGCATCCCTGGAGCCCACTCTCCTTCCCCTCACCAATCCCAGTCCCTCTCTGACATTTCCAAAGTCCATCAATTCCCAGTTCTACAGACGTCCCACAGAACTCCTCCCACATATGTACATATGTGTGTGTTGGACTCAGGGTTCTCCAGAGAAATAGAGCTACAGGTAGAACAACCCCATTCCAAAGGTCCAAAACCCCAAATACTCCAAATCTAAAACGTTTTGATTGAGTGCTGACATGACCCCAGAGTGAAAAATTCCACACCTGACCTAATGTGACAGGTCACAGTAAAAGCACAAGTGTATGTGTTAGCCTTCTGCTGCTGTGACAAAACACCTGAGAAGATCAACTTAGAGGAAGAAGTATTTATTTTAGTTCATGGTTTCAGAGGTTTCAGTCCAAGGTCACCTGGCCTGTGGCGGGCAGAGCATCCTAGGGGAAGGGTTTAGTGGGGGACATCTGCTCACCTCATGTCAGCTGGGAAGCAGAGGGGGTGGTGCAGAGGTCAGGACAAGATGTAGTCCCCAAAGGTACAACCCAAGGACCACTCCCTTCCACTAGGTCTCACCCCCTGCAGTTTCCAACACCTCCCAAAAGTCCATTCAGTGATGAGCCTGGATTAATCCATCCATGAGGTCAGAGCTCTCAGGTCCAATCACTTCCCAAAAGTCCTGGTCTGAGCAGTGACCCCCTGAAGTTCGAGCTTTCAACCCATGAGCCGTCGGGGGACGATTCAGGTCCAAATCACAGCAATGTACTAAAAATACCACAGAAAATGACACGCAGGCTCTGTGTTCAAGGTGCATGTGGAAAGTCAATGCTTTGTGATATCTCCTTATGTAGGTGCAAATATTCCCAAACCCCAAAACCTCCGACACCTGAAGCACTCCTGGCACCGACCCTTGGATGAAGGAGGTTCTTCCTGTAACGAGCTGCACCTTCTGCCTCTCAAAATGGACATTCCTGTTGTTCCCGGCTACTCAGCTGCTTGATGGGGAGCAAACTTCCTGAATTCCTTCAGACTCAGTCTCCTCTTTCATGTGACAGTCCACACCCTGTCCTTGAAAGGGGATCCCAGGGAACTGACCCAGGGCCAAAGTGTGGATGTGACAGAGAAGAGGGTCAAGTGGGTATCATCCCTGCCGAGGGTGTCCGCAGAGACCCTGGAGCCCACCTGGCGTGGGTGCTGTAGTGGATTCCAATGTGGGGGGGAGCACAGAACAGGTGGCCCACTCTGGCTCAGGGTCACTCCCTCTTTGAGGATGACAGTGAGAATCATGCGCACCCTTGCATTTATTTAATCTGTCAAACACGCCCGCTGGCTCGGGATTGTTCTCTGAGCATTGCTGAGGAAGAAACCGAGGCCAGGCAACCCCCAGACTTGGGTGGCCTCGTCCTCTTCCTTCTGCATTGTCTGGAAGGTAGACTCTTGTTTCAGAGCAATCCTAAGCAATAGCAGTGATGGGAATCCTAATGAAGACGGGCAGGGGACGCCATCCTGGCCCCACGTGGTCCCCAGTCCTCTGTGCCCGGTAATTTGATGAGTTCCTGCCAGAGCTCGGAAGGGAGATGCTGTCAACCTGTCAATCATGCAGGTGGGGAAGAGGTGGCAGAGACCTGGGCACCTGCCTCTTGCTCCTGTTCACCACTTGGAGGGGCTCTGGCTGAACTTCCGAGGCTAGCACCTGCATTTCCCTCCCTGGGGGACTTTTATTTCTGGCACCAAGAAGTTCCTCTCTATCTGTCTTCCAAGGAAAGAAAACTATCACCCCCTGGGCCATCGGCTCGTGAGAATTGAGTAAATACACCAATAGCCTTGCCCCTTGGAGGGAGGGGAAAATTTTGAAGCAAGTCTCCCCACCATTTCCCAGATAACTCCCCCCCCCCCCCGCCAGCAGGGTCCATGGTGGCACCTGGCTCTATTGTCTAGCTCCTGGCCCTGTTCTGGCTTCCCCTCCCCTTGTTACTGGGGTTTCCTGAGATTTTCTGCCCTCAAACCTTTATCTCTCTACTTCTCAGGGTCCCCAGCTGAAGATACTAAGGCATAGAGGAGTCGTAAATTGTTCAGGTAAACTGATGTCACCTGAGATGCCCTTCAGTCTGGGGTTGCAGGGCTGCTGGCCCTTCTGCCCATCCTCAGGGGACGCTGCCCCGGGGCATAGGGCTCTCCTCTGGGTGAACAGAAAGACTAGCCCTGCAGCCCATCCTCAGGGGACGCTGCCCTGGGGCATAGAGCTGTCCTCTGGGTGAGCAGAAAGACTATCTGCTGCTCGGCTCCCATCACGCTGGGGCCGTGGGAATTCTCAGCCGAAGGGTGTTTGCAAGCTGCTTCTGATCAGCCCTGAACACTGCTGCTGAGGCGGGGAGGGGAAGACAGGAAAACACCAAGTTCTTCACCACAGGAAATCACGTTGGAAAGCTGTGAAAATCATGTCTCCTTTTGAGGCATAATGGTTTTAATTTTCTCAGGCCCTGATCTCCCTGGCAACAATTTAGAAGAGCATAAGCATTCATGAATCAAAGTTGGGCACGTCTGCAGGTTTAATTATGTGTTATTGGATGGAAACTTTCCTTTTGATCTTAGCATTTAAAGGGATTTACACTTTAACAATTACATTTTTCCCTCCCAATGTCAGTGTGCGATATTGAATAGCATCGGCATCCTCAGGGTGGGAGGGGGCGCTGAGAAAGGCAGGGAGGGTTCCCTTCCATCTGGGGCACCGCGAGGGACTGTCTGCCTGCTCCTATTCTTAAGAAGCGAGCAGGCTGGCCAGGCCTCTCTGCTGTACTGGACACATACAGGCCAGGGTCTCTGAGCCTCCCCATTGGCCAACCAGTCCCACCGTGGGCGCCATGTTTG
Organism: Marmota monax; assembly: GCF_021218885.2. Taxonomy (NCBI): domain Eukaryota; kingdom Metazoa; phylum Chordata; class Mammalia; order Rodentia; family Sciuridae; genus Marmota; species Marmota monax. Next base: position 140,028 of record NW_026694831.1, on the reverse strand, counting down.
TCAAGACCATGTAGCTTTAGCAGATCTGGGGCCACTTTTCTTCCTCTTCTGAATCTATGCTCTCCTCCCCTCCTTCACTTCCTGTCCCTCCTCCTCCCCATAATACATTCCATCATGTCCAAGTCACCCTCAGGGACACAAATATAACAGGCCTGTCAGTCACTCTTCAGGTCTGAATGCAGAGATTTCCACACTTTACACAAAAGTTTCGTTGGTGTCCAGAAGCATCCTCCATTGACCTAGAGATGGTTCTTGTCCACATTCTCTCCTCCTTGGAACTGCCCCAAACTGCATATCATATCCAGGCCTGTGCTGGCTGGGACAGGCACCGTCTATGAAGCAACATTGTCCAGCCAGTACCACGAGGCTGTGAGGCCAGCTGTTTGGGCTTTCTCCTGACCCCACCACGCACACATCACTCTCCCTGACCATACCTAGGCCTCATCTCTAAAACAGGCATGATAAACCCTTGCTGGTTAAAACTAAAACAGGACAACTTAAAGGGCTTGGCTTAGGTTCTAGATATTAAAAAAAAAAAAAAAAAAACACTTTCCAACTTAATAATTTAAACAAGACCTACAACATTTTTTTTTTAGTAGACAGACAGATAATAAGTATTCTAAGCTTGGCAGGTGACAGTGTCTGCTGAATCTCCTCTACTCGGCTATAGTCACATGAGGGCAGCTGTGGACAATCATGTCCTGCTGGAACATAGCACCCAGAGTGGGCAATCCTTACAGAATGGGAGTCTATTTGGGCATGAGGTTCTGGAGGTCAGGAAGTCCAAGAGCATGAAGAGAGCTGGCACCTGCTCAGATTCTGGGGAGGACCTCCCGGCAGAAGAACAAGCAAGCACGCTGAAGAGGATAAACGAGAGGAGTAGCCTTGCTTTGTGACAACTCCGTCTTGAGGTGACCCAGCCCCAGAAGAACAAGAACTCATTCATGCATGCAGGCTCCACCCCAAGACCCAAACTGTTCCCACTAGTCCCCACCTGCACTATGGCTGCATTGGAGACCAAGCCTCAACACAAGTTTTGATGGGGACAAACTGTGTTCAAACCCAAGCACTGCACAGATGAAGGAATAGGTTCTGCCCCAATGAAATCATATTTGCAAAACCAAGAGACAAACCAAACCTGGCCCATGGGCCACATTTTGCCAACCGTTGACTTAAACCAACCATTGATTCACTTCATGGTTTTCTGGGTTGAGGGTTTGGCTGAGGACCAGAGGTTGTGGATTTTCTGGCCTTGGCGAGGCCTGCTCCTGGGTCTGAAGTCAGCTTCTGGGCCAGTGTAGGCTGGCTGACCTAGGACAGCCTCGGTGAGATGCCTCTGCTCCTCTGCGTCCAGTCTGTTGCCCTCCAGCAAGCTAAGCTGGACTTACCCAAATGGAGTCTGGGCAGGGCTCCCAGAGACCAAGAACAACATGCGAGGTCTCTCGAGGCTGAAGGTTGGTATGGCACAGTGCCCGCCCCGTCCACCACATTAGGTTGACTAAAGTAAACCACAGGGCCACCCAGACTCAATGGCTGGGTAAGGGACTCCATCAGCAGCTGGAAGAGGAAATGCTAACCCAGAGGGAGACCGTCAGACCCTTTAGCAGACACCTACACAGTGGAACACAGGATGCCAGAGGATGCCAGCTATTGGTGGGCACCCAAGCTGTACCGGGTTTTGTGATCGAAACAGGAGAGATTACAAAGTCATCTGGTCCCACCTTTGAGATGCTCAAAGTCCAGACCATGCGATAAGTTCTATTGACAAATGACCACAAGAAAGAATGAAAATAAGAAGGTGTTCTCCCCCTTGAGGTTCTGAGCGCAGGATATGCAAGCAACAGGAACACAGGGGATCCAAGTTAGGGCAAGTTTTGAACCCCTTTGGGACTTTCTCTCAGTGTTCTTCATGACCACAGAGTCTTAGTTACATTTTAGGCCCCAGACACCTGAATCACTATACGGCGACCCTGGCCTGTGTTCTGTGGATTGTAGAGCTTTCTCACAATTTAAGGATACATTAGCCAATTCTGCTATGACAAAACTCCATAGCTGGGTGCCAACAGAAATGGATTTCTCCAAGTTCTGGAGGCTGAAAGTCCAAGGTCAAGGCCCTGGCAAGGGCACTCTTCCATGCTCACGAGCATCGTCTTCAAGTTGTGTTCTCACGTGGCCAAAGGGCCATGGTGCCCCCTGGGATCTCCTTTGAAGGGCACTAGTCCCACCGTCAGGGCCTGATCACCTCCAGAAGGCTGCACCTTCAAATGTCATCACTCCAGAGATTACGTTGCAATGTATGAACTTGGGGTCACACAAACACTAAGCCCGTGGCACCTCCCTGATCTCGGGGTGAGAGGGAGCCCTGGCATCACTCCCCTGTGGATTTCCTGGTCTCAGTCACATCAGCAGAAGGACACAGTAAAGCTGGGAACCAACTGAAACCAGGGACAGCATTTCAGAGAGCATCTCCCTTCATAGGCCTTGAGGGGGGAGGAGGCTTGCTTGTCCAGGAACGGTTGAGAGATGGGTACATCAGGTTCGGGGTGAGAAAGTGGGACAGCAGTGATAGATGAGGTCAGACAGTAGCCAAGACTGGCTTGTGCATTGGGGATAGACTACAGGAGAGGAGTGAAAGAAAGAGGGACAATTGAAATAGTGCCCATAGCCTGGCCTCAGATGGTTGAGGTGGACCAGGGAGAGGCAGTTGGATTCTGGACTTTGTGCTGGTAAAAGTTGTGGAGATTTGCTGAAGCACTAGTTGTTCAGAGGAGAGAGAGGAATGAAGATCGTCTCCAGGGTGTTGACCTGGGCCAAGTTAAGGCCAGAAACATCACTGACCAAGAGTGGGATGGACTGGGACAGGAGTTAAATTTGGGAAGAAAAATTAAGATCTGGCAAATGCTACCCATTGATGTGAGTGGTGATCCTGGAGTGTGGGAGAAGGGCTGGGTTTGAGTCATGCACTTAGAGTCCCCAGTGAGTAGTGGCATTTAAAGCCTGCGGGTCTCGAGGGAGAGGGATGAGGACTGAGAGGAAAGGCAGGTGAGGCCCGAGCCAGGCCCTGCAGTGTTCAAAGTCAGAAAGGAAAACGGCACCAGAAGGACAGGGTAGAGGAAGTGAGAAAGAACGGTCCCCGCATTAGGCAGGAGAAGAGCCCCGGAGACTGGCCTTCTGGAACCCGAGAAGAAAGTCTTCCAAGAAGGAGCATGGGATTCAAACAGGGCTGACGGGCTGAGAAAGAGGAGAACTGGGGCCACCCCACACTTAGCAAAGCAAGCTGGAGGTCACATCGACCTTGTTTGGGTACTTCTGGTTCAGTCGTGGGGGAAAATGTCTGAGAGCAGTGGGAGACTGGGAGGGAAATCCAAGTCAAACAAGTCATTGAGGATTTGGGGGAAGTAATAGAATGGACCTACGAAGAATTTGCCAATGATTCCAGTCACAGAACTGTGGATGGCCCAGGAAACGGGCTTCACTTCCCCACAGCAGGGCTCTGTGTTCAGGGTACTGAGGATGTGATTTTTCTGCACTGGGTTGAAATTTGAGTTGGGTGAGCTGTCAAAGGCCCTGAGAGCTTTAGAGTGCAATGACACCAAAGCACGGACATGGCCTGTGATTGGCCTCATTTCTAAGTTCTCCATGAAAAATGAGTCCAGTGAGACAGATTGATTCATTGATTCTCTGAGTCAATAGCTTGCTTAATCATTTGAATTTTAATTCATCCATCCATCCATCCATCCACCTGTTCATCCACCCATCCATCCTCCATCCATCAATACACCTGCTCATCCATCTTTCCATTTGTCTGTTCATCCATACATTCATACATTCCACCCATCCATCCACCCATCCACCCATCCATCCTCCATCTATCCATCCATCCGTCCACCCATCCATCCTCCATCCATCCATCCACCTGTTCATCCGTCCGCCCATCCTCCATCCATTCATCCACTTGTTCATCCAACTTTCCATCTATCTGTTCAGCCATACATTCATACATTCTATCCATCTAGTCATCCACCCATCTATCTTTCATCTATCTGTCCATCCACCCACTTGATCATCCATCTTTCCATCTATCTGTTCATCCATACATGCTATCCATCTATCCATCCACCCATCCATCAATCTGTCCACCCATCCACCCTCCATCCATCCTTCCATCCGCCCATTCATCATCAAACAACTTTAACAGAATCCTTCTCAAAGCCATGCTAGATCTTGTGGAAATATTCATAAGAAGTATGTGTTCTCTGAAGGGACCACATTTTAATGGGGAGAAACGCCTGCTAACAGTGCAGTAACAGCATAAGTATATGCTACTGGTAAGACGGTATGCTGAGAGCAAGTTATGCTAATAGTAATACTACACACATAGTACTCATGTAGTACTTTCTGTATGACTGCGCTCTCCTAAACGTTGTACATGTAGTAATTCATTTCTCTCTACAAGAACCCTAACAGATAGGACTTTCCCCACTTTATATGTAAGAAAACATTCCTTCCAGGCTCTATTGTAGGAAGGAAAGACTGTTTTCTGAATTCAAAAAGTCTGGATTTTGGTCTGGTTCTGTGGTTAGCTGTGTGACTTTAGGCAACTTCTTTGCTCCCTCTGGGCCTCACTTTCCTCCTGTCTAAAAAGGCTGCATCTGCATGTAGAGAAAGGTGGTGGCGGTAAGGACTGGAATCAACAGCAGTTCTGAATACAGTCATGCAAGCTGCGCACTGCACAACCCAGAGCCACCATGCACACAGGCTAAATGTGAACAGAGCCACCTGCATTTTTTCAGTATGGTGACAGCTTTTTCTGGCCTTTTGCTGCCCCTAATGACTTTGTAATTCGGTGGTAGTTTTCCTCCTTTCAGAAATGAAACACTGCTGCTGGTGTTGGGGGGGAGCCACATCTCCCCCGTCTAATATTTTCTAGCCTATCTAGTTTGGGGGACAACTTAATTGCACCCAGAATTGCTCATGCAGAAAACAATCTTCTCTCAACTCCTTCAGCATCTCTACTTACTTTCCAAATTTCCCCAGAGAAATCTCCCCGCTGTGGAGGAATCTGTGTGTCCTGAAGCCGTCAGGCTGCCTAGAAACTCTGTGTCTTCACAGCTGAATGACTCCAGGCCCAGGCCCAGGCATGTGAGCAGAGGAGCAGGCACAGGCCAGGGGTCCACCATGGAGGCTCAGGAGCAGCCTGCAGTGACACAAAAGTTGGCAATCCTGGGACACTGCCAGCTCCAGGGAAGTCACTCCTGAGACGGTGACCTCTGAACCACAGGTGCTCTCCCAGAATGGAGGCAGTGCTCCAGGGACAGGGTGGTGCTCTGCTGAGGGTGTTGTGATTATCTCTGGCTGTGTCACAAGCCACTCTGCCCTTTGTGTCATAAAACAACAGCGATCACCCATTGATGCTGGGCTTAGCGGCCGTCTCTCGCTCAGGTCGGTGATAGAATAGCTGGTGATCGAAGCTACCTGTGAGCCGGGGCCTGAGCCGGGGCCTGAGCCGGTGCCTGAGCCGTGCTGTTGGCCCAACACCACCCTGAGGTTTCCCCATGGGCCTGGGATCCAGCATGGCGGCTGGGTTCCAAGAGCAAGGGTTCCCAGCGTCCAGACTGATGCCGTGTGGCCTTTTGAGGCCCATTCCTAAATGTCACCAAGCATCACTTCTCACTTTTGTGACAAGTGCATCACTAGGACCAGAGGTGGGAGGGGTTAGACCTGATGGGCGGAATGTCCGCCAATTTGAAAACTTGTCATAAGGCCGCCACATGCAGAGGAAGAAGAGGAAGGAGTGGGGGGCCGGAGGTGATGTAAGCTAATCATGTGGGCGAGGACTTGGCAGGTGAGCCTTGGAAGAGACTCTGTCATTTGTATGACACACTCTTCAGGCAGAAAATCTCTTGACATGAAGAAGCGGCTTCTCTCCGCCAGACGGTTTCTCCAGGAATTCTCAGCAACGTGAGGAAAGCTGTGTCCCCGCGCTCTCCGGGCACAGCCAGGCTCTGATGAGCTTTGTAAAGCTGATTTCTATTTCTCAGGGAAATCGATGACAGCATATTGAATGCAGCACTCTGAACAGAACACTTCCAGTGGCATTTAGCATTCTAAGGGTTTGACAGAGATGGAGTGAGACGGCGACTGAGGCGGCTCAGAGGTTCTGCTAGAACATTCCGTCCACCGGGTCACCCACGCTGTCCTTAGGCAGCAGGAAGGAGCCACCCTCTGCCACTGGAGGTTTCTCCTCTACACAGAAACTGCAGGTCTCACGTCCCAATCGAGTGATTAACAGCTTTTGAAGGACACTGCACTTACTTTATTTTTCAGAGCCTCCTGCCTTTGAGGTCAACTCCACACACCAGTTTAATTTTTTATTTATTTTGTTGTTTTATTTTTAATTTTTTGTTGTTGTAGATGGTCCCAATGTCTTTATTTTACTTATTTATTTTTATGTGCCTCCAAGGATCGAAGCCGGTGCCTCACACATGCCAGGCCAGTGCTCTCCCGCTGAGCCGCAGCCCCGGCCCCGTGCGCCAGTTTTAATGCCAATTAAGTAGACCTGGGCATCCACGGGAAGCGTCAAGATCCCACCGACCACCGCGCTTTAAATTCAGACTCGCCCTCGTCCTTCACCTCCACTGATTCTGCATGAAATTCCGTTTAGTTCTTTCAGCTTTTCTGGTCCCTCTATGGCAATAAAACGTTCCCCAGTCATTTTCAAGTTAAAAAAAATTTAAAAAGATGTAATAGTAAAGAGGGTCTTTTTATCGGGTATTCTAAGTGATCCATTCTGGAGTCTGATCCAGACCCCGAGCTCATTCTCTGCCTTCCCCAGGGATCCGCCTGTCCCCAGCAAGAAGCCTGCCGTAGGGTGGGGACTGTGAGTGGCCGTCTCCTCCCCTCGGCTTCTGTCCGTCACCTTCTGGCTACGCGCTGGGCCTTTGGGTTGGAAAGGCTTTAGGAGGAGAGGCAGGACTTGCTCAACAGGTGCCGCTGGATTTGCCTTGGTGACGATGGGGACCTTGGGGAGCTCTTTGGGGGTGTCCTGCTCTGTCACCAGGAACCTCTCGCCTGAGCTCCCCCTACAGCGGGCAGTGCCTCCTCCCCAGCTGCTTCAAGCTGTCCCCTTGGCTCCTGGTTCAAAGTCTGCCCTCTGCTGGGCCACCTTGTCCCCGAGGGAAGAGTCCCTTTAGCAGACCTGCGTCTGGCACCTTGAGACCTCTCAGACCCTTCCCTGCCCACTCTGGACCTGTAGGCCTTTCTGGAAAGTTCCACCTCTGCCACATGGAACGTTGCTCAGTGGTTCTTCCGCAGCCCTGCCTGGCCTGAGCCCTCACGCACAGGGAAGACTCAACAAAACTGTCCCCAGAGAAGCCCACCAAGTCCCTCCTGGTGACTGCCACCCAGGCAGCCTGTGTTCATGTCCAACAGCGGCTGAAGCACTTCCTGAGCCAGGTCTAGGGCCTTAACTAAGGATCTTGGTGTCCCTGGCACCCCTCGCCTGGCCTGGCCTTCCTGGTCTCTTCCAAAGCTGAGTGACAGGATATCATCACGTTGATTTCCCTTGACTCTTCACCCTACTGGAGGCATCAACCAGAGAGCAGGAAAACCAAGACGACCCCCACCCCCTAAAACGGAAGCCTCCTGTGTTGGGCTCCAGCCTCACATAGTCCACCTGCCACCTGGGGTCTGGCGCTTCCAGTGGCCAAGTAGGAACAAGTCCCGTGGCCTGCGTGTGCGGTGGGAGCTCGGGCAGGGTCCCCTCACCTCCCTGAGGACCGCAGGCCCCTTGATGGTAAATGGGGAACTACTTTGCGAGAACATATCTGAGACTATCCTCCTGCCAGACGGGTCCTAACTGGGGGAAATCTCTATGGGCTGTCCCGGGGGGACAGGTAAAGTTTCAGAAATCTCCAGAAGCTCCCCAGTAGGGTATTCTTTTTTAAATGCCTTTAATAAGGAGCCTTTTGGAGGCTGCATCCTAGAAACTCTGGCCCGACCTCATGGCTGGCAAGAGGCAGACGGGCACTTCATCAAGTCGTGAGGCCTTCGAACACCAGCCAAGCGAGTCGGCTGAGCGGGAGGGGTACCGTGTCCAGGTCCAGCTCTGGAAAGACCTTCTGGACACTTTATCAGGTTATAGCCAAGAGACAAGAGGCGGCCCGCAGTTGCTAGGAGAAGCACCGGGGTTGGCAGAGCACTGGCCCCTCACCCACCCTCCCTGACAGAGGCGGTTTCAGATGCACTGATTGATCCTGGGTTTTCTTCCCCCGCTCTCGGGCAGAGCCAGCCAACTAGTTCAGACATTTCTATTAGATTAGGAGCCAGGAAATGAGAAAAGCCCTGCTTCACAAGGGAGCTGTTCTGGGGCCCAGGCCTGCCTGCTGGAGACATGGAGAAATCAGCAGGAGTGTTTTTTAGGGGAGAAACCAAACGAAGGGTCACCTGCCTGGTTTCTCTGTCCCTCGTGCTCATCATCCTACTTTGCTTCCAACCTGTCCTGCCTTTCCCAAAGCCGTCCTGCAGGGTCTTGGAACATGGCCACAGGGGGAGCATTCAGCCATAGGGTCCTGGAACCTCAGAATCCTAGAATCACAGGTCACTCAACCCCCGAAGTCACAGGGAAAGTGCACACTTCTGAACTGGGCAGAAAGAAGGCTCCAGGACCATTTTGTTGGGGGTCTGGAGTAAGGAAATCCCTTGCCTCTCAGAGCCTGCATTTCCTCATCCAATTGTGCCAGTCACAGGGTCCACCCCAGTGACAGGAATTCAGCCACCTCCTGGGGACCTTCAGAATCTGGAAACTGCGGAAGATGACAATGTCTCTCTAAAGCACTCTCCAGTTCAATTTCCTATGCCATCTACTAATTTTCTCTGCGCGATCTGCAGGCTGCCCATGATCCTTGCAGAACACGGCATTCAAAACTGAACTCGTCGGGACCGAGCAGAGCAAGGAAGGTCTCCACTACTGAGCATCATAATAAAAGCCCTCGTGGAGCCGCCAAATCCCCAGAGTCTAGGCCAAGTCCCCACTTTGAAGTCAGTCAGTGCTTCCGGACCTCAAGTGCAGAAGTTTACATTGATCCCTGCTACATCCATCTCGGTGAATTTGGCCCCTGATCCCAGCCTGCGAAGACACTATCTCACACTCCTTTTTCTCTGTCCACCTCCGGAGCAGGGAAAAGAACCTGATGAATTACATTTCAGGCCACTGATTGATCTCATTTGCTGATGCCCACAAAAGACCCCTCAGATGGCTGTGACTGTCTCTACCACGCTCTCCTTTAACAACAGTCTCCTATGTGCACTCCGGAAACCGTGAGCCTGGAAAGGAGTGCCAACCTCGCTTCCTTCTATGGGAAGCGTTCAGCAGAGAGAGAGCCCAGAGGGTCCTCTGTGCTCTGCTACTGCTCCATGTGGTGGCATCTTCCCCTGTGTTACTGTAACAAAATACCACAGGCTGGATGACATTTATAAGCAAGAGAAGCCTGTTTCTTACAGTTCTGGAGGCTGGAAGTCCAAGGTCAAAGAATCTGTAGGGTTTGTCTCTGGTGCTCTCTGCTTCCATGATGGCAGCTCTCTGCCGCGTCCTGCAAGGGTGAGTGCAGAGGAGTGGCCAGGGCTCCCCTCAGCCTCCTCCCCCTGCATGGGGGTGCAAATGGAACCCTCCTGACTCAGTCCCCCAGAGGCCACACCTCCCAACACTGGTGCATGGGGATTAAGTTTCAACATATGAATTTTGGAAGGGAGGCCATTATTCAAACTGTATCAGGCAGTCAGGTGAAGAGGGTGCTGGCAATCTTACCATGTGTGTCCTATGCCCAGCTGTCCCCAGGCCTGGCAGGTGTAGGGGATTGGACTCTAATCCAAACAAGTTTGTGCCATCATAGGATACGTGGGTCCCAGGGAACCCACCCGAGCTCCAAGCCCAGCTCACTGTGCTGTGCCTGGTGAAGATGCCTCCTTCAGAAACCCCTCGTGGGGAGGGACTAGGGTGTTGGCCGGGATCGGAGCACTCTCGGGCTCAGAACCCCCTGTTAACACCCCCCCCCCCGACACCTCCTGCTATTTCAAATCGTTGGTCTTTGCCAAGGGTTGAGCAAGGAAGGGTGGAGCCCTGTGGAGAGTGGTTCTCCTCATCCGGGAAGCTTTGTTTTCCAGAAATGGACCTTGGCCTTCTTGTGCACTATCTGTCCAGATGGTCATCCACCATCCATTTGGAGACCACTAATTACATGCCCCCTCTCTGGCATCTCACTAACCCCGAAATTCAACTCTCACCAGAACAACGGCCCACATTGCTATAATTAAGAGGGCGAGGCAATGTCCAAGTTCGACATAGTCAACTGACCCTGGAGTCTCTGCTGCTACGTACTGGACAGCCTTCTTGTACATAACAGATGCTTAGTAAGCACATGCTTCATCATCAAATCGAATCCAAGGCTGCTTGCTCACCCCCTGAGGGCACAGGGTACAGCATTGATGTGATCAGCCAGTCGCGTCCAGAGATCGGGAAGATGGGGGGAGGCAGTCTGAGCAAAGTTTCCTTCCATGCAACGTTCCCAACACGTAGCCAAAGAAACTCACTAGGAACATACGATTCCAAAAGTATTCTTCAGTACCCCAAATCCTCAAGTAGGCAATAGGGAGATGACGATGGCCACTGATTTGGCAGCATGACTGAGTTAGACCGAGAAATATGCCAAGTGCCACTTGAGAATGAGAAGCAGAGGGAAAGTGGACGCAGACACAGAAGAGCCCTGCACACGAAGGCTGAGGAGGCCACGGAGGCTGAGAAGGCCACCAAGCCTGAGGAGACCACGGAGGCTGAGGGGGCCACGGAGGATGAGGAGACCGGTGCTGACCCAGAGTGCTGTGATGACACACCAGGTGTGCTCAACCTGCCGTCCTCTGTCCCTGCCCTTAGCCAGCGGCGTCAGGGGCTCGATAGCTGTCAGTTAACGGTGAAAGCTCATCTATGCAAAGTGTTGGGGGGGCACGACTATTGTTGGGAGTCGCCCCGGCTCCAAAGACTAACTTTCCCATCCCCCAAGAAGAGCCTGCTGGCTCACATGATCTTTACCCACCAATCAGACTAGCCCTGCTGGCTCACATGATCCTTACCCACCAATCAGACTAGCCCTGCTGGCTCACATGATCCTTACCCACCAATCAGACTAGCCCTGCTGGCTCACATGATCCTTATCCACCAATCAGAAAGCACCCCAATGCCAACTGTCAAACCCTTCAACCATTAAACTGTCATAACTGTCAAACCACCAACCCCGGCTCTATAAATATGCAGAGCTGTTCCTCAGTAAACGGTCATTTTCTCCCACGGCAAGCCTTGATCATTCTTTCAACTATCCCACCCACAGCCAAGTCCCCAACACCTTCATTTGGGGTTCAGCCTTTGATCTCCCGGGGTGGCATGTGACTCGTTCCTGCAGTGGAACTTGAACTGAAGTATAGCATGTGCCTTCCGTCACACTCTCTGGAGGAGAGATCCAGGGACGGGGATTCCACTCTGCCCCAACCCCCGGGCAGAAGGGCACATCACCCCCACACACACTGGGCAGGAGGGCCCATGTGCTCAGAGCAACTCTAGGAACCATGGGCCTGGATTCCCAGCTCCTGCCTGGAGCAAACTATCCTGTCACCCTGAAATGCTCAATGTCTCCTTGGAAAAGAAGACACCATTTATACCACTGAGTGATCCTTCGGGGTACTTTACTTTGAAGTCCTTTGTTCAGCAGTTTGTTGCTACCAACTAATATAAATGGAATTTTCTTTACCAGATTCTAACATGTCAAATTTTCCTATAGAGATGAGCATGTGACACAGGTCGACTCAATGAAATAGGAGAGGAAAAAGTCTTGGAAAATGTTCTTCTCTGTCTTAGAAGGAGGAGGAAGAGTAGAAAAAGGACATGCCTTTGTTTCCCCAACTTTAAAGTCCTATGTGTGGTTTTGATGCTTGGGGCAGCAGTAACCATCTTGTGACCAGGAGGAAAAGCCAAGAGAATCCAGAGATGACCGTCCAGCACCCTGATATCACAAGTTAATACCTATCCCTGGAAACACCTACCTACAACTTTCTGTTATTTGTGAAACATAAAGGTTTTCTTGCTTAGGCTGTTGTTATTCTGATCTATCACATGTATTAGAAAGTCTTCCTGCATGATCCCAAAGTCTTATAAAGGTGTTTTATTATATGTTAACTAACTTTCATAAAAATCACATGAAGGAAAAACGTAAATCAGATGTATGTATAAACAAAGATTGCACGCGGCCCCTTCACGGTTCCTGTTGACTTGGGGTGGAAGGCTGACATTGCATCCTTCTTGAAACATCTCAGGGTTCTCAGCTGGTGCTTCCTAGATGGGATCCATCAGGTCCTAACATCCGGGAGCCCAGGACAGCGGCAGCACATGCAGAAATGGAGCTGGTGTGAGGCTGACCTGGGACACCCCATGCTAATGTCTGCCCGGAGCCCGCGAGTTTTGCATTACATGCGATTGTCTAGCTTGCCTGCAGCAAGGCATGGGGCCTGGGTGTGTGTGGGGGGGGGTGCTCAGGAAGGATTTAATGAACCCCGACCGTGTGCCACATCCTGGAGGCAGAGACTGCTGCAGACTCTAGGCCAAGAACAGACCTTCCTTGCACACCAGGCAACTGTAAGAGGACACCCACTGACATCCCAGGACCTGTTCTAGACCATCTCTTTATCTTACTTATTATTCATTTTAATTGGCACATAAGAATCGTGTGTGGTCATGGCATCCAAAATGACAGGCTGATCTACGTGCACGTTGTGGGATCACTAAATCCCTTTAAATACCCAGGTTTGAAACACCCCAAAGACGTGCAGACTTGAGAATCAGAAGCACTTTGTATGGAGGCAAGTGGTGCTAGACTGGCTGGCACTTAGACTCTCCAGCCTCGCTCCCGATGGACACGAGTGTCCTGTGGTGGTGACATCATCCTCCCCCTGCCTTTGTCTCACTGGGTCTCCATTTTCCCCTAAGAGCTAGTTTTCCCCACTGCTATTTAATAGCGTGGCCCTTTCATTTACTGGAGTGCAGAAAAGGGACTTATTTTATTTTTTTTCTCAGATACAAAGTGCCTCTCCAGGACTCGAGTGCAGTCTGGCTCCTTTAAAACAGTCCCGGGCACAGCCCCCTGCGCCAAGGATTCACAAGCTGATAAGTCTTGCTTGGGCGTCATCCACCCTGGCGGGAAGGTTCTTAGTGATCCTTGGCAAGAAGCAGCCGCTGACTCGGAAAAGCTGCCCTTAACATGGGGTCAGGCGGAGAGAGGCACTGAGTCACATAGTGACTCAGTGGCAGGCAGAAGTTTGTGATGCTCAGTAAGTGACGCCCTGAGTTGCCAGAGGACAGGTTAGAGCACAGAGGGAAATGGTGGGATTCCGCAGGGTTGGAGGTGGCCTGTGGGCTGCAGGAAGTGCCCAGATGTGAGGGTCAGGACGGGACACCGCGGCTGGTCCGGCACCAACACTCCGCAGACGGGGTGGTGCCTTCCGTTGGAGCAGGGCTTGTCCAGACACCACTGGGGACAGAATCAGGGAACCTAGTCCCAGACCAAGGAGGTGGGGCAGGTGAGATCTAAGAGATGAACAGGAGCAACTGACACAGAGCAGGGGTGACAATTACGGGGTTAATGACGCAGCTCAACTAGGGTACGTGGGGTGGGTGAGTACCCAGTCAGAGGCGGGGCAGGGGGCAAAGGCGGATCCTGAAGTATAAACATGGACGTGTGATGCTCTGGGAGCAGGGAGCGTGGGGAAGGTCAGCTTGACCTGGGAGGGTCTTGTCAAAGCCAGGAGGCCTGTGACACGTGATGGCCTATGTGTCATCTGCCTTCGTCACTCCGACTCTTGCTGCTGCTGGCTGGTTCTCTTGCTCCTATTTCCTCTCTGTCTTCCTCTGGTGGCAAATGAGTAGCTCCTGCTGCCTAACAAGCCACCCCAGTTAGTGGCTTAAAACCATGATGGCTCTTTGTGTTGTGAGGGAGGCTATATGTGCCTGTGGGTAGATATATATCTACGTACTATTTGTTCACCCATCCATCCGTTACTCATTTATCCATCCATCCACCTACCTATCCATCCACTCATCCATCCATCCATCCATCCATCCATTATCTATCTATCTGCCACTCACTCATCCATCCATCCATTATCTATCCATCCACTCACTTATCTATCCATCCATCCACCCACCTATCCATCCACTCACTCATCCATCCATTATCTATCTATCCATCCACTCACTCATCCATCCATCCATTACCTATCAACCCATCCATCCACCTATCCATCCATTCATCCATCCATCCATTGTCTATTCACTCATTCATCCATCCATTATCTAACCATCTATCTATCCATCCATCTATATATCCATCCATTCATCCATCCATCTATCCATTTTCTATCTATGTATCCACTAACTCATCCATCCATCCATTATCTATCTATCCATCCATCTTTCCATCCATTATCTATCCATTCAGCCAGCCAGCCACCCACCTACCTATCCATCTACCCATTCACTTATTATCTATCCTTTATCTACATGCCAACCTACCTCATCTTCCTCAATTCTTCCTCAGCCCTATTGCTGACGGCCCTCTTTTGAGTCCTTCTGAAGGAAATGCAAGATCTCTGGGCCATATGGAACACAGCTCCGTCCACATGAGCTCTTGGTGGTTCTGCACACAGGTTCTCTGTGTATTCCAGGAGCCAAGATGTGGGGCCTCTGTGCACAGAATTCCTCTCCTTGTGTCCAAAAGACGGGGATGACAAACATACCTTAGGGCTAAGGGTGGTCTAGGGAGTAGAAGTTGCTTTGAGAGGAGTGGAATTCAACGTTTCTGCCTTGGCATTGGAATCCAGTTGGACAGTCTGATGTTTGGTATCTACTCAGAAGCCCCTTGGGACTATAAATGAGAAACTCACTGTTGGAACTCTAATGCTGCCTCAGGTGGGGAAGGGTCGTATAGATCACAGACAAATGCAAACACCTTACACAAGAGCGTCCATAGCTCCTCAAGGCCCACCCTGTGCCACTTTGAAATCCCCCATCTCTGGATGATGATGCTTGTTCTGCAAGTGCTTTGGGGCTCATTTGCAGTAACTCTGCAAGTGTGCTAATTGGTCCTGTGACCTAGAACACACAATCGCACTCCGAATGGCTCTTGCTTTTCTCATCGGTAAAATTACAAGGTTGGTGGAGTTAACTTCTAAGGACTGCTCAACTGGAACACCTGCTCCGGGGACCCAGGGTGGGAACGGTGGCATTTTGACTTCTCACTAATCCTGGCTGTTCTCCTTCCCGCTTATTCTGAGCCTTTCCCACTTTCTCTAACCCACCCGGACGTTAGCTTGTCTGATGGTCTGGGAGGTGCTGAGTTTCCTCAGGGGACTTTCCTGGCCTCTCTGGTCTTAATGCTGGGAAGGTCTGGCTGACGCAGAAGGGAAAGCCTAGGCAGCCCACAGCCCCCGGGCACAGTGAACACACAGCACCAAGTCCCCAGGATTCAGGGAGATTAAAGAGCTGTGCAAAGCTCTGGCCAGAGAGCCAGGTGGGTGCTGAGCCGCAGCTCCGGGTGGGCTTGCAGGTGGCTCTGCGTGGTGCGTGACACTGCCGTTCACTTTCTGTGACCTTCCTCAGAGTGAAATCTCTGCGGCCAGCATTCTACAGCGGGAACCGCTATTACCAGCCAGCTAACCGAGTTGGCCGGCCTTGAGCTTGGGGTGGGAACGTGATGTCGTAATGCCACACTCCTGCCCTGATTCCTGCCCTGACTGAGGCCTTGTTTATGAGACTGGAAGAAGAACAGGAGGGCCTCCGACGTGGGGCGAGGCTGGAACAGAGCCCGCTGGCCTCTTCTTTGTCCTCCTGTGCTCTAGACAGGCCCGGGTTCCAGTCAAGCAAGGGAATCCCAGAGGCAGGCAGGAGTCTTTGGGGATCTGCCAGGCAGCTCTGAGCAGGACAGGAACAGGCAGGCAGCGGTATCGAAGGACCCGCTGAGTCGACACCTGGAAGAAGGGAACGGCAGACAGAAAGTGCTGGGCGCCCGAGCCCCAGATCCAGGCAGAGCCAACAGAGGTCAGTCAAGGTCAGCTGGAGCAGCTGGCATGGAGGTGAGCTTGGAGGAGGACAGCAGGACCCAGGAAGCAGCCCCCGGGGAGGCAGCGTGCCCATCATGGGCTGTGTGGGGACATGCAGGGGATCTGAGAACTAGGAACCAGCCGGGCCAGGCCACTGCTGGAAGGGCACTGAGCCACCCTGTGCCAGGGGCTGGGCCACAGGAAGCCAGGAGGAGCTCCTGCCGCAGGAAGTTACCTTCCAGCTCTGGGGAACCTGAGGGCCTGGAGACGATGGAACAGAGAACCCAGGAGTGAGCCTCATGCGCAGTTCATTGATGTTGGCTGCGGAGCCAAGGCTGTCCCTAGGTTTGGACATGGTTCACCCCAAAAGTTCACCACATGACACTTGGTTCCCTGCGTGGCCATGTTGGGAGGTGGCAGGTGACTCTAGCAGGTGGAGCCTCCTCCGTGGTTCTCTGGGTGCTGCTTCCGGAGAGACCACACTAGTTCTCATCAGACCCTGATTAGTTTTGGAGGAAGGGGCCATAAAAGAGCGAGGCGGTCCATCTTGTTAGGGACGCGCTGTGCGTGTTCACACCGGCATTAGGAGACACTTTGTCACTCTCCTGTTCTTCACTCATCCTGTGATGCAACGTTGATTGACGACATCAGTACTTAACATGACACTAACTCTGCATCAGAGCATTTGAGTTGGGATGTCAGAGGAGTGAGCACCACTCAAAAACTTAACTTTTTCCTCTTCTTCTAGGGAAGGAACTGGGGCATTTTTTCTTGTCCAAAGAATAGTTACTTCATGTCAGGTGGCCTGAGGACCCCGTGGCTGTGTTCACTTGGAGATTAAGGCAGATGTAAAGAGGGATGTTTAGGTATCAGGTGGTCAAGGGGTGGGCTGTGGGGGTTGATCTGAATGCCCAGCTTGATGGGGTTAGGAGACGCTTAAGATTCGGAGGCCTCTGAGGGTCTCAGTGATGAGATTCAATTCGGAGGATTCTAAGGGTCTTAGTTGCTGCAGCCCAGCTGGCTGGGCAAAATAACCGGGGGGTGACGAGCAACTTGTGTACATTGATACAGCAGGAGTGGGAGCGGTTTATTGTAGGACAGGAGGGGTATATATATATTCCACACAGCTTATCTTAATTAACATAAACTAGATACAGCAGTCAACCAATAAGGAATCTCCACACTTAATGGCTCGCTGGCATTACTTCCCAAACCACTCCCTCTGCAAAATGCCAGGCGCCATCCTGACTTGTTTACAGACCCTAACACTCAGTGAGCGGCTTTCTGGGAATGATTGGCATGTGGACAGCGAAGGGAAGCAGAGACCCACCCTGAGTGGGGCACACAGTCCCATAGGTCGGAGGCCTGGACAGGAACAAAGAGTTGGAAGAACAAGGAAGAGCGGCCAATGCCGGCTCCTTCTCCCCGAGTGGGTTCTTGGTGGCTGCTGCCATGGCCTGAGGACGTCAGACCACAGCTCCTTTCTCTTCCAAAGGGGGCTCTGCCTGGTGGTCTCCAGGCAGTTCGCAGCCCCCAGTCCTGGATTGGGCCTGCAGCATGGCTTCTTCCCATCCTGAGGCTCCAGTTGCTTGGACGGTGCAGCTACTGGCTCTCCCAGCTCTCCGGCCTGCAGACGGCCATGGGGACTGTCCAGCTTCCGGTCTTGTGAGCCAACCTAATAAGTCCCCCTTTTATGATCATCAAAAGAGCAGTACTGCCCCCCTCTTGATCCCTCTTCCTTCCTGTCTTACCAGGTGACCTCTGCCTTTCCCATGTGCTCCTGTTAGGGTAGCATTTATCATGACGTGAAGCAGCTGGGGTCCCTTGTCATAGCTGACACCATACCATCTAGACTTTCAGTCCCTAAAACTGTGACAAAATAAACCTTTGTCCTTGGTAAAGTGTCCAGACGGAGGTACCTTGTTAGAACAGTGGAGAACAATCAAGTACAACATCCAGTGTGATTCCTTCTAACGGGAGCTGTGGGGAGATCTGATGTCCAGCAGACGGCTGGTGATGGCCCTTACCTCACACCATGCATGAAAGTGAATTCAAGCTGGAAGAAAGACTAAAACATGGGAGGGCAAACTCTAAAAGCTTCAGGAGAAAACACGGACAAAGAATCGACGGTCACAGAGATGAGTGGAAAAGGTCATTTCAGGTCCCCAAGAGTGACCAAGATCAATTAGAGACCTGCGCAGAGCCGGAGGGGCTGCTCAGCGCTGGAGTCAGGAGGGTGTCTCAGAGGAAGTCTGAAAGATGGACACGAGCCAGCCCTGGACGTGAGCCAGCTGCACAGTGCTCCAGGCCAGGGACGGACTGACTGCCAAGGCTCTAGGAAAGGCAAGGGCCGGGCATTGGGAGGAGCAGATGTGTGCCCAGCTGTGGGTGATGAGGGAGGCCAGCTGGGGGACAGAGAAGGACCAGATGACAGGAGGCCGTGGTGGCGTTTGCCTTGTGCTCTCAGTGGAAGCCCACGGGAGGGCCTGACCATTCTCCTGCACAGGGAGTGTGGACCAGAAGAGAACGAGGCAGCCTCCAGCCTGTCACAGATGGCCCAGGTAAGGGTTAAGCAGGTTACAGGGACAAGTGTCTGGGTCCGGATGTGTCTGGGAGGAACTGGAGCCGATGGGGTTACTGAGGGCTGGATCAAGGCAGGGGAGACACTGAAGGGTGAGTGCCGAGCAACCACACAGACACTGGAGGGATCTGGAGGAAACCGGAAATTCTGGGAGACTGATATTTTTGAGGGGAAACACAGTAGTTCTGCGTGGGTCCTGGGAGTCTGGTGTTTCTTCAGCACCCTGTGGTGGATTTGCCTAGGCAGCTGGATTTGTGAGCTCGAGGAGGAGATCTAGGGTAAAAATAAAAATGCAAAATGTATGTCCTGGTGGTAGGCGTGGAGATACGTCCATAAATGACTCCAAATGGTCTCTGCATGTGTATGTGTGCGTGTGTACACGTGATTCCGAAAACTGTGTATGTGTGTGCTGCACTGCACATGAATGTTGTATGTGCACATATGAACAATATGTGTACACGTGCGTGACCTTGAATGATAAATGCATGTGTGGACATGTGACTTTGAGTACTGTGTGTGTGTCTGGGTGTGTGTCCCTCTGCGCATGACTGATTTTTAAGAGTGTAGGTGTGTTGAATGTGCATTGATCATTCAGAGCCCTGGAGGGGAGGGGAGTCCTCAGAATCGGAGCCTGGCCTGGGGGCATCTGCCTTTACCCTGGAGGAGGAGAGCCAGCAAGGAGGCAGTGAGTACAGGAGTTGGGAGGAGGAAGGCCATGCTACGATGGCCCTGGTAGCACTGCCTGGCTCATCTCACCTCTCTGCCTGAGGCCCAGGGAGTGGAAAGCCCGAGAGACCTGGGCAGAGAGAGCCAGAGGAGCTTGCTGGCCACCTCTCTCTGCAGGGGTAGCAGATGAGGAAGGCCACAGCCTCATCGCAATCCACACAGATGGGCGCATTCCCAGTGCATCATGGTCATGGTTGGATTTGGAATGTCCCCTATAGCTCATGTAGATGGGATCAATACATCAGTAGGTTAATCCATTGACTGGATTGAGAATTTGAAAGGAGATACTGGCTGGTAACTGTCGTCAGGTGGGGCATGGCTGGAGGGAGTAGTTCACTGGAGGCCTGTCCTGGGACTGTGTCTTGTCCCTGGCTCCTCCCTGCTCACTGGCCACCATGAGCTGGTGACCTCCCCTTTGCCATGCCCTCCACCATGGTGTTCTGCCTCCCCTTGGGCCCAGAGCAATGGAATCAGCTGGTCGTGGACTGAACCTTCGAAACCATGAGCCCAAAGGAATTTTCCTCCCGCAATTGTCCTTAGAGAGTATTTTAGTCACAGTGTCACAAAGCTAACCTAGTCATCCTTTAGAATAAAATAGCCAATAGTCCCTTCCCAATGCCACTCACACGGAGGTGGGATCACAAGAGCTTGTCCAGCTGGTTGTGCAACATCCAGGTCACACAGCTGGACTCGGACTGAGATGTCCCAGAAGGGGCAAGGATCGGGGAGAAACTTCCAGAAGATTAACACAAGAAGCACTGGTCAGTTACTTGTGACCAATCTGGTCTGGCCTCCCAGCCCTGGACACCTTCCAAATCCCAGCAATTCTCCACTGTCAAGAGAACCAGGATCGAAGCCTGCTCTGGCACACACGGGTGGCCCAGCTTTTTGAAAGTGACTCAGCTGCTGTGACCTGGGCTCCTCTCACCCTGTTGAAGTCAAAGGCTCCTGTCCTAGAGCTACCGGTACCTGGCAGATGCAGGGCCACCGAGGAGGTGCACGTCAGCCCTGTGTCTCCAGGCAGCCTCCGATCAAATTCCTAATGAATTATGAATGTTCATTACAAATCTTCTTCCTTCTCCAAAGGCAGGGAACAGCGCCTCCAAATTTGTCCCTGGGCATCTCTTATCTTGCAGTTTTGCTCCTTAACTCCTGCGCCGTAATTAATCAAGGTGCGTGTGGTGTCTGTGTGTGCGTCTGTGTGTGCGTGAGCATGCTCAGGGCAGCAGCAGACCCTTAGCAACTGCTATGTCCTCGGCAGGGCGATGCCATTGGCAGAGGCTCAAAGTGTTATTTCCTGAGTGAATAAATGATGGTGCTCTCTGTGGACTGATATGCACCACACACACACACACACACACACACACACATACACACACCAGAGTCACACATCTGCACACTCACACACACACACACACACATCCGAGGAACGGGATCATTAAAACATTTTTGAAAAATGCACTTCTCAGCAGTGTCGCCTGTATCATCTAAATCACCACTTAGCAAAATGAAAAAAAAAAATAAAAAGAAAGAAAAAGAAAAATCACTGAATCGGGCGGCGAGAGCCGAGCATAAACACGTTGAGGATGAAAGTCGCGTTGGAGAAGAGACGGGAGAGGAAGCACTGCTTCTGCTAATGGAAGAGAAATATCTGAGACGGGAAATAAAAGGCACCCGGAAACAAAAGCAAGATGAATCGCTTTCATTCTGCGCGAGCTCGGTGAGACAATGGAGCTAAATGAGTTACAATCCCCGACAAAGATCTCCTCGGCTCTCCAAGGGCTTTCATTGTGCGGCGCCGACCAAGAGTTATGTTTTATCTTCCCAAAAAGAGACCGTGTACTCTATTTGACGCGTGCTGCCTCGCCGCGCCTGGCCTCCCCGCGTGCTGAGATTGAAGCCGGCTATTGTCGAGCTCTATCTCTGATCAGCCTTAAAGATCTGAAAAGCCCTGAGTTGGCAAGAATAAAAAAAGGCTTCTGGTTTGACAGCGACGGGTCCCACGGGGACCTCGGGATGGCATTCCTGCACTATGCAGACCACAGAGCCTCTGAGGACAAGCCGCAGCCCCGGCTGGCCCCGTGCCTTTGTGGGGAGGGCACCAGCCAGGGAAAGGGGATCGTGGGGAGGGCCTGGGCTGCCTCGGCCAGGTGCAACTGGCACAGGTCCCTAGGGCAGCAACACGTATGGGGTGAAGGGAAGGTAGAGATTCAGTTCCTGAACTCAGAGATGATGGACAGCAAGGGTAGAGCCACAAGAAGGAGCTTTTACACTTGGAACCTGCTCGGATACTATCAAGCAGTATGTCTTTGCCTTCCTGAACCTCTGTTTCTTCATCTCTAAAATGGGATGAGAGCCGTGTCCGTGGAAAAATGTATTGGGAAGCAAATGCAGGTAAATCCCACAACTCTGGCCGAAGTGTGTGCCCCCCAATTCCACTCATCATTATTATTTGTACAGTGAGCTTTCTGTACCCCGACATTCCTCCCTGCAGTTTGTGATTAATACCTTTTTAGCTCTAATGAATGAACTACTAGTGCACAATTAGGCAAAGGGGACTATATTACTCCTGATTCAAAGCCTGGTACCCAGAGGATGAGGTCTGGACTCTTTAGAGTGGCTTTCCACCTGGCCCCCGAGTCACCAGTCAGTCCCCAGCCTGTGTGGGCTCTGCCCAGCCACCCCCAACACACAAGCTCACTGACCACCCCACCTGAACCTGTCTGGTACCCGTAAGTCTGAACACAGTGCCTACTTGGTCTTGCCTTCCGTAACCCAGAGTGATGGAGGGGACTCCTACACTGGCTTCCATGCCCAACCCAGATGCCCCCTTCCCCAGGAAGCCATGGCTCACCTGCCTCTGAAGCACTGGGAATCCCTTCTCCTCTGGCCAATCCCTGCTGTATGGAGAGTGGTCCCTGGCCAGCCGCCCGCCTCTGGAACTTGGTAGAAATGGACATTTTTCAGGCCCCACCCCAGACCCAGGGAGCCCAACACTAAGGTGGTCAGCAACCTGTTCACATGAGCCTTCCAAGTCATTCTGATGCCCGCTCTGGTTACAGAGCCGTAGCTCTAGGCACACTTCTCTATGGCAGGCTGCACTCTGTTTCAACATCACTCAGCAAAACACAAATGTCCTCCAAGAGTCAGCTCCTGGCCAACTTCCCTCTCTCTCCTGTGTCTCAATTGCCCTTATGTGAAAATGGGAATCGCCTTATTACCAGACGGGACTGCTCAGGATTCCAGTTAATATGTAAAAAATAGCCTCCCAAACATCCATCCCTTCTGATCCCTCCAGCCCCTCAGGACCATTCAGGCTGCATGGCAACTCAGCTGCCACCTAAACTTGCCCACCTTGAGACCCCACTGAGGGGTGTCGTCTCAGGAGAAGGGAGCCTGCTGCACTGTGAGGAACTCGGGGACCCGACTCTGAGCACCACCAAGACAAGCCTGAATCGGTACAAGTGCGTTAAACACAACCTAACGCCAACCTGTCCCCATGGTTGGGGATTTTGGAGAGGGGAGGGGGTGGGTCAAGCCAAGTCAGCCCAGCCAGGGCGAGTGCCAAATGGCTGTGGCACCCTGCCACCAGCCCACTGCCATCCGCCCTGGCTCGGGTCCTGGGCAGGACTTCTTCTTCTTCTCCCAACCAGAAGGACATGTTTTTGTGCCTGCAGGCTGCTGACGGGGGGCCTGGTGGCTACAGCTCTGTCCCGTCTGTGGCTCATGTTCCGGGGAGCAGTGTGCAGGCCGGGAGCAGCCCTGCGGGCTGGAGTCCATGCAGGTGAAGGGTTCTGCAGCACCAGGCAGACCCACAGGAGCCCAGAACAGGGTCCCAGAAGTCAGTCTCGGGTTATAGCCCACATGGGACTTGTGAAGGCAGAGGGGCCCTAAGAACCACCCCGCAAGAGGAAACACTGGGAGACCCCCGTTAGGCTGACAGCACACTGTTGGCTTCTCTCGGAGCCTCTCCAGAGTCTGCATTTCTGGGTTAAGTTCTCAGCGTTGGTCCCTCCCTGTCCTGAACATTCTCCCAGGGCAGGAACCGAGGCTAACCCTTTCATCTGTTATCCTGAGCATCGGAGCCTGGCATGCAGTGGGTTCTCTATGTGCTTTCAATATTAATGCCAATGAATATTTTTTCAGATAAATGAGTGAGCCTGAAATATTTAACACGTAGTGAAGGAATCAGGCCAGCTGACGGAGGGAGGGATGCCTGATGCTAAACCTTTGCCGTTTTCGCTGGAGAGCCCGGACTTGGGTCTGCAGTCAGCAGAGGATCGCAAGCTGCAAGGAACAAGAACTATTTCTTATGAATTCAGACCATTTGTTGAGTCGCTAGACTGTGAAAGATGTCATCCAAAATCAAACCAGGGAGCACCCCTGCCTTCAAGAAGACCAGAGCTTGGATGGGGCAGGAAGTGGTCATGCACAGGGAGAAGCAGGGCCGCTGAGGAGAGCCGTGATGGTGCCACGGAAGGAGGCAGTGTATGGTGTGCAGGGAAGGGCCACAGGGACGGGGAGCCAGGAGGTTCTGTGGGACAGAAGCCACATGGAGCAGGGAGGCTGCGGGGAGCAAGTGGCTGACCTCAGCTCACTCTCCCCTGCCTTCCACAGTGTTCAGCCTCGCTGAACGTACACAGTTGGCGTTTCATGAGTGTAACGCCTGTCGGATTATCACTGTGCCCCTTGATCAAGGGCGTGACAAGAGACAGCTGCAAGTACTAAATATGCAACTAGAACATTTTTTTTTTTTTTTTACAAACTCAAAATACCACTCGACGTGCAGCAGGTGCTGTGGGCAGGTCCATCTGGAGGAAAGAGAAGGGCTGGTGTGTGTGTGGACAGGCGTGGTTCACCCCAGCTAGGAGCTGTGGGGGGAGTCCAGGAGACCCCTGCGTGGGCCGCATGGCACAGCGTCAAGGGCTCTGTGCTGACAGAGCCACTCAGGAAGACTGGGCTGCACCCCGGGTCCCGCGCCCCCTGCCCTGGGTTGACCCGCCTCTCTCTCCCCCTAGCCCAGCTCCCTCAGACGGCCACTACCTGCTCATTTGCCCTCCCTCCCACCAGAGAAAAGGCCAATTCCTCAAGGTCATGGTGGGTCTTTTTATGATGTCTGAATGGTGGGCAAGACCACCTGTCGTGGTCACTGGAGGACATCCAACTCAGCTCCTCCGCGTTTCCAAGGTGGACTCAGACCAGCAACTCTGCAGGGAGCTTCCTGCAGACCTGGGTCCGGGGCTGGGGTGGCATCTGGACCCCTCTCGTTCTGAGGCTCCAGCATCTTGGACTGAGCACCTACTGGTTCCTCCAACTCTCCATCCTGCAGATGGCCACTGTGGGGACCCAGCCTCCGACTGTGTTAGCCAATCCCACAAATCCCCCTTCATGATGATAGAGGCACAAGAACATTTGTCTCTGTTGCTCTGGAAGACCCCAGCTGATACAGGGGAGGAATTTTACATTATGTGTTTTTATCACAATATAAAATGAGCAATCTGGGGCTGGGGAACATTAAGTAACTTGACTGAGGCCACACCACCAATCAGTGGGTAAACTCAGGTTAGGATCAGTGTCGTTTGGACGCCGGCTGGTGCTCTCTTGGCAATCTGGGCCACACAGCGTGGAAGGTGGAATTCTCCTCCCTGCTGTGTCTCTGGCAGAACAGATTTAAGGGAGTCAAGACTGCCTCGGAGATAACGGATACTTAAGTAGATTCCAAATATTTCTTTTTTTTAATCCTTCATGTACAACATTGACTTTTCTAATCAATCGTTGCAATAAATCTCGAGGATTTGCCGGATTATTTGTGACGTGCAGCGGGGAACAGGTCTACTTATCAGTAAATAAACAGGTACATACCCTGAGAGCTGGAAGAGGGGACGAACTCCCAACACCTGGCCACCATCCAGGTGTCTGATTTAACTTTCAAATAGTAAGTCAATGGCGCAGGGGAGACAGACAGCTGGAAAACATTGCCATCTCTCTGTGGGATCAGAACACAGCCCTGCGGAGCCGCGGGCACGGAGGAGGCCTATCACTCATGGCAGACACAGGGGAGAGGCACCTTGGGACCCTCCAGGAGGCTCTGCGAGACCAGGAGTGGGGGACACACCTCCCATCTGTTCCGCTGGACGGTCTCAGCTGGGCCACTCCTGAAAGGTGTCCCTCCTGGGTCCCTTTAAATGGGGTGGGTCCCTTTGTTTTTTCTTTCTTCAAACACTTCAGTAATCCTGGGCGGCTCAGGCTCACAGAGGGAAATGTCTACTGAACCCATGTGACCAAGAGAGTGTGATGAAAGTCTTAAAACGCTCTTTGCCGTGCTCTGCTAGGGCCCCACTGCATGTCCCTGCCTGGCAGGAGCTGACCTAAGCATCATCTCGCAGTTTTACAAGCTGGACGTCCAATGGCAGGATGCCGTGCGGCTGGTTTCTCCTGGGCCCCTCCCTGTCCGGCAGGTGGCCTCCCTCTGCTGGGTCCTCAGTCTTCCCTCCAGGCACGCACACCTCGGGCCTCTTCCTCTTCTAGTGAATGCATCCTCCGTGTTGGACTCGCGACAGCCCTCGGGACTTCACTGAACCTCAACGACCTCTGGAAGCCCCTGTCTCCGCCTGTGTCCAATCAGGATCCCATCAGGGGCAAAGCTCTCCACGTCTGAACTCGGGGTGGGGTAGGGGGGCAAGTAGCTCTGCCTATAAGACTCTTCTTCGGGTTTTTCTTTTCTACCCTCATTATATCCACCTTACAGCGGTGGGGTCACATCAAAGACTGTGCCCTGAGGGAAATAAGATCTCTTTAACAAACATGTAAATAGAAAACAAGATCAAAAGTGACACTTAATAAAACAAAGTTCTCAAGCTGTGTTTGGGGAAGAGGGAGAACCATGGTGTGTGTGTGTGTGTGTGTATGTGTGTGTGTCTGTGTGTCAGTCATGTGTCTGTGTATATGCGCCTGTCGATGGTGTGCCCCTGCATAAGGTAAGGGGATGATCGAGAACAACAAAAACAAAAAGCTTCTAAGAACCAAAGAAAATGGCTTCCCAGTGCCTTGGGAGGCTGAAGCGGGAGGATGGCAAGTTGGAGGCCAGCCTCAGCAACTTAGTGACATCCTATCTCTAAATTAAAAATGAAAAAAGGGCTGGGGATGTGGCTCAGGAGTTAAGCATCCCTGGGTTCAATCCCTGGTATAAATATATAAATAAATGTATAAGGAAATGGCCACTCGGGTTTATAGGACTTATCGGTACCTTCCTTGAGCTTGCCTAGCCTGTGTGAGGCATTGGGTTCGATTCTCAGCACTTCATACAAAGAGAAAGGACAGACGCTGGTGGAGGCGGCCCTGCTCCGTCCCCCAGGTGGCCGCCGCTGGAGTAATGACCATGGATGCATTTGGCCTCCACCAGCCACAGACCTCCCTGCACCGTCCCCCCATCCTGTGACTCTGCTGCCCAAGTTCCTGCCTCCCTCTCTCCCCACGTGTAGAGGCCATACCCAGGGACCCCGATGCCGTGGTCCCACCTACCACCTTGCCTCACCCCATCCCAGCCCCCGTGCAGCGACCCCGTCCAGCATGGCCAACGCTTCCCCAGCCCTGAGCAGTCCCTCTCTGGTGCCAGAGGCACACGAGGCCGAGTCGATTTAGTGTGTCTTCTTTTTCTCAGGTAATTTCAGGCCAGCCAACGCCCCATCAGGGGTTGCTAGAGAGGCTGACAGGTTGATGACAACCCACTCCAACTGGAAGGGAAAGGAAGCAAGTCTGCAGGGGACCCTGCCTCCTGACTTCTGCTTGGAAAAAGTGCGCAGCCTGGGCTGCTGTCCTGAGCCGCGGTCTCCATCCTGCCTGCCCTGATCCCTGCGTGCATGTTCCTGGACTCTGTGCTGGTCAACAGGTGCACACAGGTGTTCTGAGGTACCTTGACCTTGACCAAAGGACACAGTGACCACACTCAGGCACAAGCGGTCCTCCTGGCCACTGTGTAATTCTTATAGATGAGGATATGTTGCTCCTGTATTTGCTAGTTTTACGCTGCCACTTGCCAGTTCTATAAGAGCTTTTCCTAGAAGGAAAAGAAGAAAAAATCCATCTGTTTAGAAAAGAAGTGAGTGGGATCTCCTACCCAGGGAGGAACCCTGGTGCCGAGGGGACTGGGTCTGAGATGGCGCCTCCACTGTGTGGTTGGCACTACAGGATCTTCACCAGCACCTGCCCTCTCTGTCTCTGGTTTCTTCTTCTGGCCCCTGCCCTTTCCATCTCCTGAGCGTGTGAGAAAGTCCCGGGAGAGGACGAGTATAGCAGGGCTCTGAGACACACAGTGTGCTGTCTGCAGCTGGCCTCCGGGTCACCCTGTGATGTGGCCCCACGCGAGGATGCTGGCCGGCCGTGTGAGATAGCAGATGTGGGAGCCCCTGTGTGTGATACCGCCTGAGCTAGACGGAGCCTGATTAGTGCGAGGAGTGATTATCGGTGATAACAATGCCGTTTTGCCACCTGCCATCGAGACATTTCTGTAGCTGTGTGACTTCACAAGGACGTGAACTTTGCATGCTGGGTTTGCCCAGCTGTAAAATGAGCTATCTCCGGGGACAGCAGGCACAGCCAGCTCCCGGGGCCCGTGGGGATGTTTATCCTTGAGACGAGATGTGGGGGAAGGATCGCGGGCTGTGGAGAGGGCTGGGAATCTGCCAGATGGAGCACAGGGGGACTCTGAGGGCAGACGCAGCAGCCGGACTCAGCGGACCTTCTGTGGGCACAGAGTTGTTGGCTGGGGCAACTCTTAATCACCTCCCCCAGTTACTGCCTGAAGCCCCTTCTGCCTTCAATATGCGCCTCCTCCTTTACCCCTCACAGCCGCCCCGAGGTCAGTTTCCTTATGATTCCCGTTTTAGAGATAAAGAAACTGAGGCTAGAGGGGTCATGTCCAAGGTCGTACAGCCCTGAACATGAAGCAGGCAGGAATTATTGGCACATCATGGTGACGGCGAGGCCCGCGCTGTTACAAGAATGTCTGACGGGTTTATAACACGCTTTTATCACAAGCCACAGCTGTTGAACTGATTTCTGATGAGGTTTCGTGACTTCCCATCATGTGTAACGCTGCACAGGACCCCTCCGTTGGGGGCATACCACAGAAGCAGGAAGCCAAGCCAGACCCTCCTGCGGGAGCCTTGGGATGCAGATCCCCAGGCCTCTGCTGTGCGCAGGGTGCGAAAGATCCTAAGAGGAGCCCGGCAGTGAGCGCTCTCAACCTCCCCAGGAGCATCGATGGGCACCCCAACTTTGTGCCTAGAGCCTGTTTGAAGTTGATTATGCAATTCTGGGGGTCACCTCAATTCTAGGAACAGGTGGGGCATGATTGGATCATGAGTGTCCCCTGCCCTTTAAAGAGGGCCATGGCATGGCCAGGCTCATTGCCCCAGCTTGACAAAGCTTTTTTTTTCCTTTTTTGGTACCCGGGATTGAACCCAGGGGTGCTTAAACCATGCAGCCACATCCCCAGCCCCCCCTTTTTTTTTCGAGACAGAGTCTCACTAGGTTCCTTTCAGCTTTGCTAAATCCCTGAGGCTGGCCTCCAACCTGCAATCCTCCTGTCTCAGCCTCCTGAGTCACTGGGATTCCAGGATGCACTACAGCACCTGGGTAGGAATCTACTTTTTAAAAGTTCCCCCAGATTCTGGTCCTGAGCAGTCATCACAGGGAACAGCTGCCCTCCAGCATCTATTTAGCACAGCTTGGAACACCTGCACCGTTCTTAGACTATTTGTTCTTTAATGATTGATGACTCAATCTAGCGGCTGTGCACATTTCCCCGGGCCAGTCACACCTGCTTGGAAGCTGGAACTGCAGCCACACGGGCTCAGGCTGTAGGAAGGGGAGAACCCTCCCTTTCCATGACCTCCCTGAGCAGGGTGCCTAGGGCACAGGGGGCCGCCTGGTGGGAGACCCTGGTGGGCCCTCCTCTTGGTGGCCTCGGGGGTCCTCCCCATTCTGTTCTCAGCAGTGGCTGGGTAGCAGCCTGCTCACCACGGGGCTCCAGCTGCCTCTCCAGGATCAGCAGTGACTCAGCACCAGGGGTTGCCACTCACTCTAGGAAGCCACTCGGGCAGGGTCTGCGCCAGCCTTCCTGTCTTGCATGCTAAGTCAAGGGTGTCTGCTCCATATGGTGACGCATAATTTACAGTGCCATTGACTTCCTGCTTAGGTAGCCTATTCTGTACAAAGCTTCCATTTGCATATTTATTAATTTACAAAATTAATGCCATTTTCTTAGTCCCTTACAGGATGTGATGCCGGTCCCTGTCTTTGAATTAATTTTAATCTAAGGTGGAAACATTTGTTGAGGGAGTTGGCTCAGGCCAAAGTAATCAAATGCGGGTAATCAAATGCTGATGGGCGGGGGGGGGAAGAGAGGGCTCACATTTATTGAGGGCCTAACTCTGCCAGGCTCCGAGGAAATTAATAGCGCAGAATGGAATTCTCCAAATACATCCTCATAATGTGATTGTTGTTGCCGTTTTATAAATTAAGTGGGACTCAGGGTAAGTAGCTCTCTCATTGTCCCTCAACCAGTAAGTGGCACAAAAGTCATGGAGCAGAGTTTCCATCTGCCCCAGGTCTCCATTAGTGAACAAAGGCCATCCCCGGGCACAATTTATTAGTCTTTCAAAGGTCACTCTACACTCTGAGTATTTGCACGTCTGCAGATATTCGTGTGGCCTACATGTTAGCAGATGAGAGATGCCCATCGAGAACCTTACACCACTTCTTGCCAGTATTTGAGCAGATGTACCCAAGAAAACAACTGTTTTGGTCCAAATTCCTACTTAGAGGTACTGGAAATGTTTTAACAGTAGCAACTCACTTTTCATTAAAAACACACATTTCCTATTCATGACCATCTGATCCTTCAAGAAACCAGCCTAAACCTCTTCCCCACCATCAACGTTTTTATATGGTTCTCCTAAGTTCCTGTTTTCCACACCTTCCTCTTTGTCCCTCAATGGGTGGCCATATGGTATCCACCTCATCAATGACAATGGCAGCTTGCCTCAGCCACCAATGTCCTTTCTGGTTGGGGATCAGATCTCTCCATGGAATTGATGCCTTCAACCACCCCGAGTGAGTCAGCTTTTCCTCACTGTGACAAAACGCCTGAGACAATCAACTTAAAGAAGGAAAGGTTTGTTTGGGTTCACAGTCTTAGAAGTTCCATTCCAGGGGCCGTTGACTCCATTGCTTTGGGTCTGAGGTGAGGCAGAACGTATTGGTGGGGAGCATGTGGTGGGGCAAAGCTGCTCACCTGGTGGCATTCAGGAAACAAAGAGAGAGAGACAGGAAGGGGCTGGGGTCCCAATGTCCCCTTTAAGGGCACAGACCCAATGACCTACCTTCCTTCCACCACCTCCCAACAGCACCATGGGCTGGGGACCAAGCTGTTGACACATGGGTCTTTGGAACATTCCAGATCCAAACCACAGCATGTTCCTTCCTTCAAGTTTCTCTACTTCCATTTCCCCTGACTGCACACTCTCAGACACACCCCTCCCTTTCTGAGTGACATTTCCTGTTGCCTTTTCTAACCCTTCTTCCTTACCCTGCTTGGAGAAAATTCCCTCTGACTTACAAATGTGTATCTCTCACCCCTGCACGTGAGCATCTTGGGCCTCAGACAACGTCCAGCTGTTTTGCAGACAGATTTCTGTAGGTGCATCGGCATGGCCAGATCAACGTGGCCTAGTCCTCCCCCTCCCTCCCACTGAAAGTCCAATCCACTTTCTATGTTGCCTGTCTTGGTGCACCTTGCCATGTGCCCAGTTCTTAAAACTCGACCCCTTTGTCTCTTTGACCAGTTCTTCATCCCTAACCTCTGCATTCAACTGGCTACAAAACATTACCCACCTCTTTCAGATATACTTCTGAAATCTACATCTGCGTGTTACTCAGCTTCTCATCACGGGGACCAAAATACCTGACAAGAGCCACTTAGAGCAGAATACATTTATTTTGTCTCCCGTTTTCAGAGGCTCAGTCTCTGGTTAGCCAACACCATTGCCCTGAGGTGAGGCCGAGCACCATGGCAGAGGCCAGCTGCTCAGGACGCAGAGGGCAAGGAGCATGGGGAAGGTAAGTCCTCCTAGGGCATGCCCACAGCAAACCACTTCCCCTGACTAGGTCCCACTTCTCAGTAGTCCATCCTGCTGTGAATGAATTAATCCACCAAGTGGATTAATCCTCTATGAGGTCAGACCCTTCATGATCCAATCATTAGCTAAAAGTGGCACCTGTGAACCTGGCTGCACCGGGGACCGTGCCTTCAACACATGAGGTTTTGAAGAACATTCCAGACCCAACCCATAGCAATCGGAGACACCTTCTGAACCTGTTCCCTGGCTCATCTCTCCCACTCTGCCTTAGTCCTGCACCCTAGTTTCTAGATCCCTACTCTGATCAGGATCCTGGCCATTTCCTCTAATAACTGTCCAATACCCTTGGGTGGGTGGAGTCGTTTCTACTTTGTGCAGTTGAAGCCACGCTCCTGAAAGCCGAGCCATGAGTCTGTCTGTTCACTGGTGCGTAGCCCTAGACACAGTATGCAGAAGAGATGCTCAAAAAGTGTCCACTGAGGGATGACCAGACTCACCATCAGGTGAAGCCTGTCTGATTCTGGGTCTTATCCTCCAACTCTCCTCCTTAGATCCTAAGATTCAGCCATCTCTAACCTCAGCGCTCTGGATCCTAGGCTTTGTTGTGACCCTCTCCCTAGGTACAGGCCCTTCCCTGGGTGGGATTTATGTCCCGTCCACATAAATGATACTCTGCCTTCCTGCTCAAAACTCAAATGAGGCTTCTCCTGCTGGGAGGAGGTGCCCTGGTGCCTGCTGCCGATGAGACCATCCCTCTTGGAAGCCCGTTCCCAACCTCCTTGACCCATCACATAGCACAGGGTGAAGGCTCAGGAGACCAAGGGAAGGGTTAGGCTAAGGAAGGTTGTATTCTGATTTGGAACTTTTGTTCAATATTTGTATAATCACCAGATAAACATTTTACATGTCACCAGGATGTTTTTGCCCAAAGAACCAAGGTTCAGTGGCGTCCTTGGCCCCTTTCCAAGGACTCTGATTGTGCCTCTGAAGGCCTCCCCGCTCTGAGCTCAAGCCAAGGTAAAGACAAACGAAGGAAAATACTTTGAGGCAACAATGTCTCTCTGCAGGGCCTGGAGCAAGTGGCCTGGACACTGCGCCAGGTGTGGACCGAGGGTGAAGCTCAGGCTCTATTTGTCCCCAACCATGCAAGGGGACATTGTGTCCCCAGAACCAAACAGGAAGCAATGGAGAGAGAATCCACAGGTATGGAATTTTAATAGACTTCAAGGCCACAGTAGCCAGTCTGTACCCCTGCCCCTGACACCCACCCCTCCAGGGATCTGTCCCTTCACACAAATATTTGCTAAGCATGTTTTGGTTCTTTGCCTTAAGCCCAGGCCTGCAGGATGGTGAGGTCTTGAGCTCCCCCTAGAGGACACTAGGAAATCTGAAGACAGGACTCCTGCATCCCAGCCCAGAGTGTCAAAGGCAAGTACAAGGACCCTGAGAAAGGAGAGGTGCCCTCCTGAGAGCCTCGGCCCAGGAGGACCTTTCACCCTCAGCAGACACACCCAGGGGAGGGAGAGAGGAAGTGCCCTGTGCGGAGGGTCTACTTTCTGCTGGGGCAGGCAGGATGTCTTTAACCCATAAATCATACCACAGTGTCCACTGCTTTTAATCCCACAATAAACCCAAGGTTGGCCATTATTTCCCTCATTCTGCTCATGGAAAAATCAAGGTTCCAATTTCATGTTAAAAATAGGTGTGATCTGGAATTTGACGACCCCCCCCCCAAATTTTGAACTGTACATCCCACACCGGGAAAAGTTGGAGCCATAGGATTGCACTGGGTCTGCTTGACAATCCAACCTGGACACTCTTGTGGCCTTTGTGACCCTCCTGCCATCTAAGGACTGCTGGTATCTTACCTCATTCTTTGTCACAAGCCTGTGTTGGGCTGTTACCATTCTCCCCCTGTTGAGTGACTTCCAGGAATGCTGGGTTCCCTACCCAAGGTCACCACTAGGGAGTAGCAGAGTTGAACTTGAACACAAGAGATGGCCTAGAGCAGGGGTCAGTACACATTTTCTTTAAAGAGCTTTAAGCTGTAATGCAACAGCGGCCACAGGCAATATAGGAATACAGAACAGGCGTTGCCGTGTTCCAATAAAACTTTATTTATCCAACCAGTGAGCTGGACTCTCCTTTACTTGGTTAAGAGGTGGCCTAGGGGACGGTGGATCCAGAAAGGCTTCTCACAGAGTGGACTCAGACAATTCAGGCCCAGAAGCCCGGTGTGCCAAGGTGCAAGTGACTTTGGAAGTGCTGAGCCCTAAGTAGATGGGTCTGAGCAGCGGGCAGATGGACCCCCAGGCTGAAGGACAGAAATGCCCGGCATAGGAACCAGATCTTGAGAGTGATATCAGCCAAAGAGTGACAAAAGGCTGAAGATGGACAGATTTTAAACAGGGAAGGGTCACATGATTGTGGAAAGACCTCCTCCTGCAGGCTGTCTGGGGGTGCCTTAGAGTCCTGAGCCCCAGCCAGGGAGAGCAGGTGGGAGGAGCCCAGGGGCTGTCAAGTGTCCCCAGGGAATGAGTGGAAAAGAACAAGGAGGCGCACACTGGTGCGTGGACACTGGTCAGCCTTTGAGGGAAGGGGACGCCGTCACCTGCGACAGGAGGGATGAACCCGGAGGATATTACGCCAAGTGGAAGACCCACTGCCCAGTCCTGTGCAATTACTTAACACCACTGAGTGCATAGTAAAAATAGTTGAGATGGTACATTTTATGCTGTTGGGTTGTTTTTTAGCACAATTAAAAATAAGATGAAAAAATCAGTGGGGCTACTAACTAAGGCAGCAGCCATGAGAAGGTGAGGGTCATGTACAAAGGCCTGCAGGGACAGAAGGAGGCCCTGCAGCCGCCCGCAGGCTCGCACATGCCTGCCCATACAGCGATCACCTCTTGCTGGCCTGGCTTGCTCTCTCTGGGTCCCCTGGCTCCTGCCATGCAGTGTCATTAGGCTCCGATCACCGTGAACAGTGTCTTGAAGCTCTGGCCTGAGCTGTCAGCTGTGGGCCGGGTTCCTCTCACCCAAGTCCACTCGGTGTGGTGCCTCCTACCATATGTCGGCCACCCTGTTCATTAATCACGCCTCCTGAAAAGTCTCTTAATTACATTATGTTCACAATCCATAAAACATAATTAAAATATGTAAATCCATTATATTCTTTAATGAGCACATTGAGACCTCAAAATTTTAAATTAGATATAAAATTGATGTGGACCTACGACTATCGATTACTCATGGTAATAAATCACCCTCCATTTGGATGGAGACAGCCTCCCTCCTCCCGCGGATAAGCTTTTTTATTTATTTTTTTAAGGCATTTCCTACAGCTGTTGGAAACCACGTGCCATCTTTAAGGTCGGCCCCTGGATTGCCGAGACTTGACAGCGCCGGTGGCCGCAGCCATGAGTTACGTCTGGACAGTGCTCTGCAGCTGGCCCAGGGCGACCACAGAAACATGTCCCCATTTCTGCCTTGGCCATGTTTCTGTTTTCACTTCAGTAGAAGTATGACAACTCGAGTCACTGTCATGGAAAATACCAGAAGCATCCTCGATCTCCTCTCTTCCCTGCACCTGTTTCTCATCCACTGGCCACATCTCACCCTCCATGTGGACAAGCCAGTCACTGCTGGGGACACTCTACTCCAGGCCTCCTGCCCTGCACGGGCTGGTCCCCCACTCGGCAGGGGGTATCCCCTCTCACCTGTCTGCAGAACTGGTGGGATTTCCCAGTCTGGCTGGAGGGTCTCCTTGGGGTCCATCCCTGGCCAGCTTCCTGGCTTGTCTGGCCGGCAGCACCAGCCCACTTCCTGGGAACAGCTCCTGCAGGTACCGTTTTTACTTGTGCTATGACTGTTTCCACTGGACCCTCCTGATGGCCATGTAAGGTGGTCATTAAAGGTATGACCCTCATTTCACGGGCCAAATGTTCCTAAAGCTCATAAAGGTTAATTGGCTTGTCCAGGGCCTCTGGCCTGTACATGGGATGTCTGCTAGGGCCCGACACATGAAGGCACATGGAGTCCACCTGCTCAGGACGCTCCCTCCCTGTAGAGCATCTGTCCTGAAAGGCCACTCCCTCACCTGCAATCTGTTATCGATAAGCCACAGAAGCCTCAGGGGGCTGTCTTCCCCTTCTGGTCACTACAGAGCATAAGTTTCCTTCTGCTTTTATCTGCTTGACATTGGTTTCAAGTTAAAGCTGAAGTGAAAACATACGTGGCCTTAGAGTCACCCCCCGTGTGAATCCCAGTTTGCCTGTTTACCACGTGTGTGGACTCAGCCGATTCGATGGCTCTCTGGCCTGGTGCCTTCAGCCCTGGTAGAGAAATCACAGAGACGCCCTCCAAGGTCGGGAGGGTCCTACACAAGAGCCTGTGTAGAGTGCCCAGCTCCACCTGCCCACAGTGCTCACTGTGACTGTGACTGTTATGGTCCCTGGTGACCTCATCACTACACCAATCAGGGGAACCCCCCCTTTTTTTTCATGGATGGAGCTGTGCCCCAGAATTCTCTGCATATTTGTGACCACAGGCAGCAGACGGAGACGCGCGTGTCTTCTTGGCTACCCCACCTGCAGGGTTTTTCTCTCATATCAGAGCCGGCTTGCTGGGATAACCCAGAGGGGGCCCAGGGGATGAATTTTCAAGTCCAGTTCCTTCTTTCTCACAGTTTGAAATCTGAATCTCAGGGAGAAAAAGAAAAGATGCAGCCGTCACTCATTTTCTTGTTAATAAACACCTGTGAATTGCCTACTGTGTACCCGTCTATCCAAGGTCAACCAATAAATGGTGTGTAATCCCAAATACCTAAACAGTCGTTGTAAAGATCAGCCACTTGACAGGCAGGGGTCTTCCGGGACTGGCTCACGGTGGGACCCCAGTAAGTGTCTGTTTAGTAATGGTGCCGTTACCCTTGCCACTGCATTTAGCACCTCAGAACAACATCAGATCTTTGGGACAAATTCCAGCCCATCCCACCAAAATCACTCCTTCATCTGAGTGGCCTTCGGGGCTTCTTAGGACACTGATAGCTGCTGCCCCCAGGGTTCCCCATTCCAAGGCCCAGGAGTTAGTTCCCAGGGGAGGCTGCGGCTGCTGGCCTGGGGACCACACAAGAGGAACTGCTGTTCTCCAGGATGGCAGGGCGGTGCACAGGAGGAGCTGGGATCACCCAACCAGGGAGGAGAAGAAGGCACAAGTGGTTCCCAAAGTAACTAAATTGTTTGACCGTCCAGTGGTGCAGGGGCAAGGAGGGGAGCATTCCGCCTTCCAGTCTCAGCATCGGTCAAGTGCATAAAGCATCTGGCCCTTGAGGGTAAGAGGGGCTTCGTGTGGGATGCTGGCCCCGCTGCAGGCCAATGCCACAGTGTGTTGGAAGCATTTTCGGCTTTCCATGAGTTCAGCTTGCAAGGGTTTATCAGAAGGTCGCACCACTGTACCCTGAGGCACCCCTGTGGCTACTTCAGCAGGGGAACCCCCCTCAGTTTAGTTCCCTGGTGTTTATTCCTTGGCTTAAACAGAAGAATTTCAGGCTCCAAGCTTCCCCTCACCAGGCCTCCCCCCAGGGTCCCACAGTCTCTAAGTTCTAGGTCCCCAGGTTGTGGGAGGTACATTGAGGAAAAGGGTCCAGTTGGACAGGAGGCAGCCTTCAGGAAGGTTCGGTGTAAAACAGGACGACCATGAGCCTACTCGCACGTTAATCCTTAAGAAGTGCTTGCCCTGTGTCCCCTAAAGATAGACGCTGCCCTAGGAAGAGGGGATGCGGGAAGGGCCGCAGAGCTAAGGCTCAGAGCAAGGACACACAGGGTCCCACGGGCTTCTGACCAGCTTAATCACCATTTAGGGAAATATCAATCAACTGATGCATGATCACAGTTCCAACTACAAGAGTGTTATAGGATGGTGTGGTGAAGATTCTGAGAGGCATCCTTGCCTCTGGCGACCCCCCTGTCCAGGAGAGAGAGCGCTTATGAGTAAGTGTGCCTCAAGAAGCCATCTTCCGGGGACCTGAGTGGGACAATGTGCGGATATGCTGATGTAAGTACCCCATCCCTGCAGCTAGAGAAGCTTGTCAATGGTATACATTAGTCTATCAAGAGCTGGGTCAACCATGAGTCTTTCTAAAGGTCCAATCCTTGTGTGGTGCACCGACAAACTCATCTGCCTCTCTAGGCTTGCTCCACCTAGAGGGGAATTCTGTGAACCCTAACTCCATCCACCCATCTTGACGGCCTGCCTCAGTCCGGCTGCAGCAAAATAACCAGGGGTGACGAGCAACTTGTGTACATTGATACAGCAGGAGTGGGAGCCGTTTATTGTAGGACAGGAGCGGTATATATACATTCCACACAGCTTATCTTAATTAACATAAACTAGATACAGCAGTCAACCAATAAGGAATCTCCACACTTAATGGCTCGCTGGCGTTACTTCACAAACCACTCCCTCTGGCAAAATGCCAGGCGCCATCTTGACTTGTTTACAGACCTTAACAACCACCCATCAACCAGACTTCTCTGGTGACCTTTCACCTTCCATGAATGCTTTCTTTAAACCACCAACCCAGACATTTGGCTCTTTCATTCTCTTAGACTTTGTGCACGTTCACAGCTCTGCCTACATGTTAATAGCTCCTGCTTCTACATTTCCCTCAAAATCCAATCCAAACAGGGCCTTTTGCAAATGGCTTCTTTTTCTGAATTTTCACTGTGCTTTGGGCAGGCCTTTGTTTTCATCAACACCTATGGAATACAGGCCCTGAGGTCGCTCTCTTGTGTTCGGAATCCTCACATGAGCTCCTTGGAGAGCATTGATTTATTCTTATTTTAGATATAAGTCTTGAAAAGTTAAAGCCCAAGGTCACATGGTTTGTGACCTTCCTGGTCTAGGATTCAAATTGAGCTGTGAGCTGCAAAGGCCGGGCGTGTGTTGTCATCATGGTGCCACATGGTTTGTTTGCTCGTCTAGAAAGATCCACAGCATTGTGCCTACACCCCCAGGGCCACCACTCCCCACTGAGCATGTCACGCATGAGTGTCCAATGGGTGGTTGGACGGATGTATGTATGTATGTATGTATGAATAAACTAATGTATGTATGGATGGAGAGATGGATGGATGGATGGATGGATGGATGGATGGATGGATGGATGGATGGGCAAATAAATGGATGGATGGATAGATGGATGAAGAAATGGATGAATTGATGGAGGATTAAACAGATGGATGTATAGATGAAGATATATATGTATGTATATATGGATGGATGGACAAATAAATAAATGGATGGATGGATGGATGGATGAATAAATGGATTAATGGATGGTGGATGGTTTTTTTCACGTGGCAGGATATGGCCATGTGAGACAGATTTTGAACACATCTTTTATTTCTCTGTGTTTAGCTTTCTGCCTTGATTAACTGCTAGCACCTGCTCTTCCTCTCCATCCTATATTTTAAAAATTCCACTGAGATCTCCATTGCAAAGCTGCTCCTTCTGGTCCCTTCGGGGGAATTGGGCAACCACACAGTACTAATTTCATGCAACTCGAACGGCCCCAGCATTTAGCTTACCTCCTCATTTACATTGCAGCCCGAATCTGGGATGTGCTTGTGTAAGCGGCAGAAGGAGACAGCCCTTAATCCACACATGATTTCTTCTCAACGGTGCTCTCCGCACAGTGGCAGATGGCTTGCAGTCCCATCCTGTGAGTGCTGTGGTGCTTGATGCTGCAAGGAGTCTGCTGGGGAGGGAAGAGAGATGACAATGAGACAGAGACGGTTACCATTTGTTTATGCTTCAAACCCCAGTAAACGGCAGGAGTTACTCAGCAATGGAGGGTGTAATTGAGCCAAGGAGAGGCCAGTTACCTGCAGGGTACAACCTGGAGGACAGGGGACTTGGTGGACACACTCGGCTGACAACAGAGAGGTTTATTTCATGCAGGCTTAGGATCAGTTTTTTCTCCTTAATCTGCTCACTTAAATATCTGGGATTCTCTAAGGCAACTTCCAGTTTTTGCACAAAAATATGTAGTTGAAATTGCTATGGAAAGACTGGGAGTGTAATTAGGTGGTAGAGCCTCACTGAGATCCTGGGTTCTGTCCCAAGCACTGCAATAGATACACATATGTGTTTATGTGTATATGTGTGTGTAATGGGTATATGTGCGTACATATGTATATACACACATACGTGCATGTGGTGAATATTCTTAATATTTAATTATCTTCTACAGGACAAAGAAAAATCATTAAAACAAAAAAATACAAGGAAGTTCCTAATAAATTTTGATAATAATGTACAACCACACCAAAAGTAAGGAAAAAATACAGTAAAATACAGTAAAGTAGAAGCCCATTTTTTTTTTGCCTATGAAATTACAAAAATAATGATCTGAATCACAGTAAATATATCATGGAATGGATATTCTCATATTCCTCTGGTGGAAACCAAGTTTCCTGGAATATCTCTAAAGAATATTCATAATATACAGAAATATCATCCCTGATTTCTGGTTCTAAAAACTCTATCTTAAAGCAATAATTAAAGATGGGAAAGGGAGGGAAGGCTTTATACAAAAATGTGCTCATCGGGGTGTAGATATTTGTGGGGTGGAAGGAGGAGCACATTACTGGGCTCACTTGGGGGTGTGCTTGGCATCAGAGATCCCACAGTGGCAGCATTTCACGGTCACCTGAAGCTTTCGTTCACACACAGGTGTAAGTAGACAGCTGTGCATTTCCTTTAGGTCTTGATCTCTCAGCTCTTCCACCTGATCGTCTCTGTGTTTGGAAGTTACCCTGGTATGTGATATCACAAGTCAGAGGACATGTGCCCAAGTTCCATTTTGGTCTTCATGAATCAGTCCGTGGGAATAAAATCGACCACACTTCTGATGTGGTTGGAATGTGTCCCCTAAGCTCACAGGATGCAAACCCAATCCTTACATCTGCATGCTTATTGTGTATGAAGGAAGCACCTTCGGAAGGTAATTGGGACCAGATGAGGTCTTGAGGGTGGGCCCCAAGATGGGATTCGTGGCTTTATAAGACAGGAAGAGAGACCTGAGCTGGCACGCATGCTCAGTCTACCCTGGGATGAAACAAGCAGAGTGCTCTCACCAGGTATGAGGGCCACACCCTGGGACGTCCTGTCCTCCAGAACTGTGACCTACTTTTCATTCTTTATAAACTACCCAGCATATGTGTTTTAGAAAGGAGCTAAGACAATCGCCCTGTGGGCTGGCTGTAAATCTGAATCGAGTTGTTCCATACAGCATTGGTGAGAGTTATTTTAATTGGCTCCCATGCTCAGGAGTGAGGGTCCAGTGGCCATCACCCCGTCTGTCAGAGAAGAAAACTGGCACAGTTGGGAAATCTTTCTGGAATCAAGTGTTAAAGATAAGGAGCCTTTCACTTCTAGCTCCAAAGAAATAATGGGATCAGAGCTCCACCCCAGACTTCATTGACTAGAAAGTCAGATAAATACAGGGACCAGAAGTACTGCA
This sequence comes from Marmota monax, assembly GCF_021218885.2. Classification (NCBI taxonomy): domain Eukaryota; kingdom Metazoa; phylum Chordata; class Mammalia; order Rodentia; family Sciuridae; genus Marmota; species Marmota monax. The sequence continues at coordinate 98,922 of NW_026694831.1, read as the reverse complement.
GGACTGTAATCCCCAAAGAAGGGAAGCGATGATGGGAGCCCGAGGAGTTCCCCAACCTACCTCCCTGGCGAGGTCCCCATGTAAGAAGATGGCGCAGGACCAAAACATGGAATTGAGGGGACATGGTGTGGATTCCAGGGCTGGAGGGCAGGAAGCTGGGACTTGCACGGAAGCATCCTGGAGAGAAGAAGGGAAAGACACAGAGCCGGAAATCGAGTGGGCCGTCCCTGAGTCTGCACCAAATCCTGCTCAGAGCACAGGCATAAGGGAACCACCTCCCGGGGGGAGACCACCCTCCTCCCAAGTGCTGGCCTGTCCTGCTAAGGGTGGTGGCTGAGGTGATGGGCAGGTAGCCGTGATCATCAGTGGAACCCAGCTCTAGGTACCCTCCTTTGGTGCTCCTCACCTGGCCCTCAACTCACGGGCCAACTTCTCATTTACCTGGGACACCAAAACCAGATCTTTCTACATTGACACTTTGTTCCCCATAAATGCTCCGACCTACAAGAAAAATCCACGCAGCCCCGCCCACAACCTGCCCACGGATGCACAAACCCCTCTGCCAACACGACCAGCCCCTCCTCACACCCTGCAGGGGGCAGAGGGCTGAGGATGGGAAACTTCCCCACACCACCCCCGTCCCAAGCCTGTGTGGGGAACCGAGCCTTCAGGGTTGCGCTGAGCAGACACATCTGTCCTGATTCCTCCCAGTCACTTGTCAGAATTGCCTAGAGACCTAGAACAAGGAGCTCCCCCAGTTCTGTTCTCAACACCAAGCCTTGCAAGAGAGACCTTCCCTTTGGAGACCTCATTTACTAAGAAATGTGAATTTATCACAATTCAGAGATCTGGGCAGTGTGACTTTATTTCCAGAAGAAAATACTACGGAGCGAGAGCCCAGTCGTGCTGTGGGCAGCGCCTGTCCCCACTGTGTGCCGCTGTGCAGGAGGAGCGCCTGCGAGTGCCAACCATGCAGTGAAGAGCCAGCGTCTACCTGGGCCTGGAGGCTGGATCTGGTCCTCTCTTGTTCAGAGACGTGGAGAGTGTCCTGTCACATCTCAAAGTCTATTCATTCATCTGTGAAATGAGAACAATGGTACTCGACTCGAGAGGCTCATTGTGAGGGTTCAGTGAGGTACTTTAAGCAAATGCATCCCCTTCGGATACCACCAGGGCTCAGAACACCATAGAACAAGGCACAGGGGTGCCTGGCTGGCCACCCGCACCTCACCAACAATCTTCCTGGAGCCCCATGAACTCCTGCCATCACTCACTCAAGATACATGATTGACTAGAAGGAATTAGTTCAAACACCCTGGAACTGTCTTCATCCTCCTTTAGTTCAAAGAGCTCAGAACGGGTGGATTCCACCACAAAACCCTGCACCCCTTCTCCCCCAGGGAACTCCAAAAAGGACCCGTGGTTCCATCTGAAAGGCAGCTCCGAAGGGGCTCCACCTTCCAGCAGGGCCATGGGACCCCTTGTTTTTCCCAATGGACCTGCTCAGAAAATTACCTTTGACTGTGTCCTCAAAGCCAAGGACAGCTCACTCGTGCCCAAGGACGCCATTGGCCAATAAAAGCCTCATATTCATGGTGATCTAGAGTCTGTCTTCCCCAGAAAACTCCCAGAATACACAGAAACCAACAACCGAAGACACAGCAGAATCCAGAGTCGTGACAAAGCATATTTTCGGCTGGCCCAAATATGTCTTATTTTTATAATAAGAAAATTACAATCATCATCAGCCTGCACGGGGAGGCTCGCCTCGGCCGCGGCTCAGCACGGCGCTGGTTTTAATCCCACAGCTGCAACTGTTCTGGCTCGTGAACTTCCAGAACAAACATCCGATTTCTTTTCTTTTTTCCATTTTTTTTTAATTTTTTGTATCTTTTCCAAATAAACCTTGCTCCGGGACAGGGATTTCTGCAGTTCAAACCTGGCGGTACACGTCTGAGTTTCTCACAAGAGACTTGAGGTCGACTCACGTTCTTCTCATTGTCAGTCCCTCTTCCATTCCAAATCCTCCAAAGCTCCCTCCACGCCATCTGCCCCACTCTGAGGACTCCAACCCTCCGGTTCTCATCTGGCGAGAGCAGTGTAGAGGCCGTGGTGCAGGACGGAGGAGAGAAGCCCAACCTGCCTCCTGCTCAGAACAGTCTGAACCTGGCTCTCTCCAGGGTACCCTGTCCTCCCCCCAGGAAGGTGACCGCCAAGGACCTTCACTCCAGATGCAGGAGAATGTTGACCTCTCACACTAAGAACCAGAACCCTTTGAACTCACCACTGGGGATCTGCCAATACATTTTCCACACTGGGCATCTCCACAATAACCCCTTCAATATTCCATGATTGAGGGAGACAGGAGAGGATACCATCTGTCCTGGAACTCATATTTTAATATATGTGTGAGTTCTGACCTTTTAAATTGCTTCTCATTCTAAAAGCACTTGAGGTCTGACTTTGCGTGGTCAAGTGTAACCGCTGGTCTATTCTCCATTTTCCATCTATTTTCTCCTAAGATATCTTTTCAAAGTCTCCAGAGACTAAGGAAGCCATTCTCAAAGGACCTGTCATGGAAGGAGCCCCTTAGAGACCTGTGCAGGCAGATGTGCAGGCAGATGCCCAGGCATCACCGAGAAGGGACTCTGCAGCTTGCTGCATGCAATTTCCACACAGCCATTAAGAAAGTGTATCTTTTCTATTGATCTAGTAACATAAAATCATTTTCTAAATCACTGTTACATTTATCAATGCAATTAAAATTGAGCTAAGCACCACAAACATCATTATTATCAACTCCCATTAATTTCATAGTAAGTTCTACTAGATTTCTACATGGCAGCTGTTCATTGACCCCTTCAAATAAACTGGAATCAGAGATACCAGAATAGGATCCTCTTTCTTAAATTTAGTTTAAATTGTATATGTACAGAGCCCACAGAATAGTAGGACAGATGCTTTTTTCTACGTATTTTTATAATAGGCAAACTGAACATATACCCAGGGCACTACTGAAAAGATACCGTTTATTAAGAACATTAAGAAGGGTTCATCCATGAAGAATTTTATCTAAAGCATTTACACAAAATATTTAGACTATAAAAATCTGGCAACATGAAGTGTAAGCATAGTTATAGAACAAGAAGAACTTCCACATACTGCTAGTGAACTGAGGTAATCACTTTGGAAAACGATTTGGTAATACAAAATGTGGGGATGCACATAGCCCACAACCCACCTGTTTCTCTGTGGGAAATTTACCCTCCAGAGTTCCTTAAGTAGGTTCCCATGCAGACCATAAGGAACTCTGATACTGGCTTGGGTAATAATAGCAAACATCTGGAAACAAACTATACCATCCAAAGGAGAAGAGATGTGAATGTGGCACATTCACATAATGGAACACCATGTGGAAAGAGTCACATTGCTTTAGAGGTCATCCAGGTGAGTCATTCTCAAATTTACATCCACATCAGAACAACCTGGGGAATGAATGAATAATGAATATATATATATATATATATTGCAAAGCAGATTCTGAATCAGAGGGGCCCAGGGCACCTGCAATGACATGAATCAATCTTTGGGAAAATCTAAATGGGTTACTCAAGGATCATTGAATCTGTGGTCTAGAGGAGTAGATTAACTTGTCCAAGGTAACCCAGCTGGTAAAAGGGCAAGTGGGGGGCTGAACCAGGTTCTCCTGTCTCCCGGTCCAAAGCTCCCTCTGGTATATCACATTACCTTTCTACAGGTCAAAGGAGATCACGTGGTTAAATTAACCAGTCCATCCATCAAAAGCGTTAAGCTGCATTCATTGAACTTGACCTAAGAGGTCGTAGGGTCCCTCTGCCCTCCCCCCTGGGAACTCCTAATGCATGCTCTTATCTCTGAACTAGAAAGCTTGCATTTAGTGGGATCTGGACATAGATGGAGACAGAGGCAGGGACAGGGAACACCGAGGGCGACGTGTGCTTTCTCCCAGGCTCAGAGGGAGAGAACGAGCTCGGGCGGCAGACCTCTGTGCTCAAGGCCCAGCTTTCCCTAGAAAGGCCATTTGCCTTCCCGCTTGGCCACCGCGAGGGTAAGCTGATGTTTCCCAGGTGCACCAGCTTTCATTGTGCTTACATTTCTGTCTGGTTTTGGCCTTGAGCCTTGGGCCCGTGGGTTTAGGGTGCTGTTAAATTCAGTAGGAAATCCTTGCACTTGAGTTGTGCGGCAGGTGCCACAGAAAGCACCGGAGAGGCATGACCACGTCAGCACAAAGGCCACCACGGCAGAGGGCAGACGGGAACGTGCAGTTGGGGTCATTGGTGGGGATAGGAGACCGGCGACCCCAGGGCAGGAGTTTCATGGGCGCTCCTCCGGGCCTCAGTTGCTTTGTTCGCTGTTTGATCCTTTATTCCACGGATATTTACTCTGCACCTCCTTGCTATTCCCAAGCACAGAGCTGTGGATATGTCCCTCAGATTGTTCCTGCAGGACAGGCAGAGTAGACGGTCACAGAGTGGCCACAAGACTGAGAGATGAAAGAACAGGGAGATGCCGTCAGAGTAGGGCAGGGGCTGAGGCCCACCAGCCTCAGGGAAGAGGAGCTTCCAGGGAGGGCACCGCTGAGCTCAGATCTGCAAGATGAGGCTCCCACCAGCTAAGGGCACAAGGCACGTGCAGGGCCTCAAAAGCCAGAGAAACCATGGCACCAAGAAACTCGTGTGAAACACTGGGGTGCAGGGAAGAGCGGGCACAGGTGGGTCCTGTGGTTATGTCTCACAGAGGCAGTTGGCCGCCGTGAAGAATCCAGTGGTGGCCCTGAGTAGCCCTCGTGCTCTCAAGTTCTCCACCTACTGCTGGAAGTAAGGCACCCTGAGTGCGGTGTTTCTCATGCCCAGGGTGCGTGTGTGTGTATGTGTGTGTGTGTGTCTATGCACATGAGTGTCTAGGTGTGAGCATAATTGTTTCATTTTTTTTCTACTTCAAATGACGGTGGCACACTGTAAAATGTCCCCTGCAACTTGCTTTTCATTTATTATGTCTTTGAGTTCTATCTCTGTCAATAAATCCATAACTTCATGATTCTTTTTTCCTTATTCTTTTAGCCTGTATTATGTTTTATCGTATTTTGTCAGGGGAAGACCACTACTGCTAACTCAGCAACAAAGTCTCCTTTGGAAGGTACCTAAATCATGGTCATGTTTATTTGCTCTTTTTCCTGATGTTATATGTTGACTTTTAACTTTCTCTTCCTATTTAATTAACAAGCTGATGAAAACGAACTAAAAACATGTACTATACTGTGCTTCTTGCACTTTATTTCCAATAATTTTTATTTTATTAATTTTTAATTGTGCATTATCTTGCATAGCAGAGACTGCTTTGAATCTCTGACTGGACTTTAGTATTGTTAACACTGATTTCTCTTCTTTCTCACTTATGCAATTGACCAAACATAATTTAGTTTTCCCATTCTGTTTTGTTTTAGTATTTCTCTCAAACATGGCAAACAGATGAATGAAAACATCCCTATTCTTTTAAAATGACTATTTGCTTTATAATACATGAAAAATAAGCTATTTGCAATTGTGCTACTAATTGTCTCACAATAACTCAGAAGAAGTCCCCTAGAAAAACAAGATCAGGAAGACCCTGGTCATCCTTCGTATTTGTAGGATGGTCCTCTGGTGACTGTATTTTGGATACTAAAGGATTTGGAAATGCTCATGTTCCCTCTGTCCCAGTCCATATTTTTTTACTGCTCCGTGTCACTCATTATCCATTTAAAATGATCTCAGTGACCTTCTCTATGATTCTTTTTAATCAAGATAAAAGAGTTGCCCATCATGATGGGGCAGGGTACCACAGTTTGACAACATATGTATGATGTGTAAAGATGAAATTGGAGGGATAAGCCCTTCCATCTCCTCAAATATTCATCCTTTCTAGATGTCAAGAAATTCCTATTCTATAACAATGACTCTGCACTGGGCAACATATTTTGATGATGATGATGATCGTTTACAAAAAGGCACATTGAACAACATACAACCCAAGGCCCTGAGCCTGCGTGGGATTTGCAAGTGCTCTAAGACCAGATGGACGATGGCCACTGATGGTGGCAGAAAGAAATCTGAGGCCTACTTGGGTTCTCACTCTCCAGAAAGAAATGGTTGTCCTGCTCAGAGCTCCCAGGATTATCCACTTATCCTTTAAACTTGAGACCTTCACAAGGGATTTGTCTTGTTTATTGGAACTTATTTTGTCTTATTGATTTCTGATCTTTGGGTCTTTTAGAAGTCCTAGAGTTTTCTCTTTCCTGTTGTGTTTTGAAGATAAAATCTTGAGCTAGTTGTTTAATTTTTATTTATTTTACAGTAGTGGTTACCTCTTGAGGAAGGGAAGAAACTTTTCTATTGACAGATTGACTTTTTTTTTTTTATTCTAACGTCCGTACCCAATATCTTTCTTTTCAAAGTAAAAAATAAAAGTACTGAATTCTGACAACATGTCCATTTATCTTTCTGCACCTTCTTTTCCATTATTTTGCAAGCGGTCTTCCATGTTCTGGGGACACTTCTCAGATAGAGATTGGAGCATCTGTTCTGCAGCTTACTCTACAGACTGTTTATTTGTTTTTATCGGATTTATTTCTTTATATTTTAAAACTCCATCTCTTTATTGAAGGGACAATGCATTCTCTCTTTTTTTCAAATGGAATTTTTTTCCCCAAATTTTGTTCTGTTTTGTGAATCGAGGTTCTCTGGGGGGGAAGGGGGATATTCCACCGAGGGTACTCCCTTGTATGCATGTGCAGATTTTTCTAACCGATCCCAGTTTTGTGGATCCTCTGCCACTTCCTGTTGTTGACCCAAAGGACCCAGCTGAAAAATGCCATGAATATTCAACTTTGTTTAATCTGTTTGCCTGTTAAAATAAAGCAGGTGGTAGTCACATGCCATGAGCAGGCATTTCAGGCAGCACTGGCACAGAATTCTGTTGTCTCATTAGCAAAACACAAAAGTAAGCATGATTTTAGTCTCTGTAGAGGAAACTAGAAGAACCTCTTCCCTTCCCCAGGCTGCCCTGTCCTGTCCTTGCTGATGATGCCACACAGTTCACTACAGTGGAATTCCTTTCATTTTGGCATATGTGTGTATTAGCACACTTTCTTGTGTTTATGGAGGGGGTGTGCTCCATGCCTGGAACCTAAGTCACTGCAGCTTCAATGTTATGCTGTGGACTCTCAAAAACCCATGATTCCATGCTCAGAGCTCATGATTTCATAAAGAGGCAAATGGTAATTTGACCAAGGGTAGAGTACCATTTTCCTGCCCTCCCTGCAAAAGCATCTTCCCTATCTTCTTGTCATCCGTTTTCTTTCTCTACCACCGTATCAGTTCCTGGCAGCTGCTATAACAAATCACAAACACGGTGGCTTAAACCAACAGACATTTACCTCTCATGATTCTAAAGGCCCCCAAGTCCAAAATCAGCATCCCTGTACCAAATGCAAGGTGTCTGCAGGACCAACCATGCTCCCTCTGGAGGCTCTGGAAGGGATCCACTTCTTGGCCCCTGACAGCTCCTAGTGGCCACCTCACTCCTTGTCCCTGGTCTCCTCGCCCCAGTCTTAAAGGCCAACATCTCTCTACTCCATCTTTGCCTCACCGTCTCCCCCACGTGTTGAATCTTCCCCTGCTTCTCTTGTGAGCATGCTTGTGATGGCATTTGTGGCCCATAGAATTGTCAAGGATAATTGTCTCCCCATCTCAAAAATTTTCAACTTCTTTGTATCTGGAACAAGAGTCCTTTTTTTCCAAATCATATAATACTTTCAGATTCCAGGAATCAGGAATATGCCACATCTGTGTGTCTTCACTATCTAGCTCACCACACCCACTAAAGGTCATTTCACCAAATCCCACTACTCACGACGATTATTTCTCCAAATTCCTCTCCCAGAAATCTCTGTATCCACTGTGACTTTACCTTTGTTTAAAAAAATTGTTCTTCATGAGTTGGGAAATGATATGTTGAACTGAGGCTCGCAGACAGATTGGGCATAGGTGCAGCTCTCTGACCCTGTAGTTACGCTAAAGAGAAATACCCACATCTGGAGCCTCAAGATGGACCATGCATCTCCCCTCTGTAGCCCATCCATCTGTGCTCTGGCTGGAGCACAAGTCCTCTGGTGGAACGTGGCTCCTGTGTCTTGGCCTTATTTCCCTATCAGGAGGCTGCATCTGGATATGGACATCTCCTGCTTCAGGTCACCAACTGGCTTCAGATATCATTGGTGGAGAGAATTCCTCCAAATGCGACCTGAAGTTTGGGCCAGTCAACCCCATCATAGAGGTGGTCCCTCAAGCTGAGATGCATACATGCTTGGTTTTCTTTTAATCATCACGGTGACTTTACTATACTGGCACCATGGTCACTCACTTTTTCTGTGAGGCACAGAGAGCTTAAATTAATTTTCCAAAGCTTCAAGGGCTAGTAAAAGATGGAGTCAGAAATTAAATTCAAATTTAAGCAAACACCTCAAAACTAGATCGAGTTTCAGCCCCTCCTTCTGAGCAGGGAGAAAGCCGATATTACATTTCTCAAAACCACTGGTACGAGACCTTCCCACAAAGGGAAGACTGGAGGAAGAACTTGGAGAAGAAATTATGACAGGCCCACCAGAGACAGGAGGGACGTCCCCGGGACTGGGAAGAGGGCAGCCATTCGACTCCTTGGCCACTTGGTGGACCTCAGAGATGAATGACCTTGAGTCGAGTCAAGGTCATGAGGCCTGAAGGGTCCTAGTCTCAGCAAGTCACATTTGAACCATGAACGTGGGGACGGATATGAGCTCCTGCGAGGAACTCTGCACTGTAGAAAGAACCCCCAAAGCTGTCTCAGGAAGACACGCACATTTGGAAACCCTTGTGAATGTTCTAGATTGGAAACCCTGCATTTCCCTCACATAGTCATGGATTTAGGGGACTTCAGTAATGACCAGGACTGAATTTCTCTGCACCCATGAGCAGGGAGTGGGACCACCGTGCCCTCCCCTCCACCACCCCTCACTCTGAAGCCCTGGCTCTCATCCTCTGGCCACAGGGTTGAGGGTGCAGCTGGCGCACCTCAGGGACAGGTGCGCTCTGTGTTGTCATGACCGTGGCCATGACCGTGACTCCAATTTACCCAGAGACTGGACTTAGGGCCTTTTCTGTGGCTGTCCCTCATGTCTTCCTTGCAATCAGCGAGACACTTTTTAATCAATAAGCTCAGAAGAAAATAAATGCGGAGGCATTTTTTCTGTCTGGGAAAGCAATAGCATTTAAAATTTTAAAAATTCAAAGGCTTACTCCCTGTCTGCCATGTCTGCCAGGCTTCTTCTCCAGCCTTGTCCTTTGGTTTTTAAGACCCCCTGAAGGCCAGGGAGAGTCGTACATTTTCCTGAAAGCCAAGGGCCTTGTCTCCCCAGCAATTCAATTGCTCCTCGAATCTGTAGTCCTTCCAGAACCTGTTATATTCTCTGGACTTGACGCTCTCAGTAGCTACTCGAGGGCTGGGATGACAAGATACGGAGATCTTTTTAGCAATGAAAGATTTTAAAAAGTGCCCATGGCCATAACTATGGCACTCACACTGCGTGGTCCCTTCACCCACTCCTGAGATGCATCCTATAAAATCCCTGGGCCTGAAAGAAACATCTAAAAGAAAACTCCATTGCACCCCAACAGAAGAAGTCGTCATTTTTAAGGTTGCTAAAGTGCATTTGGCATTTCCAAATGAACCTCCTTTATCTCAATAAGCAACAATTACTCCAAGTTCTTATTTTAATCGAAAGCCACCGAAGGGTTGCCTCCAAGCCTGGAAACAAGTCAGCAGCACCAAAGCCGCTATGAAATATTTCCTCCCTCGTTCCAATAGCCCATTTTCTGAGACGGAGATTGAGTGACAGTTTAAAAGAGTCGAGATGATAAACCCATTTAAGGGTGCTGCAGTTTTTGAATTTGTCACAAATGGGAAGGAAAAAAAAACAGGGTGACACAGGCAGGGCTCAAGTGCCAACATGTGCCTTTCTGTTTATTCATTATTCAAGGGTCAGACCCTCGACGAAGGCCAGGGAGAAATGACAAAAATAAATACATATCAGTGTAACAATCTGCAATTTAAAATAATGAAAAGCGAGATTCCTATTCATTTTTATGGCATAGAACTGACATCATTTCACTCCAATTTTCCATAATGGAACCAGCTGGGCTCTGGGAGGGAACGAGTAATAGGTTTTAATGGACAAAATCTGCCATTGAAACTGGCCATTTTCTAACACGATCTCAGAGCTTGGCACCCAGCCATCGCAGGGCACCCTGCTTCCCTGCAAGGCTACATAATCGTGAGACAAGAGGGCCGTGTGCACAGAAGACCCCAGGCCTTGGGGGAAAGCGGAGAGGAGACTGGAGAGTCCCAAGCCCCAGATCAGGGCCCCACCACCCCAACTGGGCAGATGCCTGGGGAAGACCCAGGGGCATGTGGAAGCTCTGGACCAGGACTCACAGAGGGTTGGTAGTGAGGGGACTGGGATGCTGGGGACACTGCTGTCACCTTAATGTCGAACCCTGCACCAATCTCTGGTTCTATTTGGTTACAGACAATGCAACTGAGTGTTAGCAGGTCTGGATTAAGAGGCAGCGAGGGCGCCTCTCTCCCGGTCCCTCTCTCCCTGGCTCCTCTCATTCTGTTAAACCCTTCCTTGGGGCAGAGACCTCAAGTCTGGGGGTCATGGTGGGGGCTCAGCAGGCAGCCTGGGAAGGCTGGGCACGAAGGTCATCCGAGCCACTGCCCAGGTTGACCCGGGAAGACAAGAATTAGTTTTTTTTTTTAACTTGTAGCAGATTTTCAGCTAAGCCATCTCTAATGTTGATTCGGGTGAGGGGATGCAGGTTCTAGACATGAATGATGTGTACAGGCAACCCTCGCTCATTTTGATTAAAGCACATTCTGCAACTTCTCTTCCGACTGTCTCGTGGCAGTGGTCCTGAGCCCAGGGACGGGATTTAAAAGGAAATTTAGGACATTTGCATGAAAGGCAAGACTCACGGGGAGCATTTAGAGGGACTCAGCGCAGTCACATCCTCAGCGCCCGTGTGTCTTCGCTGGCCACAGGTGACTCTGCGGCTACCTGTCATTGCTGGGAGCCGCCTCCCTGAAAGAGCTCTAGAGGACCACACTGCCCACTACCAGGTCGTGCTACCCCAGGGGGACATGAAGAACAAAAGAGGACAAGGAAACCTGGGCGGGCAGACGCGACACTGTGAACAGTAAATCCGACACTGTGCATTCCCATGCCAGGTGCAGGGCCTCTGGTGAGATGGACGGAGAAGCACCTGTGTTTCTTCCTCCCCTGCTGTTGCTCTGAAGCCACAAACTCCACAGCTCCTTTGTCCGATCCGATGCTTGGTGCTTCCCGATGTCTCCAGCCTCCCTGTGTCCCCTCCTGCCAGCGTCCATCATCCACCCTGTGGTCCAGCTGCATCCAGCTGAGGTCCAACCACATCCAGCTGAGGTCCCCGATCTCCCAGGTTACAAACCTCTGCAGGCTTCTGTGTCACCTACAAGGTGCCGGTCAGCTTCCCCAGGCAAAGCTGCTCACCTGTCCTCGCTGCAGCTTTATATTTCTATCCACCGCCACGGCCCTACCTATGAGGGTCCCAGTGGCCCCTCCACTGTGCAGACTGCAGTCAGACCTAGAAAGGGGGCTGGGAAAGCATGGGTTATGGGGATGCGTGAAGAGTGGGTGGGAAGCAAAACAACCTTATGAGGCCCCAACAGATGACCTCTTCCTGTCCCTCCAGGGGTTCCCAAGAGTCGGGAACTGGTTTCCCACTTCGTGAGGATACTCTACCGGTATAGTCGACAATGTTCCTCCAACTGAAATAAGAGAACAATGGGGATCAATTGCCCAGAGACCGTTTATCTTTGAGGTGCCTAATGATGTGTTTTAAAACCACTTTTCTTTCCAATGGAAAAATGGTAGAAAAGGTGGCCTCACTGGGAGATGACAGTTCTCCTTGGGTGGCTGTCCACTTGCTTCTTGCTTGTGGTAATTCCCATTGTTCTCTTTCATCCTTGATTTCTTAATCTCTAGAATAGGTTTATTTGGGGTCCTAAAGTGATGTCTAGCCTCCCTCTCAGCTCTGTGACATATTGCTCCATCGCAGACATCACCAGCTGATTACCCTCCTGCCAAGGAAGGGGTTAGGACGTTCTCCTTGGATCAGGGTCACCAGAGCTCCCTTAAGGCCTTAAGGATGTGGCCGTCCACCTTCCCAGCTAGACTGCATGTTGTCCAAGGACCTCAAAGGTGCTGCCCCACCTCAGCCCGACAGACCCAACTTAGAAAGAAGCATGTCTCCCTGAGAATATTGTGGTTTGGGTGAGGTCAATGGCCCCATAAGATTCATAGAAACCCCATAAATCTTTAAAATAATTATATTAGCAACTCGGCCTACAGTGAAAAGTTCAGGCTGCAAACAGGCTTCAGGGTGCCCAATATTACATGTTGACAGGAAGCAGGCTGAGGACGTGGCTCAGCTGTCATGAGCCCCTGAAGAGCCCAGAGCTCTGGGGACAGAGCCAGAGCAGAGCACTGGGGGTTAGAGAGCCACCCCAGGAGGCATTTCCCACACCCATCACTGGGGACGGTGACGGCATGCGGTCACTTGGCTCTTACTCACCACCTCTGCTGGGTGGATCTGCGTGGAGTGGCTCTGAAACAGGTTGCTGGGGGCATTGTTTCCATTTCCAAGTCTCTGGATGAAGAAGAACCCACCCGAGTACTTTCCACCACACCGATACTCCCAGACCTGGTTTAAACCTTGGATTTAGGGCCTGAGCCTGGGGCACTGTTTGGATGAGACTGCAGGTCCTTGGGACAGGTGGGTAAAATTTGTACATGTCAAATTATTGTGGCTATAGGGTCGGCGATGGTAAGTTGTCTCCACAGATGGCTACAGACCACTGTCCCCATGTTGTATCAATGCCTGCGTACGCGCTTCTCCCTGTGAAGAAGTCACTGCCTCTCTCCTCCCTGTTAAACTCGATGGCTTAGACCAACAGGATGTGGTGGGAATCACACTGCGCCAGGTGTGAGTCTACCCCTTAAAAGTCTTAGTAGCTTCCACGTTCACTCTCTTGAACCCCAATGTAAGGATCCAGCTTCCTGATGAAGAGGAGGACCCCCCACCCACCAGCCAACTCAGCTCCCAGGATGGGAAGGAGCCCCAGTCAATCTCCCTGCTGAGCACAGCTCCTACTTGACCTCAGCCAACAATGTCTGGAGCAGACGAACTCCAGCTGACCTGCCAAACTGAGAAGTAATCAACTGAAGGCCTTTGTGCTTTGGGGTAATTTGTTACACAGCAATAAGTATCCGATACAAGCTCTCACAATTATCTACAATTAAAATTCTGTCATCTGTTCGATTCCCATCAACTCCTGGTTCAGGGGAGCAGCCTGGGAGCAGAAAGGAGAGAGGCTCCCTGCTTGCTAGAGACCCAAGTTGTGGATAATCCTCCTGTGAATGACCAGGAGTCAATCACAGTTTATTTCCTTACTCATACTGCTCTGTCTTTCCATGTTTACATTCTACCAGGGCATCTGAATTCAAGGTGTGACATTTACCAATGACCTACTAGCTATTTGGTGTGGAACAAAATATTCACCAAGGAGTCTTAAGACTGTAGGACAATACAGAACAGAACCTTCCACAAGAATCTGAGGTCCAGAGAGCTGCACTGAGAAGTTCATGCCAGTGGGAAGACGTGAGAATGTGGTCACCCTCTTCCTCCAGGTACACCTGGCAGGAACAGAAAGGACCTCCGTGTTCTCCTGTGTGAAGGGCATCTGTCAATCACAGCTCATTACTTCCTGAGGGTCTTTAGTAGAGTCGCCGATCCATTCTGGGAAACACCAAGAAATGGCATCATGAACATATGACACCAGGTCATATTTAGCATGAAGTGGGTCCCGTTTGGATTCCACACAAGGAGGTTTTGTTGGAGAAATTTCCTAATCACCTCTTGATAACATACCTGTAAGGTATTACCAAAATCCTGAATTCAGGAGACAAGGCAATAGAGGTGTTGTATCCAATGGGATTTAAGTGGGGTGCACATGGTGTGTGTGTGTGTGTAGACCTCTCAGGGACCAAAAGACAATTTTACAAATACATCTTTGGATGATGTAGTGCCCTCTCCCACTTTCAGAGATGCTACTCTTGTGTCAGTGAACCTGAGCCCTTCCAAACTCTTGACGAAGTTTGTAACTGAACTCTTGCCATGGAGAGGTATTTGAGAAATAGCTCTGCTTCTGGGTCTCCATGGTGACGGCTTCCCACCTAGTGGCTGAGGGGAACCTCCGCTGACCATGGCTGGGGGTAGTTATCAAGCTGTCACAGGCAATTTTCCTGCTCATTTGCCAGAAGCAACATTCCAGAAAGAAAAATAACAGGATGGTGTGGAGAGCGCACTCTCACTCTGAGCCTGCAATTTTGGAAGATCTCAACTGTCAGACACAAGATCCTGGTTCCCGCAGAGCATGGCCAGCCCCAAAGCTCCACAGCAGCGTGGGGAGGGAAACCCACTCTGGACTTCTGGTCACACTGCATGGGGGTCCCACCATGCCATGCTCACGGAAGGACCTGGACTCGGATCAGCAACAGGACCATGGCTCCCTCCTAATGCAGACCATGGGTTTTGCTCTGTTTACTTCAAAAGGTTCTTGTAACAATCAAATGAGACAGTTGGGTTAAATGTGCTCTGTGCTCTGTGAAAATGTGCTCAGTGCTCTGTGAAACGCCATGCAGATGGGGGTCTGGGTTTTATTTCTGACCTTTGAGTTTCTGTACCTCGGAGGCTGTCGGATCATTTGGATTAGGCACCCACTATTACTTTAGTTCCTGCATTTCAAGCTGGGTGTGCACCAAAACTTAGCTGGCCGATATTATGTGTTAGATTTAAGAGCAGCTAGGGAAAAATGAGAGGGAAATTCACGTGTTTTCCAGGTCATACTCATAGAAACCCATATGGAGTCCATTAATTGTGTGCACATCTGTTAAAGAAATAAGCTCACTTAAAAAAAGGCAGTTTCCTTCACTATTGAAAAATTACTATAATATTTTAAACTGTGCAAAAGATGGATCTAATTTATGCATGGTTTCTGAAAACAGAGACCCTACATATATTTCAAATGCAACTAAAATTTGGCAAGTGATTTTCAGAGAGACAATCTTACAACCAACTAAGGTCTTTTTTGAAAAGACGCTTTGTATTTTAATGGCCTTTGATTCTCAGAATGTCTGAGCTGAGTGGACAGGTAAAATTGGATCCTGAATATTTGTGGTTGACTTTTCATTCAGTGATCTCGCTTCATCCCCAGCTCCTTTGCCCAGGAAATGAGATTTCTGGGTGTTTTACTTAACACTGAGTCCAAAGAGTACTCCCTGAATCAGAAAAAAAAAAGTTCATTGAAATAACCAATTTTTTATCTCCATGGTGTCAGTTAACTCATTCAGGGACATCTAATTGAACAGCATTTAAATGACCACTTTATAACCAGGTAATGTGGCTGGTGCTGGAAAAAAACAAAATTGGTTGCAAATTTGTTCTCAAGAAACTGACAGCTCCATAAATAATTATAATTTAAAATTATCCGTGAAACAATAAAAGTACACACAGGAGGTAGAGATCATCTAAGAAAGCAGTCGATATCGTGGACTGGCCAAAGAGGAGCGCCTGGAGGGATAAACCTCAGGTCCATCTTAATGGGGCCTTGGGAGCAGGCGGATAGACAAGGTCGGGAGAGGTGGTTATGAGGCCCCAGAAACAGCTGGTACGAGGCCAGGGAGCATCGTTTGAAAGAACATCTCTGGAGAGCTGCTGGAGTTGGCTCATGGCAGAGTGAGTCAGGGAACAGCAGTGGCTGAGAAGAAAGAGACCGTCAGAGCCAAGTGTCAGAAATCTCCATCACTAAGCACCTTGGACATGAGTACCCAGAGCCACGGCACCCAGTAGGCACCACCTTAGCCTTCTGTGGCTATCCACATTAATTAAAAATCTGCAAAATAGCTTCAGTTTCTAATTCTAGCCAGCTGGTCCTGTGTCCTGGATGCTCCAGGTGGCCAGTGGCTGCCGGGCTAAGCATCTCACATCCCACCACTGAGGTCTCTTGCACAGACCACAGATATCTGAGGGCCTTGGAAATGTCACAAGTGGAAAGACACTTAGGTGACTCTTTGCATTTTAGGAAAATGGATATAGTAGGAAGTTAACTTGGGGAGGAATGAGAAAAATTAGCATGGTCGCTTATGCAACATTACAGAATCTGCAAAGACTGGGAGAGTGGGAGACAGGGAGAGTTCAGAGAGGCAGAGTCTGAGGGAGGGATGTTTATGACGGTGTCAGTGAGTCGTGAGACTATGCTGAGTCAGGATGTCAATCAAGATGGTCACCAAATAAGTCAATGTGTGTGTGAAGAAAGGCTCTCTGGCTGTGACTGCACAGGGCCAGGGGAGCAGGGATGTGCTGACAGTCACAGGAAGGCAGGAATCAACCCGACAGGGTCCCCAGCCCGTAGACAGGAGGTTGGCAGCCCGACTCTCATTTTCAGGTAATATCTTTGACAGTTGTAAAATCGCAGTCGTATGTATCTTCAGATCAAAGCATTGAATTAAGTAGACCGTTGGGAGATGAAGGTTTAGAAAATGAAGTTCTTGTGAAAATCTTACCAGGCGGTGCAACTCAACTTTTCCAAAGTCCTGATGCCTTAATAACACCCTTGGGAAGGACTCAATCCCACGTCTTCTTCTTCTTTTTTTTTTTAAGAGAGAGAGAGGGAGAGAGAAATTTTAATATTTATTTTTTAGTTTTGGTGGACACAACATCTTTATTTTATTTTTATGTGGTGCTGAGGAGCAAACCCAGCACCCTGCGCACGCCAGGCGAGCGCGCTACCACTTGAGCCACATCCCCAGCCCCAGTCCCACGTCTTCTGACCAGGATTTCCAGTGATTCCATAAGGGGAAGCCCAGTGGACGAGGGGCCTAATTGACGGGTCAAGGCAATCTTTACGTTTCTGTCAATGGGATCATTTGTAAATAAACAGCAGCCAAGTGGTTTGGTTGTAAATTACAATTCAGAAGACGGAGGACAGGGGCGAGGAGCCTCAATAACTAAAACTGGAAAGGCGGTAGCTGTGGTATTCCACTCCCCGGCCAAATCGTAAAACTGGGACATTAATTCTAAGGAATCCACGTGGGAGTTCAGGTAGATGTTGTTTGACAAGATCAACCTGGGGTGAGGTGAAGAATGAACTAAAATACGGGGACCCTGAATAAGGCCTGGCTTGGGGCAGGGGCACCTCGGGTCAACAGGACCAGGCAGGGAGATGCATGTGTCCCAAACACGCCAGTGCTCAGGGGGTCAAGAAACCATTCAAAAACAGGTACAGCTGCCCCATGGGAGGAAAAAAATCTGCCAGAGGTATTTTAACTACCTACTCGACCTGCCAAAAACTTGTAGACTCCCAGAGAGCTCACATATCACATTCTGCACCTTCCAAGTAGTTAGGGTTTTGCTGCTGGGGTTTGCAATTTGGCAATGCTTGCAACGAACTAAACATGGTTTCCTTCACCCTTAATTCTACCTAAGTAAGTATAGGTTAAAGATGAAGTGGAGAGACCCCTGGGCCGCAGAGTCGAGCTTCCTGGGTTCCCAGACCAGTTCTGTGCTTATTGAGCACATGATTTTGGGCAGTTGGCCTGACGTGGCTGGGTTTTGTCTTCTCATCTATAAAATGGGCTGAGGACCACACCTGCCCTAACTGTGTCTGGAACAGGGTGGGAATCTACCTGTCTATTTGCATTAGCTGTCCTGGTTATTAATATTCATATTGCACTGAGGAAGCAAAATCTGGGTTTCAAAGGTGAGTTTCACATTAGCCATGCGGCATTCAACAAGTGATCAACCCTTGCTGAAACTCCACTTTTTTTTTTCATTTCTGCAAGTAATGATGCCTATTTTGTTCTCTTTATGGAGATTAGTGAATATTTACAATACATATAAAATAGCCATCCCTTCTTTGAGGTTTGGCTTTCCATGGTTTTAGCTCCATGCTGTCACCATGGGGTGAAATCGTAATGGAGAATTTCAGAAATAAACAATTTGTGAGTTTTACCTTGTGTGCTGTTTGGAGTAGGGAGATGAAATCTCATGCTGTCTCTTCATCCCGTTTGGGACATGAATAATCCTTTTGTCCAGTGGATCCATTCTGTATACGCTACCAGCACGTCAGTCTCTTGGTGCCATCTTGCTTATCAGATTGACGGCAGCAGTATGGCAGTGCTGGTATATAGAGTTTGGTAGCATCTGAAGTTTCAGGTATCCACGGGTCTTGGAACATATTCCCTTCTGCTAAGGGAGGGCTAGTGTATAGACAGTGTACGCAGTGTAAATAGCAATATGGATACTTGGTATATGGAGCAAATATTCTATACATTATTTTTATATGTAATCCACGCATACATATGCACACTATGTATATAAAAAACATATACATACATAGTAGACACAAAATGAAGGAAACTTATATGTACACAGTGTAAGCTAAATAGATAATATCTATTCTTAATTTTAAAATAAGAATAATAGGTCACAAACCTGAGGAGTTGGGATGGGGAACACCTGGGGTCCTGGTCTGCTCTCACGTGGGTCGCTCTGCAGTCTTTCTAATACACAGGCATCTGCTGCAGAGCCTTGCCTAGGACACCCTGTGGGGAATAGAAACACTCCCTGGTCTGACATGGCCTCGAGTCTCCCCATGTGCAGTGCATGAGTGACATGGAGAGTCACCAGGTCACATTTGTCACATTTGGTTCTCATGAGGAAGCGATGCTCAGCCTGGAGGTCACCTTTGGGAGATGCCACCTGAAAGATCGCTCACCTCAGGTGTGTCCGGGTTAGAAGGGCCGTTGGGCCGGAGGCCTGCACACTCTGCCTGTTGGTCTGTGTGTGGGAGCGTCCTCAGTGTCCCTTCTCTCCCAGTGACAGTGCCAACTCTGCCCTCTTAAAGAACAAGGCTTTTGAGACCCTTACCTGGTTTCTCTCAGTGGACGTGGCCTCCTGTGGAGAAAACACCCAGAGAGATGACCCAAGAAGAGGTCCGCACGTCCCCAGGGGCCTCTGCTGGATCCCACCCTCGCAGGCCAGCTGTGGGGACCATAGTAAGTGGGATTGGTGCCCGCCAGCCTCCTCCTGCCGCTCCAGCACCAGGGCCCCACGCCCCGCCTGTCCAGGTACAGGTGCCAGCACAGATCAGGTACAAACTGTGTCCATGAATAAGAGCACTCCATCCTCAGATGAAAACTATTGATTTCCAATCAGCTTCCTAAGTGACTCTATCTCTTGGCCACGTTAGGTAATTTGTTCCAGTTGTGACTTTTGGATTTGGGCCTGGGATCCCGTTGTCAGACATGCATTAGGTGTTGTTTAATTAGTTTTTAAAAATACAAAGAAGAAGAGAGAAGCGAGAGGTGCTGTAAGCCAGGCATTTGGAATTTTAAGGGCTGCCCGACTCTTCTGTCCCCACCATGGGCCAGCTGTCATCCAGTGTGTTTGAAGGGACATGAAATCTGATTTTGACCAGTAAATCAGGAAAATTACTAACAAAAATTATTAAAATGATTATTAACTGCTGTCTGGAAAAAAAACCCTCTGCTCTGACTTCAACTGAATACTTTATCACATTCAGAAAAAAACTCCAGTATCTGTCTCTGTCTTAAAATCTGCTATCCCAGCAGCCCCCACCCCCGCCAATTTACAGCACATTACAGGAAAAGGACAAATTTCCGAAATACACAGTGAACCTTTATAAATCAATAAGAAAGTGTCAGTGACCAAATTCAGTTCAACAAAGCAGAGTTACTGTCTGTTTTATTGACAGCCATCCTCTAGTGCCCAGAAAACATGCCCAAGCATCTAGAGATACTGAGGGTGGGGATCTAAGGAAAAAAGGTATGTAATGGGAGTCAGTCCAACAACAGCTGCACATGCATCATGTCCCTAACAAACTAATAAATGCAAAATAATGGAAATGCACAGTGTTCATATGCCCTGTGTCAGTGGAGTTGTGAAGGAAACATGGTTTGTGAGAGGCTTAGTGGGATTACAGGGCTTAGAAGAATCTGTGTGATATCTCTTAAAATTTTACACGTGCATAACCCTTGAGCCAGCAAGTGTGCTACTTGTATTTCAGTCTGCAGAAAAAAACATTGTCACAAAAAATGTATGTGTGCAGATGGTCATTTCTAGGACATGTGTAATCACTAAATACAGGGAACTTCCAAGTGAGTGAGTATTTTAACAACTCTATACAATATTTGCTGAGCATTTACCTGGTGCTTTTCTCTTTAGTAGGTATTTCCAAGGCAACATTTCATTTAATCCATTCAATAAACTTGGGAAACACTATTAATATCCTTCAGTCTTAGATGAAGATGGGCCCAAAGGCAGATGCTGAAATAGGAAAACCTTAGGGATTTAGTTGTTGTTTTTTTTTTTTTTCTTTTTCAACACCTAGTGCAACGTGCTATTGTAGATGCTTTACCATTTTTCATACCTTAATTTAAGAATTGCTTTTTATCAGTTGATGCTTAAATTTAAGAATTGCTTTTTATCAAATGATGCTTAAAATAGCTTCAACAACTTGTTCAAGATCTCACAGGTAGCAAATAGCAAATATGAGTACTATTATCCTCTGTGCTATGTGCTATCTTGGCTCAATATTGAATATTGAGGCTAGTTTCCTTTTTGACTTAATTATATGTTCTAAATCTCAAGTTCTTTACCTGTAAAATGGGAATAGCACTGTTATCTAACAGAATTTTGTAAGCTAACATAATTCTACCAAGTTACAGCAGCCAACATTTACTAGAGATCCTCTCTAGTTCAATAAGACAAGAAAAGGAAATGAAGTATATTCAGATTGAAAAGGAAGAAATGGACTGCCTCTATTTACAGATTCTGTGACTGTCTAGGTAGAAAACAAACATGAATCCCCCCAAAATCTCCTAGTGGGTGTAGCTAGTCTGCAGCATACAGGTTGATAGGAAAAAATCAAAGGATTTTCCATTTAAAGCATGAACAACTAGAAGTTGAAACTTAAAAATAAATACTAATTACAATGGCACCCTCAAAGTGAAATACTTGTATGTAATATCTGGAATAAGTATAATACAATATTTACAAGATGTGTGGGCATATATTTCAATAGGTGGGTAAATGGATAACCAACTTGGGGACACCCATACGGTGTAATGTTTTTTAATGATAAAGACAAATAAACTATCAAGCCATGAAAAGGCATGACCAGGTATTAAATGCAGTGTGAAAGAAATGAGTCTGTTAAAGCTATATGATGCATGATTCCAGTTACCTGACACTTCAGAAAAGAAAAATCATAAAGAAGAAAAAGTGGATCAGGAGCAGAAGTTCTAGGGAAGAGAGGAGGACTGAATCTACGAAGCGCCAAGGGTCTCTCAGGGTAGTGGAGCTGTTCAGCATGACACTGAAATGGTGAAGAGACTCTAAGCACTTATCAAACCCCACAGAACTTTACAGCACAAAGAATAAACCTTTATATAGGATCACTAAATAAAGGAAATGATTTTTCAAGGGACCCAAGTGTGCAATTCAGAATATGAAAACCATACAAATGTATTACAAAGGTATAAGACAGGCTCACCAAAGAGGATGGGGAGTCCCAATCTAAGTCACTCTGAAATGAGCAGAGTCTGCGAAATTAAAGGCATAAGAAGGGACACAGGTGGATCTTTCTGAAGTAAATGGATGGTGTGGCTAGCGAGAGTCGCAGTTCTCATGAGGCAGAAATGGAGAGCCTGACATAAAGAAGGCTGAAGTGATTGACAAGATAAGGAATTAGGGTGGGAAACATGGTGAGAACTCACATTTACCTTCATATAGATAAAGGTGGTCACCTATAGAAACATAGAAAAACACAGCTGACCAATGCTGGCCAGCATTACAATCCCTGTTACTCCCCTGCTCCATTGGCTGGTAGGACCAGGAGGCAAGCACAGCCCAGCATGGTGAGCAGAGCTAGAATCCTAACTTTGGTTTTTAATACCATTCTCCAATAAAAAGAGTCAGACTCCTAGGAGAAATGGCTTGATTCTAGGACTGTAGTAGGAAATACAGAAATGAGCCTGGCGTATCTTCTAGGACCAGAAAAAAAGGAACGCTCCTCTTTGCAGAAAAAAGGAAGAAAAGATAATACACATGCAGACCCACAGAACGATGGAATGTGTCAAAGAACATAGGAGCCAACTGAGCATGCTCCCAATGGTCGAAGTTGGAATAATGGGAATAACAAAATAAATAACAGTAGTTAAAAAAATATTATATGCAATATGTTGCACATATATGTAATTATTATATTGCTCATAGAAGTATATATTATGTTGCTTATATAATTATGTATCATAATATTAATATAATTATCATACATGATTATATATACAATACATGCTTATAATTACTATGTATTATATATTCCATATAATTTATTATAAGCAATTATAATGTATGATTGTATATGCAATATATAATTATATATTATATAATATATAATTATATATTATATGCAACATATAATATATAATTACATAAGCAATATAATTATTGCATATATATATACAACATATTGCATATAATATTTTCCATGTTTACATATAATAATCATGAGTTTCTGTTAACATAAATGGTTGAATAAGCAAATAAAAGGGAGAAAATTCTTATGACAGTCAAGAATTCCAAATAATTTATGTAAATCTTCCACCTTCAAGAAGTGGTGGTTACCTCCCATCCTTAGGTATGCTCTGCAAATAGAGATGACCTTCCAAAGATTGCAATCCACAAAGAGAGGAAAGCAATGACTTCAGAGAGGACAAATATGAGCAGCTTGACCTCAGCCCCATGGCCAAGGTCAACACCAATGGTCATTAGTCATGTTGACAACAGGTCTCTTCATATGATGTGGTAAAAATAACACCTCACCTCTGTGATCTTCCTCTGCAAACAATAACCCTGGTCGAGTCACGAGCACCAGACAGATTCCATTAGAGGGGCTGCCTACTGCTTACCTGACCAGTTCCCCCAAACTGTCAAGGTCACCAAAGACAACGGAAAGCAAGACCCTGCCACAGCTGGGAGAAACTCGGGGAAACGTGACAATGGAATCCAGTGTGGCTTGGTGGATGAGATCCTGTGGCTATGGGGCAAAGATGAAGGAAATTGTACCGACATGAGTTAATAATAACAGATCAATATTGGTTCATTGATTGTGAACACTTCCCCCACTAATGTCAAGTGTTCATAATAAGGGGAAGTGAAAGTGATATATATGGAAACTCTGTACCAAGTTTTCTGAAATATAAAAATTCTGGGTGGGTGGGAGGGAAAGGGAGGGGGCAGGGGGTTAGCAAGGACGGTGGAATGTGATGGTCATCATCATCCAAAGCACATGTATGAAGACACAAATTGGTGTCAACATACTTTATATACAACCAGAGATATGAAAAATAGTTCTGTATACATGTCATAAGAATTGTAATGCATTCTGCTGTCATTTAATTAAATAAATAAATAAATAAAATAAGGTTTTAAAAGCCCAGCATGCATATAAAAGCACTTGAGTACTGTTGGGGCTCAATTCCTACAGGATCAGTGGGAACTCAACCACCTCAAGCTTTCCACAAAATGCCCCAGGACTTCTCCAGAGGCACCTGGACGTCACTTGGTCTATGGCAAGGTCCCCATCCTGCCCACCGCCCCAGCAGCCACCCTTGGCAATGTGTACCACTGAGACAGTGTCCCCACGCAGCACCCTTCCATCAATGTTTGCTGAAGACCCTGCCACGGCTGCCCACCAGAGGCACCATCCCCACAGCGATGCCTACCCATCTTCCCACCATGGCCACGGAAGCAGGCAGCAGTGAGGTGCTGGACCACAGCCCTCTTTCCTGTGTCTGGATGAGGACCACAGAGACTGGGCTGGATGCTAGGATTGAGGCCTCTCTGTGCCCACAAGCTGCAGCCTTCCTCTCCTGCATAAGCTCACTAGCCCTGAACCCCAACTGCAGGGCTCTCTCCTCTGCGTGGAGAAACACCTTAGTCTATCACGTGGACGGATCCCGAGGCAGCTGGACAGACTCCTGGAGGGAACTTGGTTTAGGATGTGGCCTCAGGTTTAGGAGCTTCGCAGGGATGTGTGAAATGACCAGAGTGGGAACTCTAGCACAATTCCTGTGCACATACCACCCAGAAGTCCCTGTAAATTGCACCCGTTTCTGATATGCATTTATTTTCATATTACCATAAGTTCTTCACAATAAAACATAGAAGAGAACCATGGGTGTCTAAATAAGAGTGTGTAAGTTGGAAGGTTTTTAGAGAGAAGGTTATCTTTGCTTAGGAAATGACCTTTATGAGCCACGCTGTGTACAAGATAAGACCTGGTAGACGTTGCTAAGCAAGGAACAAACTGTCCACCGCAGAGCCAATTGACAAAGGGGTGAGACAGAGAAAGGAGGAGAGAAGAGAAAGAGGACCCGGCTTCTTGAAGGTCCAGCTGGCCAGGAGAACAGGATGGCACGTGTCTAGGGCAAACATATTCGCCTTGGATGTCCCGCAGAGAGAGTGACAAACACAGGGGTCTATGTAGGAGGGAAGGGTTTGGCAGAAATGGAGGGAAAGAGATGATGGGAAGGACGTAAGAAGTGTCCCTGCAAGAGTAAATGCCAGAGCTCGAAGTCAACGTTGGTAAGGAATGGACGGGACGTCCATCCAGAACCTTCCATAGTCTTTGGGAGAGTCAGTGGGTTACCTACAATTATAGAACAGCTGACACAGCCATTTAAAACCCAGAGTTTAACAAGAAGGATAATCCCAGCTGACACACGAGTGCCAGCAGCATACCTTTGACATGGTGTGAACTGGAGTCCAGAGAATTCCAGTGCGCGGCTTGTGCTTCCCTGGCCTGCATGCTCAAGGGGAACCAGCATCCCTCCATTCCTGCAGCTCACCTGCGGGCTGGGAAGTAGGGGACTCCTCGTGGCCTCACAGAGAAGAGATCTATCACTTTACTGCTCCAAACCCAGCTAAGATCAGCACAGAAAGGACCTTTGCAAACTTCAACTTGCAGAGCTCCCAGGAATCCTGAGGACGGAGCCTTCGTTGCCACAATTAACAGCCGACGGTCAGAGCTATTTTCTGTGAGCTTCTGCTGGTATACTCAGAGCTCTGAATTGAGCAGATAAGGCTATTTTGTGCAAGACACTTGCTTTTCATTTTTCAATAAGAGAAGGGTCTGTGAGAGTGGCCACTTGGAAACCTCCAAGATGAGCATGTGTCTTAACAACCCTGCTCCATCCTGTGCCCTTTTGATGAATTCTTTCTACGTGTCAGGTACTAGATGTTCTTTTAGGACTTCCCCAAGTAAGAACTGACGTGGAGAGCTCTTGAAAGCAGTCCGGAGCGAGGCGGTGCTTCTCATGGTGTCTTCTTGTCACCGCCCCTCTGCGGCTAACCACTGCCTGGGCTTCTTCAATCCTGACCTGTGGCTCTCCTTCAGGATCATTACTTCCAGAACCTTCTCCTGCCTGGACACTGCCCTCCTGGCTCCTATTGGCCCAGCTGTGTTTGCAGACCCTTCATGGTTGGGATCGGGTGCCCTGCCTCACCGAGGCTCTGGGGTGATGGGATTCGCCTCCTCCTTATTGATGTCTGGAACCGGATCTATTCATTGGCGGCTTCCAGCCTTCCCCCTGTAAGTGCTCAATCAAGAGTAACTCCACCACTGCACCCCTCAGCTCTCCATCTCCGTTGCCATAATACCCGGCCAGGGCCACTTAGAGAAGAAAATATTTCTTTTGTCTGGTGGTTTCAGAGGTCTCGGTCCTTGGTTGGTCGACTCTACTGCAGAAGAATCATGGCAGAAGAGCGTGGCGGAGGGAAGCTGCCAACCCCTGGCAGCCAGGGGGCCGAGAGAGGGACAAGATAGACTTCCAGGGCACGGCCCCAGGGACTATGGTCCTCAACTCGGTGCCACCTCCCAGTGGTCCATGCAGATGACCCCGTAGTCCATAGCTGATGAGGTCAGGGCCCTCCCGATCCAGCCATTACCTAAAATCCCCTCCTCTGAACACGGGAGCTTTGGAGGCACATTCCAGATCTAAACCATAGCAGCTGTCCAGCATTTGTGGACTAACCACATGCCATCAAGAGCCACCTTTCCTCTGCCCGAACACGCCCAAGTGGACAGCATCACCACCACCCAGAGCCTTGGGGTGCAGGGGGGAGTCTGTTCCCAGACAGCCGACTCCCCTGACTGCACAGGAGAAGGAGGGTGGGCTCTCAGGAGACTCTGACCCAATTTCTTGCCCAGCTCTTGGAGCAAAATGAGGAATATGAAATCTGACAGGCCAATCTGAGTTTAAGAGGCAGGAGGAGAAGGGTAAGCGGAAGGAGATTCCAAGAACGAGGGCCGCCGGTGAAATAGGTCAGACCCCACAAGAGGATCTGTTTGGAACAAGTTTCTGGAAACTTGGCTCAGGTTTGTTGGCTGATCAAACATCTCAAGGCCACAGCACTGGAGGGGCCTGGAACTGGCTTTCTTTGTCCAACCCCACAATCTAGCCACCGGACAAGATGTCGCCCCATGGGAGGGTGGGGGCTGTCTACATCCTGAAACACACCCTTAGGTCTGCTGTGGCTCTCGCCAGTGAAATGACTTAAGTGCCTGTGGAGAGGAAAGGTCTGATAAGTGTCTCATATTTCTGGCCTTCTGAATGCACACAGTTGTTCAGGTTGAGCATTATGGGATGGGTCCCCTTTCCACCTCTGTCCCCAGCCCCCTTCGAGTTCTTATTTCACAGCTGTTCCCCACTTTCTTCAGCTCTGGCTTTACTGGAAATAAAACAGACCCCCTTCCCCAGGGTTTTCATGGTCTCCCACCAGTGTCAACTTGGCTAGACTGCGGTGCCTGGCTCTTTGGTGCAACACTTGTCCAGAGGTTGCTGTGAATGTGTTTTGACAATGTGATGACATTTACAACCAATTAGCTTTAAGCAAAGGAAATAATGTGGAAGGGCCTCGTCCAACTAGTTGAAAGTCCTGAGCCCAAAAGGGGACACAGCCACCTTCCCCAGAGCACATGGCCCTCTCTCTCCTGTCTGCATTGCCGACAGACCAGATGGAATGAGGGAGCAGGCTGGGGCTGGGGCCCGGCAGACCCTCCTCTAGTGTTAAGAGACAAAAGTCATCAAACACTATGATGCCTGTGTTAGTCGGCTTTTTTTTTTTTTGTCACTGTGACAAAATGCCTGAGGGAACAACCTAAAGTGGAAAGATTTATTTTGGCTCAGAGTTCCCGAGGTTTCAGCCCATGATTGGCTGGCTCGGTGACTTTGGTCCTGAGACAAGGCAGAACACCGTGGTGGAGAGGGCATAGTGGAAAAGAGCCCCTCACCTCCTGGTGGTCAGGAAACAGAGGGAAGGGTACAAAGGGGTGACAAGATATGGTCCCCAAGGGCACTCGCTCAAGGACCCAGGTTCTTTTCCAGCACCTCCCAACAGTCTACTCGAATCAAGAATCCATTACTGGATGGATCCACTAACAAAGTCAGAGGTCACAGGATGCGATTGTTTCCCCCGGAGCCCTACCTCTGAACACTGCTGCACTGGGGACCAAGCCTCCAGCATAGGAGACTGGGGACATTCCAGGTCTGGACCTTAATAACGCCTTCGTCCACTGGTTCTCAAAAGTTTTTATCGCACCCTTTACACTCCTAGGAAATTACTGAGGAACTCAAGGACATTTTGTTTACTTTATTCATTTATTTATTTTGTTTATTTACCAACATGTGCCATATTAGAAAAAAAACTAAAGTTGAGAACTTTAAAATACAGGTATTAGTTCATTTAAATAAAACAATAAGAAGCCAAGTGCTCATTACCATTGATAACATTTTTATGGAAAAAAAAAAGCTATTATATTCCAAACCCTGCCAAGAAATAGCAACGAATGTGTCACCATTCAAATATATTTACAAAATACTTGAATATCTAGTTTAATAGAAAAACAGCTGGATTCTTATTTCAGCTTCTACATTCACCCCGAAACAATATCACACACTGTAGAGCTCTGGAAATTTCCATTGCACAGTAGCAAAAGAACAAACTTGAGAAAGGCAACTGACATCTTATTTTGATGGGATATCTTGGGTCTCCTGAAAGGGTCTTGGACACCCCAGGGTCCCTGGGCCACAAGTGTAGAACCTCTGCTCTGTGCAGTCTGACCCCAGTCACCCTCCCGCCCTCAGGGACATACAGGCACAAACCTGTGCTGCTGTTCCAACCCACAGGTCCATGCTCAGGTCTGCACCCTCCGCCTGGCTCTGACTCCTCCCCAGACACCCCCACAGCCCACTTCTCCCCTGCAGTTCTGTGTTCAAATGTCCCCGCATTAAAACCTTCTCTCACCCTTGGAATTCTCCTCCTCTTTCCTAATTAATCATTTTATTTTACAAGAAAGTTCCAGGGAGGAAGGACTTCTGTTTAGCTCACTGCTCTCTTCCTGTGCCTCGGAATATCAGGCAGTACATGAAGAGCAAATAGGCACCGTGAAACCCCCTCATCCAGTTCTGCTGTCTTTGGTTTTCAGTCAATTTAAGTCAGAAAATATTACTATAGTGCAAACATGAATTAAGATCTAACTTTCATTATAGTACATTGTTATTGTTCTTCATTTTTATTATGCCTAATTTATACATAAACTTTATTTTATGTATGTGGGTACATGGAAAAAAAATCACAAAAATCAAAGGATAGTAGGATTTGCTATTCTCTGTGGTTTTGGGCATCCTCTGGGGGTCTTAGAACATGGACCCTGAAGATCAGGTGAGGCCACTATATTGAATGAATAAATGCTACAAATCTTGCTATAGTGAGAAAAGGAAGCCCAGTATCAACTCTGAGATCCTATTCTACTAGTTTGAGAGTTCCTTTCTAGGGCATGAGTCACAGTATAGCAAAATGATCTCAGCTGATACCTTATTACAAATAAGAGAAGGCCAGATGCAGTAGAGCACAGCTGTAATCCCAGAGACTCTGGAGGCTGAGGCAGGAGGATGTATATTGAAGGCCAGCCTCAGCAACTTAGCAAGGCTCTGTCTCAAAATAAAAATAACAAAGGGCTGAGGAAATAGCTCAGTGATATAAGTTCCTAGAGTCAACTCCCAGTATCACCAAGATAAATGAATAAATCACATACATATATACATATATATGTATGCATATATGAACAAATTAATCATATAATACATATATATGCATATGTATATGGCCAGCATCTGGAGAAAGATTTTTCAGGCTCTGGGTGCTGGGTACCATGCTGCCGAGAGGCACAGTTGAGGCCACACCAATCCTGCATTTTCTCAGCCCTCGTATGAGATCTCCTGTGAGAGCAAACACACCTGTGGCCCTGGGGACGTCAGCCTGGACAGAAGAGGACCCTGGGTGCTGTGGAGGAGTCTTCACGCACCTGAAGGCCTGTCACGTGAAGGAAAGGCACAAGATAACTTTCCTTGGCCTTCCGAGAGCAGCTGCCATATGTGAAGGCCATGGGAGAGACTCTTCAGCTAGTCTCCGGGGCCAGCACACCCAGGCTGCCTTCTCTGTCCCTGGAGGAGTATTGGAGAGGATGGTGGAGCCCAGCCTCCAGCGCACGCAGCAGGAGAAACACGGATTTTAGAGAAAGGTTTGAGTTCAAACCCCAACTGGTCCATCCTTCCGGCACCAGGTGGCTTGGATTCCCACCCTGTGTCTTTACTTGAAAAACTTGAGTACCGCCGACCTTGCAGGCAAGGGCGTGAGACAAGTGGAAAGCCTGTCCTGCTTCGTGGCTGAGTGCGGCCTGGGACGGTGTGGCTCTCCCCAACCCTCTGGCGTGCGGGACGGGAGGAGGCCCAGGTTTGCAGGCTGAGGATGGAGGTCTCCAAACTGCCAAGGTAGCATCCATTGCAAATGAGGCTTCCCTTGAGGTCCACACAGGTCAAGGGCACCCTGAGAGCCCCCTCTTCCACCCTAAGGATGGTGGAGGGCAATCCTTCCTCTCTCCCCGAGCGGTGCAGATCTCCTGGATTTGAGGAAAAGATTTGACAAGATTTCTCGACAATTCCTTTCCAGGGGCTTAGCATTGACAGAGAACCAGTCTATTCATTTCCCTCAAATTGAATTAAAGTGAAAGTAAATGATGGGGTTTCTCACGCTAATGGCCTTCTAAGTCTGAGAATGGGCAACTCGCGGGAAGCAGACCTCCGTGTGAGCACCGTGGTTCACGCTCACTTTGGGGAATCCCTTTCAGCTCCACGACAGTCATTTCAGAAAACATTTTTTAAAATTTGGATATCAACCAATTTGATGATTTCATCGACCGTTGTGTTCACTTATTTTTGATTTCTCAAATTTTATTTTGTTATCTTATTTTTACCTAACACACTTGCCATTTGATTTAGGAGGAAGCAAAACAGCATATTTAACTGTGTTTCTTTATATTTAATGATCCCTTCAGTTCAAACTCATACTTTTAAAAAGTTGAGGTTTTGGCAAGGTGCAGTGGTGCACACCTGTAATCCCAACGGCTCGGGAGGCTGAGGCGGGAGGATTACAAGTTCAAAGCCAGCCTCAGCTGCTGAGTGAGGCCCTAAGCAACTGTCTCTAACTAAAATATAAAAAAGGGGCTGGAGATGTCACTTAGTGGTTAAGCACCCCTGGGTTCAATCCTTGGTACCAAAAAAAAAAAAAATCAGTGGAATTTTCACAGTGAGCCAGGGAGATTATGGTGTAGATATTTTTAAAACATATCTTCTCATCCCTTTGATATATATATATGATTTCCTTTAAAAGTTCAACAAACATGACATTGAAATAATTCAGATAATATTCACTTACTTATTGATCAAAAACTTGAGTATATACTATGAAAAAGCATGTTTATTTGAAATTTTAATGTCTTCTATTAATCCAATAGGCTTCCCAGTGGCCTCGCTGTGCCACAGCACCACATAGAGATGCCCTCGTGTGCTATGGCCGAGGGAAGAACAGAAATGATAGCATTTATATTTCTGCCCAAGACCGATCCCTTTATAGCTTGGACTACTAGGAGGACATTTTTCTTTCTTCCAAAAGGGGTTTGAAATGTCTATTCCTTATTTTCACACAATGGGGGAAGAAACCCTGCAGACTCTATCTAAGATATAGAGCCATTGATGAGGTTAAAGAGACCCCTGCACAGTCACATCTCCATTCTTGCTCAGGGGTAAAATCCTGCTGGCATATTGAACAGAAAGCTTCCGCAGGACCGAGGAGTGATGGGTTCATAGATTCTGGCTGCATTTTTAAGGCGGCTAATTGACAAATAAATAGATCAAGAGCAGGAGGCCACCGTGGACTGCGGGCGATGGGGCGGGGACCCAGGCTTGTGGTTATCCATTACACACACCTGAGCTCCCTGGTGCGAAAGCAGAGGAGGAAAGGTCCCCAGTGGGTGAGGGCTGCAAGGTGAGTTTAGACGAACACTGGGAACTTTTCAAGATGCATCACACAGTGTCCAAAGCGGACATCCAGTCTGGATGAGCAGATAGCAGGACACCTGGGATCACCAGCAGCAGAAGGAGCCGACACACTTCTGAGCAGGAATAAGCCCTTCAGCCATACTGGTTAAGCGTATCCCCACTTCCTGCTGAGGATGAACTGGAGCCCTGTAATCTTCATTGTGGTTTGTTTTATATACATATTTAGAGAAAATGATATGTAGTTCATTCTGCAAAGTATGCATTTAGTAATTCTCAAAACACCATTTTGCCACTCATTTATTGTAGAAAAACTGAATCAAGAACCTCTTCCACTTTTGTTCTTTGTTTAAAAATGCACGGGGGTAAAGCCGGCACCTGACAATTACAGTCTTAGAGTCAGGATTTCATCAACAAACAGAAGCCACTCAAGGTATTTTGAGTAGGAAGGGGTTTAACGGAGGGCATTAAAGGCTTCCATAACCGTTGGAAGAGCTACAAGGACAATTCTCAGGAAAGGGCTGAGAAGGAGGTAATTAACAAGAGCTCCCCCCAGGGCCCACAGCAAATCTCAGGAAGCCCAGAGAGGCAACGCCACCGCCCAGCTTCCCACAGCTGCAAGACAAGTCAATTCCCACCACCACCTTCATCCCCGTGGACTCTGCAGCTACCATCAATAACAACTGTAATAGCTTCTCTTTATTTTTTGCCTTGTGATTTGTACTTGCGGGCCATCTCTTCGGGAGGCTCTAACTTGGAAACATGCGGAGATAGAATTCTGAGAAATTTATCACCAGACTTCTCTCCCGCAATACAGAGAAAATTGCAGAAATTAAGTTAAAAAAAGAAAATCCAGCCCAACAAAGAATCCAAAGAAAGCCCCAGAGAGGGAAGAAGTCGGCAATTGTCTGGTTTGTTACAGGGTGGTGCATTAGATTATTGTCAGCAAATATGGCTCTCCTGGTCTTCCAGGATCAGGGAAGAAGTCTGCTTTCTCACCCCATTGATGTGGACTTGGACATCAGTGAAGGGACAGTGTGGCTTCACAAGATGTGGCTTTGGAGGCTTCTGGAGATTAGGGTCTCATGAGAAGAGCCTGTCCCAGAGAGCTACTGCTCCATCTCAGACAAAAAGAAATGGCACCCAGCTGAGCACAGCAGGCCAGGGTCAATGCTCACTGCTGTGAGCCCCTCAGGGTGGTGCCATGCCTCCGCAAAACACAGTCTCTGAGCCTGTCATTTGTCCCAGGATTGCATATTTCCTATCTGAACAGTTGCATGCTGTGGAGGGGTGGGCACGGACACAAGCGCCCTGCTCTGCCGCGTCTTCACTGTCAGGAGGGCAGGAAGCTCTCAGAGCCCTGTGGGCGTGGAGCTCAATGGCCTCCTTCACCACATTGGAATGAATGACCTGAGCTCTGACTCCTGCCTATGGCCGTCTTTCTTTCTCTCTCCCCATCTCTGTGGACTGGGAACTTGTCACTCACACCCTAGGCCCTTTACAAGCCACCTACAATCTCACCGAATGCAAGGACACCAGCCAGCACCCAGGTCAGAGCCCGCCCTGGAAGCCCAGGCTCTGCTCCAGGCATGAACTGGAATCACTTGAGATGCCTGGGAGATGCTGGTGGGCCTACGAGAGCACCTGTCACTAACTCTCCCCGATTCTAGTGGCCTTCCCTGGTCCCCCAGGTTCTCGGACCTGCTAGAGTTTGAATCTGGAATGTCCTCAAAGGTCCCGGTGTGAAAGGCTTGGTCCCAATCTGTGGCACTATTCAGAAGTGGTGGAAACGTTGAGAGGTGAGTTCCAGTGAAGGCCTGGGGTCACTAGGGGTATTGTGAGACCCTGGTCTCTTCTTCTCCATTTTCTTCCCAGCCTATATGCGGTGAGCAGCTTGCTCCACCCCACACTCCCCTCCATGATGTGCTGCCTCAGGTCCCAAAGCAATGGAACCAACTGAGCAACTCACTCCTCTCTCTCTCCCTCCTCCCTCCTCTCTCTCCCTCCTCCCTCCTCTCCTTCCTCCCTCCTCCCTCCTCTCCTTCCTCCCTCCTCCCTCCTCTCTCTCCCTCCTCCCTCCTCTCTCCTTCCTCCCTCCTCTCCCTCCCTCCTCCCTTCTCTCTCCCTCCTCCCTCCTCTCCCTCCTCCCTCCTCTCTCTCCTTCCTCCATCCTCTCTCTCCCTCCTCCATCCTCTCTCTCCCTCCTCCCTCCTCTCTCTCCCTCCTCCCTTCTTTCTCCCCTCCCTCCTCCCTCCTCCCTCTCCCTCCCTCTCCTTTCTCTCTCCTCCCTCCTCCCTCTCCACCCCCTCCCCTTTCCCTCTCCTCCCTCCTCCCTCTTCCCCCCTCTCCTTTCCCTCTCCTCCCTCCTCCCTCTCCACCCCCTCCCCCACCTCTGTCCTCAGGGGAATGCAGGAAAGCTGCGGCCATCTGAAAGCCAGGAAGAGACAGAATTGGTTGCTACTTTGACCTTGAACTTCTCAGCCTCTAAAACTGTGACAGAGGAACCTCTGCTGTTGAAGCCGCCTGGTTTTCCGCACCTGTGAGGGCAGCTGACTAAGAGCACCTCACGGCTGCTGACCTAGGCCTGGGGGACGGGCCACTCCCAGGTTCCTCACTTGCAGGATGGGAGGGCAGATAAAGAAGGAAAAGAGCACTTACTGCAGACAGACAAACCCCTGCCACAGGCCACGCCTCTGACTCTTCGTCTGTGCACACTGGTAATATTTAGCTTCCAAATATGAAGAGAGAAACATCATGCTTCCACTTCACACCGTATGGCTCTCCTCTGTGTAGAAACAATATACCTGTCTCTGTCCAAAAGGGAGAAGGCTCCAGCCCCAAGGATGCCTGTCCACCCCTAGGTGATGCAGAACGGGGCAACCCAGGGCAGTGGTCAGCTGCCCTCCACACCCCCAGCAGTGTAGCTGTGCCCAGTGACATCCCTGACCAAATCTGGTCCTCCTGTCATTGGCAGGGGTGGCTTCTATTTCCTCTCCTCCGTTTAAACCTCTAACAGGGTGTCCTGCTGCAAGGGACTGGGGACACTGCAGTACCAGGGAGAGCAAACTAGAAGTCGGGGTCTGGCCCAGCAGGGTCCCGTGTCCTCCCATTCACCTGGGCTTCTTGGTACGTGCCATGTGATATGTGGCTTTCCCCACGTTTCCTCGTCAGGGCTGGGACCCCAGCGCCCAGCCCACTTGTGGCACATAGTAGGGGCTTGGCCAACACTAGACATGGGGGTTTCTACCAAGGCCTGTGGCTTTGAAACCCAAGCTCCCCCGGGTGCACCCCACCTCTCATTAGCAGAAAGGAATATCTCCACATCTACGCACCAGGGGACACAGACTGCCCTCAACATTCTTTAACTTCTTGAAAAATCAACTTGTCATGTTCCCAGGCTGCTCACACCAAACCAAACTGGCTCCAAGATGGGCGTTGACTTCACTGGGGAGAGCTGAGACCTTAGGACACAGGTACACAATACAGCCATCCTTATCTGCTGCCATAATTTCCCCCAGTTTTTAAAGGCCTCATTAAAGAGATCGAGGCCATGATTCCACGGGATTTATAAACTCATCAGGGAAATGCCAGCGAAGGAGATAATGGAGACCACAGGCAATTTGCTGAGTTATAACCAAAGCCACCCTGTATTCAGCCATAAGCCCGGCTCTCACGGCTTCATTAGAGACACTCGGTGACCCAGAGTCGGACTGACTTCTATCTTGTGGTCACACTCCTAAATTATCCCTCACATGAAATATGCGTTACTAGCCAAGGAACGCAACCCTGACATTATATATATTATATATATATATATACATATATATAATTAAAAAATTAGGGCACAGTTAGGAGTGTTGAAAGACAAATGACCCAAAGGCTCATTGTGAAGGATAATGAGAGGATCAAGATATATATATATATACACACATATATATATGTGTATGTATATATACATATGCAGCCAGGCAACCAGGCAATAGACTTACAAGATAATCAGAGAATAGAATTCATACGCATTTGCTATTTATTTATTTATTGATCATATGTGTTCATTCATTTAACAGTCAGGCGTGGAGTTCAGCAACTTGTGGAATGTGTGGATAAGAGACTCGGTCCTGAAGATGACAGGTCCCACCCACCATACTGCACAATTTTAATGCACCAATTAAAAAAATATGGTAAAAAAAAAAAGATGTGGCCCTGGAGTCCTGGTAAGTTAAGCTCTAAGAAGGAAGAAAGAGGCCAGTTGCTTAATCTCTCTGAATTTCAGTTTCCTCTTCTGAGAAATAGGTAATAATAATAACAGCTCGTACCTTGGGGTGTGATTAGGAGCAATGAAAGACAAATGACCCAAAGGCTCATTGTGAAGGACAATGAGAGAGCATCAGTGGTGGCAGGTTGGTCCGCAGACACACACGTGTGCAGACGCGTGTTGTGTAGACACAGGTGTGTTGGGAGTGGCACCCCCTGGCTGGCAGAGATGAGGGAACCCAGGGAAAGTACATGGATCTGTCTGTGTGTCCCTGTGTTCCCAGCCACACAGAAACATGGAGAAACACCTGTCACTCGGGAAGCACTCTGAACCACGGGCAGAATACAGGAAGGCATAGGTCCCGGGGAAGGCGAGTGGCCTGGACAGAGTGTGACAGGTAGAGAGGACAATGAGCAGCAGAGAGAGCGCTGGAATCCACTGGAGCATGGAGCACAAAGAATTGTCAATTCCTAAGGGCAAGCAAGCCACCATGGTCGCCATCTTCCATGGGACGTGCAGGAAGCCCAGGAAGCTGAGGGCTCTGACACCCGCCGGCAGGTAGAGGCAATGAACTTGAGGACCCTACTTGGTGCCTCCAGGGAGTT
Organism: Marmota monax; assembly: GCF_021218885.2. Classification (NCBI taxonomy): domain Eukaryota; kingdom Metazoa; phylum Chordata; class Mammalia; order Rodentia; family Sciuridae; genus Marmota; species Marmota monax. The sequence goes on along the minus strand of NW_026694831.1, from coordinate 62,372 downwards.
TGCTGAGCAAATATTTAGAAGTAGCCCTTTATGATGATGACCGCTAATTAAGTATTATGGAGGCAATGAAAATACCTCAGCTGCGACGTGTCCACGCCTCTTCAGCATCTCTCCCAGGGCCTATCTGGTGCTGCTGAGAGCTGACCTTCAAATCCATGACAGAGTAAGCAGAGGTCTGGGCCTGGCTAACAGGATGACCCCAGGGGCCGGCTTTCCAGCAAAGGCAACAGAGGGCTGCGGGGGTAGAAGTGGTACCCCAGGAAATGGCCCCAGGGAACAGCCCTTGGGAACAGCCCCAGGGAACAGCCCCTGGGAACAGCCCCATGGGAACAGCCCTAGGAACAGCCCCAGGGAACAGCCCCTGGGAACAGCCCCAGGGAACAGCCCCATGGGAACAGCCCTAGAACAGCCCTAGGAACAGCCCTAGGAATAGCCCCAGGGGACAGCCCCTGGGAACAGCTCCAGGGAAACAGCCCCAGGGGACAGCCCCAGGAGACCAGCCCCAGGGAACAGCCCCAGGGAACAGCCCCAGGAGAACAACCCCAGAAGAACAGCCCCAGGAGACAGCCCCAGGGGACAGCCCCAGGGAACAGCCCCAGGGGAACAGCCCTAGGAACAGCCCTAGGAGAACAACCCCAGGGAACAGCCCCAGGAGAACAGCCCTAGGAATAGCCCCAGGGGACAGCCCCAGGGAACAGCCCCAGGGAACAGCCCCAGGAGAACAGCCCCAGGGAACAGCCCCAGGGGAACAGCCCTAGGAACAGCCCTAGGAGAACAACCCCAGGGAACAGCCCCAGGGAACAGCCCCAGGGGAACAGCCCTCGGAACAGCCCTAGGAGAACAACCCCAGGGAACAGCCCCAGGGAACAGCCCTAGGAATAGCCCCAGGGAACAGCCCTAGGAACAGCCCCAGGGGAACAGCCCCAGGGAACAGCCCCAGGGGAACAGCCCCAGGGGACAGCCCCAGGGGACAGCCCCAGGGAACAGCCCCAGGGAACAGCCCTAGGAATAGCCCCAGGGAACAGCCCTAGGAACAGCCCCAGGGGAACAGCCCCAGGGAACAGCCCCAGGAGAACAGCCCTAGGAACAGCCCCAGGGGAACAGCCCCAGGGAACAGCCCCAGGGGAACAGCCCCAGGGGACAGCCCCAGGGGACAGCCCCAGGGAACAGCCCTAGGAATAGCCCCAGGGAACAGCCCTAGGAACAGCCCCAGGGGAACAGCCCCAGGGAACAGCCCCAGGAGAACAGCCCTAGGAACAGCCCCAGGGGACAGCCCCAGGGAACAGCCCCAGGGAACAGCCCTAGGAACAGCCCCAGGGGAACAGCCCCAGGGGACAGCCCCAGGGGACAGCTCTTGGGAACAGCCCCAGGGAACAGCCCCAGGAGAACAGCCCCAGGGGACAGCCCCAGGGAACAGCCCCTGGGAACAGCCCCAGGGAACAGCCCCAGGAGAACAGCCCCAGGGGACAGCCCCAGGGAACAGCCCTTGGGAACAGCCCCTGGGAACAGCCCCATGGGAACAGCCCCAAGGGACAGCCCCAGGGAACAGCCCTAGGAACAGCCCTAGGAGAACAACCCCAGGGAACAGCCCCAGGAGAACAGTCCTAGGAACAGCCCCAGGGGACAGCCCCAGGGGACAGCCCCAGGGAACAGCCCTAGAAACAGCCCCAGGGGAACAGCCCCAGGGGACAGGTCTTGGGAACAGCCCCAGGGAACAGCCCCAGGAGAACAGCCCTAGGAACAGCCCCAGGAGAACAGCCCCAGGGGACAGCCCCAGGAGAACAGCCCTAGGAATAGCCCCAGGGGACAGCCCCAGGGAACAGCCCCAGGAGAACAGCCCTAGGAACAGCCCCAGGGAACAGCCCCAGGAGAACAGTCCTAGGAACAGCCCCAGGAGAACAGCCCCAGGGGACAGCCACAGGGGACAGCCCCAGGGAACAGCCCCAGGGAAACAGCCCCAGGGGACAGCCCCAGGGGACAGGTCTTGGGAACAGCCCCAGGGAACAGCCCCAGGAGAACAGCCCTAGGAACAGCCCCAGGAGAACAGCCCCAGGGGACAGCCCCAGGAGAACAACCCCAGGGGACAGCCCCAGGGGACCAGCCCCAGGGAACAGCCCCAGGGGACAGCCCCAAGGAACAGCTTCTTCCATTGTGCAGGGAAGACCACCACAAAAATCAGACCATGGGCAGCAACATCAGAGTCCATGGGGAGGCCCACAGCCCTGGGGCAGGAAGGAGGGTGGGAGGAAGTGGTCCCCAGGGCAAGGCTACACTACAATGTGGGGGGCTGTGTGACCACCACCACGGCCCCAATGGTGGACCTCAACTGCCCCAGGGGACCTCGTGAGCAGAGGGCTGGTGGACCCCTGACTTCCCACCCACACTGTGCTTCCCATCTCCAAACCCCCACGGTCTCTACCCCACAGCCCACCTGGGGAGGCAGGAGGCCTGGAAGGCAGGCAGAGGCACCACGCATGCCCAAGGCCTCTGAGTGTTTTTTTTAATCAATTAGTAAAACTTCACATTCTTACTTGATTTAATTCCACTTTCCTACTGTATAGTCAGGTAAAAACTATTTCATGAAGATTCTCCCGCACTGGTAGGGTCTGATTTTGTACAGCTCATAATCACATCTGTCCTCACTTGTCATCAGGTACAGTCAGGCCCTGTGTCTGTGGGGTCCCCGCCTGAGGATCCAGCGGCCCCAGAAAGAAAAGAGTTTAAGTAAACTTTGGATCCGTCCTGAACACGTCTCTTTTCTCATCACTCCTCCCTAAACAGGGCACTACCAAATTCTGTGGCAATAAGCCTGTCCTGGCTGCCTCCTCCAACCCCACCTCCCTTTACCACACAGTCTGGAGCCAGCTGTTCGGGGCGCCAGGTCTCCCAGCCTGGCTCTCCTACAAAAATGTGCCATGCAGACCCTTCCTCATTAGGCTGAGTGCGGGTGAGGGTCCTGCACTGCCCTTTAAAGTGGTTTAGAGCTGACTTCAGTTACCCAGGAGGAGCGTGCAGCTCTGTTTATGCCGCAGTCTGGCTGGGCACAATCAGGAGCCACTTGTCAAAAGAAACTAACTTTATTTTTAGAACCACACACGCCAAACAAAACAGCCTCTCAGGAAAAACCCTCAGAGCCTCAACTGCCACCACCGGCTTTCCACAAGCCTCTCTCTCCCACACAAGCTTCTCTCCACCTCCCCCAATCCTCCTGCTCTTGAGGCCGATTGGCTGGGTCACGTGGGCGGAGCCAAAAAAGTCCCCCAATGAGCAGCTCCGTGGTCTGAAAGGGCAGGGAAACAGCCCAATGAGCATCACCGCAGAGGAGCCAATCAGCTAGATGTTGCTGGGGCAGAGGAGCCAATCAGCTAGATGTTGCTGGGGCCGCTGTGAGCCAATCATCAGCCAGCAGCTGGAAGTTTGCTGGCAGCTGGAAGTTTGCTGGGGCCCCTTTGGCTGTGGCTCTCAACAGTTTAAATGTGCATCCACTTTAAACAAGGAACTTGAACGTCCACACATTTGGTGTCTATGGGGGTCCTGGAACCACCTCCCGGAGGCACCAACGGAATGACTGTCCTCTTGTATTTTCTATTATGAAATCCATCCACCACCACCCCTAATTTTAAGTATTGGTCCTTTCACTTTTTGAGACTTGGCAATGCTTTTTCTTTTCTATAAATTTTTCTTTTTAAAAAATAAATCTTAGACTTTGTGCTCAGCTTTGTCGATTTCATCTTTGTGTCTTTGGCAGGTAGTATGATTATTTCTCTTTTTCTCTTTTAAACTGTAGAATTTTGTTTATCCTCACCTTCTCATTTCATTATGAAACATTGAGAGTTACAGATTTATTTTGAAGTCCTGCTTTGATCATAATCTATTTATTCCTATGATCTTTTAAATTAAAAATAAGTTTATTTTCTGAATAGTCCATTATATTAATCCTGAGATTGAACAATTTTTATTTAAAGAAGTGTTGCCTTTTTTTAAAATTTTTGCATTCTTTATTGTGAATCACACAATCTATTTGTATAAATAATCCATGAGCGTGTTAAAAATAAGGTACATTTTCAGTTAAGTGAAGAAAAAGTTTGATTCTACTCATTCTGCCTAATTTATTTTCATTGTGTCTGATGTTTATGTCCAAATCTAATTTCTGTATTCTTAATCTGTCATTGATATAGTATAGTTAAAATCTTTTGCTACAGTTGCTGTTTATTATATGTTTATAAAAGGCTTAGTTTTATTTATTATAATGTTTCAAAGAATAAAATTTTGGTAGCCTTAAAACGTTATTATTGATGCATGGTAATCACTGTAACGTTGTGTCTTAAATGCAATATGACCATAAAGTAGACCTGTTCAGTCTTCTTTCTCAACTTGCTCTTTAGAATTCTAAGACCTTTTTGCTCCGGACACCTGTCCTGTGCACAGCAATTCTTTCTTTAATAAAAAGAAAAAAAAAACAGGGGGAGAGAGAGAGAGAGCGAGAGAGAGAGAGAGAGAGAGAGAGAATTTTAATATTTATTTATTTTAGTTTCCGGTGGACACAACATCTTTGTATGTGGTGCTGAGGATTGAACTTGGGCCCCACGCATGCCAGGCAAGCGCGCTATCGCTTGAGCCACATCCCCAGCCCACACAGCAATTCTTTCCACACACATGGTCTGTAGTTGCAAAGTCTAGCTTTCAGTCCTGGGATTTACTCCACTAGCTGCAGCAGCGCACGCTACCACAGCCTCTCTGATCCAGCCGCCCATGTAGCGCTCTCTGTCTTCTGAGTCTTTCCTGTCTTGCTGTCTGATGTAGGGGCCAAGCTCAGCTTGTTTTTGTCATTGTTACTGACTCTGCACTGATTTTAAATTCACTAAGAATTAAATCAAAAGCAGTAAAACATTCTTGCTCTCCCCAGCCAAGCTACCTAATAGCAACCACCATTGCTTTAGCCACTCTGATCAAATGGTCGCTCTCTTAGCCTTTTTGTATGGAAGACAAGGACGTGTGTGCTTTCTGGATATTTTCTTCTCCCTTCCACAACACAGTCCCTCCGAGAGCCTGCAACAACCCATGTCCTCACTCTCCTGCCCCTTCCCCCACCGTGATGCCCCCCCCACCATCACCCTGAGAGTCTGCAGACTGAGTCTCTCAATCCCTTTGATGATCTCATTCTTTTTCCAAAGTCTTTCTGGATCCTTTGCAGATGTCTCTATTCTAAATGTAACTCGAATAGTATCAGATTTCAGGACACTGGATTTTATATGAGGTCCATATGCACCAATGTCATCTGTAAGCTCCCTTCTCCCCCCACCCTGCTCTTGGGTGTCATGCCACCCAGAGAATTTCCATTAGATGCCAAACGGCCACATAAAGATGTCTATGTCCCAATCCCTGCAATCTGCGAATGTTATCTTACATTGTGGGGGAGAAAAGGGGGGGATCTTTGGCAATGTGATTTAGGGCAAGGATTTAGATAGGGGTAGAGAGAGGAGCACAGGGAGGATGTCATTCTGGATTATCCAGATGGCCCCGACATAATCACATGAATCCTTAGAAGAAACTCTCCCAGCTGAGGTCAGAAAGGGACAGAGACAGCTGTCAGTACAGAGGGGTCCAAGAGTACAGCACCGCTGGCTTCGAGAGCAGAGGAGGGACCCTGATGGTGGGCAGCTTCCAGAAACTGGAAAAGGCCAGGAAACAGACCGTCCCCCAGAACCTGCAGAGGGAACACCACCTGTCGCCCACCTGGATTTTAGCCCAGGAGCCCTGTTCCTGACTTCTCAACTCAGGAACTAAAAAAGAACCCATCTGTATTGTTTTGAGCCACCACATTAGGGTGTCTGTTTCTGCAGGAGTAGACAGCTACCCAGGGCCCCGAGTGTCCTTCCAGGGCTGTGCACAGCCTCAGCACAGCCCCCCTCCTCCCTCTGCTGTCTGGATTCCTGAGTCTAATCAGTGCTGGCTGCCCCAGAAGCCACCAGCACCACCGCAGCATTGCTGGGAGACAGAGACAGGCAAACGGCCAGCCCTGGACCCAAAGGCAGATGGGGCCTGGACAGAGGCAGGCAGGCTTGGGCTGCAGTCAGGGTCCAGTGAGTTAACGCAGAGGGCTTCAGAAGTGCCTGGCCCCGGCACTGTGTCCTGGCTGGGACGTCCTCACCCTGCACTGCGGCAGATGGCCAAGTCACCCATATCCCTGTCTCATTGTGTGTCTTCACCAGGCCTGGGCAGGCCTGGCCCCACTCTCATTCATGGGATTGCCCAAGACACCCCCGTCTCTCCCGCCCCAGGCCTTGGTTTTAATGGACCGTGTGTGCGCCTTCTCTTGTGAACCTGTTGTACACAACGTGCATTTCCATTTTGTGCGTGTTTGGTTTTTAATCGACATAAGTGACATTGCCAAAGAACAATTTGTTTTCATGAGACCTAGGTGTGGTAAGACGCAAACTGGCACTTATTCACGTTCCTTCTCACGACTGCTGATATGTCATGGTGCAAATCCATCTTGCTTGACCTCTCTGAGGGCTAATGCCAAAATATTTGTATTTGAGCAATATAGGCCTGACCGGGCCAGGCAGCTGCTGGGCGCTAGAGCCGGGTCTTGGAGGCCCCTGCAGTGCTGGGCTTGAGGGCTGCGGCCTTCCAGCCTTGGGGAGGTCATGGGGGAAGATGGAGGGACATCAGCAGGGGCCAGGGAAGCAGCCAGACGTCCCCTGGAATGCGCCTGGCAGGGACGTCACCCCTGCCTGTTCCCCTCATCGACTGAGGAATCTCCAGATTGCCTCCAACTAATGCAGGAAACCCCCTTGTACCTGTCCCATGGTAAACCTGAGGGTCTCTCCCTGGGTCAGACACCAGGTGACAGACTGCTGACCACGTGCGTGCTCAGATGGAATTCGCGTGAGTAATGCCACACGGCTCTCCATCACGGAGGTGCTAGCCCACCCTCCTACTGGCCAGCAGAGCCTGTGGCTCCCCCAGGCTCCTGTCCCTGCCAACCCTTATTCCCACCTGGCCTCCTGTGCATGAAGGGGTGGCTGTCTTCTGCTGGAATTGGCATTTGTCTGACTTTGGGTTACTGCCAGCCTCGGCCTCTCCTCTGGGGCTGGAGGGCTGTCGAGTTTCCCTGTGGACGACCTTCCCACACAGCCTCTTCACCTCTCTGCTGGGGGCTCTTTTTCTTCACTGATGGGCAGGAGCTACCTGCAGGAGACTGCCAACGTGACCGTCAGGGGTGCTGACATCGGTGCCTCCAACGCCACCGATCCCCACGGCTCCAGCCCCAACCCCACCTCACACTGTCACCTGAACTCTGAGGTGGCAGCATTTGTGCTAAGAGGCTCTAAAATCCCTTAATGGAACACCTCATAGGGTGGCTGTCCTTCACCCCCGGCTGAACAAGACTGAAACACACTGTGGCAAGTGTGTTTACACTGTGTGTTTACCTGTGTGTTGGGGTAGCTTGTATACTGCCACAGCCAGGGTAGAGTGGACAAGCCCCTCCCTAGAGCACTGTGGGGCACTGTGGGGTCTAGACAGCCCTGCCCGGCACACAAGACCCACTCTGCTGTGTCTTCATCTAGACCCATGGACCAACGCTGTCCCCTGGTGAGTGGTCACAGCGTTTCCATACCTGAATGGCCTCAGTGGTTTTCTAACCACAAATTCCCATCAGTGACAACTTTCTCAGACTCAGCCCTCTGTGGTCTCCTAACAAGCATCTCAAATATGATGGGAAAATCCAGATTAAGTCAACATTTTGCTCCCGAAGGACTTCTCCGTACAGGCATGATGGACCTGGGGAATATAATCGAGAAAATATTCATATGGAAAAATGAGCAGTATTTTTGGCAAAGTTGCCTCATTTCTCCTCCACCAGGTACCGTGTGGCCGCTTGGGAGCCACCAGGAATCATTCCAAAGCCTCAGTTTCCGAGTCTGTGCGGTGGGGACGACCGTGCGTGTTTCGCACACAGGCAGAGAGCTTAACGAGATGATTGACAGGTTCAGCTTAGGCCCGGGACACAGCCAGCTCTCAACCTTTCTAGTGCTGATCCTTCCACCTCCTGCCCAGTCCTCCTGGGGACACTCTTGGTAGGAGCAGCCCAGGTGCCGCAGCAGCTGTGAGAGGCCAGCAGTGTTGATTTAGTTGTGCTGTTGGAAGCCCAGTCGTCATTGTGCATCTGGACTTTGCACCTCCTGCTCCAACAGGCTGTCACTGGCAGAGAAACATGTCGCCTTGGCACAGACCACGTCTGCAATCACAGCTTATCTGAGCAGTGTTTAAAGTCCAGAGCTATTATTTACAGCTCAGAGAAGAGACAGCAGAGAATCAGGAGCCGGGGCCCAGCCACACACTGCAAAAGCCACTCCCAGAGTGACAGGGTGACAGATGAGTGATGACGAGAGGGAAGAGGTTTCACTGCCTCTCCTAATGGCTCCAGATCGACCCAAGTCCTGCTCCTGCACCCACACCTTCCTGATGATGTGACCCACGCGGGGTTCCTCCCTCCCTCGCCCACCCTCTCCCACATCAGGGCCAGCAATCCTCTCAGATGACCTGCGACTTTCCTGGTTTCGTATTGAAAGTTCAACGAAGTCCCAGGAAATCCCTCAGTACCTGGAAAACAGTGGGTCACTCGCTTTGCTGTCTGGATGAAGCATTTTGTCACTAGGTAACATTTAGTATTCGAAGTCAGCCATATTAGCAACAATTGCTTATTTGGAGTCCAGGGAACACACTACGCTAAGCTCTGAGCACAAACTGTCCTGGTCTGACAGGGCTTTTTCCATACCTGGCCCTCAGGTCTTGTTTCCTATATACTTTTCTCCCAGGAAAGGAACCAGAGTACTTGGAGAAAGGGTCGATTCCAGGACTGGAGCAAGAAAGCAATAGTAAGAACCTGGAAGGCTTCATGAAGCCAGAAGGCGAGAAGGGGTCAGGAAACGCAGCAGGAGAGTGCAGCATCTGTTTTCTGTCACTATAACGAAGTACCCAAGGCTGGCTACTTATGAACAAAAGAGGTTCATTGATCTCACAGTTCTGAAAACTGGAAGTCCAAACAGCATGCGTGAGCTCTGGTGAGGGCCCCCCTTGTGTGCATCACCTCACAGTGAGTGGTACCATGAGGGCAGGAGCATGTGCCAGAAAGGGAGACCATGTGATGAGACAGGAAGCCAGAGCCAGGAAGCCACCTCCCACTAGGCCCGCCACCCCCCTAGGTCCCACCACCCCAAAGACAAATGCATGAATCTCTTGGGAAACACCTGAACCATGGTGTTCCCAGCGTCCATGCCCTTCTCAAAGTGCAAAATGCCTTGCTCCATCCCCAGTCGCCCCCAAGTCTGAACTTAAACCCAGGGTCACTCAAAAGCTCTAGTCCAAAGCCTTAGCTCAGACTCAGGGCAAACAGCTTCAGTGGGTGCCGATAAAATGTAATCAAAAAGAAAGAAAAAACAAATTACCAGCTACCTGCTTCTAAGCGTCAATGGCAAGATGGGCACTTTTTTATTCTACAAGGGAGCACGAGGGTTGTGGAGGCCACCCTAAAGTAAGACGGACACCCAATGGGGCAGACATTGCATGTTAAAGCCCCAGGCTTGGCGTGCTGTGCCTGGGATGGCGGAGGGTGGTCCCTGGGCCTCACACAGCCTGAGCCTGCCTTTGCCCACTCTGTGACTCTCACAGGGCAGCGTTGATGCCTGCAGCTTTCCTGGCTGAGCGCTTCATGCAGCTGGCCTTCCGGTGTCCCTGCGGAGCACCCCTCCTGCAGCCCCACTGGGTGTCCCTGCTGGGGCTCTCTGCAGGGAGCTGACCCTGTGGCCTCCTGGCCTTTCCTCTGAAACCTTGGGACAGACAGCGTGAGCCTTGCACCCTTGCCTTCTGCACACCTGAGAAGCTGCCCCACACGGACACTGCCAAGGTCTGTCACAGGAACCCATGTGATGGGGAGGCCGCGTGGTGGCACAGGAAGCCAGAGCGAGGGAGGGGGCGAGACTTGTCATTTCTTAGTAGGCCACCACCTCGACATCGCCACCCCCAGGACCAAGCCTCCAACTCATGATTAATCCAGGGGACCAACCACACCCAACCCATGCAGAGCGTGTCAGAGAGCCCCTAGTGGCCAAACCTGGGACAAATGGAGCAGCAAATACAACAAGGAGCATGCATTCCGGCCCAGGGAGTGAAGGTGGTGTCTGTGACTTCACACTCCCACCGGTGGCAGAGATCCATAGGTGGACCTTCCTCATTTGACTCCCCCTCCCCTCTCCTCCACAGCTGGCCAGAGCCCTTCCCTCCCCAACCCTGCCTCCTCGCCCTTGTGTCCCATGGACATCACCCCTCAATATGCCTGCTGCTCTCCTACACCTATGTCAACACCTGTTCCCAGGAAACCCACGTGACATGTGCTTAGGGGTATCTTGGCATTGTGGAGCCTTTATCCCACATACAAACCCTTCTGTCAGCAACACTAACCTAAAACTGTCCTCCAAGTGACTTTAACGCTATGAGCTTCAGCTTTCTTACCTTACCCTTAGGGTTATCTCAAGTGCTGAGTGTTCAGCATGTTAGCAAATGTCAAAGCATTCTACCAAGTGCTGTGGGAATGCTTGGAGAAATACAAAGAAAGGTTCAGGTGAACAGGTCCCTTCAGAGGATTAGTTCACGTTTATTAGATGAGAACTTCCAAAGCACCTGGCGTGTAATAAGTGGAATGTGGGAACAGAAATGAAAAGCTCCGAGAGCAACTGGGTCAGAGAAATAGGGAGCCACATTAGATGTGGATTCTTATATGCTGATGGTATAAATAGGTGTAATTTTGGAAAAACGTTTTGGCATTATCTCGTTGGACTCATTTGACTACTGATTTGATTTCTTATGTATCACATGAATGTTCAGACTTTTAATTTTTCTTTCTTTGCTTTTGGTGAGTCATACTTTTCTATCAATGTACTCATTTCACCTGATATTCAAACTAGTATAAAGTGACTGTACTCGTCAGCTTTCTGTTACCATGACAAGTACCTGACAGAATCAACTTATAAAGAAAAAGTGTTTACGGTAGCTCACAGTCTCAGAGCCTGCCATCCATGATGGGTTGGGCCCAGTGCTTTTAGGTCTGTGGCAAGGCAGCACCAGGGCTGGGGCATGAGGCAGAGAGAAACCACTCACCTCCTGACCACGAAATGGAAGGAAAAACAAGAGGAAGAGGCCAGGATCTTCGCACCTTATTAAGGACACACCCCCAATGACCTAAAGACCTCCCACTAGGCCCCACCTCCTGAGGGCTCCACCATTCCCAACAGCACCACCCTGGGAGTCTTTACCACAGGGCCTTGGGGGCACTTAAGATCATCTATAATGCTCATCTATAATGATTCCTCCTTGATTCCCACTATTGCTTATTCATGTCTTGTCTCTTTTATTCTTGTTTAATATTAATTAGATTTTTGTCAGTTTGGCTGTTTTAATAATCTCAATTTGGATTTGTTGATCTCCATTGAGCCTTATTTTCTCTTTCACTAATTTCTGCTCTCATTTTATCCTTTCATCTTATTTTTATGCTCTTATTTTACTTGTTTTGATTCTGTAGTTTTTCCTTCACTTATCTTCCTTTTCACAGGTTACGTGGACACTTGAGCGTTCGTTCTTTCACTAATCTAAATATTTGGAGTATGAATTTTCCTCAAAGAAAGAACTCTTTTGGCCATAACTTAATTAACACTGCAGAATCTCAGTCACAACACCTTCTTCTTCCCCAGATGTAACCACTGCCTGATTCCTGACGTGGTGCATTACCTTGACCTGCTTGCAGTGCTATACAATAGAACCCTAACTTGCCGTCAGCTGTGCCTGGTTCATTTTGCGTGGATTTCCTATAATCCTGGGCTCCTCTCTGTAAAGCCTGTCTCCCTCCCTTTGCCCTTTTCTATGGGGAACAATGTCTCAAAGCGCTAAGTCCCTCAGCTGTGTCCACCCCACCCCACACAATAGGTGCAAACCTTATGTCAGTGACTTAACTTTTGTGCCAGGCATGGCCACTGTGTGTGTGTGTGTTGTGTCTCTGCCTTATCATCTCTCATCTCCTCTATCGCTGTTAGTACCTTCATTCCACTTCTGCTCAGGCGAGCTCCCCTAAGACCTCTGATGCTGGGGGCTCTTGGTGTAGCTGTGCCCCTCAAGGGCCTTGTTATTTAGCCTGTGCGCTCATCCTCCCTGGGTATGACTCCTTCATGGACGGTGTGAAGGGGGAGGAAGCTGAGGCCAGTCCATCAACTGCGGAGCTCAAGGAACCGTGGGTGATGGAGTCTGCCTTTGGATGGAGATATCCAGCTGCCAGGAAGCCATGGTCACTTGCCAGGCACAGCCCAACCCCTGCCTCAGCTCAGGGCTTCGCTCTCAGTCCCCACAAGGAAGCAGGAGTCCGGGAGGGAAGGGGATGCCCAGGCTCGCCTCCCTCCCCTTCCCTCCAGCTCCATACCCAATCTGGCTTCTGCGTTGTCTGTTGCATTCCTGGGGCGTCTGCCCAGATTTGTAGGAGGAGAGAAGCTAGAATGAAACCCCACAGCCCTGCTGCACTGGGCTCTGGGGCTACCCTCCTCTTTCCTCTCTTCACATACACAGAGACCACTTCAGCTGAAAACAGCCCTCTGTCCCAGGAGTCCCTGATGGTTTTCTACCACCTTGACCATTGCCCGCCAGATTCCCCAGCAGGCTGTGCTCAGCCAGGAGGCCCCCTTAAACTCTGAGTTAAATCGTCAGCTAAGATTAAGAGAATAAAAGTATGGCATTTGCAGGTCAATGGATGGAGCTGGAGGATATCATGCTAAGTGAAGTAAGCCAATCCCAAAATACCAAAGGACGAATGTTCTCGCTGATAAGTGGATATATATATCCATAAAGGGGGTGGGGCATGGGGAAAAATGGAGGAACGGTGATTGGGCAAAGGGGAGGAAGGGAAAGGGTGGGGGCATGGGCCAGGAAAGATGGTGGAATAAGATTAGCATCATTACCCTAGGTTCACCTACGACTGCACATATGGTGCAACTCTACATCGTGTACAACCAGAGAAATGAAAAGCTGTGCTCCATTTATGTACAATGAATCGAAATGCATTCTGCTGTCATGTATAATTAATTAGAACAAATTTAAAAATAAATAAATCAATAGTCAGCTAAGGATTTCAGACAGAATAAACCATAAGTAATGGGGGGAAGTGAATGTGCTTGAGGCGGGGAGAGCCATTATACATTCCTGGGCAGTTCAATCAAGACTCTGGACCCAGTCTCCTGATTCAGACTCAGCCCCCCGTCTCAGCAGGCCTCGAATCACTCTTATCCAAAGGATCATTTGCTCCCTTTAATCACCCAGCACACCCCCTCCTCTCCCTCCCCAAGCCTTCATCTTAATGGAGGCCATCCTAACCTTAGATTCCATCCTAACCTAATGGCCATCCTAACCTTAGATTCCTCACGTTCCCAATGGGAGTAATAGCAACAAGCCCCCGACAGGACTGGACAGATGAATGACCTCAGAACAGTGTCCAGTTCGTAGTAGACGCTCAAAATCTGCAGCTGCTATTAGAGCCCAATCAGTTTCCTCAAAAGCAGCCTCAGGAAAATGCTGCACACGAGAAAGTAGAAGTTTGTCTTCTAGAAGCTCAGAGTCCGTCCGTGTTGCAGGACACAGGCGGCCACGGACTGATGGTGTGTGTCTCCAATGATCTCAGTCTCCGTCTCCCTCCCCCTCTCTCCTCTCCCTCTGAGCTTTGAGGTCACTGAGCTCATGTTCTCGACCTGCTGATACAGAAAGTGCAGAGCTGCACATTTTCCAGTTCTAATAGTAAGAATTGCTTTGCTCCTTCCTGGGAACAGCCACAGAAGACCATGCCAGAAGCGATTGCAAAGAGCTGGCCTGCATTAGAATAAATATGCTATTGATGATTTTTTTTTTTTTTTTTTAATTTTTTATTGTGGGTTGTTCAAAACATTACAAATTTCTTGACATATCATATTCCACACTTTGATTCTAGTGGGTTATGAACTCCCACCTTCACCCCATACACAGATTGCAGATTCACATCAGTTACACATCCTGGGAACAAATCTTTACTCCTCACACTTCAGATAGAGCCCTAATATCCAGAGTATTGATGATTTTTTAAAAAATAAACATAAAAATCCCTGTGGTGTGCAGAATTCCTCCTTCTGCTCAGCGAGGTGCAGACGCATCCTGGGCCCAGGGGCCAGTTCCCCGGGGCCTGTCACAGAGCCGGGAAGGTAAGAACAGCCTTTCTCTGAGAGCTTGGTGGTGTTGTGCCACCAGCTCCAGAGCCTGTGTGTGCCCTCAGAGTCACAAAGGCCCGTGGCCAATGGCCCTCTGTACTCTGACCACACTCACCATCTCTGGTGTCTCCACCTTTGTCTCTGGATCAGATGGAGGAAGTAGCACCCTTGAGGTCTCCGATTTTCCTGACTCCACAGTATACCCCAGGAGGCTGTGGGCAGAAGCACATCTCCTGCCTTTAGCCAAACAAAATTCACAAACCACTAAGAATTCGCTGTGGGTATAAGGAGCAGGGAGTCAGGAGCAAGGGCCCAGGTGCCTGGTCTCCACCTAGGATCACCGAGGACCCACGTACAAGTTGAATCGTTGGATTATTCTTAACTTCATTAAGATGATTTTTTTTCCTGTTCCTTTTGCTTTGGGAGCTATTTTCTTTCTTTGCTTTTCTCCTGGCTGAACTTTCTGCTTAGCGTTGGGTTTTATATGTTTCTCTATCCAACACAACTCTTCTACATACGATGCAGCATCCTCCTTAATTAAACCAGGGCAGGCCTCCCTTGTCTTTGAAGGGAGGAGAAATCCTCCCCCTCCACCCTGCAGAGGGAAAAAGGTAATGCCTTGTGTCCAATTTTCTCTTCATTGATACTTTTATTATGGAAACACAAGCGTTCAGTGATTCTAAAATGAAAACAGAGGAAGTTAATTTTGTCATCCTTATCTAATAAAATTCTTAATGGGTTTCTCTCCCATTATCATAAATACTTTTATTGGGACTCCATTTTTTTCCCCTCAATTGCACTGTAGTATATCTTACTTTCCAAAAAAAATGTAAAGATTTAAAAAGAAGCATGTTCCCTTGGTGTTTAGATCTCTTAAGTGTCATTATCTCTTTGGGACGGATCCGCAAGGGTGTGTTAAAGGGACGTTGGTCATTGGTGCCAATTTGGCCCTTGACTCTGTGACCTTAGACAAGTCTTCTGACTTTCCTAGGCCATCTCTCCATCTCTAAGGTTATGTCCTGGCTTCTTTTCTCTCCAATAATGATAAGACATAATTAAATGGAGAGACAGCAGCAATCTTTGTTCTAGAATGTCAAGGAGCATGTAGCTCTAGAAAAGCTAATCTGCATGTGGTGTTGGGGTCCTGGGGGAGCATAGACTTATTGATACAAGAGGGTTTCTTGCAAGACACTTGTTCCCACAGGGAGGCCCCCAGACTGCACTTCAAAACCTACTAGAACATATATTCTGTGTCCCCCCCAATCCCTACCAACTAGAAAAGATGAGGGCTTCACCCTGCAGCCTGCATTTTAACAAGGCTTCCTGGGGAGTTTTGAGAGCCACCACTATAGAATGCTTTGCACTTTGTGGTCACCATGTCCTTCCTAGGCCTTTTAGGACTGAGCCGGCTTCCTCTCTCTTTCTTAGACCAGAGAGAAATTCTTTCCTTCCACGGATATTCATCCCGTGCTCAGGGTGTGCACCAGACACCGTCCTGTGCATGGAGGTCAGAATGTGGCAGCCATCAGCTCACAGCCCGGAGCTGAGATTCAGAGCAGGGAAGACAGACAGGCGAGTGTGCATGCACAATAAGGAGGAGCCCCATCAAGGAGTGATGGCGGAGCCTCAGCCTGGAGCAAAGGGTCTCCAGAACCTAATTGGAAGCCTTGGAAGGAAACAGCGAAGTAGGACTCGAACTCTAAGCTCCATGCAGCAACCTCATCACCTCCGTGTTAGGGCTCTGGGGCTCGATTTGCTTTTTCTACGAGCACCACTTTTACTGGATTGTTGAGAACTACGTGCAAACTTAAATAGCAGGCTCTTTTACCTTCCTGGGCACCAAACTGTCACCTGACATTGAAGTCACCATCCCTGTGTCCAGAAGCAGCTCAGGTGGAACCAAAGACTCTGAGGTACCAGGTGTTTTGAGACCATGCAGCTCAAATTCGCTTCTCTAGCTCATGAGCTCCCTAAGGGGGTGTCTAGTGTTCTTCTCCCCCAAAGCAATGATCTGAAACTCGAGGGTAAGTGCTTACATCACTATTGCCTCTCTAGCACGAGGACCCACTCACACCAGTGCTAGGCCAGTGCACTGACAGAGGTGGTAAGTATACCAGACTTACCACAGGCTGGAATATTTTCTGCACTTGAACTTGAAACAAAAATATCTATTGTTGGAGTCTGACGCAATCAACAAATTAATAACCAGATTTTTATTCTAGCACTTCAGTTAATCAAGGAGTTGTTAATTGTTATTATTAATTAATAGCGTAATGCTATTAGATTTTCAGAAATTTACCGTGTCTGAGCTGGTATTTCTCAAATATTGCCTGATTAAATGTCTGCAGAATGCCTGCAACATTGAACTTAGTAAAAGTTATTTTAAGAACAAGCAATATTGGGAGCTGGCAGAAACTGTAGGAGGTGGGGGATTGGAGGAAGCAGGTCACGGGTGCATACCTGGAAGGGTATTATGTGGTCCCAGCCCCTCGGCTTCCTGGCTGCCATGAGCTGAGAAGCTTCCCTTCACCAGGCCCTTCTGCCGTGATGTTCTGCCCCCCACAGGCCCAAAGCAAAGGAACCAACCAATTTTGCACTGAAAGCTCTGAATCTGTAAACCAAAATAAATCTTTCCCCCTTTAAATTGATTTTTCTCAGGTATTTTGCCACAGTGACAGAGAATTAACACTGATATATTTTAAGCATATTTTATTATGCTGAGCTTGAATGCAAGTTGGAGGTGAGAAATGATAATAAAGCATGATTCAAGAAAAGTCGTCTGTTCTGAAGCTGGCTTCTCCCTTCAGGAACACGCCAGTTTACCAGGTGTGTCAGCAAAATGCACACACAAAGGATGTAAGCAAAGCCTAAATCGAAAGACAGGTAAGAAAATCCTTCTTAGAGGTAGAGCCTTGGGAGGTGAAGCCCTCAGTGGGTAAATTAAACAGAAATCCTGTTCTATAGATAAATGTTGGGAAAATTGCTGGTGGTTTTCTTAATTCCAGGTTGCGTGAGTAAAAAAAAGGAAAGAAATCTCCTGAGAATCCCTAAGGAAAAATACTTAATGAGGACATGGACCTCATTCTTATTATATTATGAATATGCTGGAAAATTTAAACTCAAGCGTTTAGGTTAAAGAAGATTCCCACAGGGAACTTGCCTGAAATCTGGAATAAGCAACCAGATTTCTGGAGGTAACAGGCCACTGTGAGGGGAGGAAACAGAAATGAGCCTGGAATCAGTCTGAGGAGGAGTGCAGAAACTGGAGTCACCAAGAGCACCACGAAGACAAAGTAGGTTTAATACACTCAAAAAAAAAAAAACTGAAGAAGACAGAGACTTCCAAAATTATCAGAAAGACTCAAAACAAATCTCAACTAGAATTTGAGAATATTAAAATTGTATGGGAAAAAGCCATCCATATGTGGATCTGATGCTAATCACATATCAGAGCCTTTGAGAAATTAAGGATTAAAGAGATTTCCCTCAGGGCTGGGGATGTGGCTCAAGTGGTAGTGCGCTCGCCTGGCATGCTCAGGGTGCTGGGTTCTATCCTCAGCACCACATAAAATACAATAAAGATGTTGTGTCCACCAAAAACTGAAAAATAAATATTTTTTAAAAGAGAGATTTCCTTCAACTGGAACACACACACACACACACACTCAAGAGTGTCTGCTAGCATCACTTTTAGTCATGATAATATTAAGGACCCAAGGCAATGCAATAAGACAAGAAAAAAAATCTGAAGATTAGAAGTGCAATCAGTATGTTGAAGAGACATCTGCACTCTGTGTTCTCTACAGCACTGTTCACAAGAGACAAGCAATGGAAATGGCCCAAATGTCCATGAATGGATAAAGAAAATGTGGCCCACATTCAATGTTCCATGGGATTCTATTCAGCCATAAAAAGAATGAAATCCTGTCATTTTTAGCAACACTGAGGGGATGGGAGATCATTTCATTAAGTGAAACAAGCCAGACACAGAGAGACAACTACTGCCCAAACACATTCGCATGTGGAATCTAAAAAAGTTGATGTCATAGAAGTTGAGAGTAAAACTGTGGTTGCCAGAGTAGAGTAGAGTGACTATATCTGTGGTTCAGAAAGCTAGGATAGAGGATCTTAAATGATAAATGTTTGAGGATATAAATATGTTTAACATGATTTAAATGTTATGCAATATACACATGAATTAAAATGTGCATGATATTACATTATTAACATTTCTGTTTTTATGGGTCAGTTCTATACGTTTTTAAAAAAGATTGGGAAGTAAGATACAAAACTCGTGATGGTCATAAGTTTATAATATTATCTGTGGTAACATCTAAAGTATCTACAGGCAAGTTATTCATTTGGTAGGAAATTTGGCAAGTTTTCCACATAGAAACACTAAAAAAGTCCACTGAACTTCTACATATTAGCAAGAAACAAGAAGTGAAATTGAAAAAATATCATTTTACGAAACTGATAAAAGGTGTTCCATAAGAATGAAACTAACAAAACATTAAAAGTTGAAAACCCTTAAAAAGACGTAAATAAAGGGAGATATCTGCCATGTTTGGAGATGAATATTGTGAAGATTTTAATTCTCCCAACATTGATCTACAGATTCAATGCAATGCCAATACCAGACATACTAAGCTGTTTGTGAAAATTAATGTGGCAGAAAGAAGGGGTGAATTTCTCCTCCCAAAATAAAATAAAACAAAGATGCATAAGAGGGGGAAGTTGGATCAAAAATTAATACTTCTTGTAAGGCTCTGATTATTAAGACCATGTGGACCTGGCCCAGAAATAGACGAATGGACTCATGGAGCAGAACGGATCAGTGGAAGGCCCAGAAAAGGATACACCTGTGTATGGAACAATCATTATACATCAACATCGAGACTGCAGGACAATGAGGAAAAGTTCACTGCTCAATAAATAGTGATGCCAATCATCTATCCATGTGGGGAAATATGGAACTGGATCCCTACCTCACACTATGTGTGTGTAAACCAAATTGTATGCAATAAATCAATATATGATGAAATACTTATATTGTTATTATACATAATATATAGTACCATACAATGTATAATTATAAAGTATGATTATTATATATACTGTATAGCTAAACTATATATAATATATTAATTATATAATATATAAATATATATAAATTTAAATTATCACATGTCTATATATATATAAAATTATATATAGTACCTTATAATGTATAATTATAATTATATACTTATAAAGCATAATTATTATATATAGTATAGCTAAATCATATGTAATATATAAATATATAATAATTTAAAATATCACATAGTAATTATATATAATTATATAAAATAATTTATAAATATTATAGTATATATACTATATTATGTGATATTTTAAATTATATATATATATATATATATATATATATATATATATATCACACAATGCAAAAGGGCAAAACTTTAACACATTTAGGATTAAATACAGGAGACAATGTGGGTGATCTCAGAGGTGAACAGCTTTCCAGGACCCAAAGGGTCACATCATGCAGCAAGGACTGGACCAGCCCAGCAGTACTCCAGTGAGGCCCCCCCTCGTCTCCTCCAGACACAGCACAAGCAGATGGGGAGGAAAACCCCAACCTGGGAGACGCTGTCAGCCTTGCATGAACTTAAAAGTAAAGAACTGATATTCAACATGAATTCAGAACTGGAGACCATTCAGAGGAAAAAGTAACTCATAGGAAAAGAGCAAAAATTGGAAAGAGATATTTCATAGGAGCAATAACATGAATAGCCAGGAAGCCAAGGAAACAGGGAATAGAATCCAGACAAACTCCGCACCTGCAGCCAGTCTTCCCTGACCTCCGGCAGGGTGTGAGGGCCAGGGTTTCCAGGCCCTGCTGTGGTCACCTGCACAGCTACAGGGCCATCTGCAATACTCTCGACTCTTCTCTGTTTGCAGATTCCTCCAAACTCTACTCTCCCTTCCCCAGGTACCTGATTGCTTCTGAGAGGTGGCTGACACCATAATCATAAATAAATATGTGAAAAAGTGGCAAGGGTTGTGGAGGGTGTGGAGAAGCCCTCCTCATGCCCTGTCGGTCGGAATGCAGAGGGCCAGCTGCCGTGGGACACAGCACAGAACTTCCTCACGGATCAAAACCAGAACCCGTGCGTGATGCAGCCATCCCATTTCAGGACAGGCCTCCCAGAGAAACCATGTCAGGATACATTGTATGGATCTTGAAGGGACATTTGTCTCCCTCTGTTCTTTGCAATGTTATTTGCGATCGATGCAGGAGTAACTTAGATGTCCATCAGCAGAGGAGTGAACAAAGCAAGTGTGGCATATACACAATGGACTCTCCTAGCATTTGTGATAGCAGGAGGAACACCAAGACTTATGGACAACGCAGCCTGCTTCCGCTCGCGGGCCATCTAAAGGAGTCAAAGCCACAGAAGCAGGAAGTGGCTTCCAGGGCTGGAGGAGGGGCTGCAGAGATGTACACAGGTAGGAAATGTCCATTCTGCAAGATGCAAAGGGCCCAGGGGTCTGCCTATGACCTGCACCCAGATCAGACACTGCAGCGTACCCCTGGATTTGAGGACGTTGCTCTCATGTTGTGTGTTGTTTAATCACAATAAAAGTAAACAACACGTGCAAGACATTTGTCAGCACAGATTTCAGGACAGCAGCTAATTCTGAGGCAGGCAGAAGGCGGGAGATTTGCTGGGGTCACAGCCTAGGCTGGGAGGAAAGGACATGGGTTTCTGTTTGTGTTTACGAGTTACATCATGGACATGCTAGAGCCACGTTTTGTACATATGATCTATTTCACATTAAAAAAAAAAGACTTAAATGGCATATGGTGCATAGAGAATTTAGCACAATCTGTGGAATGTCTCAAGCTATGTAGTACAGGTTCAGTCACCTGTACTACACATCCACACGTGCACACATGTGAACTCTAGAAGTCTACGGCACTTGTATAAATATATACGTGTGCATGTGCTATGTGTAGTGTAACATTTATACGGTGGGTACACCGCATAGGACTTGGCATCTGCCTTTCACTTAACCTTTAATAGTGAGTAAAAAAACAAACTAAATATCTTACAAGAAGTGGTGTTGAGTTGGCGCATGACGCTCAGTTCCCTAGACTTGCTCTAACACACCCGGTCATTCCTGCTGTTAGCTGTGGACTTGATAGAAACCAGTGTACTCCTGGGAATCGGGGTTTCCTCACTAACAAATACCTGAGAAAAACCAGCTTAAGGAGGGAGGATTTGTTTGGGCTCCTGGTTTCAGTCCATGGTCGGCCGCCTACGTTGCTTGGGGTCTGAGACTAGGGAGGACATCATGGAGGAAGGGTGTGGTGGACAGGTCTGCTCACCTGTAGCAGCTGGGAAGGAGAGAGAGAGAGAGAGAGAAAGAGAGAGAGAGAGAGCGCCAGGGGCAGAGGAGAATCCCTAGGGCACGCCCCCGAGGACACTCTCCCTCAGCAAGTCCCGGTCCACACCGCCCAGTAGGCAGCTCAGCCCTTGTGATCCAATCGCTTCCCCACAGCCCACCTTAGAATGTCGCTTCACTGGGGACCAGGCCTTCAGCTTTGGGGGTCTTTCCAGATCCAACCCTCACAACTCAATTGGAACCATTTGATTACCTGGGTGTCCATTGATTACCCGGGTATCCTCTGCTTTAGGCTGTGAGGGTCTTAAGGGGACAGCAGGATTTGGAGGTCCTGGGCACAGACAGCTCCTTCTCCCTGCTCCCACCCAGGCCTGCCTGAGATTCATCTCTTTAGAGACCTCTACCCCGGGGCCCTTCCCACCTGGTGCCAGGTGGCTCTTCCTGACCGTTGGGTCCCATGGCAAGATTTCTAAGGTATTTTGAGACTAAAAATAGAAGAAGAGCCATAATTGCCTTGCCTGGCCACTCACCATCACAATCAAAAGTCCCGGAGAGCAGCTTTCTTGGAATAAATAGCGTTTGTTCAGCAAGTATCTACCCCTCAGTGCCGTTCCAGGAAGGTTAGTATTATTCTTGTGTATTTATCTAAGACTCGAGACTGGCAGAAATCTTTTTTTCCACCTCTACAAATTAATACAGGGATGATATCGTTTTGTCTCCTTTTTAAAAATAACTTAAGCTTAAAGTAAATCTCACATTTGGGAGAGAAATTCTGGTCTGCTTCCCAGAGCGCTGGATAATCAACTCTCACTTTATGGGCACACGATTAACCCAGTTAGTGCATTTTCTAAAGTGCATATTTGAGGCTGTCTGTCGGAGGGACTATTTGGGCTTAATTGATCAATTATGATAAAATCACAGAATTGCATAGCTCGGGAGAGCCCCTGTTTGACAGATGAAGGGACTGAAGCCCAGGGTCACACAGCTGAGTCCTGGCAGTGTGGAGGCCAGAACGGGAATGTAACTGCCGGTTCAGAACTTCTATTCCTGCACTTGATTCCTGGGCAGTGGGCTCTGGCCCTATTAAGGAACAGCGACAGTAACCTAGGTCCTAAAGGAAACCTTACTAAAATCCCTTCATTGTGAGAGGTAGACAATTCGTAGTCACTTTAAGAAAGAAGGGGCGATTGTGGGAGTCCCCTCCCCATATTGTACCTTATTATGCCCCCACAGATGGCCCAGCTGAGGCTGTTTCGCAGAGGTACCTGTGGCCATGATCTTGAGGCTGCCTTGAGAGGACAGTAAGTCAAAAGACAGATCCAATGCCGAGACCAAGAGGGCCTCGTCACTAAAGCCCATGGACCCACAAACACTTCCCTGGGCTCCTCCCAGACTTGCTTTCTGAGTTTGGCTCTAAAGGAGGAGTTATTAGTTGCATTGTGTTTTTCCCAAAGCTGTGTTGAAGTTCTAGCCCTCAGAACCTCAGAATGTGACCTTATTTGAAATAAGGTCTTTATAGAGATAAGCAAAATAAAAAGGGGTCATTAGGACAGATGAGCCATTTGACTGGTATTCTTATAAAAAGGGGGAAGTCGGACACAGAAACAGATGTGTATAGAGGGGAAGCCATGGGAAGATTCTGGGAGGAGCCCTTCTGAAGCTGAGAAAGGCTGAGGCCACCGGAAACCAGGAGAGAGGCCAGGAGCAGATTTAGGCATCAGAGGGGCCCACTGTGTCTACACCTTGGCCTCCAGGACTGTGATACAGTTCATCTCCATTTGTGGCTCTTGTGCCGGCATCCCTGGGGACCAAGAAAGTGAGCATCCCCTCATCTCCTGACCTGTCACCGTCAAGCTCCCCCAAGCTTGATGGTCCCTTAAATGGTCCCTTGATCTCTATTTCTCACTTCCAAGTCCTAAGAGAAAGAATCTCTCTAATGTTTATTGCAGCACAATTTACAATAGCTAAACTGTGGAGCCAACCTAGATGCCCTTCAGTGGATGAATGTACTAAAAAAATGTGGCATATATACACAATGGAATTTTACTCAGCAATAAAAGAATAAACTCATGGCATTTGCAGGTAAATGGATGGCGTTGGAGAAGATAATGCTAAGTGAAGTCAGCCAATCCCCCAAAAAACTAATGCCGAATATTTTCTCTGATATAAGGTGACTGACTCATAGTGGGGTAGGGAGGGGGAACATGAGAGGAATAGATGAACTCTAGATAGGGCAGAGGGATGGGAGGGAAAGGGAGGGGCAGGGAATTAGCAAGGACGGTGGAATGTGATGGACATCATTATCCAAAAAGTACACGTATGAAGACATGAATTGGGTGTCAACATATTTTATATACAACCAGAGTATGAAAAATTGTGCTGCATACATGTAATAAGAATTGTAATGCATTCCACTGTCATTTTTTTAAATCAATAAAGAAAAAAAAAAGAATCTCTCTGAACTCTTATCCTGCTTAAAAGAAAACGGAGTTGCTCATGTCAAACCCTAACAAAAATAAATATGGAGGAGGGGTCTCATGCACTCGTGCCTGAGTAAGAGCTCTCACACAGGACCCTGCCAGAAACCTGCCTGGCACAGAGGCCACTGCTGCCATACACAGAAACACTCATGAAGACGTCGGCCAGCCTTGGTTGCACCACCCCCCAGTGATCCTCGGGCCCAGGTCATTGTATCAAAGCAATCTATGCAAATCCCATTTTTATTTTACCATTAATACCTCTCTCTGCCTCTCCCTACCTGAATGAACCCACAGGTGTGTGTCCACTGGTTCTTCCTGAATAAGCTCGTTACCTTTGGAGAAGCTCTCCCCATTCCTGCTCCAGGTGGAGTTCATGCTAGATGTGTGTACAGATGGGCTGCTCTTAAGTTAGGGCCCGTGACTGCTTCAAAAGCTGCAGTTTAAAACAGATTTTATCACTTCAGTGAGAGTGTACAGGGGTCAGGTAGCATCTACGACCCCAAAAGGTGAGGTCTTGTAGGGACTAGACAGAGAACACCACATGAAATGGATAAGGTAATGGTTTGTGAAATCAGCTAGAAGACAAGAGAGTCTCCGGGCTAAACCAGTAAGAGCAGGTCCTGAAATTGCAGTTGGTTGGTTACGTATTGGAGGAAATTGTTCACCTAAGCAATTCTGATAAGGCCTTTGAGGCATCTGAAGGGAAAATACATTTCTATATAGAGAAAGTATCAGGAAAAGTCTGGTAAAAACCAAGGCAATGAGCAAAACCGGGTGATACCTACTCAGTTGTGTTTAAAGAGGAGAAACACTGAAACACTTCCAACACGTGGGGGAGGAGCTGTGGAAGATTCTTCAAATTTCCATCCCAGCCACTCTGGTTTTGATTTCATATTTATCAACTCAACCTCACAGACTTCTGGGAACCAGAGAGCCTGGAGGATGGACTTGGGAATCCTGCTCGCTCCCTTGCTAAGGAATAGACTGCCCTTCAGGCTTGTCCATCAGTCTCTTGTGGGTCTAGTCAATATGAATCAGGTCCCCGGAGGAGACTCACATTCCTTCCCAAGACCTAGGACAACCTGACAGCAGATCCAAAGCTGCTAACTGGACCCGGGACAGCAGTAACTTCAACAGACACTTCTGGCTTGGATTTCTCACCCCCCACTTGGTCGCCACTAGCAAACTAAAATACTGGAACTAAAAAGTAGCTTCCCACAGGAGAAAGAGAAATGAACTTGGGCTCAGGCATCAGGGGCTAAGTTCTGCCCCACGACATACTTCATGTGACTTCTCGACATTTTTAGCTTTACAATGGGGACATTAAAATCTGCCTCGCAGCCGTGGGAGAGATGTGGAGACTATCGCAGAACAGGTGTGCACCACCACAGGTCCCACGTGCAGAGGGCACCCCTGCCGGATGCGCTTAAGCCTCCCTCCTGCCCGTCCTCGTGGGTATCGGGGAATGGAGGGTAGTCTTTACTTTTAGCCTAACCAACGCATAATTAGGACCCCAAAGCTGTTGTCACAGCAGCCACAGTGCAGCCCCAGGAACCTGCCGTGTAGATACCGGTGTGCCTAAGCCGTCCGGCCTGCGCTCGCCCAGCCCCCTCACACCGAGGGCTGAATTCGTGGGGATTTCCCAGCACAAAGCAGAAAGCCCTGGACTTGGCCTTTAGAAGCCTTCACTCTAACTCTTCAGTCCTGCTGCTGTCCTCTCCCAAGAGTCCTTGAGTCTCTCTGTGCTCCTGCTCCCTGGTCTGAGCAAGGCTGTGTTCCAATCTGACATGACACCCAGGGTTCAGGGAGCTGAGCTGGTGGAGATGAAAACTCTCAGGTCTGCGTATGGAGGGAATGGAGGGAACGGAAGCCAGGAGGTGACAGCCCAGACCTGCCTTCTGGAGCTCACTGTGAGGGGGGAGGCTGGCGGCCAGCCCTGGAGGTGAAACCTCAGGTCCCCTGCACCGTTCACATGGAGGCCACACAGGAAATGGGCAGGAGCCCATGCTCATGGCTAGCAGAGCCAGGTGCAAGGGCCAGGCTGTTTCTGCTGGGCTCCTCCGGGTGCCAGGTAGGCAGCTTTGGGATAACTAACGACCAGGTCCTTTCTCCTGGGGTTCACACTCTGATAGACTCTCCTGCAGTGTGTCCCCCATACTCCAGTAGAATTGTGCAGAACCGATGGCTTGGGACCTCTATAGCAGGATCATAAGGCTGCTATCTTGAGTGTCCAGTGTTGATGCATGGAATCCCCACTGGCCTGCCCAACACTCTGGCAGAGCCGTGCCATGCCCGAGGGCTCTCCCTGCCTTCCCATTCCTGTCCCCAGATGTCAGACCTGTCCAGGGAACCGAAGGCTCTCCCCACAACTCCTGGTCCACCCTCCTTCACCCGATGGGGACACTTTCCCCCAGTAAATCCTGTTTCCATTCCGCTCCTTCTTGACTACCATTTCTCTTGAGATGGGAACTGGCATGGTGTCATCAAGATGTCAAGGCTATCACAGAGTAAGTGGCCCAAACAACAAACATGTATTTCTCACAGTTCTGGAGGCTGCAAGGCCAAGGTCAGGGCACAGCATGGCTGGGGACAGCCAGGCCACTCCCAGCTTCCTGGCACTGCAGAGGGAGCCAGCTCTGTCCTGTCTCTCCTGAGGACACTCATCCCTGTCGTGAGGACCCATCCTCATGACCTCATCACTTCCCGAAGACCCATGTGGGGCTTCCATGTGTGAACTTTGGGGACAGGGTCAGACGTGCCTCCACAACTCCCGGGGAAAGGAGAGACTGGAGGGCCCAAGTTGGGCCCAGGAGCCCCCACTGTCTGCCCAGGGTCCTTCGGCTCACCCTCGCTCTGAGGCCAGCTATTGGCAAAGAGAAAGGATAACTCACAACTAGCATCAGGGCCAGCTTCCCGAAGCTCTGTGGCGGGGAGATCGCCGGTGCAAACTCTGACGGTGCCCTGGCAGCC
Organism: Marmota monax; assembly: GCF_021218885.2. Taxonomy (NCBI): domain Eukaryota; kingdom Metazoa; phylum Chordata; class Mammalia; order Rodentia; family Sciuridae; genus Marmota; species Marmota monax. The sequence goes on along the minus strand of NW_026694831.1, from coordinate 35,230 downwards.
GAGATGAGCCGCAGCTAATCGTTTGGAGACTCTGAGGCTGACGGGGGCCGCAGCTCCAGGGCGGCAGCAAACCCGCTCCTGCACCTGGTGAAGGGCGCTGTGCGTGCGTGTTCACTGGGAGCTGTTCCCAGGATGCTTTTTTCCTTTTCTTTTCAGTGCCGAGGCTCGAACCCAGGGCCTCATGCATGCGAGGCGGGCAAGCGCTGCACCTCTAAACCACATGCCCAGCCCAGACAAGGGCCCGTGTCTAGCGGTCAGACCTGCCCACACAGGTCCCTCACACAGGAGGCAGGTTTATGCGAGCAGTGCCCTTGGCCTTGGCATCGTGGCCCATGTCTTATGCCTGCCTGGCCATCGCTCTGCTCTGGGAGCCTGATCTTGTGCTGTCCCTGGGGTCCTGGGGCAAACCTGGCCTGAGGCCGCCCCGGGTTCTTCTCCTGCAAGGTGCAAGCTGAGATGCCACCCCAGGAGGAGAAAGAGCCTCACAGAGTTCCCCTACAGCTCCCGGGCGGGGACACCAAGTCCAGAGGGCAGTCCTCCATCCCTAGGCCATGCCCAGGCAGGAATGCGGGGCCAGCAGGGAGGGAGGGGGAGACGTATGGAGAATGGCAATTAGCATGAACGCGAGGAATCAGGGTGTCCTTTAAGTCTGCAGCAAATGCTGAGCAAGGGGAGCAGTGGGCACACGGGGCCCAGTTATCACTTCTGTCCACGGCTTGAGCCTCTAGGGCCTGGTGTTCCCATCTCATGCCATCTGCTGGATGGCTCTGCAAAGGCAGCAGCATCCAGGGATGTGGACATGGCGGTGGGGCATAGGCAGTCCTGTCCTGGGGCACACTGGCCACCAGGGACACGGTAAGAGAAGACTTCCTAGGTGCCAGCAGGAACAGAAACTCCTTGGCAGGAGGCGCTGACATGGCAGAGGGCAGAGGTGAGAGAGGCACCCCCTCAACAAGCCTCTTCCAAGGACTCCCAAATGTGTCAGGAGCAAGGAGCTTCACGGCCTAGCATCCCTGACAAGCCCCCATCTTGGTCACCCTGACGACAGCTGAGTTTTGGAGGGACACCTTTGGGTCATAGCATGGCCTTTTTCTGGGTAGCATGATCCACATTCACAGCTGAATAAAAACTCATGATGTTATTTGCTTAGGGTGTGTCCCCGGTGAGACAGGTGCCCAGAAACACCTGCTGGTGAGCAGATGGGTGGGTGGGTGGGTGGATGGGTGAATGGATGGATGGGTGGATAGATGGGTGGATGGGTGGATGGATGGGTGAGTGGATGGATGGATGGGTAGATGAATAGGTGGATGGGTGGATGGATGGGTAGGTGGTTGGGTGAGTGGATGGATGAGTGCATGAATGGATGGATGGGTGGTTGGGTGGGTGGATGGATGGATGAGTGGGTGAATGGATGGGTAGGTGGGTGGATGGGTGGATGAATGGATGGATGGGTGGATGGGTGGGTGGTTGGGTAGGTGGGTGGATGGGTGGGTGGGTGGATGGATGGATAAGCGGATGGGTGGATAGATGGGTGGGTGGGTGGATGGGTGAATAGGTGGATGGATGGGTGGGTGGGTGATTGAGTGGTTGGATGGATGGAAGGGTGGGTGGGTGAATGGATGGATGAGTGGATAGGTGGATGGGTGGGTGGGTGGATGGATGGGTGGGTGAATATGTGGATGGGTGGATGGATGGGTGGTTGGGTGGATGGATGGATGGATGGATGGATGAGTGAATGGATGGGTGGATGGGTGGATGGAAGCCACTGTGAGTAGGCTCCACCCTAACCCTGCTTCTTTTGGACAAGCTTTTCCTCTTCTGTGTCGTGACCTTGACATTGCTGAATGGGAGATGCAGATCACAGTGCTGCCCCAGGAACCACCCAGTGGACTTCCTTCTTCCCTGTCAAGCACTTTGCCTGCTGCTCCTCAGACCCAATTGCTTCCTTCCCACTGGTCTCCCCTCTTGGTCAGAAGGTGCCCACTTCCTTCGCTTGCTGCCCCCAAAGGGGTGGACACTCCCTCAAGGGCTTTGGAAGGAATCGGGCCGGGATTTCTTCCCTCAGCCAGACCCTATGTGAACTGTCGGTCATCTGAGACTCAACTCCAAGCTCCGTCCACTTGGCCAGCACCAATGGTCCTTCACAGTCCTGAGCACCCTCCTATCAGCAAAAAGCACAGTGTCACAATCTCCATGACTGCGGATGGGTCGGCCAGCATGCAGGGTGTGAGGTCGGAGTCGGCAGCCGCCATTCCTATGGAGGCATCTCAGCAGAAGCCCCGTGTCCCTCAGCAGTAGGATCTTGGTGCATATTTATTGATCCAGGAATGAATGAATGAACGCCTCCAGGCAGAGGTGGGGTGGGGAAGGCGCTATCTCTATTTCAGCTGAAGGGACTTGGGCCAGCGAAGCCTGCTGTCCCCAAGTGCTTTCAATATCTAGAGGGCTGAAGATAATTAAATGGAAACCATCTATTCCACTGTTCACCATGACAACTGCCCTTGATTGATGAGCCCCGAGGAATAGCCTGGAAAGATTTCAATCTATCTGAGAGGATCACTACCAACCAGGGATTTTTCTGAGCTGATTTTTCTAAGATCTGCAGATAATGTTGTCACTAAGTTTGACGGAATGACAATTTTCAATTCATCCCACTAGTACCTCGCGGTTTTATCTGGCAGCCTGCATGCTGGCTAAATGGCTGTGAGTGTGAATGCAATGGCACCGTGATCCTGGGTACATGTGTCTTCTTATCTGGTTTAAGGACCTCTCTTTCAAGGAACAAAGCAAAATGAGAAAGTGTAGGTCCCCGCATGATAATATTTGTGATTGGGAATCACATAATAGCACAGTGCTATGAAAAATCCAATACTGCGTTTGAATATCTTGCACATTATTGCACACGTGTTGAATGCCATGGGCTATTCCGTATTTTACTAACCTGGTTTACTGGAAATACCTGGTCACAAGATGGATGGAAATATCTGGACTTCTTACTGTTGCTCTGAGCTCAATTCTGCTCCCCTGCCCACTGCACACATACACACACACACACACACTCACACCCCACAGTGCCTTGGTGACCTGGGACCCACAGGTTGGGAATTATGACTCTAGCTCATCTTCCTCAAGTTCAAGGCTCCAACTTGAAAGTGTTCTTGGCTGTCATCCAAGGAACTCAGACAACACGTGCATGGTCATCAGGGACCCCAGAGAAACAGGAGCAGTAGATCCCTGTGTCTACATCACAAGCACATCCCCAAGGCCACACATCTATGTGATACCCACGTATGTAATTCTGGCTCTCATAACTGTGGAGGCTGACAAGGGCCAGTAGCTACTTCTGTCTCCCAGCTGGGGATCCTGGGGGCCTGTGGGTCATCCAGCGCAAGCTCAGAGATCCGAGAACCAGAGGAGCTGAGGGTGCAAATGCCAGAACAAGGGCCAGAGAGGAGGGCAGGAGACGTTCTGCCTCAAGAGGTGAGGCAGGAAAGGGGCGAGTCCCTGCTCCACTGCCCCTTGTTCTATTCAGGTCTGGACAGAGTGGACGCTCCCACCCACATGAAGCAGGGCCGTGTACCTCGTTCCCTGCGCCAAGTCAAAGGCTGATCTCTACAAGACACACCCAGAAACAATGTCCACTGCCACATCTGGCTCTGCCGTGGCCCAGCTGAACTGTCATGTGAGATGAACCGTCACAGCAGGCCAGCTGAGGTGTCTGCACCCATGAGCTTGCGCCTGAACCCTGTTTCCTCCCTGCGGCCCTGAAGTGTCTGCACTGCTGAATCAGGGGCTCGGGGTACCAAGAACCTCGCCATCGATGGCGTCCAGGCTTGGTCTGGCCTCCTGTACCATCTTCCTGCTGAACTTGTCCTTCTGTCCCCAGGACCCACACCTGCTCCAGGAAACCCTGGATCTTTGCCCTGCTCACAGAACAGGTGTGCCAACTCCCCGCGTGACCACAGCTTCACTCTCAGCTACTTGTGCAAATGCGCTCTGGGAAGCCCGTGGGGACCTTGCCGAGCCGCTGCTTGAAGCCCTCATCCCTAAATACTCCACGGCCACTGTCACAGGACAAGGGATATCTCCAGGGAAGGGTTCAAGGAGCTCCCAGAGAGAAGGGGAAATTCAACTCAGGCTGCAAGGTTCGTGGCACGTGTCTGAATGGGGGGGGGGGCGAGGTCTATTTAGGAAGCAGGTAACGTTCAAGGGACAACTGAGGCTACCCTGAGAAAGAGAAGCCCCTCCTTGTGTTGGGCTCAGTGCCTCTAGAAGGGCAGCAGTTAGGGGCTGGCCTGGGCGGGAGCTGGCTGGAGCTGCACGACCCCACCGGCTGTCCCTGCGCTGGCTCACCTCACTCATTGGACAAAGGCTTGAGCCACAGGACGGTCACCCAGGAGCTGAGATGGCTCATGGGCGCTTCCTGATTTCCGTGGCATGGGGACACTTCCTTTGAGATTCAGCTCAGTTCCCATATCCACCTTCTCCAAGCTGGACTGTCCATCTGGGCACCCCTATGTGAGTGCTGGGCTGGGAGGCTCAAGGCCCCATTGTTCACCTGCACTGAAATTCCAGACCATCCCAAGGGTCTAGCACTGGCCAGGGGTGTGAGATGCTAGCCTCCTGTGGATTGGGGACTCCAGCGGACACTGAGACAAAAGCCTGTCCACTGTAATATCCAGTGGCTAACAACACAGACTCATTTTCCAAACCACTCACAGAAAGAGTCACAAATGTGTATTCATAACCCAAATGCCGAGCAAAACTCCAAATGACTTTACCACTAAACAACTGAAGCTGACAGGACATTTCTGTGGCCTGGCAGTTCCACTCCTAGATATAAATGCTGCTAGGGCTTGGATACCAGGTGGCCCCCAAAGCTTCTGCTAATGCAGGAGTGTTTAGAGGTGCAACGATTAGATTATGAGAGCTGTGACCAATCAGTCGTCCTGTTTGAATGGGCTGGTGACTGTAGGTGGGTGGGGGTGGCTGGACAGGTGGGTCGCTGGGGATGTGCCCTAGAAGGGTACGTCTTCCCTGTACCTCCCTGCCCTGCCTCTCTGCTCCCTGACCTCTCCATGTCCTGAGCTGCTTCCTGCCTCCCCGCGCCTCCACCATGATGTTCTGCTGCACCTGGGCCCAGAGCCACGGAGCCGGACATCTATGGACTGAGGCCTCTGAACCGTGAGCCCCAGGTTGTTAGGGACAGGTCTTTTGGTCACAGCAACAAAAAATAACTAAAACACACAAACAAGGAATATGACACAAAAACATACAGAAGAATGTCTTTACTGTCATGAAACCACACAAATAAACACCCACAGTTTACAAACCCACAAGGACAGCGCACCACAGAAAGAACAGGGGCAGCGACACGCAGGACGGGTGAACCTAGAAAGCACAACGCGGAGGTTTCCGTCGGCACAGAGCTCGAGAACAGGCAAGACGGCCGGGCTGGGAGCGTGTGCCCCCGCACCCCAAACCCCACCAGCACCCAGCCCTGAGGGTGGTGCTGTGGGTGTGGGAGACGCGGTCATGTCCAAACCCAGAGAGGGACTAGAGACACGGGAAGCGGCAGACCCTTCCCTGGGCCGCGCTCCAGGGACAGCCTTGCAGGGTTGGGGTCTGGAGGAGCCGAGGGCCCTCCCCAGTTCCCCTCTGGCTGAGAACTAAGGGGTGCAATCTTCCTGAACATCACCTAGGTCTCACTGTCTTCGGTCTGATGATTTAAAGAAACACACTTCAACTGTCCCCACTCCCTTTGTTCTCTTGTGGTGGGAAAGTCCCCTGGGACGGAGTTTGTCTCTGTGGGTCAGGTTGGGGGCACCTTCCTGTTTGTCAAGGGACTGTGGATTTTTGACTGCTTGTAGCTTCTCACCCTTTTCTTCCCCAGGCTGCCTTTCTCAGCTCCTAAGAATTTTGTCTTTGAAGCTAAACAATATAGTTTGAAATGGACCAAGGGACTCTCTGTTCCTCACTTTGGGAGGTGATGGGACCTTCAAGAGGTGAGCTTCTGGGAAAAGCAGAGCTAAGAAGATGTGATGTCCTTCAAGTTAATAATTTTAACCACCAGAGAAATGCTGTGGTTCTCATGGTAACAGGGACTTGCCATTGGGTCTCTAATTTGAAAGCATCCAGACTAATATGTACAGATCGCTCTGCGAAGGAATTTTTTTCTTTCCCTTAATTGGTGCAGTTTTAAGGAAGCGATGATCTGATGTGAGCTGGAGATGCGATTCAGAACCCACTCGTTTGTTCTAAATAAGTCCATGAACTGCGCACTTGCAAGCACTTGAAGACGACGCACTGGGTTTGTGTCATTTGCTTCAGAACTCTGGTGTGGACCTATGATCCTGGAACGGTTTTCTAAGGCTGCATCTGCTCCTTGATCCCGAGTCCCCAGACATTTCAAATGACCATGATTCTCCTTTACCATAAACATTTAGGAATTCTTTTGCTGCCATTAACACCCGGGATAACCTTTGCCTTCCAACATACTTAGTGAAAGACAGGACACTTTACTCCAGCAACAGGTACACCAGAGTTGACTTGCTGATTTCCTTGATGCGATCCAAAGCAACAAAAAATAACTAAAACACACATCAAGGAATATGACACAAAAACATACATATATAAATATATATATATGTATATATATATATATATATACATGTATATATGTATATGTATATATATGTATGTGTGTGTATATATACATATATATTTTATTTATATATATATATATATATATATATATATATTTTTTTTTTTTTTTTTTTTTTTTTTTTTACCTTGAAAGCTGGGAATGTACTGCGAGCTGCAGCTAGCCAGCCAGGTAACGCAGGCCCAGCTCTTGCAGGCTGCCCCCTGCCTGGTCAGCTTCTTCACTGACCTAGGTGGGTTCTGTCTGCACCTGCCACTGGCCTACCCCCACACATAGCATGCTACTCTTCTACCTGAAGTGATCAAACCATTGTCCTTTTGGAACTAAAAACATCTTCGCCTGTTGTCTCCGTGTCCCTCTGTTCAGGTGCGTGAAGAGTGGCCATGCTTGGCTGGGTCCATGCCTGAGCTCACAGCTGCGGAAAGCTGCTGTAAATCATGCACCTACGCGCCTTCCATGAGATTTTCTTCATTCCACCAACTGCAATGTTCCTGAGTTTCTGTGGGGTCTGCTGTGGTCCATCATTGCTGGGTTCTTGACGTGAGTTTTGTATGATGAGGAAGTTTATTGAAGAGAAAGATTGCAAATCAAACCACAGGGCCTTGTTGGTCCTTTTTGTGTTGAAACTCATTTTACTTGAGATCCGTGACATCCATGGAGAGTGGGGCACATGGCCGTCCTTGAACACCAGGTCTGGGCACACACACTCTCTGCTCATAATGCACGGCACAGCTCAGCCAAACCTGAAAGATGCGAACAAGGTTTCACCAATGATTTTAAGTCCCAAGCAAGGCGTGCTGGTCATCCCACCACCTCTGTGAGCAAACTACCCAACAAGAACAATTAGAGGAAGAAAAGTTTATTCTGGCTCCGAGCTTCCAAGGCACAGTCCGTGATTAGCTGGACTCCATTGCTCTGGACTTGAGTGAGGCAGATCATCATGGCAGAAGGGCAAGGGCAGGAAGGCTGTTCGGCTCATGGCAGCTGGAAAGCAGATCGCAGAGAGGAAGGGACACATAGACTCCCAAGGGCATGCCCCCAGTGACCAGCTTCCTCCAGCCCCAGCCCACCTGCCTGTAGTCACCACTCACCAATCCACTCAGCTAAGAGTAGGTTAACCCACTGGTGAGGTCGGAGCCCTAACTACTGCCCCAAAGCCCCCTCTGAGCCTTGCTGCACTGGGGACCAGGCTTTCCCCACATGAGCTTCAGGGGTCTGTCCCTACCACGCCACACCACCAGGAACAGACCGAGCCGCAGGAGGCTGGAGCTGTGGCTTATCTTACTCTTGGCCCCTCAGCCTCTCAGATCCTCCCACATTCTTGGAAAATCCTGGAAAAGGAGAAATAAAGCCTGAAATATTCCTCCTTCCCTACCTTCTTCTCCCCTCTTCTCTTGGGCTCTCATTACGCTTTCTATAAATGAAGCCCCACAGCACACCCATGGCTGAGCCAGGAAGCATCTCACCAGCAAAGCAAAGATAAAACCCAAACTGCCGTCCACTTCAGTATCTCCCTGGGGACACCACAGTGACATCTCAGTGGTAAGGCCTCCGTGCCTCACTGATCTGACAAAGCCATTTAAAACACAGCCACGGGAAAAACGTTTTTCAAGAGTTTAAAATCCAAATTAATACTTTAAAGAATATCCATCCATTCTAAAGCTAACTGTACGTGGTTTGGGGCCCTCTACTACATATTCTTCCTCGGACAACATGGTCGTGCGAATCGTTCCAAGTTAACTAAGATCAAGCACCTGTATGAGACAGAGCTGGCAAAATGATGATCTTAAATATAACCACTGTGAATGCTGTGATGCAAACATACAGCCCTATTAATGTTTTTCTCCATGTTCATCGGTGCAGTCCATGGTGATGGGTTTGTGGTTACATACTCACACACACACACAGTATGACCATATAACTTGGTCAATATCACCCCCGGTATTTCCCCTCTCCCCTCCCTCTCCCATCCCCCGGTCCCTTTCCTTTCCTCTACTGGATTTTTCTAGTTGGTAGTTTAGATAATATGTCAGCCGTCAGGAGCCCTACAGGCATCCTAGAACCAGAGCCCTGCTCTGCTGTCCCCAGGTGGGCCCCCACCTCTCTGTTTCCTGATGTAGAACCGCTGGCTCCGTGAGATTCTCCAGCACACTTGGCACAGCCAGCTGGTGGCCCCTGCCAGGCTCTTGCCTTTGACAGTTCTGTCAAATCTTTTTGTAGATGTAATTGGTTATAGTTTCCATGTCCTCAGAGCTGCTAAGCTAGCAGTTTAATTTATCCTAATTCAGAACCTAATTGTCTTGCACTGCTGGCTAATTAAATGTTCAAAGAAGTGATAAATTAGGCAGGTTGATCATTACAGCACGAGTAATTAGCCAGTTGATCTGAAGCCAGCCAGGTTTTGAGGACAGGGCTTGGAAGGGGGGCCGTGCACAGTGCTAAGGGCTTTGTGTCACACTGATTTGACATAGGGAGGGTCCACCGTGAAGTCTCAGGCTTGCTACCCCAACAGGGATAGGGGTCTTGTCTTTGGCAGCTAGGGATCTGCCCAAGCCTTGGGTACAACTGGGTTCAAGTGGAAGTGTTTCACCCCCAGGCCTCCTAGGGACCAGTCAGCTCCCAGTCATGGAAGTGTAGCCTGGTGCAGGGCGGGGACCCCTTGGCCTGGGTGTCTGTACCCTTGGGGTCGGTGGAGCTGAGTCGGAAAAGTACAAGCTGATTCTGGACAAGTGCTGGCCATGTGTTTGAGGAAAAACCCAACAGGCTTGGCCTCGTGCTTTAGTTTCTTAGCAAGTGTTTGCTCAAAACAGAGGAACTCGGGCTGAAGGAGACAGAAGCTCTGAGCAAAATGGGCTGAAAGAGACCTGGGTTGATGGGGTGGGGTCAAGGTGAGGTGCTCTGAAGAGGCAAGGATAGCGTCCAGGGTAATCCTCAGGGACACTTGGCAAAGACATGACCTGAAGTTCTCCACAGTGGACAGTCTCCAGGATGGACTCTCCTGGCTTGAGAAGAAAAGCCATGCAGACCTTGACAGAGAGCAAGGAAGGGTTTTGTTTTCCTGAAGCCCGTCTAGAGGTCTCCTATGAGACACCGCCCCCCCCCCCCGCCCCACATACACAGTTTAAGTCAGATTTTACGTCACCGTGACCAAACAATCCAACAGGAACAACTTAGAGGAGGAAACGTCTATTTGGGCTCACATTTCTGAGGTTCAGCCCGTGGTCGGTCAATTCCACAGGTCCAGGACCCAGGGAGGCAGAACATCATGGCAGAGGACATGCAGGGGAAGCAGCGCGGGTCATGGCAACCGGGAAGCAGAGAGAGAGAGAGAGAGAGAGAGAGAGAGAGAGAGAGAGAGAGAGAGCTCTGCTCGTAGGACAACATAGGTACCAAGAAGAAACGCCCCCACTGATCTGCTTCCCCCAGCCACACCAGCCTGCCTACAGATGTCCTCCAGTTAATCCACATCAGGTGCTGACAACTGGTGGGTTCCATTCTCATAAGCCAATCATGTGGCCTCTGGACATCCTTGCATTGTCTCACACATGAGCTTTTGAGCTCATGTCCAAACTCTCTCTCTCTCTCTCTCTCTCTCTCTCTCACACACACACACACACACACACACAGAGAGAGCTCATCCTCGTTATCTGTTCTTCACAGCGCCCCCTGCTGTCAGCTGAAGATCCCATCACTCCCTGAAATACTATCTGCTCAATGTTTAGATGTCACGGATCCATGGATGGTTGGGAGTAGCATTGGTTGTCCAATAGAATTAAAAGACAAGCCACACGTGTAATCTGAAATGTTCTAATACCCACATTAACAAAAAGCAATAAGAGAAAGATTGAATTAATTTTAATAATATGGTTTAAGTATAAGGTATCTCCCAAAAGTTCCTGAGACAATTCAGGAAGATCCAGGGGTGAAATGTCTAGATTACGAGACCCTTAACATGATCGGTGGATTGGCGCACTGATTTGGATTAACTGGGTGGTAACTGCAGGCGGCTCAGGTGTGACTGGAGGAGGTGGGTCACTAGGAGTGTGCCCTTTGGGTTTATATTTTGCCCCTGGTGAGCAGCGCTCTTTCTGTCTGTGCTTACTGACTGTCATAAACAAAGCATCTTTCCCCCACCTCATCCTTCCACCATGATGCTCTGCTTCATCTTCAGCCCAGAGCTATTGAGTTTGTTAACTTAAATGAACCTCTGAAACCATGAACCCAATAAACTTTCCTTCCTTTAAATCCTTTTTTGGGGGGAGTCTTTTGGTCACAGTAAGGAAAAGCTAGGCAAACACCCAGTATATCTAAATCACTACAATTTCAACACGTAACCAATATAAAACCCGTCAGCGATATTTAGTGTACTTAGCTCATCCCGGAGCTTCAAGATCCATTGCATTTTGCATCAGTATCACATCTTAGTTTGGACTGGCCCCATTTCTAGTGCTCAGCAGTCACAGGTAGGTCATGGCCACCATATTAAGCAGGGCAAGTCTGGAGGAATGGAAGGAAGGTCGCTTCACATTCCATGGTAGGCAGAGTAACATGACCCCCTCCACCATGTCCACCACCTCATCCCTGGAAGCTGTCATATGCTAACATTACATGGCAAAGGAGAATTCAGGGAGTGGGTGGAGCTGTTTGCTAATCGACTGATCTTGAGAGAGGGGTGTTAAGCTGCCTGATCTAGGTGGATCAACATAACAAAGAGAGCCCTTAAATGTGGAGGAGAGTCCTTAAATGTGGAGGAAAGTCAGCATCAGAATGATGTGATATGAGCTCTCAAGACTTGACAGCCATTGCTGACTTGCACGAAGCGCTTGTGGACCAAGGACTGCAGGTATCCTCATCCTAAACATGGAAAGGGCAAGAAAATGGATTCTCCCCGAGAGCCTTCAGAAAGAACACTGCCCTGCTGACACCTTTATTTGGCCCATTAGGACCCATGTCAGGCTTCTCATCTCCAGATCTGTAAGGTAATAGATTCATGTTGTGCCAATTCACCAAGACTTTGTCAATTTGCTAGTGCAGCAGTAGGGAAGCAGCACAGAGCGAGAGCTTAGCCTTGGAGGGAGCCATCTCCTCCCAGGAGCCCCAGGACTTCTGTCCTGCTCCCGGTGTTTAGTTCTCTGCCTGTGATAGAATCAGGGGGCCTGGGGTTCTCCACTGAGGAGAAGAGAGCGAAAGGGAAAGTGAATCCCAGTTATGTGGCTTCTACTGGCTCCCCTTCTACTCCGGCCATTCTTCCTGGACACAGCTGGCCCCTGTTGAACCTCCGACAGCGCCCATTCCACCAAAGTCCAAAAGTCATATCTCAGAACACACAGACTGAAAATCATCTTTTTAAATATAAAAACATGGGAAAAAAATTTAACCACCAGATGTCTCTTAGGAAGATCCTATTTTTAAAAATGGAAGGGATGCTTGAATAAGCCCACTTTGGGTAAAAGTTGGAGTCCCCAAAAGGACAGGGATGAAACATGGTCCCTAAACTTCATGCTGCACATGACAGCAGGAAAAATTTCTCTTTCCTGTGCTTCGCAGAGCTAAGAAGCTGTTAAAAGTCTGGAGAGTAAACGATGAATCCTTTTATACCCAGTCCTCAATGTCCGTGGGTACTGCTTCCGACCTCCCCATTCCCACGGATTCCAGGATCCATGTGCTCAACCCCCTCGTGTGGAATAGTGTAGTGTTGCATATAACCTGAGAGCATCCTACAGTAGACTTTAAAGCATCTCTAGATGACTCAGAATCTGAAACACTGTGTAAATGCTACGTAAATAGTTATTATGCTGTGTTGTCTAGTGGGTCATGTATGAGAAGAAATGAAGACTATGTATGTTCAGACATCATTGTCTATCTGCATGTTTTCTGTCCATGGCCAGTTGAATCTGGATGCTGAGTCTGCAGATAAAGAGGGGGCTAACTCCATTCAGAAACTCCCAGAAGGCGTGGAGGGTGTGGGTTTAGGACAGTAAAAGAAGACAAGGTCCCAGGAGACAGGTGAGACAGACTGACATGGTTCAGAACAGACCATCGGGAAGATGCTTCCCAGGAATGACAGGGAGAGAGCGATTCAGAACTCTTCGCCTGTGTGTGTACAAGCCGCGGTGGACTCACAGATTGTCTTAGGATGGTCATCATGTCCCTGGGAAGCTGACCTGCACGGGACACAGACTTTCCCTTCCTTTTATTCTGCAGTCAGAGCCCCCTCCGTGCCCACTCAAGGTCCTGTCTCCCATCTCCCCCCCTCTGCCCCCATCTTCTCCTCCCAGGATGGTTTCTTGGCAGTCTTTGTCTCTCAGTCCCTTGCAAACCCAAACTGCCTCCAGAAAGCCACCTGTCAGGACGCTGTTCAACGCACACAACGCCTTTTATGTTCTTGGAGGAGATCACATGCAGGTAAGTACAATATTAGGCCTACTTTTAGAAAAATAAAGTATGCTCCCTGCAGAGCTGTGTGGGGCTGGCTGCAGAAGGATCCTTTGGAAAGTTTGCTAAATAAAATATACCAGGGCCCCACCCAGCGTATTCTGACTGGAACCCAGGAATCCAGATTTTTAACAAGCTCCCTGCCATTTCTGGAACTCTGCCAGCTTTGGAAGTTCCTTTCCTCTCTCATGGGTTCTAAAGGAGAGACCAGCTTCTCCATGGGGAGGCCCCACCTCCTGGGTTTGCTGTGCAGAACCATATGACGGCGCTCTGGTCGTACCCTGTTAAATAAACCAAGTACCTTACAAACACCCAAGAGATTCTGGGGGTCTTCGGTCATGCCCCATCAGCAGGCTGTGACTTCATCCTCCCCTTCCCCCCTGATGAGCCCCCTTTTGATTGGCACAGGAGCCGGTAGGTTCAAAGGTCAGGCTCTGACGACCAGAGCACCTCTAAACCAGGCAGTGATCTCTTTCATCACCACCTCTTTGGGGACAATTTTGTCAGCTGCCCTGCTCTCTGCCACAGTGTAGGTCCCCCATGGAAAGGTGTTTATTGACTTCTGGCTTCTAAAGCTGGGAGGGAGTGGGCCACGGAGCAGCCTTCTGGGAGGGTGGATCCCACTTCTGAGCTGGCTCATGAGCCTGGAGGAGACCAGCTCCCTCAGCCAGGATCTTGCAGGACCTGCGAAGTAATTCACTCTCTTTAGGAGGCCTTTCTGGCTTCAGAGGAAAGTGGGGTGTGACCCCCACACATCCACACTTCCACCTTTGGGCTATACCCCAATACTTGGTCTGGCGAGACTGAAAAATTACACATCGGTGAGACCAGTGACTTCCCCTTGTGCAGACCCCCTGCCTTGGAATAGCCCACCGTCCCGCACAGGCTGAGCAGGATATGGGGGCGCTGCTACACGGACCAGGCTTCAGACCCCCAGAAAATGATGACTGGATGAAGAAATGATCTAGAAATCAAGCAAGTGGAGACGCTCCAAAGTCCTGTATTTTGTCCATTTTTTAAACAGTTTGAAATGGTTGGCAGACCTGGGGTGGGAAGGCCGAGCAGCAGGTAAGCAGAGTGCCCGTGTGTCTTGGGGCTGCTGGAGCCAAGTCCCACACACAGGATGGCCCAGAGCAACAGAAAGTGTCCTCTCACAGGCCGCCCTTGAGGCCAGAGATCTGAATGAGTCAGGGTCAGGGCCACATCCTGCCAGAGCCCTGGGAAGACTCCTGCCGTCCTCCTCCAGCTCCCCCACCCTGATGTTCTCTGCTGGTGGCTGGGCCACTCCAGTGGGGGGCCTGTCCTCACCTGGCATTCCCCCTGTCACAGCTTCCACTTCTCCAGGGTCACACTGGATCCGGGGCTTGTCCTACTCCCATGTGACCTCATCTTAATGATTACGTCTGCAGCCACACTGTTCCAAAGAGGCCACATTTTGAAGAGCGGGGTCGGGGGGTCAGGTCTCAATGTCTTTGCAGGGGACATAATTCAGCCCATGGGGACTTATTTAGCTATATGAAGGGATTCCCATGACAGACCATTTTGACTTACTCTGCTTAGCTCCAGAATGAGAACCGGGGCCCGTGGTGAGTGGGAGGGCACCTGTTCTGGCTGACCAGGAGGAGAATCCAAGGAACGGCTCGGGGGGGGGGGGGGGGGGGGGTACTGCACAGCCACTCAATGGGCTGTGACTGTGTGTAGAGGTTCTGTTTCCCTCTCATGGTTCATGTATAGGAGCTGTATTAATGATCACAACACCCTTGTCACTCATGTATTATTATTTCCCACTTCTTACTTCTTTGTTAAGGAAATACAAAGGGGTTGAGTAACTTACCCAAGATCACACAGCTAAGTAATAGAGTTTTGAACACAATATAGTCAGTCTCCAGGTCTGTCTCCCAACCACCATGCTACACGTCCCCTGCAACAGGTTTCATGCAATGCCAGGGATGTGAGGAAGTGGAACACATTGCTACAGAAGCAAATGACTGGGGACCCGTCAGTCATCCAGTTACCATATGCCAGGCACTGTGCCAGATCTCAGGAACACAGTCCTCGCAAAGCTACATGGCTCCTAGTCTCAGCCATCCTCTTGAGCCACCACACTGTTCCTGGCACTGTCCTAAAACGAAGCAAAGAAGAAGTAACTTGTTGTTCTAGAAAGTTTTTGAGTAGGTTTATTTGAAATTATTTTTTGAATGCTTATTTCAAATACTTAAATCAATGCCCATGTTTTTTGTGTGTGTCTTGGGAGCTAATGGCATGAGAGGGCACTGGTGAGAGGATGGAGGGAGAGAGGGAGTGAAAAGAAGCATGAATGGAACAGTCTCCCATCTTCCCAGGGCAGGAAGTAGTTGGTTTTCACTTACTGCAAACTGTGCTGTTAGTTTGACCAACTGTGTCCCAGTGCACTTTCCGCTGCTGTAACAGGATGCCTCAGGCTGCATATTTCACTGTCCTAAAAACTGGGAAGTCCAAGATCAGAGTACCACCTCTGCTGAGGGCCTAGCACCATCAAACAGCAGGACATGGCATGCTGAGGGCACTGTGGGGGGGCTGCCTCTTGCTACTCACCCACTCCAGGGCCAGGGCCTCCATCCACCCGCCACACGGACCCCTGATTGTCGGAAGCTGCCCTGGATGAACATGCCCTCAAGCCCTGATGCCCCGGGACACTGACCAATTACTGCCTTCAGTCTGGCCCTAGAGTGCCAGGTCGCAGTTACCCGGGCTTTACCTCTGATGGGGTAAAGAGGGGTGTCTCCAGGAGTAGGCATCGCCCCATGGGGTTGAGCTACACTCACTCACCTGTTCCCTTGTAATCCTACCCCTTCTGTCTTTTGGGGATAGAATGTTCCATGGAACTTCCCGTGTGTGTCCCTTATATAAGAATAAAGAATCCCAGCGGCTGGCTCTCTTTCCCGGACACTTAAGGTCCCAGAGCCGTCTCCGGAGTATTGAAAAGGTACTTCTGTGTGGTTGTGTGCTTTCTAGTTCGTTTTCTTGAGTTATTGGAATAGTCTTGTGAACCCAGCATTAGGTCGCCCTAGGACAGATGGTGACACATGATCTCGTCACCTTCAAGGTCCCATGCCCAGTGCCATCACAGGGACAGTTAAATTGCAACACGAGTTTGGGAGGGGGCATTCAGCCGTAGCAAAGATGGGAAGAGCCCCTTGGATCAGGTTACTCTGACCTGGGGAGGTGGCTGTGAGCAGAAACCAGCAGCGACCTGCACCCCGTGCTCCTCTGCAGGAGCTGAACTCCCAGGGGACTGGACCAACTACGGAGGCACGGAAAAGGGTCAGAATGGAGGGCGGGAGAGAGGGAGCCAAAATAAGGAACGCAGCACAGGATGCCACCCCCTTTCTAAATCTGATGAAATGAACCCAAGGAATGAAAAATAGAGGGGAAGGATCCTTTGACGGGAGGGTTAATAGGCAGCTGCAACCTCTGGCCTCATTTTGCAAATCCTGTCCGCCAAATCTGAAACCTGGACCCCATCAGGAAGGCACAGAAATCACCCAGACAGGCTGCGTCTTCCACCCGCTAGCCTGGAGTGGAGCTTGGCGGGTCTCTTCCACCATGGTCATAGAGACAGAAGTCGGGGGCCAGAGGAGCGGAGGGGCAGGGGAGAAGGAAGGCAATCAGCTGGGTCACTGCGGATCAGGGACTCAGAGAAGAGAACTCGGTGTGAAACCCCCAACGGAAGCCCACACTCTTCCAGTTCCCCTGAAGCCTGCTAAGCTCCTGTCACCCCTGGGCCACCCCCCCCCAATTGCCCCAGGAAGGCCGCAAAGCCCTGCCCAAGCTTGTGCTGCAGACAGTGCACCTGGAGAGGTGGCCGCGGCCCCAGCTCTCTGTGCAGCACCCCCGCATCCCCCCAATCCAAGACACGAGGAAGCAGAATGCACTCGGTGGGGCCCTGGACACCCAGAAATACACGAATAAGAAGAAAGGTCCCATGAGCAATGGCAGGGGAGAGTTATTTCAGGGAAGAAGATGTTGCAGGCCCAGGCTCTGGACTCGGGTAGGAAGGATAAGAGCACAAATCTTCTGAGAAGGGAGGTGAGTGCTGTCGGGCCTCTGCACCCACATGTTTCCCCTACCTGGGGAAAAGGCAGGTGGCCAGCAGGGGGTGGGTCTCCATTCATATTGAACAGGTGCAGCCTTTCAGGCATAGATTTTTTCCCTTGTTATTATTCCCTGAGCAACGCAGCCTATCAACCTCAGGGTGCTTCTGCTGTGGGGGTATTGCACATCACCTGGAGCTGATGCAGGAGCTGTCTGTGGGTTCCATGCGGATACTACACCATTTTGCGTAAGAGACTTGAGCATCTTCCAATTTCAATGTCCTGGGAGGGTCTGGGAATCAATTCCCCAGGGACACCGAGGGACGACTGTTTTCTCACACTGAGCTGCAGGGCTGATCTGCATGGGTGACCCTGAGCTGGGTCAGAGAAATCCATAAAGGACATCCTCGGCATGCTGCCTGGCCCAGCCAGCCCCCATCCCTGGCCCTCTGACACAGAGACGCTGTCTCCCCAAGTGTGGGTGCCGTGGCTCCGACACCTGCCACCTGCACTGGGTTCTGATAGTTCACCTCTTGACGCATGTTATCTCTATGTGCCTCCCTGGAACAGCTAGTGGGAGCTAACATCACAATTAGAATCTTCCAGATGAAGGAACTGAATTGGCAGAGAAGCACCCAGACTGTTACCAGCCAGCATTTGTAGGAGGCGACTCCAGGTGTTTGGCTTTCTCTAACTGTTACAAATAATCCAAACCTCAGTGGCATGAAGCAATGACAATCATCTGTGACTCTCTCTGGCCATTCTTGGATAGACTGGGCTCAGCTAGATGGTTCTCCCTGGGGTCTCTCCCAAGGTTGCAGGCAGATGGCCGCCAAGCTGAAGTCCGAAGTCCATCTATTGGCCGGGTGGCTCTGAGGAAGAAAGGCCCCAGGCTGCTGTCCTGCCTTTTGCTGGGCCCAGCCACCTCAGCCTTTGTTAGTCCGCAGCTCCATCACTTGTCCCTGCCCGTGTCCCCACACGGGCTGCTTCTTCATGTGCCCCTCTGTGTCCTCTTCTGTTCCTACAGGGACATCGGTCACAGGATCTAGGAGCACATGTAGGACCAGTAGGACACGTCCTAGCAATGACATCTGCAAAGAATCTCTGTACAAATAAGCCCAGGTTCTGAGGCTCTAGGCAGGCGAGAACTGGGGGCAGGGGCTCAGCTCTGCGGGACTTAGAAGCTAATATATGGTCACGGCGTTTTCAGATGAAGTATTAATGTATGTATGCATAAAATATGTACACATGACATGGTATTTCATGGCATGTCACAACCTCTTGATTTTATTGCTTTGCCCCTATTAGACATTGTTTCCAAGTATATAGGGATCTCCTGGGGCACACTGTGTTGCGCAGGTTTCAAAGACGCATTTAATGTCTGAATTTTTCCCTCCGTCCTTCCTTCTTTTCTTCCCTCCTTCACCCTCCCCTCTCTCCCTTCTCTCTCTCCCAGCCTCCCCCCTTTCCCCTCCCTCCCTCCCTCCCTTCCTCCCTCCCTTCCTCTCCCCCTCCCCCTCCCTCCCTCCCCTCCTCTCTTCCTTTCTTCCTTCTGTCTTTCTTTTTTCCATGAAGCCCACCTCTCTCAACATCCTATTCACAGATGTGATCCCAAGGCCAGCCTAGGGTTAAGGGAGGGGACCTGGGCCCCTCCCTGGAGAGGAAGCTGTCCCGAATGGTCCAGGAGGATTTCCTCCCACCCGGCGTTTGACTGGGCAGCAGGGGCCTGCAGAGCCCCAGGCAGGAATGCTGGGAAGAGGTCAGCAGGTGCCTCCCTGGGTCTCCTGGGTCTCCTTTGTTCCATTGGGAGCCCTTACTAGGGCCTGGGTCTCCCTTACAGAGGCCTTGAGGAGACGGGGTCAGGGCAGAGTTGCACACAGAGAAAAGGCATTTGAAGGCCAAGGGTCCAAGGTGAGAGCAGAAAGTGAGATAGAGATGGCAGAGGAGGCTTGGCTCGGCACGAGAGGGGGGCAGATGCCCCCTGCGCTCCGCTGCATCCAGGGCTGGACTGTCAGGAGGGCCGGCGTCTGCAGGCCCTGCTCCTGGACAGCCAGGTCAGGGCTGTGGCTCTGTTTTTATAGTCCAAAGAGACTGAAGGGTGAAGGTTTCAGCCGACACCTCCTTTACAAATCATCGGTGAGATCGATGCCGCTGGCAGCTTCCAAGTTCACGACTGTCTGTGGAACCGAGCTCTAAACACTTGGTTTATTTCTGGTAGTAAAGTGTTCATCAAGCCACATTTTCTTTGCAATTGAGCTAATAATTTCACTCCTGTCCACTGGGTTGAGTCACACCCGCTGTAACCTGACCACTGCTGTCCCACAAATGCCCAAGTACATATCCATGCTGTGCAGGGAAGCCACCAAGTTTAGTGCAGGAGGATGGGTTCCCGCACTCTCATCCACGTGCTGGTGTCTCGGAGCAATCCACTCACCCTCTCTGAACCTGTCTTTACCTTACATCAAGTGGGGAATATGCTTTCCTTGCAGGTTGATATGTTAAATGGGTATCACAGTGAAGAGAACCTATCTCAAGGGCCGGCGCACAGGAAGTGATGGGTCAATGCAATCTGAATGTCATCTTATTGATTTTGTTCTAAGTCTGACCCAACACAGATGTATGAATGAGGCCATTCATATTTCTCTATTATTCATACACTAGTAGAGGAAATTAAAGGGAGACTAAATGTTCAATGATCTTGCAATCTTCCTTGGTCACTCCTCATGTACTTACAGCATGCCTGCTTCTCTTGTGAGACTGAAGGAGCAATTACTCTCATTGTAAAATGTTAGCAAAATGCTAAGCAGTGCAGAAAAGCCATTGAAAACCACAGCCACAGAACAATAGCCCCTCTCCAAATAGTTTGGTGTTTCCTTCTGAAGTGTATACATATGTGCAGGCACCTGTGAGTGTATGTGTGCATGAGTCTGTTCAGCAGCTATAACAAAACACCTGAGACAGGGGTCACTTATAGAAACAGAAATTCCTTGCTCATGGCTCTGGAGGCTAAAAAGTCCCTTATCACGGTGACAGCAGATCTGGTTTCTGGAGGGGGCTCCCTTTATGCTTCCCAGATGGACAGCATCCTCACATGGTAGAGGGGCTAATTACATGAGCGGAGCCCTGGCCTCCTAATCATTTCCCAAAGGTACCACCTCTTAATACCCCTGCATGGGGAGTGGCTTTTCCACATGGGGAGTGGCATTTCCACACGGGGACTTGGGAGCACACAGACATCCAGTATATAGCTGTACACGGGTGTAAGTGTGTGGGGGCACACGGCTCTGCGTGGTCATTTGCTACTGCACGTCTTGCTCTATTTTAATGTAGGCATTTCCCCAGGTCACCACGGATGCTCGGTGCCTGCGTGACAATCCTCTATGTGAGCACTCCTGGTCTTAGCCAGGCCCCCTCCCGTTGAACATTTAGTCTCCCTTTAATTTTCTCTGCTAGTGGATTAATAATGGAGCGATATGAACGGCCTGGCTCGTACATCTCTGTCTACCCCTCTGGTTATTTCCACAAGACAGATTCCCCAGCACTAAATCACTGTGCCAGGACATAAACAATTTAAAAGATCCTCACGCACATGGCCAGGAAGCTTTTCGGAATCGGTATCAATTTACATTCCCCTCCGCTGTTTGGTGAAGTCCAGTCTCACCATCCATCGGAGCCCGGGACTCTCACCAGCACTTCACCTCCTCGTGTACTCGATAGGAAAAAAGCTGTCTCCTCTGGTGCTTTGATTTTTCGTCTCTTTGTTCACTCCCATGAGCTTGGGAATTTTTAACAATTTGTTTTTTATTTGTCTTCTTACGCCCTTTGAATGTGGCTCTATTGAGATCTTCTGTCTCTGATACATTCAAAAGAGCCTTTTAAATTAAGTGACGATGACAACCCTTCCCCTTAATATTCTTAATATTCCTGATGTTTTGTATGAATACCAGGTTGAGATATTCATGATACAACCTATAGATCTGGATGACTATAGTTTTTTCCATAAAGCTATCAATTAACCAACTTGACTATATCATGAATCACTTTCTCTTTTGACACTTTAATCCACCTAGGGTTTATGTTGGAGCACAGAATATGGAAAGGGCTTCGTGACCTTTTATTTTGAGGGAGTTAGAAGGTTTCCAGCTCTGGCTGAGTCATGCAACCGGCTCTGGCAGGACAGAATGGACCATCGACAGCTTCAGAGCCGACAGGGGGGTCTGCGGGCCGACCCACAGCAGCTCTGCTGACTGGCGTGTCACACAGAGGCCTGCAGTGGCTGCAGGTGCCTGTGACAGATGACCTCGGCAGCAGAAGCAGGAGACCAGGAGCAGGGACAGAACAGGCCCCTCTAGGCCTAGTGCAGTAGGAGTCCCCAGGCTGTGTGAGCTCCGTCCCCAGGCTGTTGACAAGCTCGTACCCCTGTAAGGGTGTGGAATGCACGTCCCATAGAGTCCCACCAACCCCCGGCCTCGATGTGCCCAGCCTGCTTGTGTTTAACGCTAAAAGTTATAATCAGCTATGACAGCATTACCGTTCTTCTACGTGCTCACAGACACGTCATGAAAGGATCTGATAGTTGACATGGCTCGGGCACCTGGAATGTACCAACTAGACACGGCCAGTCAAGTGGATTCATGCACTTAAACCCACTGGGGTCTTAGGAAAGACTCACAGGCCAGATGTGATACCTCTTGGCGTCAATTAACCAGGCCTTGCGTTAGCGTCATTATAATTGCGGGTTGTCCTGGAATGTGGATCTCAGCACCCTGGGCCGTGGGAGTCCCTCTGGCTAATCTTACCTTCGCCCACTGTGTTTAGGTCAGTGTGTGTGAAGGGAGGCCCTGTGGTCTGTCCACCCTGGAACCCACATTCAAGTTTAGCCTTATTATGGGATGTTAAGAGGCAGGACTAGCTGGGAGCTCTCAGACACTCTGCCGTCTCCAACAGACCAGCCCATTCATGCAACCAAGGGGTGAGAGGGTGGCTGAGTGATCTCACTGGAAGTTCTGCTGTGAAAGTCCGCTTGGGTAAGTTCCTCACAACCCGCCGTCCCTTGCAGTGTGATGCCCTGCCCCACCTCGGAATTCTCGGTGCAGAGAGAAGGCCATCAGCCCATGTGGCCCTCCAGCCTTGGACCACAACCTTGAGGCAGAGCAAACCTCTTTTCTTGATAACTCACACAGTCTGTGGCATACTGCTATGAGCAACAGAAAATGGATGAGGATTAGGTCAAAAAATTTCAATTCCCAGTAGAACAGCATGTGTTTGGGGGTGGGGGCTCAGGGATCTGGGGGGCAAACATAAAGAACAAAGTAGCCTCCATTCCGCAGCCCACTCTCCGCCCCACCTTCACACACAGGTCCAGCCAAGTACCAAAGGCAAGGAGATTCCTACCCAGGCTCCCCCTCCCTCCCTCCCTCTGCCCCAGAACCCTGTGGCCCTAGTGGGATGAGCACTTAGCCTCCCCACTGAACATCTGCGCCTGCGCGGGGGCAGGTCTCTTCCCTCACTTCTGCCTCAACCGCGCTTCCTAAGATTTGATTGGCATTGTTTCTTTGCTAGTATTTTTTAAATGGCCTATAATTATGATTCTGATTTCCTCTTAGGCTCAAAAACTTATTATAGTTTTGTTTTAATTTCTAAGCAAGTGGGTATTTTAAGCGTTTATAATCATTATTATGACTTTGCTTTGTGATCAGAAAATATGAACCCTACAATTTCTGCTTTGGGGAAATTTTACGTTTTCCGTGAAGCCTGGTACATGGCCAGCGCTTCCAGGGGTGCTCTACAAGGAGGTGAATTCTGCAAAGGGTGGAAGCTTATGGCTGCGTAGAAATGGGAGAGAGACGGTACTGACGGATCCAATCTCAGTTGTGCTGGTATTTGATTATTTAATCATGAAAGCACAAACTGTGTCTTCTCTCACGACTGCTTATTTCTCGGGTATTTTTTTCTGTTCCTAATAGCTGTGATTTTTATACGTTTTGTGGCTATGGAATATTACTACCAAAATAAAATATCTATATTATTTAATGCATGTTTCCTTGAGTGACGCTGTTTCTTCCACCCTGAGCTCTGCTGTCTGAAAGAGTCCTCATTCTGGCTTATATACTGTGTCTTCCTCTGCCCTACTGTACCCCATCTATCTTTGCTCCTCCTTTAAAAAATGGGGCCACAGGAAGCGCGGTGATAAAAATCCATCTTGTCATCCCCTATGAGATGGAAAACCCCGTTCTGGTGCGACCCTTGTCTCCTGGCGGGTCTGCTCCCAGCCACATGGGTGACTGACATGTTCTTCAGTATTTTATGGGAAGCAAGAATCGAGGGTCACCTCACCCAGCGTGGCCCAGAAGGCCTTTGGTTCTCATGCCAGCCATGGGGACGGTTCTCCTCCTCCTGGTTAGGAAACATCATCTGGGCGGCCAAAAGGGAAGAGACCGCGCCAGGTACCAATGGACTGATATGGGCTGTCTGATCCCGGTTCATCTTTCAGGCCTTCTCACCTTCTCATGGAGGCCACTCCGAGGCCCAAATCTGCACTGACACGGAAAGAGAAACCCAGACCTGGACTTGGTGTCATCTTACCACCATATAATCAAGACCAAACAAGTGGCTGGGCACGGTGGTGCATGCCTGTAATCCCAGCATCTCTGGAGGCTGGGGAAGGAGTATGGAGGGTTCAAAGCCAGCCTCAGCAATTTAGTGAGGCCTTAAGTAACTCAGCAAGACCCTGTCTCTAAATAAAATATTTTTTAAAAAATAGCTGGGGGTGTGGAGATGTGACTCAGGGGTTAAAACACCCCTGGGTTCAATCCCCCTGGTACCAAGGGGAAAAAAAGACAAAACAAATAGCAGAGTGGCTGTAATTTACACACAGGAAGAGGAACAATTTAGAACTCCTAGAAATGTAGCTATGGCAACAAATTAAGAAAGTTAGCTACAATTTGTCATTCCTTAAAGTCATGCATATTACATTATCCTAATAATTTACGCAGTAATTACTTAACAAGCCCAAATGAGAAGAGTAAGTAGCTGTGCGAGCCCAGGGCTGGATTGCGTGTGCTCCAAGACAGGACACCCTCCTCCCTCACACTCAACTTCGATACCCCAAGGCATTACGTATGCCGCACAATGACCTCTGTGCTCACCAAGGTCATCACTATGAAGGCAAAAACCTTCTCTGCGCAGGCGGAAGCTCAGCCCCCTGCTCTGCTCTCGCACACACCTGGAGCGATGACCAGAGAGCATTGGGGTCATCATGGTATCTCTGGTTCTGATCTTTAATGGAATTACGTTCACCCCTCGGTACCTGCAGGTTCCAGGTCCAAAGATTCAACCAGACATTATTGAAAATCTTCAGGAAAAAAATACCGCATCCGCACCAAACCCACGCCAGACAAGCCCTGCGCCAGGCTGAGCTCCAGCCCCAGACTCTCTTCTTTCTCCTTATTGTCAAGCAATTTGGCAAAACTTGATTTTCTGATGTTCCTCCAGAGGCAGGCACATGATCTGGTCCTTGAGAAAGAGATATTGCTCCTGGCCGTTGCAGGCCTGTGGGCAGCGGTGACCACAAAGCAAAAGCCAAACACTCCTGGGGCCTAGTTCACCCCCAGAAGAGTGGAGGAAACTCCCTTCTCCGCACCCCTCCTCCCCTCGCCTCGCCCAGATCCTCACCTCCGACTTCCTTCCCACTTCCCTTCCTCCGTGTTTACTGAGCACGTGCCTCGGGGCACCATGAGCATGGAAATCCCAGAGGCCTGGGTCATCCCAGCTTGCACCCCACTGGAGTTTACAGCCTACGGAGAGGGCCACTGCGCCCAGGAAGGCCACTTGTAAAACTGTCTGCTTCACAAGACTTATTCCTATATGACTGTGGCTATTGAAGTCACTACCGTCCTGCCAGGAGCCACCGTCCCAGTGCTGTAGGAACCCACTCTTTCTGCCTCAGGAAAAGAACAGCATCCTTGAGCCCAATCCCATTGTTGGTTCCAGCTCCTGCTTATCATTCTGTACCTGGAACAGTCAATCAAACTGAGGCCACCCCAACCCTCCCGATTGGGATGGGTGGAGTGGTAGCAAACCCACCAGGTGGGTCTTCACTGCCCAGATCGAGAGCGCGAAGATCTTGGATCTGGTCACCAAGCAGGGCCAAGCCTTCTGCAGCCCAGGGGTTGTTACTGCAGCACTGACTAGCTTGGGCTGACTAGTGCTGTGCCGGGCAGTGGAAGGTGACAGCCCAGCACTACGTGCCCTTTCCTCCTTCCTCCTGCCTGCCTCGGTCTCTCGGTCATTTACCCCTCCCCTTCTCCAGCCACTGGGCCACTTCCTTTCCCTAACGGCAGCTTTCATTTCTCCTTCTCCCCACAGACCTCACCACACCACATAGACTCAGGGTCTAGGACCCCCTCTTTTTTTTTTCTTCCCCTATGTTTTTGTTTGTTTGCTACAATTATATTTCATAAAATATCTTGCAGAGGGCAGAAAAGTCTTTCTACAGACTCGCGTTTGCCGTCAGCACCTTGGCAAAATAAACAGCTGTAAGCATTTTTAGAGGGGGATAAATTAAATCTCGTTTTTAAAGACACCTAAGGGAATTTGTCATTTGAAATGATTACATGTTAACTCTTTTGCGAAATAAATAACTTCCTCTTTTTCCTTCTCTATGTGACTGTGAGCCTGTCTTCAAATGATATCTGTTCATGCGTGCGCACGTGCACACACACACACACACACACACACACCTGTGTGAGCTGGTGTGTCCCTGGTTTAGCTGAACGCGGAGACATCTGTAAAGTGCTTAACAGAGCTCCGTGTGTGATTAGCTTCCATTTAAAGGGCTTTTTCTCTTCTACTGACGATGGCGAGAGGGCAAGGAAGATGATTAACAGGTTAGCAGCACACTGCGAGGAAAGACTAAAGGAATTATGGATATTTGCCTGGAGCCAGCGGGCTGATGTGCAGTTAATTACCGTCTTCAAGTTAATGAAGCAATATTTTATGGGTGATAGTGAGCAACGGTATTTTTTATTCTAAGAACAAGAGGACCTTATGTTACAACAAGACAGACGAGGTCTGAGGCGGGCGCTGTGGAGGTAGAAGTCTGCGGGGGAGCCAACCCGCAGGGAGAAGGTCACCGAACTGCTCTCTGGGTCTTTGATACTGTGGAGCATCCCTCGTCCAAAATGCTTGGGACCAGAGATGCTTTGGGTTTGGGAGATTTTAAACGGACATTAGTTCAGACTGTTGGAAGTTCAAGACAAGTGGAGAGAGAAGCGGAAGGCTCCGAGGGACCTGTCTGCCTCTCTCCTTGCAGGGTGCATGTCTAAGTTCCTGGTCTCCACTCTGCCTGGTCCCTGCTAATCATGGCCTCTGGTTCCTGGGGGCTCTGGGTCCTGCCATCATCATGGCACTTGATTAGAGCCTCATTTCCAACCCTGCCTGAGCTGTCTCTTCCTGGGGAATCACTCAGTCATCTTGGTGGTCAGCCTGCTACCTATAACCTGTACCTGGCTGGGGGCTTCATGGCCTGACCCTACCCCGTGATACTGTCCAATACCAGCATGAGTTTTATAGCATAGACCTGGCTTCAAACCTCACCTTGCTGCTGGAGATAAGCCAGATGTTTGGAGCACCATGAACAGGACACGAGGTGATATCCTATAAAGTGTTTAGCCCAGTGCCGTGGATACAGGAAGGGCTCAGTGAATACTATCAATTATTAAGTTGTTAAAATCAGCAGGTTTGGAGCATTCAGCAGAAGTGTTCTGACACCTTTACATTATATGAAAAGGAGAGTTATCAACAGATGGATAACCAAGGGAGCCGTGATAATGCTCCGCCCTCCTTATCTGTGGTTTTGCCCTCTGAGGTTTCAGTTGTTCATGATCAGTGATCACCCAAAAATATTAAATGGAGAATTCCAGGAATAAATAATTCTTCACTTTTGAACTGCATGTGGTTCTGAGCAACAGGATGAGATCCTGCGGCACCCCACCCTCTCCTGTCCTGCAGGTGAGTGATCCCTTTGTCCAGTGCATGGACATTGCACAGGCTGTTGACCAGTAATCACATGGGCAGTGGCCACCTCAGTCACCAGCTGGGTGGTTGGGGCACCATAGTGCTGGGGTCCAAGGAGCCCTTCCTTGATAGTGGCCCAAAGCACCACAAGCGAGACGCTGGTGATTTGATTACAGCATATTGCTATAATTATTCCAGTTTGTTAGTAGTTATTGCTGTCCATCTCTTCCTGTGCATAGGGAAAGTGGGCTCTCCAGGGCATGGTACTGCCCGGGACTTCAGGGACCCACTGCAGGTCTTGGAGTGCATCCCCATGGGTAGGGGAGGGGCTACTTTATGCTAAGTGTTGCTGGTAGAACCTAGCCCATAGGTTCAGGGACAGTCGCTGGATGATTCCCCCCACTCGGCTGTGTGTCTGTTTTATAGTGAAAATACTGCAGGGAGATCCACAGATATGAATTTTCCCTGCTTCCTCCAGACATTCAGGAGACTAAAATGCAGAACTTTTCTCAGAAACATTCCCAGCCTAGAATTAAAGAACCCGGTGCAGCCCCATAACTTCTGCCGGATGGCAGGAGGCTTCCTGCACTGAGGACTTGACAGCTGAGAAGAGAAGGCAGGTGCTGAGGGCAGCAGGGACCAGCGCACAGCGTCTGCGACCAGGAATGTTGTGAGCCTCAGCCCAAAATGCCAACCTCCCTTATCTGGTCCATTCTTCTCCAGGGGAAAAACAGGGGCTCAATATTACTGCAACAGGTCGCGGGCATTGTAAGTGGCAATTACTCAAATTTAATTTGGAATATAAGACCAACTGTATGCATTGCTGCAAGAGCAGAAATTCTAGAGAAATAGAAGAAATTCTGGGTAAATAGAGGTTCCTACCAATGCAGCTCTGCAAGGATGGCTTAGAAAACCCATCTCAGAGCCCCAGAGACAACCACCCTTGGCTGCCTCAAGATTCTAATGCACACAGAAACTGGCAAGATTCCTAAAAAGAACAGGTATGGCACCCACAGATCCATGACGTTCAAAGTGATACTGGGTGTTCTCCTTTTGCCGGGGAGGGAAGGGAAGTCAGAGAAATCATTAGGGCAGGTGGAAGGGGTAAGGACTTGGGTTCCAAATTCACATCCTCGTGACCTGTCGGTGAAATGCCAACAGGTATGGGAGGGGCGCCTAGCCCTGTCCCGCCTGAGGGCCATCGTCCCCCTCACACAGCCTCTGTAAATGAACAGGATGTGATCCAGCTAGAACCCCACACTGGCGACACAGACCTACTTCAAGCCAGCTCCCCCAGGCCTGCACCCCCAGCCAAATGCCAGCCCCAAGTGCCTGAGGCTTGGTGACTCTCTGTGGCCATGTCCTCCTGCGTGTCCCCCACTCCAGCCCCAGCAGACGCCCCCCTCAGCCTGACCCAGACCCACGGCTTCCTCATCCTCCCAGTCCCCACTCTTCCTGAGCAGCTTGTCTTCAAGATGCTGCCATCAATCTTGCCTACCCTACAATTGAGACCTTGTCATAGCCCCACCTAGATGGCTGTGGCTCACCAGTCCCATTCCTCCAACTCGTGGGACAAAGGGTGACACAGAAACTTCTGAGTCCTTAGGCCATCCCTGGTGTACCCAGGCAGCTCAGGGTATCAGTCATTTCTGCTAGAAATGCTTCTCTCACGTATGTGGTCAGGGATCTCCCAGCTACGTCCTGCCCACCGAATCCCCATTATGGAAACTCCAGCCCTTCTTCCAACCCACAGCAAATTCAGCCCCGTCCCTGCAGGGACCGTCGGTGCACAGAGCACCCATTACCTTTGACCTTACATGACACGTAGTTTGGCCCTCAGTTACAGCTTTTCCCATTTTGTGGTCTATTGTTTTTTTGGTCTATTGTTTTTACATCTCAGCCTCCTGGCTAGATGAGAGTATTCCCAACATTCAGGACAACCTGAGCCGCACTCGAGTCTGTATTCTACACAGGCACTTTCTCCTTGTACCTGTTGAACCTTCCCCCAGAGAGGCAGGTGACACTGGGGACCTTCCACAGCTGAGCAAGATGGGATCAAGATAGACAGCCATCACTACACATCTCTGAGGAATTAATTAGACTGCCCGTTCTAAGGGCTCTGCCTTCTCCAACTTTCTCCAAGAGCACAAAGATAAAAACGTGTAGTGTTAGATGTTTCACCCACATTCATTAGCGCTGCTTTATTATATATCCATTAAAGGACCTTCTCTAACCCCATCCTCAAGCGTAGCTGTACGTTTTTGAAGTAGAAAGGCTCTTGAAGAGAGGTCAGCCCAGTAATGGTGACAAGATGACAGAGAAGCAATTGACGAGCAGTCGGTTAGGAAACACTGACCTCCTCGAGACAAATGCCAAAGTCAAGTGCGAGTGATTCCTCTTCTCCAGCAGAAGAGACCTATCCTGAGCCTGGGGGCATTGTGCAGGGGGGGAGGACATGGTGAGGGCACAACCCCAGGGTCACCAGGAAGCAGCTAGCTTGGAGGGAGGGGGGTCACTTTAATTCACTCAACTCACCAGCAGCTACGGCTGTCTTCTTTCTCAGAGTGAGAAGAATCAGTCAGACAGAACGAGGATAAGGACACAGAGGCACCCAGGCAGCAAGGTGAGATGACGCTGCCCGGGAGAGCCCTATACAAGGTCAGTCATGTGGAGAGTACCCAATGGCACTCTGGGGTACCCCCAGGAAGAGAAAGACATTGAAGACCTAAATCCACCTTGGCAACACTTGCTTTCTCCTGAGAGTACATGACCTGGGTCTGAACACTCACCCCACTGCATCACAGGACGTCAGAGTCTAATCACAACTTTCTACCAATTGACCAACCTCTGGAGATGCCCCATCCTTGCCCTCCCAAGTCTCTGGAATACTCTCTTACCTTCTCCTCTTCTATTTAGACTCCATACACGAGCAAGATCATGCAGGGCTTGTCCTTCTGATTTATTCCACTCAATGTCCTTTCTTCCAGGTTCATGCATATTGTTGCAGATGGCAGAATCTCATCCCTTTTCACAGTTGAATAATATTCCACTGCTTATATCCACCTTATTTTTATCCATTATCCACTGATGGACACTTAGATTGATTCCACATCTTGGCTACTGTGAATAGTGCTGTAATAACTATAGGCTGCTGATATCTCTTTCACACACCAATTTCATCTCCTTCACATATGTACCCAACGGCAGGACTACTAGATCATGTGGCAGGTCTACTTCTAACTTTTTGAGGAAACTCTGTATTGTTTTCCATAATGGTGGTATTACATTACAGTCCCACCAACAGTGTGCAAGGGACACTTTTCTCCACATCCTTACCACAGGGGGTTTTAAGCTAGATTAGGTGGATTGGTCCTTGGGTAAGTTTGGACCAATGTGTGTCTGAGCATGATCTAGAGGCAGATGGCAACAGGAATGTCATCTGAATGACTCAGTGAGGATGAGCTCTGAGGTCATCGGGGGGTTGAAAATCCTTTTTGCATCATTCCAATAGAATCACTGCTCCATTCTGGGGGGGGAAATTTGGTATTTAATATGGCTTTGGAGAATCCGTTGTTCTTCCTGTAACAAATCCTTGAAGTTGTCCTGAAGTTACACTCCAGTGTGCTGCATTTGCATTCTGTTGATGAATTCACATGGGTTGTTCTTTCTAATCTCTACATCACAGCACAAATCCTTTTCATGCTCCATTTCCTGCACACTGCAGCCTCTTAGTTTGTAGATAATGTTCTTTTTTCCACTATGATTACAAATGACTGGAAAAAAATACACAAGTCCCAAGCAGCCCTGAGTAATAACTAACTACCTTAGCACCACAATGGGGGCTGCTGTCGGCTCTTTGTTTATTTTACTCTTTTTCTCCACATAAGATGGTCACATGTCAAAGATGTTTACAATGGTGGAAGCTCCTCAGAAGATCAAGCTTGGGCTGAAGTGTGTGAGGGGATTATAGATGTTTTGATGGTAATCTGGTTTGTATATGTTTTTACTTATTCCTCCCAAACTGCCATTTTTCTCAATTTTATCGTAATAAGTTTTCTTTTCAACTTTTTACTAAAGCACAACATTATAGAGGTAGCATTTTCTTTCTAAATTTCCCATGGCAATGTATCTGGCCCCATGTATTGTTTTGGACTTTACCGTTACCCACCCAGAGATGAAGTCTGCTTTTTCCTCACCCTGAAATTAGCTGGGTGTTTGTGGCTGTCCTGATAAATAACATTCAGGGCTAGGGACACTGCACACTGAAGAGGTGCGGTCATGAATGGCAGTAGAGCTTGCGCCCAATTCCTGCCCTTGGAGGCAAGCCACCATGTTGTGAGGAAGCGTAGGCCATGTGAGGAAGCCCCTGTGAGTGTTCCAGTGGGAGGCCGGGCTCTGATTCAGTGCAGTTTCTGCCAGTGAGGATTGCAAAGATTGGGAACAAGCAGGTCTCGGACGATCTCCACCCAAATGACAGATGCATAGGAGGAAAAAAACAGTGTCATTGTTCCTTTACGCCACCACATTTTGGAGTAATTTGTTACACAGCACTAGATCACCAGAACACACACACACACACAAGGAGGCACTTGTCATGACTGTACAGTTGGTGATTCTCCAGGAGGGACACATGGCCGGGTGACCAGCAGATCCGGAGATGGCTTTTCAGAGCCTTTTCACTCTCTTTGCTCACGCTTCCCTAGTACAGCCACTGTCCTGGCAGCTCGGATGAACGTGGCTATTTCCATGTTGATCAAAGTTCTCACATGTGTGTTGTGATCCCGTTAGGGACAACTTGCCTAGGACATGAACTGAAGTCCCAGGAACAAGGAACCCTTGCTACTGGGTGGGGTCTCAGAAGACTGTGACTGAATCTGTCCCCTTCCAGTTCATTGGTTGGAGCTCTAACCACCCCCCCACCGTGGGACTGTTTGGCAAGAAGGATTTAAGGGAGGCGATTAAGGTTCAATGTAGGTCATAGGGATGATCCCTAACCAATAAGCCTGGGTCCTCACAGGAGGAGAGAAGACACTAGAAGGTGAACCACAGAAAAGGCCACGTGAGGACACAGTGGGAAAGCGGCCATCAACAATCCCAGAGGAGAGGCCTCACCTGGAACCAGCTCTCCCGGGCCTTATGCTGGGCCTCCTCCTCCAGAGCCGTGACAGTGACTCTCCCTGCCTAACCCCCCTCCTGTCAGTTCTGGGATGGCTGATACCCAGTCACGCTCCATAGGCTGACAGTGGTCCAAATGTGAGACAATGGTCCCAAAAGATGACATCACCCAGTGACACCAGAGCCTGCATAGCTTGTACAATCGCTTTCGGCTGTTCACACCATGATAGTCACCCCACCACACACTTCAGAATGCGTCCTCATCACTAAGTGACTCATGGCTGTACTTAGCTGTCACCAAGGACGAAGTGCACTACAATCAAGAGCATGGCCAGAAGCAGAACCGCTGAGTCCGAGTCCCCCAGACGGAGCAGGTGTGGATGAAGCCTAGGTCTGGGCTCCATGGTGGGTAGATGTGTCTAGGCGCCTGTGCAGCTCGGGCCACGCGGTGGTGATTGTCCTCGCAACCAGCGATCACAGAGAACCCCGAGAGTATGTGGCTGTGGCAGCTGACCTGCAGTGGCTGTCCCAGGTGCAATCCGGGACCAACACCCAGGGCTCCATCTCCCCCAAACTTCCCTTGCCCTGGACAGGCCAGCAGCTCCTGGCCCTCTGTTCAAGTCCCTCAGCATCATGGAAGAGCCATCTGTGCCGCACCTCCTGGGCTGCCCTGGCCTTATTTTTACCTCTCCTTGCCCAGCTGATTGAGGACTTCTTAAAAACCACCCAGTAGGGCCCCCTCAACTCTGTTGGATTGGACCCTGGGGACCCCACATCTGAGGCCCAATATTTACGGAGACCCATTTTCCCACCTTGCACGGTCACTAACCAGTTTCATCAACTTAGGCAACCAAAAACCCTGGGCTTCCATTTTCTGAAAAAGAAAGTGAGAAGCTGGGCTTCTGCCTCTTCTCATCCGATCTAGCTGTCCATCTCCGTGGGCTGCATTTATATTCCAGCAAAGCTTCGAGCCACTTATAGAAGAAAGCCCGAAACCCCAGTGGCCGTCCTCTCAAAGCAGTGCCTAAATGAGGCTGTGATCGTCCATCTGTTTATTTTGGAGATCAGTCGCGCTCCCCTCTGGACGGAGCGCCAATCCTGCGAAGCACCGGCTCTCCCCGAGGAGACTGCCTGCCGTCCCTCCCCGGCTGGGCTTCTCGCTGCAGCGGCCTGACGTTTGATCTCCAGCTCACATTTGTTCCTGCTCCCGTCACTCCTGGGAGGCTGTGTTACCCTCTCCTCCTGCCGTCAGAGGTCTTTAATGCCTCCCTTTCAACATACCGTATGTCATCTTGTCGACAGGAGCTGGAGCGTTAGCTGAGCATTGCCCGGGGACATCCCAGACCCCGTGATTGACAACTGGGCCATGAACTGAATTTTCTCTCTTTTAACTGGTCTCAAAATAGAACTTCCAAATCACAGGGCCGTCTGCCCTTTTGGCTAAGGGATTCCTGAGTGTAATTTCTTCATCAGCCCGTCCCTAGAACGCAGGGCTGGCAGACGGTGGAGAAAATACTAAGGGCAAGGGCAGCTGTGCTGTCCCAGCTCTGCCACTATCTAACCCTATTCTGTCCCATCAGCCCAGACAGGGGACATCTAAGAACAGTTAAACCGAGCAACAAATATGCTACTTATGATAGCTTTGAAATAATACTTGAATATTTATTATGTTCACAGAATTGAAAACTTGGGGTTTAATGGGTTGTGAATATTAATATACTCAACATCATGTGTTCTAGATCCCAAAGCCAAATCTTCCTAGCTTACCATACACAGCCTGCACCTAAACTAGGCCTAAAAGTAACTGGGGGGACTAACTTCCTTCCACACTAGTCAAAGCTCTGAATGGATAAATATGGTGAGAGGATTCCAGCCAGTGACTGTTTAATTCTAAATCTCAACTTCGGAACACTCTCAAAGTTTGAACCTTTGGAGAAGTGGATTTGCAAGTGTTCTTTGCTCAGTTCAACTAAAGCAAACTTAGAGAAAACAAATCCAAATTCCTTCCCACAGCAACCTGCATCAGATGGTCACTGGGCAGTGGCTCTGGCTGGGGCTGGCAGTGGGCATGGTAAATGCCCAGCAGTCTCATCCTCTTCTTAAACAGTTCTCAAGGGCCATGCTCCCTCCGGAGCCCCTGTAGGGTCCACCCAACTCAGCTTCTCCCCTGACTCAGTCTTGTTTCTTCTCAACTGGTGTTGATTCCAAAAGCCCGCCGGAGAAACTTCCTGCACACAAGTCCTGGGATCACAGAATCTGCTTCCAGGAAAACTTGATGAGTCACATGTGGCCAAATGCACTTGGGATACACTGCCCAGTGCACCTCCCAGTGCACATATAATAATGAATAACTGTATTACACTGTCACGGGCCACACAGGGACATTTTATCAGCAGTGGGCTGCATATTCAAGGGTAGTCACATGACCCTATTGGCATGGAGTAGACCCCAGTTTCTCTAAGTACACTCTGTGATGTTCCTGCCAAGTCAGAACTGCCTAGCGACACACATCTCAGAATGTATGCCTGTCAATCAGCAATGCGGATGCCATGTGCTCTACCCAACGATCGGGGAGTGAGGATTCTAAGCATCACAGATAGCCTAGCCCAAGGCAGAGCCGGGTTTGGCTCTGGACTGGAGGTGGAGTCCTGGGCGATTTCCTCACATCTGCAAAGCTCCATTTTCTCTCTTGAAAATCCGGCTCCTCCCAGCAGCCCCTGCTAGAGTGCCCTCTGTGTCAGGCCCTCAGCAGGACGCCTACCCTGCATTATTACCAGCTCTGAGGAGGTCTTCAGCAAAGAAACCCCGAGGTCTCCGTGGGACACCCCGAGGTGCGGATTTAGATCACCTCCTGTGGGCAGAGTCACATGGGGGACTGGAGCCTGAGGCTCTCTCCCCTCGTCCACTTCTTGGCAGAAGGAATGCT